>NC_135497.1:250135972-250783472 GCF_052857255.1 Amblyomma americanum
CTCCAATTCTGATTATATTCCAATTCCGACTAAGCAACTATGCAAAATATGTTACATTGTTAGATCGCGATCAGTCCTCATACCAATACCGGCGTATGAGAACTCGCCGCTTCCTGCTTCTCTTCCTTGAGAAGCAGGAAGGCGTCCCGGCCGACAGTCCGCGGGGCGGAACTCGATCATGGTGTGGGGGAACAGGTTGATGCCTTCGATATATCGTAGTTTTGGAATCGTGTTTGGATCACTCGTCCAGAGAGCTTGCCCAAGCACGAGGTGAGAGAAATTGGTCTGAGGTCATATGTGCCTGGATGTGATCGACGATTAAGTTTCGATCATAGCGTTGGTGACGCGGTGGGATCCCGAGGCTCTGTTGCGGCGGGAGGCTAGGGCTGCCGCAAAGTCTTCTTCTGTGGTAATGCGGACGTCCAACTGAAACACGATGGGTTGAAAGTATCGCCCAAGTAGTGTGTGTAGAGTGCTTAGTAAAGTTTGGTCGTCTCCCGGGAAGGAGTGGACGATCTCTTGAGTGGTGCGGATTGTAGAGGATTTGGAGTTGGAGGGGTCGATTAGGCTCCGGAAGATCGACCACGTTTTCGAGATGCCTATAGGATGCCCTGAAAGGAGTTGAAAAACGCGCCAATTCCGCTGTGAGAGCAGGTTCGCGTATTCTTGAGCTTCTTGAGTGATGGGCGCTATGCGAAGGCGTGGCTGACAGTTTAGGCGTTGTTTGCCCTACCGTTTTGCGATACTATAGCGTGCCTCCCACAAGTGAAGTAGGTGCCGGCCGATATCGGGTTTTCGGTCCACGACCTTGATGTCTTGAATACAATATTCGAGGGGGGTCTTTTTCGAAAGGCATCCCAATCTGTGAATTTGGCGGAGCCGATAGGGCGTTTCAGTCTGGGGGTTGGGATGGAGATGCTGAGGATAGGTTGCTTCCTAGCGCTTCCCCGATGCTGTCCAAATCGGATTCCATATGTTTTCAGTGAAAGTTAAATCAGGGAAGGTGTTTCAGCAGAAACTTGTACCAATGCGGCGGGGGGGGTCAAGATTAGTGATGAGTCTAGTAAGGTATCATCGACTTCTCGCAAAAGCGAGTCCCCTTTGCGGTTGCCCGAGGGGTAGGCCCATGTGGTACGAGGGGAGGGGCGTCCATGCCGCCCAGTACTACCAACAGTACTACCAACGGGTACTGTCGTGAATGATATGGGACCGAAGTCGTTTATTTATTTACTTGGGGGGGGGGGGGGGCTGTATAATTTCAGAATAAACGTGCGACAAAAATGTTTGCACAAGGCCCGTTTTTTACCGCATCAGGAACCATCCCGCATGTTGGCTCGAGAAAAAGACACCGAATTAACGGAACGTGACTATTACGCCTCAGCTACCTTTTGTAATGTGAGCGAAGAAGTGAAGGGAGAGATGTCTTTCAGAACAACAACACCAACAATGCTGCTTCATCAGAGAGCAAGGCAATGCTGAATGAAAAGGAACCTTCACTTATAGTATACAATATACAGAGAGGCCGCGCATGCTGCAATTTGGTGTAATTACATGCTCCAAAGGAGCCGCCGCGGTGGCTCAGTGGTCATGGCGCTCGGCTGCTGACCCGAATGACGCGGGTTCGATCCCGGCCGCGGCTGTCGCATTTCGATGGAGGTGAAATTCTAGAGGCCCGTGTACTGCGCGATGACAGTGCACGGTAAAGAACCCCAGGTGGTCGAAATTTCCGGAGTCCTTCACTACGGCGTGTCTCATAGCCTGAGTCCCTTTGGGACGTTAAACCACCCTAAACCAAACCTAAACCAAACCGGCCCACGTGCGCGGATCGCGTTGATGGCGGAGTCGGTAGTAAACATAATAACTATTATTAGTGATAAAAAATCAATTTTTTTCAATTTTTTTACTAGCACTAATGAAAGTTATTATGCCTACTACAGACTCCGCCATCAACGCGATCAGCGCGATCCTGCGGTTTATAACATATATAACATATATATTCGTGACATGATGGAAGCAAGGGCTGAGGTGTAAGAAAAACTCATCGCTGGCAAAAAAGAATCCGTTTTCGTATAGACGCAGCCACGTATACTCCAGACACAAAACCATGGCTGCAGTGGCAATCGACCACCGTGACTCACAAGGAGCTAGCCAGCGTCACCATAAGGCATTGTACGTCTGCTGAAGCAGAGGAGACTGTGATTGCCCTCGCCGTAGCCAAGGCAACGGAGGAGGCGAATCCCTGGTAATCATCTCAGACTGGCAATCATCTCAAAATTGACAAGAAATTACTTCGTGTTCTAACCCAAGGTGGCTCGAGCGAAGAAAAACATTCCATCATGTGGGCACCGGGACTATCCCCCACCCCTTAGGCAACTTACTTAAGAGCAGACTGTAAACTGAAGACAGCTCCAAACTAGCACATATCCGTGCTTATACATCCTAAATAAGGTACACCCCACTACATACAGGCCGGCATGCCCATGGTGCGGAGAGGCAGCCACACTGTACCATACCACATGGGGATGCCAGCACAACCCTGCAGCCCCAGTCGTACACAATGCCACGCCGGAGCAGTGGGAGGCAGCGCTGAGCTGTCCAGCTGGGAACCTTGAGATCAGCTTTCATTGGTCGAACGAGCCCAAGCTGACGCAACCGCTGCAGGAGACTGGACTCCACCCACGAATACTCTCAAGACTCTGGGAGCAGAGAATAAACGTTTATATATATATATATATATATATATATATATATATATATATATATATATATATATATATATATATATATATATATATATATATATATATATATATATATATATATATATATATATATATATATATATATATATATATATATATATATATATATATATATATATATATATATCTCGGGGCTGTATATACACTTGCACACCAACTTACAAGAGATATTCTTAAGGCTGTGTGTAATGTCATGCAAATACGGGAAACTGGCTATCTTAATTTTTCTGAAGCATGAAATGTTTTTAGCTCCCATTCTCCAAGAACTAATGGCGAACATCATCCGAAAATCGTGGCGAACTTGACGCCGAAGATATGAAGCCGTACCTATCCAAAACATTCCGAAATTTTCCGTTCTATTGGGATCATGTCCAACATTCTTGGATAAAAATTTTGAAAATTGGAAAACTGTGAGATGCTTATATGGAAATATCGAAGGTAATGGTCCATTATTCTGATATGTAGCAAAATCTTTATTTTAAAGTGTTTCCAACGACCGCATTGAACAGTTAAGACTGCCATAAAAAACCAGTGGGGAACGATTTTGATGACAGCAGAAACGTTGATAGAAAAAAAAGCAAGACTGTCGTCGGGTGATCTGCAGATACATTGATTGTTATTGTGAAATCTTACATTATATAAAAAAATTGCGTTCATAAACGGTTTCCCGCTCAAAAATATTTTTGTCCAGAATTTTTCGGCATAGATTATTAGAACCTGTATGCTCGGCATGGCTTGCGTAATGTAATAGGTTTGTCTTTCGCACTTTGAATTCGTACATATTTAAGCGTCTGTCCTTCCTTATTTTTTTGTCGTTACCGCGTGGTGATTTCGACAAAGACATGCAATTGACGTGCAAACAGGCCAGAAACCGGTCAGGCCAGTCCAAAGCTGCTACCTGCGCCACTAAGCTGTCAATCAAGCGGCCGACTTAAGATTCGCCGACTGGCCAGTTCTGATTTCTCATAAAATAACATGAAATCGCGTGCTTGAAGTCGCCGCGTGCAATAATAATAATAATAATAATAATAATTGGTTTTTTGGGGAAAGGAAATGACGCAGTATCTGTCTCATATATCGTTGGACACCTGAACCGCGCCGTAAGGGAAGGCATAAAGGAGGGAGTGAAAGAAGAAAGGAAGAAGAGGTGCCGTAGTGGAGGGCTCCGGAATAATTTCGACCACCTGGGGATCTTTAACGTGCACTGACATCGCACAGCACACGGGCGCCTTAGCGTTTTTCCTCCATAAAAACGCAGCCGCCGCGGTCGGGTTTGAACCCGGGAACTCCGGATCAGTAGTCGAGCGCCCTAACCACTGAGCCACCGCGGCGTGCAACGACCAAACACTTTTTGCCATGGTCTTGTCCTTCTTTCACGCAGTGATTCAAGACCAAACATGCCTTAGTCTTTTTTTATTATAGGAGGTTTGCAGGTCGTTTCGTCGCATTATAACAAGATGCTTTACTAATTGGAAGACCACGGAATCGGCCGTCCCTTCCCATAAGCTTTCTGAAATTTCGATGCCTTTGAAGTCGAATGGGCGTTATTGGCTGGCAGTATTCACTTCGTGCCGATGCCCTTTGGTCGAAAGCAGTGACGTACTACGTAGTTGGGTGATCGCTTAACAGCGAAAGCGGTGGTGTCGTTGCACATTCGCCGCAGAAATTGTCGCGTTCGTCAGACGTTTCAGCGCACCCGACACCACACGTGCTCACGAAGCAGTGAATTCCAGGGGCGGACTGGGCGTTCATCCAAGAGTTCAGTATGCAAAAACTTCTGCGGACCCTAGCCTTAGCAGCTGCATGGTACTGTAATAAACACGTGCCAACTTCAATTTCTCCTCATTGTCCCTTTAACTGCCACTTGCCAGGGTGGCAGGGTGAGCGCGCTGCTTATGCGGAACGCACTCAACGTTACCGCCAAGCCGCGTCTACTTGCCCGATACACCACAGCTTCCTAACCAGTTTTAGCAGTATACTTTAACCGCAGGTAAATTTTATTTTTTTACCCGCTGCGGTGGATCAATAGTTAAGGCCACGTCTACTGAGCCGGTGTACCTGGGTTCGAACCCGACCGCGGCGGCCGCGTTTCGATGGAGGCGAAACGCAAAAGGCTCCCGTGTGCTGTGCGTTGTCAGTGCAATTTCGGAGACCACTACGGCACATCTTCTTTCACTCCCACCCTCCTCTCTTTTCTTACGGCGCTGTTCCGGTGTCCACAGCAAGTTGCCGGCGAGAGTATCAATCTACATGCCTGAACTATCGAACTCGAAGTTCGAAACTGCAGACAAAATTTGCAGACAAATTGTGAACTTCCGCGTCTTCGCGCCTTTCCCTTTCCTCTCGCACGTGAAAACGGCGGCGCTCCTCCGTCGCCCCCCCCCCCCCCCCCGCACCTCCGCCGGCTGCGGCGCGCGCGGAGTGGCCTTGGCCACGGTAGCGCGTGACGTCTGCAAGAATTTGGCGCTGTGAACCAATGATAACCCCCGGCTGTTGAATCCACTAGCAAGACGTGACGTCGTCTGCCAGGTTTGCGTGCGAAAGACCGGCACCGCGCGTCGCCGCGAGGTGCGAAAGCGGGTATCTTTAAAAATGTATTGTAAATTTCCTGCTCGCTTTTGAGGTCTCGTACGCGGCATGGACGCTCGGTGGCCTGCACTCTACATAGTGCAAGCATTTTAACGCCAAGCTCAAACACCCCTTTCTGTGGCCCTTTAAGGAAAGGAAATGACGCCTGTCTCGCATATCTCGGTGGACACCCGAACCGCGCCGTAAGGGAAGAAATATTTCAGATGCGCGGCGCCAACTACTACTGCTGCCACTACACCGACGGCAATTCGACCGAACGAGATGTATACGCTGTCGCGTAATAACAGCAGAGGCTTAAAAAATGAGAACAGTGAATTTTAATGCATCGCGTAGGAAAAAAAAGATTTCCGAGTCGACAAAATCTGTCCTTCACATTACCGTTTCACACATGGTTACAATTTGAAGCTTACATTTTTTTCACAACTGCCGTGCTGCTTGCGAGTGCTGACGCAGGCCGCATCAAGAACATAAAGATGCACATCAACGTGCTGTTCTTGCGAAAAACAGTCCGGCAGAGAAGCTTGTGTATCAAGTTTCCTCCATGCGCGCCAGCCACCTGGAAACCTTTTCGTGACTTGTTTCTACACGCCCCGGCAACTGCGGTCCTCTGGTTGCAGGGTGCTCCTCACCACCGCCGATGGCTCTGCGGCTTCTCGGAGACCGCCCTCTTGTTCTGCGCTGCCTCTTCGCCACGCGCTTGGCGACGCCGCTGCTTGACGACGAACTGCTTCGCAAGAGGCTTCTCTTGTAAGGGCTGCTCTCGCTGCTTCGGTTGCTGCTGGTCCAACCGCTTCGCAAACGACGCTGTTCCTCAGCCCTACTGCAGCTTCCGCTGCCACCGCTACTGCTCTCTAACCAGCGTTGGCTCTTGGAGCCAGGGACGCCGGCATCGTCCGACGAACCAGTGGGCGACAATAGTCCTCGCGTTCGCGTTACGTGGCAACCAGGCGGTGTGCGTCTTGAGGAGTCTCGCAGTTCGGCGCTGGGCATGGTGTCGCCCGTGCTGCTGCTACTGCTGACTGGAGGCTTAGAGCTTCTAGACCTGCTTCGGGCCGTCATTCGGACTGGCCTTCTTTTCTTCCTGCTGGAGGAAGGAGCGTTGTGGTCACCGTGAAGCAGCGTCGTTGTCCTCGCGACGGACGACGTCTTCGCGGTAGCTTTGGATGGCAATGCACGCTTCAAAGGCTTATCTCTACCCTTAGGAACCTGCTCTGGCCGACCACGACTAGAAGTCTTCCCAGAGGAGCACAAACGCCTTTCTTCCACTTTCGCCGACTTACGTTTCCTTCTCAGTGTATTAGTGGCTGTCGCTGAGCGTTTACCTTCGGATACGAGTGGCTTGGCCGGTCTTGCCTTCACTCCAGACCGGCGTCCAGGCGGGCCGCTTGGAGACTGGCTTGCTTGCTGGCGAGCCTGGCGGACCTCCTCCTGGTTACGGGCGGTCCAGGCGACGTGTCGGTGGCCGCTTGGAGACTGGCTTGCTTGCTGGCGAGCCTGGCGGACCTCCTCCTGGTTACGGGCGGTCCAGGGCGACGTGTCGGTGGCCGCTTGGAGACTGGCTTGCTTGCTGGCGAGCCTGGCGGACCTCCTCCTGGTTACGGGGCGGTCCAGGGCGACGTGTCGGCGACTTCGCTACGTCGACGCTTCGCGAGGAAGAGACGCTGCTCGGGAAGTTTCTTTCGGAGGTCTCATTTTTCAGTCTTTCAGTCCGAACGAGGCCAACAAAGTCACCGATATGTGGTGCTGCACCCAGCTTCTATCGCAGCCACATTGCCGGCTGCTGATTTGGATTTGGATTTGGATTTGTATACGTGGCTTTTCCTTTGTGTCGGGTGCCGAGTGCGAGTGGTGGCACTGATGTCGTTGTTGTCGCGACTGGCCAAGCAGAGAAGCGCACCTTTGCTTCCTTCTCTCTTCTCTTTTTCGACTAGCCAGCTAACTTTCGTACATGAAAAGATTTATCTGAAAAACTCTCTGTGCCCCACAATCCTTGGCCAATCCCCCTAGTGGGCATGCGCCGTTGTGTGAGGGTAACAACAACAGCCCCGCTTCAGCGCCTCCGTGTTCGTCTCAGGGTACCCCTTTACTGTGGCTTTCATTTCCTCAGTAATAATAACTGGTTTTGGGGGAAAGGAAATGGCGCAGTATCTGTCTCATATATCGTTGGACACCTGAACCGCGTCGTAAGGAAATGGATAAGGAGGGAGTGAAAGAAAGGAAGATAGATGTGCAGTAGTGGAGGGTTCCGGAATAATTTCGACCACCTGGGGATCTTTAACATGCACTGACACCGCACAGCACACTGGCGCCTTAGCGTTTTTCCTCCATAAATACGCAGCCGCTGCGGTCCCAAAAATCAATTTTCTAGGCTGTGGATTCGCTCAGCTAATTCAAGGTATACAAAGAGAAAGCTGTCGGCAAATCGTGTTCGTTGGCGTTGACAACGTTCTAGACTCCGATTTTGAGGAAAGGAAGGGTGTGTAACTGGCTTCCTTGGTCAGTGGACACCTCAATCGCGCTTTGAGGTAAGTACGTACGTGGCGGTGGTGAGAAAGATGTGGGCTGCACGCATTAGCGCTGGCAACGTTGTGGCAGACACGCGGCACTGCAGCTATAGTGCCCAATAGGCCGCAGCGTTCATTGCGTGAGCAACCTGTCGCGATGAACCATTAATTTAACTGCCACCTGCCGTGCTACGATGGGCTCGCTGCCTATCCAGTGTGCGGAGCGTACTCAACGTTACAGACGCCAAGCCGTGTCTACTTACCCGGTACACTACAACTTTCGCTTTGTAACCAGGTTCAGCAGTAGTTAAACCGCAGCTTATTTACGCGATAGCGTATACAGCTCGTTCTATCGAGAAGCCGTTGGCGTGGTATTAGCTCTGGACCTCTGGAAACTGTGGACAAGTATAGAATATGGAAATGCAAACAGTAAAGTATTGTCTTATGTTAATTCAAGAGGCAGCGCCCTGACGATTGAACACACATGAACACAGACGTCACCGGCATTCTTAGTAGGCATCATAACATAATAGGACCAAACAACGTCTAAAATTAATATTCCCAAATCCGCCTGGGGCAGTCTATACAGACTATCAAAAATTTGTGTGTCTTCTAAATCCTCAAAAATTTCTAATCGTCTGTCAGAAGAAGGCGCCCGCCCTTGTTATAAGCCGAGATGCAAAATCTGCTCACATGTGACTGGCTCACTTCTGATTATGAAGCCATACTTAAAGGCACATTCTGCTGTGACACTTCGAACGTAATTGCTTGCAGGAGTGTTCTGTGTCCAATAGCAATACAGAGGAAAACCGAAACCCCCTGTTCGATTACGCTTCGACAACCACAAAGCTCACCGCGCTCCTCTCCACAACCTACCGCTATTTAAGCACATCAGGATTCCCGGTCGCTCATTCGATAAATAAAAGTCACTATTTTACAATTATCTTATATACAAATTTTATACTGTTTCTGCTGACTTGAACAACCGTCCTGGCGCGCTGTATTGTCAGCCATGGTAACAGTTATGTTTCCCACATGTGTGCTTTCGTCTAGGAATTCTAAATTTTTAATATATCTTTCAGTGACATATACACCATCACCCGCGAAACTGATATCGCATCCAGTGCATGCTCTTTCTTGTTCTTGAGCTTATGTAAAAGTGGTATTGATAGTTGTTGGTGTAAAAGCATATACCTGAGTACCACTGTGATGAAGACGTCCCCAGTCGAAACGTCAGTAAGCCCTTGTGTTTTCAAGCATGTTAGTCTAATTTATAAGTGTATAACTTCTGGATCGTAGTGCCTTCTTCGTAACTGTTGTGTGCGCGCGCGCGCGCGTGTGTGTGTGTGTGTGTGTGTGTGTGTGTGTGTGTGTGTGTGTGTGTGTGTGTGTGTGTGTGTGTGTGTGTGTGTGTGTGTGTGTGTGTGTGTGTGTGTGTGTGTGTGTGTGTGTGTGTGTGTGTGTGTGTGTGTGTGTGTGTGTGTGTGTGCGTGCGTGCGTGCGTGCGTGCGTGCGTGCGCGTGGCTGTCAAGGGTTTTTAATTCCTGCGTATACAAGACCGACTAGGTTCCTGTTTACCTTTGTCACCTTCCCCCCGCGCCTTCCCGTCGGCTTACGTCTATAGCTCGTATACCTGAACTGGAAACTTTTAGATAAGATAAAGGTAAGATTTCATGCTGACGAGAATGACAGCCTTTGACCGCGCGGCGCCCTATTGCACGTGGCTGAATGAACCCCGGCGAATCGTAGCTGGTACAGTAAACACGTTACTGCAAGCTTCATTGCGTTTCTAATTAATTAGCCGGGACGTTAGTTGGCAGAACATATTCGCACGGACAACTAACTGCAACTAACAACTACCTATTGTAAAAAAAAAATGTTAGGGTCTTAACGCGGTTACGCCGAGTAGGACGTGCGAAAGGAAACCGCATGCAAGATTTTAGCCGGAGTTCCCGGGTTGGTGCCCGGCCGCGGCGGCCGCGTTTCGATGGAGGCGAAACGCAAAGGCGCCCGTGTGCTGTGCGATATCAGTGCAGTTTAAAGATCCTCAAGTGGTCGAAATTATTCCGGAGCCCTCCACTACGACACCTCTTTCTCTATTTCTTCTTTCACCCCCCCGTTCCTCCCTTCCCTTAAGGCGCGGTTCGGGTCCGAGGAACAGTGGGAGTCTGCCCTGCTCAGCTCTGATTTGGCGACCCAGCGTGACCTGATATCCCAAGCAAGAGCAACTGCGGTGGACATTGGGGTCATGAAATAAGGACTCCATCCAAAATCTGTATTTTCTCCTCTGTATCCTACCGTTTTGTGAATAAATGTTTTCTACTACTACTACTACTACTACTACTACTACTACTACTACTACTACTACGACTACTACTACTACTACTACTACTACTACGGGTGTCCACCGAGATGGGAGACAATTATTGCGTCATTTCCTTTCCTCAAAATCCAAAAAACCTTAATAATAATAATAATAATTGGTTTTTGGGGAAAGGAAATGGCGCAGTATCTGTCTCATATATCGTTGGACACCCGAACAGCGCCGTAAGGGAAGGGATAAAGAAGGGAGTGAAAGAAGAGAGGAAGAAGGAGGTGCCGTAGTGGAGGGCTCCGGAATAATGTCGACCACCTGGGGATCTTTAACGTCCACTGATATCGCACAGCACACGGGCGCGTTAGCGTTTTGCCTCCATAAAAACTCACCAATTTTCAAATTTTCATAGCCAGCCGCGCGCGGGGAAGGAAAGGAGAGGGGGGCGGGGAGGTGCCGGTTCCGCGCGTTGACGGAGCAGCAGCTGCGCAAGGCCTCCGCCGCTGGCGCTCCGTCAAAGGTTGAGGCTCCACGCTAACGTCGGGTTTTTCTGATTTGCTTGTGTGGTAGTGCTTCTGCGCTAAAAAAAAGTGTCATGAGCGTTTTATTTTATGTTTTTTCTAATTAAGATGGTTTGGTTTATAGGGGTTTAACGTCCCAAAGCAACTCAGGCTATGGGAGACGCCGTAGTGAAGGGCTCCGGAGATTTCGACCACCTGGGGTTCTTTAACGTGCACTGACATCGCACAGTACACGGGCCTCTAGAATTTCGCCTCCATCGAAATTCGACCGCCGCGGCCGGGATCGAACCCGCGTCTTTCGGGCCAGCAGCCGAGCGCCATAACCACTCAGCCACCGCGGCGGCTTTTTTCTAATTAAGAGTTGCTGGTTGTCTGCGCACGTGTGACTGTTCTTCCGCTGTTACCATCATCTCACCTAATCCGTTGCAAGCGCACCGAGTTTTCAGTTCGTTCCCAAGCCAATAGCCCCACGTCGCCTCCCTCCTGGCGGTTAGAGGGCTGCACCACAGGCGGCGGGTACCAGACGCAGGCCGCCATGGTAGCTGCGGGAAGCGGGATAAGTACCTCTACAGCTCGCTGTCGACGCCGCGCCTGCATGCCACCTCCTGTGGTTTCGCATTCCTGCGCGGCTCATTAGCATCGCTGTGAACGCGCCAGATCGTCGCGGATCCCGTGCTATGTTGCGCCGCCCCACTTGTTGCACGGCGCGCACACCTCATTGCTTTCTCTTTTTTTTTTCCCGCCTGCTCGTTGCTGCGGTGCTGGAGCCAAACATTAATAGGAGGCCCGGTTCCACGCCTTCACAGCGACGGTGCACACGTGACATTCATCATGCTTGTCTATGCTAAGCAGGAGCTCGCCGAAGAATCCGGTACTGTCAGGAGAGGGTGGTGTGTGAAAGCATGCATAGGTGGGCTTCGCAAGTCAAAGTTGTAAAGTAGGAAGCGGCCTTCCTGAAAATAAAAAAATAAAAATAACAGAAGGAAATGTTTTGTGGACGCCGCTGCATTTCGGAGCGGGTTATGGGGAGGGCACAACTGAAGGCGTATACTTTGTGAAAGAATTTTCAAGGGCTGAACTTGTTGGTTGGAGTCGCAAAACGCGTACGCTGCACACACCGCAGAAACGATGGGAGGGGCAACTTATCAAATGAATGGACTCAAGCTGACTCAGCTGCACTTATGCGCGAGGTGATAAGGGAACATAGACATACATGAGTTCGGCCTTATCAGACACACCTTGTATTTGCCTTTTGCACGCCCTCTACTGGCGTATTGCTCACCCGTTAGAAGGGCCGCATCCCTTGTCACAGGTGAGCAATAAGTGCCGATAAGATAACTAAGCTTTGAGGCGATAGTTCATGGGCGTTATGGTGGCTTCTGGCGCAGTTGACGCCTACGCCTGTAAAAATTCTCCAGGGTATTTAGAGACCAGAGGTGAAGTGCAGAATGCAAACAACCCTTCAATGAAGCAACCATGTGCGCCTCTGGCACAGGATACATAGTCGTAAGTACATGGGGCACATGCACGAAGGCGCGCGGCTTCAAACAAGAAAAAAAAAAAAGCCTGATTGACGTTGCGCGAGTTCACGACGCCATCGAGCGAGCCGCCATTCCTACCAACAGTGCCACTGCAACGGATAACAGTGTGATAACAGTGCGCAAGGATCCACCGTTATAACGCGCAGCGCACGCTTCTAGCTTTTGTTCAGCTGTCGAGAGCTATCCGGGAATGTTTGGCTTGGACCGCATGAGGGTGGTGCAGAGTGCAACAACTGTATATTTTGTTCCGTCCATAAAGGCGCTCTTTCTTCCCATCATTTTGCCGTTCTTTACCTCGCCAAGTCTGCAGCTGCTCGGGACACAAGAGGCGGCTTTCAGGGCGCTCACAAACAGAAGGAAAAGGGAAGGGCGCTTACGCAAGCAGCCTTGCGATTACATAAACCGCCGCTCGTGACTCCACGCTATCCTACACACACACGATGCTTCACCGCGAAAGCTGTGGTGCTGCGGCCTGAGCTCACAATCGCTGTTCCCAACTACACGAAAGGCTGCCCGCGCGTAAGAACGCCGTGTGGTTTATCGCCCTCTATAGCCACGTCCTTCGCGGTCGCATTGGCCAGCGAGTGCGGAGCCGACCACTTTCGAGCTATACAAGCGAGTTCGTACACCGAGCATGTGGCTGCTGTTCACAAAATAAAGAAGCGTGTGAGGTTAATTGGGTTTTCGATCATTGTTTTTTTACATCTGCTCATGAAGACACAAGAAACAGGATAGATGTGAAACTCACATTATCAACTGTATTTTCGAGAAGGAAAGGCGGTACAGATGTTGGCATTGAGCCGGGTTGCAGAAAAACTGTTCGAGGCAGATACATATCAGGCAAACGCGGAAACTTGGAACAAAAAAAAAGGGGGGCGATCTGTATACAGCCATTCCACAAGTGAGCAATTTCTTACACAGGCCAAACTAAGTCGCACAGCAACACTCCGTGACCGTGCTTTTTGCAGCACCGACTAAACTTATCGGCCTCTGTCAAAAAGTGAATATTGAGGTGGACGCCGCTCCCAGAAGGAAATTCGAAGCAAAACCCAGCTCAGGTTTGTCGAGCGAGAGCTGTGCTTTCTGTGTCAACTTCCACTACCTTGCGCAGGAGATTTTATTTTGGGAGAACAGAGCGGCTGCCTAGAAGATATATATATATATATATATATATATATATATATATATATACATATATATATATATATATATATATATATATATATATATATATATATATATATATATATATATATATATAGTACAGGTAAGTACACAAAAACGACGATACTACAAGAAACCTTGTATCGCATTATAAGAGTTGCTCATGCATGCCACTCGCAGTTTTCAAGCTCAGTTGTCCTGTTTCAGGCAGCAAAGCGACAGAGAAATTTGAGAAGCTTTTTTCATCCCATCACCTGATAAATGCTCCAACGCTACATAACTCCTACGATTGAAAAAAGTAAATCGCACTAATTCGTGGCACCTAGCTGCAGGCTTCAAATAACACGCGACCATTCACATGGAAATAAAACATGTCGGCCGCTGACATAAATACACGCGCGCATATATGCATCTCCGACGTTCCCTCCCGGAAATGCACCGGCTGTTTCAAAGGTGCTCAAGCTGCGTCCTGCTCCGGCTTTGAGCTGTGTAGTGATGAAACCAGCGCAGAAGTGAAAAGATGCTCGCAAAAGCTCGTTCAGCTGCGAAGAAAGCGAGCCCAATCTCACTGCACAATCACGGCAACTGTAAAGCTCGCTGTCCGAACGACCAAAGCGGTTATCTAAAACTCGTAATTTAATTACAGCGCGCTCGCATCAAGCGGGAACGTCTTTGGTCGAAAGCAGAAGTGTAACGGCAAAGAGCGACGGTGAATTCATACGGGGCCATGCTCTAATAGCTTTGGGGATGACGTACTCTGTATATAACGTTAGCACCTTCGTATGGAGAAAGCCCTGACTCAGCGCGCATGCGTGACTGCCGGTGTACGCCTTCCCCTTCTTGCCCAGCAAGCCTTTTGCCGTAGCGGTAAAGGTGCGGTGGAGGAAGAGGCGCACGTCCGCAGCCGTGTACCGCCAGTGCTGCATACCTGATATGCATAGCATCATTCCGCCGCGTTTGCACGGCGGGTCGAGCAAAGCCAGCCTGTTGTGGCCGCTGACTAGACCGCACTTTCTCGAGAAAACTCGAGGAGTCTACGTCGTCATCATTGTTTTTTTTTTTTTTTGTCGTTTTCAAAGTGCAGGGCTTGCTGGGCGCAATTTTATTAGTAATATTACTGACTGCTAACTTGGTCTAGCTTTGACAGCATTCGCCAGGACGGCCTGATTCGGCTGGGTCCCCGCGTAGTCGATCAGATTGCTCTAGTGAGTGAGCGAGTAATACAGGCATTTGTCGCAGGCTGCTTGAAAGGAAACACATGATCAGCACTCGTAGAAGATAAACGGATAAACATTGACGGGTGACGAATGCGTTGCATGCAATCGGTGAAACAACAATGCTCGTGTATAGAGGAATTATTCAGGCTCCCTTCGAGCGAAGTTTGTAGCTCTCCGTTTTCTTTTTCGCTTTTCGTCATTCCCCTGTCACCTTTGCTCTGCTTTGTGCAGAAATGAGCGAAGCACTTGAAGTGAACAGCATATTCTTGCCCCCGGAAGCGCCTCTGCTTCCATGTTTTTACCTTCATTCAATCCTGGAGGATTCGCGGATCATCGCGTTTTATCGAAGTACGCTCATGAAACTCCTAGTCGCAAGTGTGCATCGAGCTGCCCGGGTTTTCAATCAGCGCAAACATCACCTCAGAGTCTACGACAACTGCTTGCTGAAGGTGGCTTTCTCGATCAGAGTGAGGTGACCAGAAGATGGAGTCGGACATTCGGATCCTCGAAGTTCAACCCCAGGTTTTCAGCCATTGGTTAAAAGACACTACTGACAAAGGGAATCAGAAGTAACGCTCTGCATTCTGAACGGTCAGCTCCGCGTCCCAGCCCGCCCTTTTCCGACCGGTTTGTGTCACCTTTACAGCGCGTTTGGTGTATGGGAAAAGTTTTGGCGAATGGACTTACACTGCGAGGGAGCTAGTATACACCTCTATATATCTCGGATTTGCTGCCCTTCCTCAAGGTGAAGGAGTGGCCTGTACCGCACCAAAACCCCTGCCCCAGGAGAACCCACCGCAGGGTCCACGCGAATCGCATGAACACACGTGGCACATTTCCCGGGAGCCCGCTCTTGCGCATGCATGGCCACTTTGCAGGAACGGACGGCAACACTCGGCGGCGGCTCTTTCACTCTCGAGGAAGGGGGGCGGTTAATAACTAGAGTGGCACTTATAGGCTCTCGAACTCCGATCACGTGATGTTTGCGCCGAGATAAAGCGTCAGTGAAGAAAAGTGCACGTGGAAGCGTCCACACCTGCCTGCCCGCATACGTTTTATGACGCTGCCACTGACTTGGGGGACCCTGAACTATATGCGCTGTCTCATGTGCGCTGCGGCGTTCGTCGTCATCTACTCCCAGCGGGAGTCGTCGCCGTGAACCACGTCACTGCCGCCCTCGGCTGGCGAGTGGCACGCGACACTCCCCGGAACCCGGCCCTGTGACAACGTGCGGCTTCCGGAGCGCTCACCTCTTCCTGCGGAAAGGGGCGAATTTATTCCCCCATTATGCGGTCTCCTGGGTCGCCCAGCAGAAGGGTTCGTTCTGCGCAGTGCCGGATTGAGGGGTTGCCCGTATGCACGCGCTGCAGCCGAGCACAGCCCTGACCCATTTCGCGTGATGCAGCTTAATTTCTCGCGTGTTCTTCAACACGGCGTGCCCGGCGCTGATCGAGTTTTGCGGCCATGAACTAGGGCTGTAGCGGAGAAAACACGTCGCTCAAAAACGCCGCGAGAGCATCCGGCGCTCGTCTTGAGCACATTGAGCGAAGGGACAACCTTCGTTGTTGCTCGTCTTTTCAACGATTTACTTCCGCTTTTACCTGCAAAAGTTCAAATTTTTAAGAACTGTCGGTGGACAACACTTGAACCGCGTCACGGGGGAAGGGGTGCAGCTAGACCGTGTGGAGAAACGAGGGAGGAATAAAGAGACGCCGTAGTGGAGGGCTCCGGATTAATTTCGACCACCTGAATTTTGTAACGTTCACCATACTGACATCGCACAGCACACGGGTGTTTTTGCATGTCGCCTTCGTCGAAATCCGGCCGCAGCGGCCGGGTCTCCCTATAGAAATCCTTTTCACTTTCATTTGCCCTGGCCGTATCGTTTCTTGGAACGCGAACAGCGACAGTCCGGCGTACTCGCGTCCTGTCGCTCCCTGCACCCCTTGTGACGTCATCGCAGCGAATGACCTCAAGATGCGAGCTTCCGCGAGCGCGCGCGTGCGGAAGCGGTGCCGATTTTTTTTTTTTTTTTGTGCTCCCGCCCGAGCCTTCTCCTCTGCTACTGAGCGCTAACCTCGCGGCTCGAGATCAGTGACAGCGCGCTTGGCCTCCGAAGGAAGGTTCGTTTACCTACGGCGCGTCGCCGGCGGTGACACGTCTCCTGCTCACTGACGCCGCATCGAAAGCAGCTGCGCGCAAGGCTTGAAAGGTCACCAAACGCGTGGCTGGGCTCATTGCAAAAACAAGGTCCGCGGCTACGCCCCAGGGGAGAAGTAGTGCACCTGCAGCTCGGCGGCTCTCGCGCGGGCGCGTTTTCGTGCGGCATATAATTGGCGCATATACGTTAGCCTATAGCTTGTGACATCCTCCGAGAGAATTATCGGCTCCTGCAACAGTGCTCCTCTAATAACCGCCGTCACAAGTTTCTATTTTCCTGCGGACAGTTGTGCTCAAAATGTTTGACGCTGAATTAAAATTAAGCGACACTTTTCACTTCGCTTTCTATCTTTCAATCACTCCTTCATCCCTCCCTGACGTCGTTGTTGGAGTCTACCGACTGGGAAGTGAGACATTTACGTATACTGCGTCTTTCCTCTCCTCAAAGCCAATTGTCAATATCCTGTCGTGTACGCGGAGCAGTTTGCCTGAGCGTGCACACCGCCGCGGTGGCTCAGTGGTTAGGGCGCTCGGTTACTGATCCGGAGTTCCCGGGTTCGAACCCGACCGCGGCAGCTGCGTTTTTATGGAGGCAAAACGCTAAGGCGCCCGTGTGCTGTGCGATGTCAGTGCGGGTTAAAGATCCCCAGGTGGTCGAAATTATTCCGGAGCCCTCCACTACGGCTTTCTTTTTTCCTTCACTCCCTCCTTTATCCCTTCCCTTACGGCGCTGTTCAGGTGTCCAACGATATATGAGACAGATACTGCGCCATTTCCTTTTCCCCAAAACCAAAAACCAATTATTTCCAGCGTGGTTTTATGAATACGACACAAAGTCACGAAGCTGCGGTTTCGTCTCTTGGGTATATAGGTCGATGAAAGTCTGTCTATATATGGTCAATATTATTGTTACAGTCGTTGATATTGCTCTTCTGGGAGCCTATAGCATGAATTAAAAGCAGTGGATTAAGCTATAGCGCATATCCCAGAATGAACTTCTAAATCTCTCTCACCGCTGTGTCCAAGCTAGTACCTGTAGTTGCTGCACTTTAGCGAGCTATGCCAGATATAAAATCTTTATTTCGTTCTGTGATTCGCTATTACAGACGCTGGTGTTATCATGTATTCTGCGCTTAGACCGCGTTAACGGGTCGTTTGTTGATTTCATGCGACGAAAAAAAATCAATTTGAATCAGCGAAACATGGAAGGCACTTCATTGGCCACAGCGAATTAGTCACCACGTAATCGGACTTGGGAGCGGCGAGGCCGAGCAGCGCCATGAGTCATGCAGCAGCTGGCGAAGTATGCAGGCAGGCGGAGAGAGCGATCGGTCAGGAAGGACAAAAGCATCGCGCGTCTCTGCAGCGAGCCCCCTGCCGGCATGTGTGTGTGGACGCCGCTCCAAGGTCACCCGCATCCTTGTCCGCTTGCTTACCCTCGATTCCCTGACGCGCGTTGCTCTCGCTGCGCTTAAAAGCTCAAGGCGACTTGTAACAGCGAGCCGATCATCACTTTTGCAGATTTCTGTTCGGACCTCTTATAATGATATACCCGAGCGAGAAACATTTCCATGGGAAACCAGCATTCGTGGCCCTTATTTTTTTTTTTTTTTCCTACGAAGAAAGTTGAAAAAACGCCTTGTGCAGAATAGAATATCCCCCCCCCCCTCCCCCCTTTTCTCTCAACCGCGTGCGTCTGCGTGTGTCCGTCGTATTCTGCTTCGTATTCGTATTTTGATGGGAAAAAAAGTCCGAACTGTCCGAAATGAGAATGCATTTAGAAGTACGGAAAGCTGAGCAAGTTGGTTACTATATTCCATGGTAAAACAGCGCGGAAAAAATACACACGTGCGTAATAAAGCACCAGTTGAAAGTCAGCGCTCGTGTCGCCTTGTTTGTTCCGTCTTCGTATTTTTTCCGCTCTGTTTTACCATGAGAATTCACCTTGTCAAATCCCCCCCCCCCCCCCACCCCCGCCCACACACACACACACACACCCCGACCAGCACCGCCCATCATACAACCCAGTGACAACACTGATATCCAAAGGATGTCCCTGGAAAATCTTGAAAGGACATGTGGATATTCCCAGGAAGTGCGGAGAAACTCCCGTGGCATCCCTCACATATCCCTTTGGCCGCACTTTCTGTATCCAAGGGAGGTCCGTATAGAAAGCTAGTGAGGATTTTCATAGTCCGTAATACGAAATATTGGTTATTGGTCAAATAACGCTAAATTTCCACGAGGATTTTTTCTGCCCAGGCGAAAAACTTCCTCGGCCTATGTAACAAATATTCGCAAAGCCTAATTTACATTTTCTGCGATTTAGGCGTGAAGAAATTAATACAGACAGCTGCTTACAATAGTGTAGTTGCTTGGCCCTGTGCTGACATTTTTATGCGTCCGTATAGCATCGCACGCTGTTATGTCGAACATGTCAAACAACAAGCATATGCGAAACGCAGATCAGGGTACAGAGACGCTACAAACCAGAACTCGTGCAGCATCAACATACTGAGCATACGTCTACGGAACGAAGAATTTTCACGAGCTTATATACTCCAAATCTAACAGCTTCCTTTTGGATCCAGTCTCGCTCTTGCACGTTAAGCGATATTATTTCATTCAATTATGAATATGTGATGACACAAACAAGAAATGAAAATAAGCGGACCACGTTAAAGATATTTTTTATTAGAAAAAAACATGAGTCCGCTCTGCTACCTTTGTCGCAAACATGTAAACGTAATGAGACGTGATTCAAGTAAATGTCCATAATATCACTCGAACGTGATATCCATTGAATGTGTCAGGACATCTTTAGAGAAAGAATTCGTATTAAGTTATTGTCTGTAATATCACCCGAACGGGACATCCACCGGATAGTGTGTCAGGACATCTAAAAGAAGGACTTGCCACGGACATCCCTCGCAAGTACTCAAAGGTGTTAGGATATTTGGCTGTGATTCGGATATCCCTGGTACCTGTGTCGTCACTGGGAAATAATTGCCTTGGGCCCCTCTCGTGAATCGATGTGTCATATTTTGCAGACCTAAAGCATTTATATATTTATATTGACTAATTATGGTTTGTTTTTTGGTGTCATTATGAAATATTTATTGTGGTTATTATCTGTGTTGTGCCTTACACTTCACTGTTTGTACCTTGAATTGCTCATTTAAATTTTTTTTCTCTCCAAAGTAGTCTAATTTTGTAGCTAAGTCTTGCTGTTGACTGTCGGGTTTTTTTCGAGAATTAATTAAGCCGCTCTGATGGCTTAGGCGAATCTGATTTGTGTTGCGGTACTTGTATAGATCTGTGACTAAATTACTATTATTATTATGATTATTACGCGTTTTGCGTAGCCAGCGCAGGTTTGACGACTAATACAATACCAGATTTGGTCGAGCAAAAAGTTAGCTGTACACTTATGTCCCTGAATTTTTTAATAGACACCGCGTACGTCTGTTTACTGTTTGTTAAGAATCCAAGGTTTCTTTCTATTTCCCTGGAAAATTAAGAGAATGGCATATCTTATATTCATTAATTTGTTAAAGTTCTGAAACTGCGTAATTTTCGTCGGTTCTGAAGTTCACAAGACATTTTAAAGGCTAGTGCTTGTGTGCATTTCTAAACCGAATAGCCAATGTACCATCAAGTTTCTGGCATTGCCGGGCCTAGTCGCGCAAGCCATGGTAAGCCTTGAATGACCCGCAATATTTTGTATTTAGTTTTCTGTTGGCTATAGCATTATTATTATTATTATTATTATTATTATTATTATTATTATTATTATTATTATTATTATTATTATTATTATTATTATTACTGAAAACAAAATACAGACGCAAGGAAAGGGCAACTAACAGGCTGGCAATAGCGCAGCCTCGTACAGCCTTTACGCATTGACGTTATGTTCCAGCAAAACTCGAAGCACGGGAAGTGTGCGAAAGGAAGAAATTAGGTCGGTCCGGTGGGTCGGCCAGCGCTGAAGAAAATGAAATACAAACAGCCCGCCTAATATGCGCGGTTTCGAAACCTGCTGCTTGCTTACTTCGCACAGTGTACTCTGTCCTTTTTGTATTGCGTCTGCCCACTTCGGTAGCGAGGAGCTCGAAACCCGAGATACACGCAATCGTCGAGCGCTTGATACCTAAACGTTTCCCGGGAGGCGGCGATGCACCACGTGCTTTTCTGTGGGATCGTTGCGTTACTTGTATTGATCCTCTCTCCCAGTGACGTCTGCTGCACCCGGAACGCGCATGCGCGTGTCTGCCGCAGCCATTTTGATTTCGGCTTCAGCTGCCGTCACGACGAAGTGCACGGAGAGTATTTGTGATGCCTGTGCGGTGCGAGTTTTGCTGAGGGCTCGAGCTATCTTTCCATCTGGAGGCCGCCGTTGAAAATGAGCGGTAACGACGGCATGGAAGGCCTAATCCCCATTGTAAACCGGCTTCAAGACGCTTACGCTCAGCTTGGATCGAGCCTCACGCTAGACTTGCCTCAGATCGCCGTGGTCGGCGGACAGAGCGCTGGAAAAAGCAGTGTACTGGAGAATTTCGTCGGCAGGTAGGTTAACCGTGATCATTTAATTCAATAGGTGCTTTGTTTAGGATCTTTTCTTATTGTTCCCTGTACGAGAATGCAAAGTTTGGTTCACTGGCCGCCCCTGGGATACAACGGTTAAGCGACCGCCGCGGCGTCGTTAGGCGGCCGCGAAGCGGGTATTGGAGGGAGGTGGTTTTGTCATTTCGTCGCATGTATTTCTTGAGTAAAGCTGTATGCGTGAATGAGTTATCAGCAGAGCGATCGAGCGCAATCCGCCTTCGCCGCATCATTCTTGCCAGTGAAACGAACCGTCACTGGCATGATGTTGACAGCGGAGGCGGTGGTCGCGCTGATGCTCCGACGCGAAACAAATAGGCCTACTACCGCATTGTGAACTGTAATCGATTTTAGCTTTTCTTTGATCGCGAATGCCGTAGACTTCCTGTGCTTTTAGGCATTGTGCAGGGCTTCTTATGCGACGACTGGGTGGAATTTGAGGGGCGCTACGTCCCGACTTGAATTGGCATTCCGGTTTCGGTAGAGGTGGGTATGAGTAGTCAATTATGAGCTTTTTTTTCCCGGAAACACCCCCAAGGCTGCGTATGCTGTCTATATCGGAACAGAGAAATTGTTTTCCGACAATATTTTCTTGATGTGAGCGCCAAGATTTTTTTTCAAGTTCTTTCGAGTGTTGTAATTTTTCATTATGGGCTTTTGTGCTCTCAAGTAGCATACTGTTTCACCTAGCCGGTATTAGATGATTGTGACGTTAGGAGTGAGCCTTTGTCCGGACGGCATTGCGATAAGGCTGAAGGTCGCATTGTGGGCAAACCTTGGAACTTCGGACTATGTCAGGGGCGTGTTTCAGCGACAGGCGTGACCGAGATCGACTTTCATGCTGGACGTTGCATGTGAAGTGGCGTAACCGAGTACTGCTAGGAGTAAAGTGTTCTCCGCTGACTTGTCGAATAATATTGCTAATGAGTAAATTTGTGCTATCGCCTTAAAGTTAAGACAGTGGGTCCTAGGGCACTAGGGTCAATTGAGTACAGACTTGATTGATCGCAAGTGTATTTTACCTGGGCGTATTTCTAGTAATCATGTTCCGCAAGATGTTAGTCAAAGTACCCACGAAAGAGGGTCTTTAATGCTATTTTCGATAAATATTTTTAATAAACTTTTCTAGTTAATGGGGTAATTCATTCGTTGACAGGATGCAGTTTCAATTTATACGTTGTGGAATTTATCCTCTGAAACGCGTCATACTTTCTTTGACCATTACTTGTGTGTATTTAATGGCTTGCTGGGTGTGCAGTGCAGGAATGGCGTTTCGATATTCTGTGTAATTAGGCATAAAGACCAGATTATCTAATTAATCGGTAACTGCTTTGAGATTTCTACCCTTGTAATATGAGCTGTGCAGTTGCAGTGAGCTTCTCGGAAGTCTTGGCGCCGATGGAACTTTGTATTTTTATCAAGCAGTGATCTAATTTTGTGAAGAAATTTTATGAAGGAGGTGGCAACGTAAATGGTACATAATAAATTGTTTTTGAGAACATATGTGAGCAGTGAAAACATGTGCCTTTGAGCTGACTACATTTGTCTCGTGTGAAACATGAGATCTTTGTTTTCACAATATGCATTGGTAATGGTTACTCTGTGTGTCAGAGATGCTCTTTTGGAATCTGAATCAAATGCCAGTCAAAATTTTAAGATCTCTTGGGGCACCCTTTTGATTTGAAAAGGCTACTGTATGTAACCTGAGGCATTTGGGTGTACTTGAGCATGGAAAGAAAGTAGACACGCTTAGTCATGACTGAAGAGTTTGAAAGCTGTACATGTTAAGCCACTGGCACCTGGTTTTGATAAACACAATTCTAAAAATAAGCAGGCTTATCTTTAGCATTAGTGAATGTTTATTTGGGTGGGGAGCATGGCATTGCTTCAGCAGCACTTTTTTTTTCCGGCTTGTTTCTTTACCTGTTCACTGGACTTGCTGAGGCAAAGTTCATGCCATATCGTGCAGCCATCACTGAATGCTTTTTTTCAACAGTTGTGAGAGTCGCATTGTATCCAGGCGTGGTCACTGGCATTACTGAATTCCTTGGCTTCGTTTTCTCGGTGTAAATTTGTCTAATGCTTTCAGCATCAAGTTTTTTTTAGCTTTTACGTAAGATATCCAGGATTGATTTTAGTGGGAGCATGTCACTCTGTGCAGCATGCTTGTCATCCTCAGCCTGACTACACCCACTGCAGGGCAAAGGCCTCTCCCATGCCTTTCCAATTAACCCTGTTCTTTTCCAGCTGCGGCCACCATATCCCTGCAACCTTCTTGACCTTATCCGCCCACCTAACTTTCTGCCGCCCGCTGCTGCGCGTGCCTTCTCTTGGAATCCGTTCCATTACCCTTAAAGGGGCTTTGAAACACCTTTCGAGGAGAGCACATCAATTCGCTTTATCACTGCATTTTGTTGTCTTGAAAACCTGGGCCAAAAAATACACTTCTACACGTAGCAGAGGGCCCACAATCACGTGCAAAAGTTGACGAGCCCTTCCCGGCGACATTTTCTTGCTCGCACTCTCCTCCGTGCCCCGCATCTGCGTAGACAAGGTGAGAGGTGCCCATTGGTTAGATTCTTTCAGACATCAGGCAGCTACCGTGGCCGCGGCCAATAATGCGTGTAGCTCTGGCGGATGAGGAGGATCCACTCCCGGAGGTGGGGCTGGCGGAGGACCGCCGACCTTCCAGCGTTCAAAAAGTGACGAGAGGAGAGGGAAAGGCGCAAAGACGCTGAAATTCAAATTTTTACTACAGATAACTCAGCTTCTAGAAAGCGCATTAAAAAAAATCCTTGCTGGACAATATTCGTGAAGTGGCGTGCTTTAACATCCCTGGTATACCGCAACTTTATCAGTGCCCCTTTCAGAGCCCCTTTAAGGACTAGCAGTTATCTTGCCTTCGTATTACATGCCCTGCTGCATTACGTCATGCTTATCAACAAGGGGTTAATGACTTGCCTGCATACTCCTTTTGGTTTGTTTGCATTCCAAAATTACCTGTGATTGGCAAGGTATGCTTTGCAAGAAGCTTGTGCATTGGATTAATATCAGAAAACTGTTAATTATCCATAATAATTGAGTATATGCTGAGTCTGGCACCTGGGAATTTTCCTCTGGCAGTGATGAATTTGCCTTTGGCCTGGATTGCAAGCATTTGCTTAAGGGCGTTTGGTTTTTGTGAGACGCAGGTCTGCATTTAAGAAAGCACAGGTAATGACTGGATAAAAGGGGACAGTATGGCGGCTTCTGATCCAGTAATCACTTGCATAGGCACATGTGTGCTAGCATTTCCACTGCGTTTGTACCTGTCACTCAAATTTGGAAGTTATTGATAGCTGCTATTGCATCACAATCCATGCTTGCAGAACTGACTTGCATTATCTGGCAGGCAGGCATCCAGTGTTACACGCATCAGTGAAAATGGGAAGTGTCTGTAGTTGTCCAATGCCCGCAACGGAGCAGTTTTTGAGTGAAGGTAATTTATTGTTTTAAAGACTTTAGTGAGACTTTGCAGCAATGTACAGTATCCAGCTTGTTAGCAAGAATTTGAAGTTTCTTGCTGCTAAACTGAACTCTTGGTGCAAATTTGTTGCTTTCTAGACTCATGAAACAAAAGCTGGAGAGAATTTGTTGCATATCTGGCTTCTGTGTAACTGCCAGTGTCAGCTGTACCTTCTGTGTTAACCTCTGTAGTCCGGAACTTAAAAGCTCCACCCACGTCTACGTTATCGACTATTAGCCTCACAATATACAATCTATTTTTGGGCTGTTCTCTGTTGCCTGTATTAACAGATAACTGGAAAAGGCCCTGAATCAACCTTACAACACGTGTACCACCTCAGAGCATTTCACAGGTGATATGCCTATGGCCGTTCTACTGGAGTTCTACTGGAGTTCGACCAGTGTAATCGGACTAGGCGGTGCCAGCATTTACTGGTGTAACTGCTGGCAGTGAGATATTTCAAGTATTGGCAGCATGTTCTTTCTGTGATACACCTCTGAATGCCCACCATGATATGAAAGGGGCTATCTATGTGCTGAAAATGTTGGTCAAACATGCAAAAAGTAGTGCTGCGAAAATATTTAGATAGCAAGCATAAGCCATAAAAGCCAGCCACAACAGCAATTTGAACAGGTCTGGTAAACACCTGTGCTTGTTTAACAGTGGGATTCAACAGCAGTAATATCTGATAGTGCAGCATTTGAAATGTGCCTGGCTGTACTCTGTATTTTCAACATGGAATCATGGGAAGCTGACATGGCACCTGCTTTTCAGGGACTTCTTGCCAAGAGGGTCCGGTATCGTCACTCGTCGGCCACTGGTGCTACAGCTGATTAACTGCAATACAGGTACCATTTAGTAGTCATATTAAGAATTCAGTTTTTTTCTTTTGAACATTATCTTTGGGACCATTTTTAGGCTTGTGTTGCTGTTCACTGGAGGTCAACCAATTCTCTGTATTTTTCAGAGTATGGAGAGTTCCTGCATTGCCGTGGCAAGAAATTTACAGATTTTGATCAAATCCGCAAGGAAATTGAAGATGAGACAGATCGGGTGACAGGCACTAACAAGGGCATTTCAAGTGTGCCCATCAACCTCAGGGTCTACTCTCCGCTTGGTATGCAACAATCTTATTTCTATGCAGAATACTTGGAAAAGAACCAAAGTTCAGTTTACTTTGGCCTTCCAGAGCTAATTGGCACTGACTATAGGGGAATATGACTCATAATGTCCTTGGATGTCCTCCCTTTCATTCATTCAGATTGGACACATGACTGCAAGCGACTTGTTACTAGGCTTGCAGGGTTGGATGTGGTAAAAGAAAAAAAAACGAAAAATTCATGTTTTCTTGCAAAGTATTCACATTCGAGCTGCTTAGTGCTGTTGTCATTGGATACCTTTTAAAGATGTGTACAGGACATACGTTGCCATTTTCAGAATGCAAGCATACATTTGCCCTTGTTCTCAGATAGGGAACATGATAACTGGTGTTTGGACGTAGTTAAGAATTTCTGCGTATGGGACATAACAAAGTTGTCATTGTTGAGTGTTAGTTGTTTTTAGGGCGTGGGCCACCCTCCGTTCAAATATGTCCTTTTGTACCATTTTCCTTGTTGCTCTTGAATCTCAGCATGTTAGCCATTCTTAGTGGCTAGCCACTCATAGTGTTAGCCATCCATTCATACATTTACAGTAGATGTCCTGCACTTTTCCTTGCACTTTCATCACCTTGCTCTAAATGCCCTGTGTGGCCTCCCTCAGTGCTGAACCTGACCCTGGTTGACCTTCCGGGGTTGACCAAGGTCCCTGTGGGTGATCAGCCTGCGGACATTGAGCAGCAGATCCGGGACATGATTCTCCAGTTCATCCGCAAGGAGAACTGCCTTATATTGGCAGTCACCTCAGCTAACCAAGATCTGGCCACTTCAGACGCCCTGAAGCTTGCCAAGGAGGTTGACCCTGAAGGTACCACTGTGAACATTTTTAACTGCCCTTTCTTTCCTTCTTTCCTCTCTTGGTCGTGGGCAGTGCTGAACCTGACCTTGATTGACCTTCCGGGGCTGACTAAGGTTCCAGTTGGGAGTCAGCCTCCAGACATCGAGACGCGTGTGCGGGACTTGGTTCTGAGCTATGCATCTCGGGAGAACACAATCCTGTTGGCTGTGACACCAGCCAATCAGGACTTGGCCACCTCAGACGCGATAAAATTGGCCTTGGAGGTAGACCCGTCAGGTTAGCGCAACCATGCCAGTTGGCCTGGTGTGTGCACAGGTTGGAGTGATTTGGCTTGCACTAGGTACTAACCTTTGTTGTTTTGCTAGTTTTACTAGCTTAGCATTGTGCTACAACTGCAGCTAGTGTGCTAAGCAAATGCAAATACAAGTTAGACCAGAGCAGTAACATTGGCTGATTGCTGAGTTTGCTGGTTCTAGGCTCACTTGTAGAGGTGGCGGTTGGAGGAATGTGTACTCTCTAACGTACTGCCTTAGAGGGTAGTTGTCTTGGGGTGGCCTTTAGAACATTTGGGCAGTGCAGTACAACATTTATATGGCTGGCTGCATGATACAGAAAAAGACAGTTAATTCATGGGTTCAAGACCAGTAGCCATCACTTCATTAAAATTGACCGAGCTGTGTAATGTAATTGTTTCAGAAAAATAGTTTGGTATTAGTGCCTCAGCTTCATTCAGACCAAACCTGTGACAAATACTTTAAAAGAGGTGAGGTAGTTTAACTGACCATTATTGATGGAAATTTTATGCATGAGAGGGGGGGGGGGGGGGGATAGTTATACATAAAAGTGAGTTAATTTTTTTGCACAAGGGGTCTTGCAAAATGAAAGGGAGAAAAGTACCTACTTTTGTTGTGTCGTATCAGCTTGTGGGGCATCTTTTGAAACCACTAAGTGCTTGGCATACTTAGAATGCAGGTTACCTTCTTGTGTACAAATGGGAGTACCTCTGCTGACTCGGGCCTTAAAAGCAGTTGTATATTGCTCAAAAGGGCAGCTGCTGGGGTTTTAGAGCCTTTAGCCTTAGGCTCTTGTCCTCGTCATTTGCGTCAAATTGCACAACCATGCATAATTTTGATTCTGTGTGAATCGATCCTAATTTTCGTCATTTGATGACCACAGGGCGATTCCAGCAGTAGCCCTGCATTTGCTATGTTATAAATGTTATTCACCTGTCGATACCCCCTTTGGCTTGATGAACGAAAAATGCCAGGCTTGTTTTTAGTTATCAGGTATTTCATGATTGTGATCATCACTTGCAGTCACTAATTTAGGTGATCAGTGTGGAGAATTTCACTTGCACTATTTGCGACATTATTGCTGTCATGCAAAGCACTGTTTTGTATTTTGGTTTGATATTTTTGTTATGAAACTATTTAGTGGAGTGTTCTAAGAAATAATTTGTTGCATTGAACTGAGGAATATAATGCAGTCACCACAATGTATTAAAAAAAAACTGACCTAGTTTCATTTCAAGAAAAAACCTTCAGTGACAAGGCTAGGGCAATGTGAGGAAGTGGTTAAATATCAGTCGATGTGAGGCCATCTGGCCCCACCAAGAAATGCCCAGCTCAATTTTGATATTTTTGATGAGATGTCACTGACGCATATCTGTTTTATAGTGGTGATACTAGAAAAGATGACATGCCACTAGTATAGGCTGAACTGGTGATCTTCGTTTACATATTCAGCTATAATTGTCCTCCAAGGTTGACTACTGGGCAGGTTGGTTTTGCCTGGTGAATTAACAGTGTGAAGAGCAAGGCAGTCTTGCGCTTCTCTTCTTTTTTTCGTCTTTTGCACTGTTACTCCATCAGCTGTGGCTGTCCGTTTACCTTTCAGATGTATCTTAGTACGCATAAACACGTAAGCTGGCTTTCAGTGCCAGTGAGCATTACTGCTACCACAGTGTTCCAAGTGGAACAGCCTGTCTACCTGCATTGTCTCTGGTGGAAATAGGAGCCAGCAAGCTGGCTTGTGCACCCTGTCATATTACCTGTGGCACCAATAGTGCCATATTTGAGGCCCTTGCTCTGCGGTGAACTGACTGTGGTGCCACTTTTCAAGGCTGTTGTGTACAGACATGTATATACAACAGCCATGAAAGTGAAGGGGAGGGCAGCGAGCATTGTAGCTCAACAGATAGAGCACTGCAGTGGTCGCAGGTTTGCCCCTTAATGACCTTACTGCTACCTTTTTCAAGTTCTTGCAGATAAAAAAATTACTCATGAAGCGCAGTTCATCTTGTAAGTTAGTTTACTTGTGCTTTCTTAGCGCCAACGACTGCCAGTCTGTATCTTCATTCTTTTTAAAATGTGTGCTTAGCCTATGGAATGTAAAAGGTGACTGAGGTTCGACCACGTTACGCATAGAACTGAAGCATATGGGTCAGTGGTCCCAGACTCATCTTGCCACATGGGCTACAATTGCTAGCTTTCGTCTCGCATGAGCCAGTGATGTTGGGTCAGTAGCCATGGAGGGAGAGGAGGGGAGGGGGTTAATTAAGGGAGAACAGCTCACCCCTCATGCTGCCTATTAGCACTTCAATCCTTCTGCCAACTTGGGGGGGGGGGGGTTATTTTCATCCAATGCACGTGTAGCTGCTGACTCGCAAGGACATGGTGAGCAATTAGCAGATTTCAAGCTGTGAACAGCGATAAAGAGTTCAGTATGGGAAAGAAACTGAAATGTTGCTTCAGGACGAAGGCTGAAATCTTGAGGGCCAGCGGGTTGCATAAGTCATGGCATTTCTTCTCGTATTTGTTACCACTAAATTAGTGAAATGACCTTGGGGCAGATTTTGCAAAATGAGTTTTTATTCCTTAAATGTACCTGTACATGCTTTTAGTTTTCAAAGAGCATAGATTTTTATTTTGGGCTAACCACTGCCTGGCACTTATGTGGTAAAATGAGATGTGTTCAGGATATCAGATTACCTGTTCGTTATATTTAGAAGTGTATTTTTTGCAGGTTTGGTTTTATTTTAGCTAGTGTATCGAATTCCAAAGTATAAGTCAGAAGCTTTTGTGAAATCCTATCCACGAGGAATTGGTTTTTACAAAAATATATTGGCTTGGATCGATATCACTTCTAGCTACCAATAAATGGTTTTCTTACAAATTTGGAACACATTCCTGTTCGTTGAGTTTGGACTAGTCTTCAGGACAGGTACGGTTGAATTTCTGGTGGTCTTAATTTTTGGAATTTACAAAATCTTAATGCTGGTTTAGTCACTGCTTGCATGTTTGGCATTCTGTTTGCATTGCAGGCAATAACTTATGAGTTGTTTTGCTGACTTTGATATTGTAAATAATGGTATTAACCAAATAACCTCTGCCATGTTGCCTTGTTTCTGAGTGTTTTCCTTTTTTCACTAACCTGGTTCACCATGGTGTAGCATGCATTGGTGTATGCATTTTAACTTTTGTGCACATTTGGCTAAGCTGCATGGAGTTAATATTTATAGCGGAGTTTTTTCATACTGACTTTGTGAATTGCAGGTTTGCGCACTATAGGTGTAATCACCAAGCTGGACCTTATGGATGAAGGCACTGATGCCAGGGACATCCTGGAAAACAAATTGCTGCCACTGAGGAGAGGTAAAAAGGCATTCCATTTTGTTGAAATCAAGCAGTTGTTTGTACTTGTGAAAGTGTTGGCACCAGTAAATGTGATTGAGAAGCCTGGATATGGAGAGGGCTACAAACAATACTACAACTGAGCATAAGTTCTGCAGATACGCAGCTTGCCACATCGGCATGATTGAAAGTGTGTTCCTGGCTTGAATAAGCACACAGTTATATTCGGTTTTATCATTAATCCGGGAAAATTAGGGGCTTCATTAAAACTTGAGCAGGACCCCTGCAATGTGTTTGAGGTCACCAAAGGACTGCTTTTTAAAAATCGCTAGAATATAGTTGTGTTACTTGGCGAGCAGTATCTCACCTCTCGTGCGGGCTCTGCTCTTTCAGGCTATGTAGGTGTGGTGAACAGGAGCCAGAAAGACATAGAAGGCAAGAAGGATATCAAGGCTGCCATGGAAGCAGAGCGGAAGTTCTTCCTCAGTCATCCTGCATATAGGTCAGTTTTGGTTTGTGGAGTGTTTTAGGGCGGTGAATGATGCATTATCATTATGTTCAAAGCACTTGTTGCAGCCTTGCATTGCAGTGCTCGAGCATTGCAGTGTGTGCCTTCTAGCATAAAGACAGTTCTTGTTGCCAGTGGTCCTAAAGCTGTTCTTATGCTGCACTGTCTTCAGAGTTTGATATAGACTCCTTTTAAGGCGAGACACTGGTCTTAAAATGGAAATTTTTGTTATTAAAGATATTAAAGTTGGAATCTGGCAGCACTTCACCAAGTTGCGGATGAGAGTGCTGTAACTGCGGCACATGGAACACGCTTTCACTTGGTATTATCAAAATTTTGTGGGCTTACATTTTTGGCAGATAAAAAGGGCTACACTAAGGCTACCTTTCCAAAACACCTGGGTCTGATCATTTTTACGGCTCTCGACAAATTTCCTGTTCAAACCTGAGCGTTTTCAGCCATATTTAAAAAGTTAATATCAGGTAATTGTTACGGTAGGTGGAACGAAGAAAAATACTAGCCGGTACTTTGTGTAAATCCTAACGAAGTTCACGTGATTTTAATTCGGGTGTGCGGTCCCGTTTTTTTAGTGTTTTTTTTAATCTAGCTAGGACACCTTCTATGTGCACGTAGCATATATGAAGATGTGTATTGAATTCAAGCAGTCACTGTCGTCTGAACTTTCCTTAACTTTGACTAGTACTTAGTGTTAAAATTTTTAGCCATTACTAGTGGAGTGCGCAAGGAGAACTCTTGAAGTCAGGATAACATCTACATGCATATCAGCTAATAAGACTAAAAAATTGAGGTGTTCTGAAAATAATTTTGGCTTTCAAGGGCTAAGGAGTCCGGAGTAAATATGGGTATTGAGCATGCTTGTATTTCCAAAGATTTCTAGTCCATCGAAAGCGTTCTCACTGTACCATTACTGTGGATGTGTAGGCACATGGCTGATCGCATGGGCACACCTTACCTGCAACGGGTGCTGAACCAGCAGCTGACCAATCACATTCGAGACACCTTGCCGGGCCTTCGGGACAAGCTGCAGAAGCAGCTGATCTCCATGGAGAAGGAGGTGGAAGAGTACAAGAACTTCCGCCCAGACGACCCATCCCGCAAGACCAAGGCTATGCTCCAGTCAGTTGAGGCAATTTTTTTCTTGCTAAGCAGTTTTCATGCTAACTGACCACACTTAATTGCCAGATTTAGGCTGATCTCTTAACAAAAATTTATTCATTCTGGCACCCTCTTGTTCTTGTTTACCTGTTTTGTGCTTTCATCATGTAAGCATTCAAGTCTTGTTTGTGCACTTTTTTGTTCTAACTGTGCTATTACTTTTTTTTATGAAGTATTTTGGCTCACCTTTCATCATTTGTATAGTGGAGCCTTGTGTATGCCAACCTTTATATTAATAACTGTATCACTGGCACACATGCTGCTTTGCTATCATAACTTGCACTGTACTATTTTGTGTATTATATCAATTTGTGTTATAGTTTTATCTTTAAACTCTTGTGCATGTCAGTTATAGCAGGAAAGCACTGGTCATGGAACTTTATCTTTTTCAGAATGATTCAGCAGCTTCAGACGGACTTTGAACGCAACATTGAAGGTTCTGGCTCTGCTGCTATCAATACGTCAGAGCTCTCGGGTGGTGCTCGCATCAACAGACTGTTTCATGAAAGATTCCCTTTTGAAATTGTCAAGGTATGCTAGTCTGTTTTTAGTTCCAGGGCTGTTTTTCTTTTTCTATTGTTTTAGATTGTTTTTAATTGGGTGTGAGTTGAGAGCTTGCTATTAATGAACCAATGGAATTGACCTTTCAGATGGAGTTTGATGAGAAAGAGCTACGCAAGGAGATTGCATTCGCTATTCGCAACACTCATGGCATTCGAGTTGGGCTGTTTACTCCAGATATGGCCTTCGAGGCTATAGTGAAGAAGCAGATTGCCAAGTTGAAGGAGCCTTCCATCAAGTGTGTAGACCTTGTCGTGGCTGAATTGGGAAATGTTATTCGGCGGTGTGCTGAAAAGGTATGTGTGCCTGTTCACTTACGGCTGCTACTAAAGAGTGAACTATGCTTACATGTGTAGCCTAAGACAGTAGCCGACGGGTAATTCGGACTTGTGGGATATATCGCTTGTCTCATATGTTGAAACTTGGAAAATTGGTTGTTGGGGGAAGGAAATGGCACAGTAACCGCCTCACATCTCTGTGGACACCTGACACCGCGCATTAAGGGAAGGAATAAAGGAGGGAATGAAAGAAGAGAGAGGTGCCGTAGTGGAGGTCTCCGGAATAATTTCGACCACCTGGGGATCTTAACGTCCACTGACATCTTACAGCACATGGACGCCTTTGCGTTTCGCCTCCGTCAAAATGCGGCGGCCGCCGTCAGGTTCGAGCCTGGGTACTCCGGATCAGTAGCCGAGCTCCCTAACCACTGAGCCACCGCGGCAGGTCACATACGTTCGTCATTCGCCGTTTCATCACATTGATTTCTCTGACCACGTCGACCAAGTGGCACTCTGTCTTCATGAAGTTAAATCCGTCTGCCGTTTTGTGATTGCGTCCGGATGTTCCACTGCTTTGAACGAAAAGTGCCTTGTCTTTGCGTGTGCTCGACGAGTGGTGTGGTGCACACTCGGGTTGTGGACAACATGGCCCCGCCTGTGCCGCTTTGTCCGTCAAAGAAGCTTGGGAAGTATTCAGCTAAACGGCGTGACCTTGCTGTCTAGCGTGTACAGTGAAAGCACAACTTTGGCGCAAATACAGGCGCATATCGTCACCAGCAAGAGAAATTTGCAGCAAGGTAAAATCGGTGACTTTTTTAAGCTGATTTCATCTCAATAAAGTGATTTTTTTGTACTTCGCGGATTTTTCAGACTGTTTGATTATTCGGACCATTTTTCGGGTCCCTTCTAGTCTGAAATATCGGTTGGCGACTGTAATGGAATACATATAATCACAGAACCCTTTATCTCATTGCTGTCACTTGAAGAAAGGCTGATGTCTTCCAGGAATAGGATGTTTGCTGACCTTATTCCTCTGATTACCACCGTCGTATGAGATTATAGAAGCCCATTGTAATGAGAAAAACCCATGTAGCGACAAATTGTCTGACATTTTTAGTACTGTAGCTCTTGAAATATGCCAAAATTGTTGTTTCTGGTCTCGTTTAAAGTTAGGGGTGTGCAAATATTTGAGAATTTCAGATGTAAATTTAAATATTATTTAAAACATTTAGTCAATTTGAAAACTGTCTCCTATATAATTTGAATGTTCATAAAGACTCGAATATTCAATGCAAATCGAATATCCATCAGTGTAATTATGAACATTATTTTTTTTTTATAGGTAAGACTTTGCACTCTTCGCTGATATTGGCACAGGAATATAGTGGCTGTCACCATCCTCTCGGCCTCGTGGTAGAGACTAATCCATTTCTAAGTGTGTAGATTGAGACAGTGTGTCCAGTTTTTAGCACCTTGCTTACTGTCTGGAAAGAGGAGAGGCTGTTGTCTGAGCTGCGGTGAAGCACAGATGTACAGCCTGACAACAATGAATGTGGAGAATTTTTTGTGCTGGGGTGTCAATGTCAATGGTGTGCATTGCATGATGAATATTGTTGCGTAGTGTCAGAATAGAGGACGTGTGAGCTAAATAAAATGGCCGCTAAGATAATGCTTTGTGTGCAACCTTGCAGCGTTCTTGAATATTGTGGTTTTAAAGAACTTATGAAAAACTCTCTTGTCATTGCCTGTTGTCAAACTCCACACTTAAGCCATCGCAATCGCTCAGTGGTTATGGCGCTTGGCTGTTGACCTGAAAGACGCTTGTTTGATCCCAGCTGCGACGGTCGCATTTCGCTGGAGGCGAAATTCTAGAGGCCCGTGTACAGTACGATGTCAGTGCATGTTAAAAAACCCCAGGTCGTTGAAATTTCCGGTGCCCTTCACTACGGCATCCCTCATAGGCCGAGTCGCTTTGGGACATTAAACCCCCATAAACCAAACCATACCAAACTCCACACTTGCCAGTGTGCTTGTGGAATGTATGCATGGAAATGTGGTATGAGGTGAAAGAGGAGATGACTAGGGCACCTGAAGCCGGCACTGTGACTGTTGCCTACAGCAGTGGCTTGTTAACATTGCTTGCTAATGAATTTTGTGAGCTCTGCCTGCTCTTTTCTCACTCCAGACTTGTGAAACTCTTTAGATTGAACTCTCGTTACAAGGCTTTCAGGCACTGCTTTGCTAATCTGCTTGGTAATATGTGCAGTGATTCAGATACTTTATGTCTTCGTTTGAGGCAAGTGTGGATTTTTAATTATTGGAGACAATGGTGTTGCTGAAACCTGGAACTTTTTTTTTCTGCACTGTTTCGGGTCTTATACAACTTAAGACAGGATAGTTATTATTGTGTTCTTTTAAATGATAATTATATTTCATCCTGTGACTTTACTGATTAGAAACATGCCTTTATGCTTAACACTTACTGTTCTTTTATTTAAGAGTTCAGCATTGCAGCACATAAGAATAAAAATGTCACTGTGAATAAGTGTACCTTGATTCTTTGTTTGACTTTCGACACTAACTGTTTATGCCCTATTCCTAATTGAAGAATATAATATTCGCACATCTGTGGTTAAAATTTGTCAGTGAATGCTCCAAAAATGCACTGAGCTGACTGTCAAGCCAAACATATTTCTGAGGCTTTTGGTGCTCTTCCTCTTTTTTTGTATTTTGCTCAAACACAAATTTTTTGCATTCGGATGTCTAGAAGTCAGTTCCTTTTTTTCACAATACAGTAAAACCTTGTTAATTCAGTCACTGCGACTGCAAGAAATGTTCTAAATTAAGCAGGTCTTCAAATTAATAGAGCTCAGCAAAAAGAAGTTTGACCTAGACAAAAATTTTTGTTGCTGTAATTTGTCACTGAACCCACACTGATGCTGCTGGGGTGGGGGGTGCTTCAAAGCCAGTGCTTGTGCTAGGTGCTGCCTTGATGAAGCGCCGAGAGCACGTGACTAAGACTGGGATCCCCTGCTGCATTGCAGTGAAGCACGTCTTCTCCCCTGCAGGTGCGCGCTTGGGCAGTCTGCGAGCCGTATCGTGGACCTGGTTTTTCTGCTGGGAGTACTGGTTTTGTGAAGCATTGCCTAGCTAGCATCTGCACTTTGCAGCGTCGCCTCATAGCTCCGCAGGGCTTTTGCTTCACTGGGTGTCAGTGAAGTCCGGGTTGTTGGGCATTCCCGTTTAGCACCCCAGATCTTCGAATTAACTGAGCTGGTGCAGGCTGTTGGTTTGATATACTCAGTAAAATTTACATTAGAAATTACAGGACTACAGAAATTTTTTGAATTATCTGTGTTTTCGAATTAACAAAGTTCGAATTATCAAGGTTTTACTGTAGTCTGCTAATGCATGCACATGCTGCAGCAAATTTTTATTTTAGTCCAATTTTAATCCACCCATACCCAACATTGTGACTCTCGTTGTTTTTCTCGTAGATGAGTCGTTACCCAAGACTTCGGGAGGAAACTGAACGCATTATCACCTCACATGTGCGTGAGCGGGAGCAGACAGCTAAGCAACAGATCTCTCTGCTGGTTGAAGTTGAACTTGCATACATGAACACCAACCATGAAGACTTTATTGGGTTCACAAAGTGAGTTCTTCTCTTGTTCAGCCACGTCTTCTTCCTTCTGTGTACGAAAGGCACTTGTTTGCATACTGTTTGAGCATTGTGAAGAATGGCACTTGCACACTTGTTGGTGACAGTGAGTGTTGTATGTGTATTTTATGTCGTCTGTACAAGCACATTTGTGTGTCCATGTGTACTTGTTTTGTAGTAGCATTGTAATTTGCTTTTCTCGTTTCTGTTCAGAAGGTGACATTCTCCTGACCATTTTGCCTTCACTCTGCTCCACATGTGGCTTATTGCAAGGCATCCATGACATAACCTAGATCTGTAGCATGGCGCACAAGATAATCCTGAATGCTTTCTTTGCATGGTCAGTTTTCATGCCTGATTCATGTCCTTTAGGATCTCTGCTACTAGTCTGCTTGCTAGTTGTCATGAATGATTGAACAGAAGTGGGTTGAGTGTCATGTTCCATATTTGATGCTTTTGTTTTCGTATACAGCTGCATTTCTAGCCAGTCCATTTTTGGCGTGTGCCTCTTGGCTTCGTTTTTTTGGGGATGCGTCTTCTGAAAGCATTTGTAGATTATTGATACATCATGTCTGAGATTTATTTATGATTACTTTCTTGAGGCATATCATATAGAGTTTTCTGTCCTCTTTTCCTCGTTTGGAGCAGGCAGCTAATTCTTTTAGTGGAGCCTGTCTCCTTTTTCCATGAAAGCAGTACAGTGAATATAAAAGCAGTCTCTCCTTTGTGCAGTACTTTCAGCATTGTTGTGCCTTATCTTGTTAACATGTCTTTTATCTGCATCTCATTCTTGATGCTGCCTTCCTCCATGTGTTTGCTTTGTGCTTCTGTAGTTCCTGTCATGTTTTGCGGCTGTTCCCCGATGCTGCCTTACTCTTACTCTGGGTTAATAGAATAGTGCTCGGCAGTAGCGGCACACTACATTGCGCTTGTTCCTGGTTGCTTCACACTTTGTTGTAGTAGCTGCTGTGGAACTTCAGTGGCTCTGTTTCTTCCCTTTTGTTCACGTTTGGTTCTTTTCCCCCATTGTTCTCTTGGCTCCTTGCAACTCCTCGTTCGTGACGGTTCATCTTGTGTTCGTCTGCGTGTGTGTCTCGGCAAAATGTTGCACTCACAGGGACGATTATCACTCTGGGTGAGTTGGACACATGTTTGAGCGTCTGCTTTTTGAACATGGCACACCGACAGGTGGTCATTGGAAGCCATATGTCTGCACCCGTCAGTCTGGGCTTGAGAGCATTTCTTAAAGCCTTTTTCAAAAAGCCTGAGCAGGAAACCATAGTGCACCACATGCTCATCTAGGATGAGCGCGTCACTTGGTGAATCATACCACTCGCGTTTGTCTTATTAGGAAAGCAACAATCAAACCCGTTCAAACACAAGCTCAATGTTGTCAGCTTGTGAATTTTTTAAGAGACCATGATAATGTTGCCCACAGTATATGCTGGGAGGTCTATTTTGTTTTGTATTTTATGGAGGTTAGCATTAGGGCAGTGGTTGTGCATTTTATTTTTTAGTGCTGCAAAGACTGTCCCAGAATTCGCTGTGCCATTAAAAAGTAGTTCAGTACGTTTGGTTCTTTGTGGCAGCAATGGTATTGATTTGGATGCTTTGTTTAGCAGACTCCCGTCAAAACGAACTTGGGCCTGACTTTCAGATGTAACAATGGTAGACCATTCAATTCATTTTCTATAGGCCATGATGTAAAAGAAATCTCCTCAAGGATTGCTTCGCATGTACATTTTGGTTCAGATGAATTTTCACAGCTACTGTGAACCATGGTGGCTCTGTGCAGTGGCACCTAAAGCATATGTGCTTCACTCTCAAAGAAGGAAACTTCCTAAAGAATAGAGAGAAAAAAAAAATCTTTCCTGTACCTTTGTGCAAGCCTGAGGTGAGTGTGGCAGGTGACGTGCGTGTTGCACAGATATGATATGGCCAGATCTTGGTTTCGTGAATACGCCTGAAAAAGGCTTGTTGATGTGGAGGAGCGTTTGCTAGTAGAGCTCAGGCTTAAATGGTTTTGAGTATAGATAGGGCCAGATTTTCAGCTGGCAGGCTGTTCGCCCTGCCAGTGGTATGTATGCCAGGTGAAGCGTGTGCAGCACACATTTTCATTTTCAGTCTTCAGTGTCATGTGTGTTACCTGCCACATGTTGCCTGCAGCAGATGGAATGGTACAAAGTGCACCTGATCGTGGAGCTGCCAACTGCCATGCCACAGGAGTGAATTGAATAAAAAAAATTGTTCTCTTCATATGGCTAGCCATTGCCTACCCCTGGAGCAATTGGAGCTAGAGCGAAAGCAAAAACAAAGGTCTCAGTGCAGCAATTGATGGTGAAAAAAATGCTTGGCCACTGCTGTTCTCAAGTGGAGTCGCACAACTTGTCATGCTGCTGCTGCTGCCAACCACACCAGTCATACCCTCACTCCATTGCTTTTGGCTGTACTCGGTGAAATAGATGCCCTCATGCTTAACAATCTTTCATCTGTTGTCTTCTTTTAACTGTATTTCATCTTGTATTTGGACACACCTAGCAATTCTAAAATTCTTTTGTAGGAGTACCTGTGATAAAATGGACACTTTTTTATGGCTCCTTCAAGTTCGTCTTAAAGGGAGTCTGCTGTGTATATTTGTGGGCCAAGAGCTAGTGCATTGTGAAGATGTGGCTGATCTGGCAGGGAATAAAGTTTGCTGTAGTCCTTAACTAAAATTAAAATTTGTGTCTTTAGTCAAAAGTGAAATGAGAGAGAGTTGGGGGGAGGGGGGTTCTAGTTCTGTGTAGGCAGCACAGAAATGAAATAAAATCCCCAACCCCCTTGGATGCGTGCCAGAGGGGCCATGGCACTAATGCTTTGTAAGCTGCGTTCATACGCTTATGCCACTGATTGCTGCTTAATAACAGCAAAAGTTCATGGGTACAGCTTTGATTGAGTCCAGGTTTGTGTCCCTTGTTTGGGGCTTGCAGTATTGGCTGCATGATGTATCTCTGGAGGTTAGTATCTCAGGTGGCAGAATTTTGCTTTGACAAAGGCAACTCTTATTGCTGGTTGCTTCGCTGTTAACCTTCATATACCATCCTTGCTGGCTTCCACTGACTGTCTTTTGGTTCCCTGTTACATAAATTGTTTGCAGTGGTTGTGCTGTTGTGGTGTCTGTTCCTGCAGATCCATTGCAATTTGCTTTGTGGCCATTCGTGTTGCGTTTGTTGCCTGCTCTGCAAGCTTGAAAGTAGAGTTCGAAGTGTAAGGTTATATTTAAGATCTGGACTGTTGCTCCTTTTTCTGCAGTGCACAGCAAACGGCAGATGTGTCTTCAGCCGGTAAAAGGAAACTGGGCAACCAGGTTAGTGAATTGAGTGTTTCTGGTAGCGTGACTAGACCTAGCAACTTTGTGTGTTATATTCTGCAAGGTTATATGTTTTCAGCAAGCATTAGTTGCTACGGGCCGCCACGGTGGCTCAGTGGTTATGGCGCTCAGCTGCTGACCTGAAAGACGCGGGTGCGATCCTGGCCGCGGCGGCCAAATTTCTATGGAGGTGAAATTCTAGGGGCCCGTGTACTGTGCGATGTCAGTGTACGTTAAAGAACCCCAGGTGGTCGCAATTTCTGGAGCCCTTCACTACGGTGTTCCTCATAGCCTGGGATGCTTTGGGACATTAAATCCCCATAAACCATAGTTGCTATGGAATACCATTCATGCCGTGCAGGTCGCCATTACTACATTTGGTTAGAAATTAAGATCTGAGCAAGTTCATGTTACTAAACTGTAACCATTGCAGCAGTTCATTATAATAAGCATGGAGCTTGCTGTGAAAATACTTCTCTGCACGACTTGACAAAAGTCTGTTATTAAAACGAGCGAGTGGAAGTACTCTGCCCATTAGTTCTCAGCAGCTAACACTGGCATGCTGTGTTCAGTTTCAACAGTAAGTACAGCAAGCAACCGGTGCAGAATAAAAAATGTAAGGAGCGTACAGCTTTTGTACCTTTCCTCTTTGTGTATAGCACATTAAGTTAGTGTACAGGCATCTGCCAAAGTAAATGAAGCATGCTGTGAGTCATTTTGACCTTCCTAGAAAAGCTTATTCATGCATGGCTGTATCAGCAATCTTATCATTTGTGAGCACCGCAGCGGTGGCCTAGTGGTTTGAACATCCGCCTCGCATGCGGGAGTTGCGGGGTTCGATCCCCAGTGGCGCCGGGTACCCACTGGTGATACAATGGGTACAAGCTTTCCCCTGCCTGGTGCTCGGCTTCTTTAGGGTGAAATGCTTTGGAACTGGGTCACTGACCCCACCTTGCACAATGAAAAACCACCTTGTGCCATGGCGCTCTTTGTCCAAAGCTGCCCTTGCGCCATAAAATTTCATCATCATCATATCATTTGTGCAAAGACCGTACTGCCCAGTTTTTGCTGTGCAATGTATGTGCAGAATTGGAACACTGCACTGCACTGGTCACTTTTGTCTGTACTTATACTAGGGAGTTTTTGATAGCACACTGTTTCATAGGAGGAGATCCTATGAAACAGTGGGCTATGATATGTGTACCAGTGAGTTTTTTTTCTCATGAAAAACGGTTATCCAGTGTAATAGCAAATATGCTTTTTGGCTTCGTTTTAGTTGATTGTAATTTTGAAGAACAAGTAGTGCTTGATCCTTAGTGTTGTACTTATGGATTAAACTGTTTCTTCTACCCCGTGTGACTGAAGCAACAGCTGCCAAATACTTTGGTTTAAAGTAATAACCTATTGAAAGTGCATTATAAGGCTTTTTTGTTTCAATATATATTGCTGGACTTTTTCAGGAGTAAACACAGTTATTCATATGTAGAAGTGCTTATGTTTGAGGCACACTCATTTATAGCTTTCTATTCGGCAGGGGTGTGTGAATGTTCAATAATTCTGAATATTTGGTCGAATAGTAAAGTAGTCTGTATTCGCGTTGATCTGAATGTTTGGTATTCGAAATCTTGAAGCATTAGTCTGGAGTGAATAGTGTTTCTGGAATGCTTGTTTTGTGTGATTTCGGTTCAGCGTACCACCTCCGGGATGGCATCGTGGTGCGCGTGCAGTGAAAGTATCGACTCTACGGACAGCTGCTAGGCATACGCACTGCGTGCCTGCATGCTGCATGTGTGATGGAGCTGGTCTGCGCGTGTGCACTGCAGCAGATGTTAACAGGCACAAGCGCAGCGTCCAGATCTGTACCTGCCAGGTGTCGTGAGTCTGTGTTGGAACTGGCACAGCGGTGTGCATCAGTTGGAGGGTACGTGGCTCCCTTGACTTCCACAGTACAAGTTGTAGCTGACTGCAGCTGCCACAGCCACTCTTCTCCGCATAATAATAATAATAATAATAATAATAATAATAATAATAATAATAATAATAATAATAATAATAATAATAAATTGTTTTTTGGGGAAAGGAAATGGCGCAGTATCTGTCTCATATATCGGCGGACACCTGAACTGGGCTGTAAGGGAAGGGATAAAGGAGGGAGTGAAAGAAGAAAGGAAGAAAGTGGTGCTGTAGTGGAGGGCTCCGGAATAATTTCCACAGCACGTGGGTGCCTTAGCGTTTTGCCTCCATAAAAACGCAGCCGCCGCAGTCGGGTTCGAACCCGTGAACTCCAGATCAGTAGCCGAGCGCCCTAACCACTGAGCCACCGCGGCGGGGCATAAAATTCGCTAATCAAGCGCAATGGCATGAAAAGGGGAGCTAGCACAAGACACATGGAGATGGGTGCCCCTTTCTGACGCCTGAAGCGGGATGGTGTTGTGTGCGTATGCCTAGCAGGTGTCCATGGAGTCACTGCTGAGAAGTAACAGCTGTGCAATGACGCAATCACAATGAAAACCAGCGGGTGGGGTTCCCACAGATAGGTCTCGCACCCCACAAATATGCTGGCACCGCATGTAGGTTGACTCCCCCAAATTCCGATGGCAACTTTTGCTGAAAGACAGCACAGCTTCAATGAGTTTGATAAAGCTTCAGTGCACTTTTTTTTTTCTTGTAATGGCCTTGTGTGCTAGAAACATGATTTTGAAAAGGCTTATTGTGCTGTTCAACCTTTTTTGTTTGCCAGAAGTATCCTAAATATTTGCTTTGAATTTATTCAAAGAAAATTACTATTTGCTTTGAATTCTCTTTGAACTCTCTTCAAACCAAAAAACCACTATTTGCACACCCCTGCTGTTCTGTGTTGACTTTTTGTGCACAACTCTGCATGCATTTGGATCAAGTGCTGTTAGTGTGGGCACTTATAACTGCACCCTGTCGCTCCTTGCTGTACTATGACTCTGCTGCACTTCTCAGTTGACACGCTGCTCTTGCTGTGATGCGAGTCTGATGCTGTGATGGCTAAGATATGCATATTGAAAGTGAAGGACAGAGAAAGCTAAACTAATTTGCAAAGTGGTCAGCTTTTGGTATTTGATATTTCATTTTTGAAAATAGCACATGTCATGAATGTGCTTAAGGACACAATAACAGTATTAGCACCATAGCTTTCCACGTAGGCAACCACATTGCTTTGCTGAATCTTGAATTGCGAAAGCTGAGTATCCTTGAGGAACAGACATTGGAACTCTAATGTAACTTGCGCTGTTTGCGCATCTCACTAGCCACTCATTTTCTGCCGCATATTCCTATAGGGCTTGTTTCATCATGAATATGTTCAAAGTGGGTTTGGTGCTAGCCTGTGGCAAGAGCCAGCTTAACTTCCAGCATTGTGCGCAGCGCAAACAGTGATAGCGGAAACCTTTTTTTGGCAGGTTGCATTTTTGCATGGTAGGAACTTGAAAACTAGACAACAGTGGAAAGTAAAAGTTGTCTGTTTTCTGGTTGGGCTGCTCTAACCATGCCATATTGTTGAGACCCTGCTTCTCTCATATTATGATAGTCTGTGAGCCAAACATTTTAATGTGATGGCTCATTGAGACTCCTCACATATGGGCATTAATCTTTGTTAGGTGGCATGCGTTTATTTGGCATTTTTGTAGTAAAGCAGCTCCTCATTGTGTCCTATTAATTAATGCGAAGTGACACCACAACTACATGAAATGCAGCTGAATTTTTTCTTTAATATCACGCCTGACACATGCTTTTGTGGAATTCAGGAGGCATGTGCTCACGCGGAAGGTTTTGGTGCTAACCACAACATGTGAACACACCAGTAGCATGGGCAGAGATTTTCAAGGAGTTGTTCTGCTTATATAGTTTGTGAGGGTTTAGAAAAGATAGATGTGGTACATAGCCATTTTCGTTTCTGTGAGCGACACGAGAGTGTTTAGGAGTATTTAGATATGTGAAATACCCAAGTGCCTTTCGGAATTGAGATATTCAAATAATTTGGGGCTTGAAGTGGCAAAGGGAACAATGTGGGTCTTGTTAATGCATTTGTCCTGGGTCATGTAGCAACTGCTACTTTGTCTCTTCTGTTGCGGACAGGAAACATGGTGCACTTCTGTCTGACCTCAGTAGTGTGCCTGTTCTCCTGGGTAACAGTGTCAAACATAAAATATAGGTGATCATTTACAGGCAGCTTGTCACTTGTGTTATAGTTGTTGAGAGGTGAGCAAGCAGTGGCTTCATTTCATTTATTTACCTTAGAGGCCTTTTTTTACCTTTTGGCATTTGCATAAGAGGTGGGGTAACCAAGTTTCATTTCATTTTATTACTGTCAGCCTCCTTAAGGGGCTGTAACAGGAGTGGAAAAAACAAAACGAAAGTTATAATATAAATTGTCACAATGTGACTTTTAATGTTTACATTCAAAGATATTATATCTGATTATTACTAATTTTTACCTTGGTTTTTCAAAAATTTTGTCAAAAATTTGGGAGGTAGTGCTCAATTGAAATTTGATACGTTATTTGCACTTACTATTATGATTACCATTCCAGTTTTGAGACCATTGCTTAGCTCTTTCCTTACCACGCCTATTCAAATTGTTCAGTTTGAAGGATGGCTCAAAAGAGCCAATTCTGCGCGATGTGGGTTGCTTCCGGACAAGTAATGCTATTCAGTGTGTTGCAAAAGCATTTTATTTCAATCTTGGATCCAGTTTTTTTGTCGACTATATGAGGAGGTATTTTTAAACCTCCAACATGGAGTGATCGCGGAAAGTTGGTGCACAGGTCTGTCTGTCTGACCTCAGTAGTGTGCCTGTTCTCCTGGGTAACAGTGTGACATTAAATATAGGTGATCATTTACAGGCAGCTTGTCACTTGTTGTGTTATAGTTGTTGAGAGATAGCAAGCAGTGAGTGAGTTGTGTGAAAGGATGACGTTGCTTCGTCTTATTTTAATTTGGAGAGAGGCGACTGTTCCGTTCAGCCCAGACTATTTTTGTGTGCCAGTTCGTAATTTTTGTTTTCATCATTGACGAGGAAATTCGCTGCTTTCTGAGGGTTTCTGAAGTTACCGGGCAGGACCTAGATTCTATGCCGCCAGATATGTGCCGGATCGAGTTTTCTCCAGACTGTCTGGGGTCGACCTTGGCACTGCACTCCGGAGTAGCCTAAAATGATTAAATCGAGCGAGTGAATTTTTCTCTATTAATCTTAAACTTTAGAATCAAGAGCTCTGTAACTTTAGATATTTCTTTTTAGAGTAGTAACGCATAAAAAATGTATTTTTAGTCTTCTCCTCATCCTCTCCTCGCACTGACGCTGCCCAGCAACAGCGTTCTCGCGATTCCTCAGCATTGGCACTAGACCTTATAGATGCAAGCAACAACTTTGTGTGAAAGGATGACGTTGATTCGTCTTATTTTAATTTGGAGAAAGATGACTGTTCCGTTCAGCCCAGACTGTTGTTGGGTGCTAGTTCGTAATTTTCGCTTTCATCATTGATGAGGAAATTCGCTGCTTTCCGAGCCTCTCTGAAGTTACCGGGCAGGACCTAGATTCCATGCCGCCAGCTATTTGATGGATCGAGTTTTTTCCCGACTGCCTGGGGTCGACCATGGCACTGCACTCCGGAGTAGCCTAAAATGATTAATTCGAGCGAGTGAATTTTCCTCTATTGATCTTAAACTTTAGAATCAAGAGCTCTGTAACTTTAGATATTCTTTTTTTGAATAGTAACGCATAAAGAATGTATTTTTATTCTTCGATTTTTTGAGTGAATATATTTAATATTTTTGTGCAAGTCCTTCAAGTTTTTCCAATTAAAAAACTTTTTTTCCTGATAAGTACTTCATATCCTGTTTTTTTCTTTATGCTGTCAAAAAGAGAGCTCTCTTAGCTACACTATGATGTGATGCAATATAGGAAAAGTTAAGCTTATAAGAAAATAATTTTGCACACACTGTCCTGAAATTGCCTGTTTTCCCACAGTAAGGAAAGAGTTAAAACAGTTTTAATTGTATAGCTGATTTGTCGCCTTTTTGACAGGATCAGCGACACTTTTAGGTCTTCTCTTACTTTTCTAAACTTGGTAGGCAGGTTTTCTTAAGGCTTATTTAGAATTGTTTAGAGAGAAGGCTGTGAAGTTTTACTGTGCGAGAGATTGCTTCAGTTGATTGTTTAAAACTTCATTTTACATAAAGACCTGCCTAGATTTGGTGAAAACTGCCTCTTGAGTCGCATATTCACGATTGGAAAGAGGTAGGACTTTTGTTGGAGGCAGGTAGTTTGTCTAAAATTGCTGAAAATCTGTTTCCAGCAATGACAGCACAGTAGACTCCTCTTACGCGAACTCTGTTAAGACGAATTCTCTAGTCAGATGAACTCGAGGCCATATAGTTAGTTTCTCTAAGGGTTGTATGTAAAAAAAAATCCTCTTAAGATCAACTGCTTTGCATGTCGTTCAGTTAAGATGAGCTTTCACAACGACTGCGAACCACAGTGACCTTGTGCAACAGCACTCGTGGGGTGTCTGCGTGACACTGTCCAGGAAAGAAAGTGCACCCCTGCAAAATAGCTCCTGCGCACCTTTGCTCCAAACTGTGGAGAAGCTGTCTTGCAGGCGCGCGCTTTCTTGCCGGTGCATAGAAAGCAGGCCGCCGCCTCTGCGCCTGCGCTCAGTGCAGAGATCAGACATTCGACATGGCCAAATCTCAGCGTCGCGCACATGCGTAGTTCCATGCGCTGCTTCTGGCGCACTAGAAGGCACGTAGCACACTTGGTTCTCGATTTGGGGCCGAATTTTCAGTTCACGTGGCGTTGCATCACATGTTATCACATAGCAGAGATGGCCAGATATCTGTGCCATGCACGCATTGTCTGCAGTGGATGAATAGCTGTGTGGTGCTTCTGCTTGTAGAGTTGGTGGCAGCTATGTTGCGGAAGGAGCAAGATAAGAGCCAACTAGGCACCCTTGAAGTGCTCGGTGGCAGAGGAAAGCAAAACTTCAAAAAACACACTAATATCAGTCACTGTGGGAGAGAGTGAGGAAAAGAGACTGTAAAGAAGAAAATAAGACCAATGCCATTCTTCAAGTAGGATAATTGAGTTTGTTTCATGCCCTCAGTCTTCAGCTCACTTCACACATAGTACAATAAATGTTCTATTTGTAGTTATCCTTTCTCTTCAAGGTCATTTTATATTTTAGTTTCATGTAACATATTTGGACACCTAGCATGCGCATGTAGGTTTTTGGGGGAGCATTTCTGTTCAGACGAACAAATTCTCATGGTTCCTTCAAGTTCATCTTAAAAGGTAGTCTACTGTTTTTTCAGGTTAAAGTAAATGAAACTAAGTCCTAAGGAACTTGTTGCTTTTATTACATTTAGAGTTTTCACCATCCGAAATAGATGCTCTTCGCGTGTCTTGAAAAGCTAAAACCAGACTTGTATTGTCTCATTCACATGTTGGAAAAGCTCGAACAGGGGAATTGCATCACAAAAAAAAAAGACTAGAAAACTGATGTCTTTTTTTCTTTCGTGGAGAAATTTTGTTTGAACAAGGCTTTTACACAAGAAATGGAACCAGACTTGTAACCGTTTAAACTTCTGTTGCTAGTATTTTCTCAGCTGCTTGCACCTAGGCAGGATGTTGATTTTGTGCTTTTGGGTTCACTACTATGGCCAGTCACTTCAAATTATTTTGTTCTACAATAAATCCTTAAGAATGGTTCAGCATACTTAGAGGTTTTAAATTTGTCTGTTATGTACTTTTTTCAGGGTAAAAGTACCTATCAGTATTTTCAGTGTTGCTAAAATGCTGGCGTGCATTCGTATTGGAAGAGGCAGAATTATGCCTTTGGTTTTTCAGAATTTTATTTCTGTGCAGTATCAAACTGAAGGAAGGCTAGAAAAAGAGGACGGCTGTCTAAAAATAATTTTAAAGCTGTACATTGGTGGGCTATGTGCATGCTTCACTTCTTACTGCTATTTTGCACAGCACATGCACATTTTTTTTATGAATATCTGGCATGATTGTTTCTTGCCATCTTCATAATTGCTTCATGCTTGCAATTTACCTTGCATGCCTTATAGATACGTGTTGTACTAACATGTTGCATAATTCTTCATTAGTTGATGCTTTTCTTTAGTTCTCATTTGCTTGCTAACGTGCCTGACGTCAGGACTGCTCTAATTACTCATTTATTACAGTTGAAACATGTAATATATATATGTACTGATCAATGTCAGGGATTTAGTGTAGTACTTTAAAATCAAAATCTGCTACAACGTTATCATGAAAGGAACATTAGCTTTGTAAAGAAAGTTTTCCTCTTACTGTGTGATGCTAAAAGAAAATGCACTAAAGATTTTGTTATTTTGTCTTATTTTGCATATTTGGGTTTCCAAGTTGGCAAGAATTATGTTTCCTCCCCATTTTGTCCCTTTGGTTTCCTAGTCGGTTTTCGCTGTAAGTTGCAGTCATTCCATTGTACCTCTTTCTTCTCTCTTCTTTTGTAGCTTCTCATGTTTTCTTCTCTGCAGCTCGGTTTTGGCAGATTCCCCACAGTGGTCTTCATATCTATAGGCTGTAAACTTCATACTTGTGTAAACTAATAGCATGCTATGGTTCAGCTGGTTTTTTAAAAAAATTTGTTCTGCGTTCTTTGCAAATGGCTCCAACCTGGAAAAGTAAGCATTTTTGTTTCAGGGTGAGCTTTAATCAAGTGATAGTGATTAGGCAACATGTGATTGGGGAGTGAAACTGGGGGCATAGGTCAAAACTATGAGCTGCATGTGTATGTGGTGTGCTTTGTATGCTGTGTTGGTGCTGGAGCTTGAAAAGGCTTAAGAACTCTTTTGCCACATTGTTTAATGGAAAATGCTGGCCACCCCTGTGTGTACTCTGCTGCCAAAATAAGATTGCTATAGCACTCAGTGTTATGCATAGCTGATAGCATGTTGCTAGGGTGCGCTTGTCATGCAAGAGTGCTGGCGGTCATGCATTGGTCGTTTGGAAACTCACTCCTGTGTTTTCATTATCAGTAAATGAATGCATTTTTTTTACCCTTTATGGGTTAAAGCAGGTGGGATTAGAGAATTGCTGAGTGAGAATTTTGCATTCCTTGTTTCAGTGAGTACCTGTTAGAAACAAGAAAGGTTAATATGTTTCGCGCAGTACTAACCTTATTAATACTGTTATTCGTGTATGGGTTTTCGAAGTGGAAAATGGTGAAATGCTATCTGTGTTTTAACATTTCACTCTATTCTTTCTTAGTATAGGTCACAAATTCGGCTTTTTAATGGCCTTTATGTAAGTTTTTAACCTTGGTTTCTCAATACTGATAACGTGACAGGAGGCCACCATTGCATGACAATAGTTTAACTCAAGCTTTTTGTGAGGCTTGTGCTTCCTTTTTTGTCTTCATATAAATGCAGAAGTAGCGCTCCTGATCTGAGTGGCTGAAAGTGGCAGCAGTGCCTTCCTTGTATGGTGCGCAGTAGTGCAACGTCTCACCACATCTGTGGATGGGCCTATTGGTTTTTTCTATCCTCATTGATTTTATACTTCTGCAAATGCTACTGCAGCCTAACCCTTTAGGTGCCTGATAAAACTGCCTGTACTGATGTGGCCAAAATGATTTGGAGCACACTTGGGTGTTTGAACTGTTCTCGCATGTCCTGGAGAAAAAATAGTTCCTTGGGGTTATTTGTGAGCGCACCAGTGGCATTTGGTAGCGCATGTGTTATCTCCCAATTTTCTCTTGGTTAGGGGTGAGAAGAGTGTTATCACCTAGCAGCCACGGTGGCTCAGTGGTTATGGTGCTTGGCTGCTGACCCGAAAGACAGGTTCAATCCCGTCCGCGCCGGTCAAATTTCGATGGAGGCGAAATTCTAGAGGCCCGTGTACTGTGCGATGTCAGTGCATGTTACAGAACCCCTGGTGGTCGAAATTTCCGGAGCCCTTCACTACGGTGACCCTCATAGCCTGAATCGCTTTGGGATGTTAAAACCTCATGAACCAAACCAGTTCTATCACCAAAATGTGCTCCATTCTGTTATTGCTAGAACTGTACGCCCGGCCATTAAGTTCCCGTGCATCCAGGTGTAATATCACTCAAGATGTCTTTGCAGAAAATTTTTGCATTAAGACATAAGATCAATCAGTCAGTACAGAAAATTATTTTACATTATGAAAAGGTGTGTTTCAGCTAGTTTAGTTTTCTTGGCCAGAAATTTGGTTGTCATTGTCATCATTTGGTTTGGACTGCATTTGGAAATTTAGTTTGCCATTGACACCATTGTGGGCCTCCTTTTGCAAAGCTATGTTGTTCTGTTGAAATCATGCCAAAATCTAATTGGAAAGGCCGCTTCCATCGGAAGCAGTTGATTATAAGGCCTTTTAAACCACTTTGAAAATATTAGCCATGAGGACAGCAGTGTTTGCGTGAACAAAGTTATGTAGTTGCTACTTCTGAGTGATTTCTTCTGCCTGAGAAAGAGACTAGCAGTGGCATGGCTGGTTTTATTAGGTCTCGTGGTAGACTTAGCAGTTCGTTCTGAATCCCGAGTGGACATCTTATCAGGCACCTTGTGTGTGGAAGTTCCATAAAAACTTGGAACACATGAACTGCCAAGTGACTACTTGGCTCTTCTGTGGCATGGCACATAAAGGGTTAATCAGGAATAGGTAAAAAGTTGACTAGTTTCTTTTGTTCTTTTAAATTTGACATCAATTTTTAGCTGTGCTTCTTCTGTGAAAGGCAAGAGTTCTTGATCCTAGTATATGCCAGGTGTCCCAGGTAAAAGTAACCAAGCTTTTAAAAAACGCGGAATGATGACCTAGCTGCGTGAGACCAACTTAGGGCTGTTTAGAGTCGCGTGACCTAGTCTCCAGTGTTTTTTTTTTCGTTCTTCAAAGTTAACTAATTAGTTAAGCCTAATTAGCTAGCTTTTTAATTATTACCCTTGGGAACAAAGTATCATTGGAAAAAATTGTAGATCACTTTGAAAAACAGTTGGCTGCAATGTTTGCACGAAGATAATCGTTAACGTGAAGTAGTTTTTTTCGGCCTTAAACCCTAGCTCTCGCAATAAAAAAAGCGTCTATGTGACAGTGGTGCCATTTGAACATCCCAAGACGCGTCTTAGAGAATAAAATCCATTTTTAGTGAAGTGCTCTCCCCAGATGAGCCGTTGCGTGCACATTGGGGCAGAGATGTGACCCAGCAGCTGTCCACGTGATAGCTTTCTTTTAAGACCAGTATGTAAAGCTAAGTAAATCGTACCTTGATGGAAACAGCGATGCTATCGGTTATTTGAGACTATCTACAAGTTTTATATTGACACTTTGTTCCTCAATTCAATAATTGAAAAGTTTGTCAATTAAGCTTAACTAATTAATTAATTTTGAAGAAAGAAAAAAAATGCTGCAGACTGGGTCACGCGACTCTAAACAACCCTCAGTTAGTCTCACGCGGCTAGGACATTCCGTGTTCTTTAAAAGCTTGGTTACTTTTAGCTGAGACACCTGGTATAGTGTGCATACGAGTGTGTGTGCAACATTCCTTATGAGGGACACAAACTGTTCTTTAAATATTGTACACCTAAGTGCATTTCATGCTAAATTAAGCACCCTTGCTCACACAAAGTGGTGGTTGCATTATTTTTGCACTCTAGAAATTCTAGCCTGCTTGCAGCTAAGACTAAAGCAGCAGTGAAATATTTGCCCAGATATGCTACACCTTATCATTTAGCTAATATATTTTTCTAAGGTCACGGCCTTTTTTTAGTACCTCTGCTTGAGCATCCTGTTTATTACTTCTGACACTCGGGAATATCGTGTGCCTTTTTAATGCAGGCAAGGATATGGAGTGTTCTGCAGTTTTCTTGTAGCCAAGCATGTAACCCTTCTATGCTGCTCAAGTGCGAGCAGTACAAGCAGAATTGGAACTCACAATTGAAGAGCGCACCGTCCATCTTTTGGTATAATAGTGTTTCTGATTAGAGAGTTCCACATGCTCACATGCACACTAACTGGATTCAGCTGCAAAGGTGGTCATGCTTGTAAGGCTGTCATGCTTCTCCTGTTCCTTGCACAGTTTTGTTCTGACATCTGATGTTTTGTGCAGATGGCTGTTATGTGCTGCAGTAACATTTGTAGTTGTGTTCTAGGCTATACATTTTAGTGCTTTAATGCTTCTTGTTGCTGTAACTGCAAAGTAAGCAATTAGTGTGTTTGGCAAATTGGTACTCAGATGTGCAATATGAAGATGGAGGCCAAAGAAAGAAGTGTGTATTAAACTTCTTAGCTGTGTACTGAGCTGCAGCATTTACTATTAAGAAATGTGTGTACAGAGAAATGTCTCCTCTATTTTTGTGTATGTATATCAGTTAGCAAGGCTAGAAGTGCTGCACCGTGTACAGTGCACTTTGGCCAGACCTGAATGTTGCAGGCAATTTCGATTGCAGCTGTACTTGCAAAGAAATTGTTGAAAGTTAGGATACTGTACAGCTACAGCTGAAGTTTATAAATAAGCAGTCACTAGAAGCGTGCAAGTTAGCAATGGATGAAGTATTTTTATTGTGTAGTTTTGTAGCAAAACTCAAAAACCACACGTAATGATAAAACCACCTTCTTGCAATTATCTTTGGCACCTTGGTGTTATTGAGAATATCGGGTATTACATCATAAGGATAATAGCAATTGCACACTTGTTTCTCAGCTTCAGGTTTACAGGAACTTAGTCAAGCCTAGGCATTGTAGTGTAATTTAATTAAAAAAGGTTGTTAAACTTTACAAGCTTTGCTTGATTCATCTTTCTGGGTTTCAGGTTTTGAAAAATTAAGGCAAGCATGTTCTTTGTATGCTGACTGCTTGCAGTCCAGCATTGTTGGGTGGGAGCCTACTGTGTTGAAGCCTGGCTTTGGGTTGTGAAACATAAGCCAGTTTTATTACATTATTTGCAATGGGTTTGATTCAGGTGATTCGCAAGGGGTGGATGTGCATCCACAACCTGGGCATCATGAAGGGTGGCTCCAGAGACTACTGGTTTGTGCTAACATCAGAGTCTATCTCATGGTACAAGGATGAAGAGGCAAGTAAACCAGTTTTGTTCTGTACTTAATGGTCATTAAATAGAAAGTATTAAATTGAAATAAAGCAAGCCAGGAATTTCAAACTGACATGCAAGAAACATTTTTTGGGAATGGAAGCAAGGCTACAAAGTTAGTTTTTCTTCAATGTGTTTGTGATTGCTGTCCTATGTTATTTTGTATTGGACCGCTTACTAGCCTCATTGGCTATCGGTCCAAATATCTGTGTATACATTTTGTTTGTGTTACTCAATAAAGACTTCTTCTTGACTCTAAAATGGAAGGGGAAAGTTGTAGCTAATACAAAAAAAAAAAAGAAACATGGCCCCTTGTTGGTACGAGTACTGGGTAATGTCAAAGGTCACATCTGGAAACTGAAGAAAAAAATGAAATTTTACATCCCGAGTTAACAGCTTGACTATCAGGGACATGGGAAAACACTTGGTCAGTTTTAACCCCAAGAGGTTCTTAACTGCATCAAGACCTTGGTTCGGGAGCATTTTTGCATTTTGAAATGTGGCTACCATTGGTCGATATTCAAAGCATGCCATCATGCTCATCGGCAAAATGCCTTTGCCATTGAGCCACCATGCCAGCTACCCCATTAGCTAACTCAAAACCTGTAGAAGGCTTTAAATTGTAGTGATGCAGAAATAGATTGGTTATTGTGAGTCTTCCTTGTGGGATAGCTTAGGTATCCATTCTGAGGTGAGGCTATTTTAATAAACCCTTGTATATTCGAACTTGCATACTCTTGCGGAGGCTTTTTCGAGTCTTGCAATGAATTCCTGCTGGTAGTGTGTGTCTGTAACAACTTATATCGTATTTTTTGGCATGAAATTTGAGTTTCCCAGATATCATTTGTGGCAACAGAAAAGGCCCATCAATCATGGGTTTACATAAACTACAGGTTACACTACGAAGCAAGCCTTGAACCGACGAGCATTTGCACTAGCAGTCTGTTCTTTGCCGCCTTTCTTTACTGCTTTGTACTTTTTGCAATTCTGGCACCACTCTGATAGCAGACGCATGCGCCCTCCGCTGTTGGCTTGACAGTGAAGACATGAAAATCCATTTGCCAAGGCAATTACGGCCAGGCAGACAGAGGAGACACACAGGAAAACAGTGGGAAGTGCAGTTAGTAAAGTGTTCTGTTACAATAAAATCTCGTTAATTTAAAGTAATTGGGACCAAGAAAAATGTTCTTAACCGGGTTCTCGAAATAGCCAAGCACAGCAAAAAAAACGGACCTAGGCAAAAACATTTGTGGGAATATGTCAACCATTGGGACGTTTTGCATATCAAACATCGACATTCCTCTGCAGTGCCACCTCAGGCCTCTGATGGGCTGTCGCTTCGCTGGGTTGCAACAAAATCAGGATTGGGCATTCTCACATCCTCAGATATTTGAATTAATTGGCTAGTGTAGGCAGCCGCTTTGAATTATCCGGCCAAATTTACAATAAAAATGACAAGACTGGAGAAATTTTTCTTATTAAGAGTTCTAGTGATTGTGGTTTGACTGTGTAAAGCACCATGTTGTAGAATTAGCTCTGGTGCATTTAAGTTTCTGGTACGTTGTTGAAAAGTTGCAGATGCATGCTGCTCTTACATTGAAGCCTTTTTATTACACATTTTAGGAAAAAGATAAGAAATACATGCTCCCCCTGGATGGCTTGAAGATTAAGGACATTGAGGCTGGCTTCATGTCTCGAAGGAATACATTTGCACTTTTTAATCCTGACCAAAGGTTAGTTTTTTTTTTGTTTGGCTTGTAAGTTTTTGTTCTTTTTATGGCTTTTTATTTTCTTGTTCAGTGGCTCCTAATCATTTGGGAATGTTGCCTGGTATGCTTGAGCCTTCGGTAACATGGATACTTTAACAAGTGCTACCATACTGTGCAAGGTACGGCAATGAATAGTGAGCAGTGTTATACTGCCTACATTGTAGGCAGTATAACACATACCCGATGGCAGTGGCAGGTGCAAACAAGGGGAGCAACCGCTAAGTTTCCAGAAATGGCTGAAAGACTAATTCAGAGCAGAAAAGCTGAAAGTATGTGGTGGCAAAAGGTCATCACATGCGATGAGATTTTTTGATATAATCTGGAAACAAAATGAGTTGATGCAATAGTTATCTAGACTAAAAATAGCAAGAACTGATTAAGTTGAAAGTGAAGGCAGTGCTGATTGTTGAATAGGTATCGCTGAATTGGGCAATTAAAAAGTAGTTTCTTTTTCTGGCTAAGCTGAGAGAACAGGTGAGGAGCAATAGACTCCAAGTTGTCAAAGAGCAATATTGGATTCTTAATGAAAATGCCAAATCTGAAAATCCTCTGCTCATAGAGCAGTTACGAGATGACAGGATTTCAGTGCCAGACTGACCACTTTGCTCACCAGATTTTTAGCTGTGTGTGTCTTCTACATATTTCACAACTAAAGTTAGCTTTGAATGAGAGCGTTGCAAATAATGACTAACAGATAAGGTCGAGCAGGTAATGACAGTATAGATGTATGTAGCAGTCCGTCGACAAAGAAAAGGAGTGCATTAGAGGTGGTAAGATTGGCACTGTGGGGTTGTGGAAATGTTTCAGTCATAGTCTTATTATTTATCAGGCACACTTTATAGTTCTTACATCTTATATAAAAAATTGTTTAGTGATTTTAGCGATGTGTGCATAGTCCAGGAGCTTTCGTGGGGAATGAGTATGTACAAAGATTTTCAAGAGGCTGCTGATGGGCTGTTTAGTGTAGTGACAATTGGGGTGCACAGTTGGTGGAGGCTGATTGGATTGTGCTGCATTCATTTAAGGGTAAGCAAGGAATCATGACTGCCATGGTACTAATGGCTGTAAAACTAAGGTCACTAAAATAAAAGCAATCAGTTAAAATTTTATGTAATGCTGAGCATTTTGGTTTTATATGCCTGGCAGTTACACATTTTCTCTAGCTTGATTTTATCTAGCCTGGGACCAATACGTTACACAAGAGCTGGAGTAGTTTCTGGCACGCCGTAATTCTACTTGGGCTATGTTGTATGCACCAGCTCTATGATGAATTTGCTCATTTAAGCAACTTACTGTCGTGCTGGACTCGTGGTTTCATTTCAGGTTAAAGTGAAACCAGATTTTATGCCTAGCTTTGCCTGGCTTTTGATAGTTCCTTAATTTTTCTTCTTGAGAAAAAGTGTGTTTGAAAGTAGCAGATGTCATGTCTTGTGCTGTGTTCACGTATCAAAAAGCAGTGGTAAAAAGGATGAGCATAGTTTCGGCAGTGCTTGGCTGTGGAAAAGCAGCTTGTGATGTGGAGACTGTGCATGGCCCCCCCCACTGGAGGAACGTGTACAAGGACTACAAGCAGCTGGAACTGTCGTGCGAGAGCCAGGAGGAGGTGGACTCATGGAAGGCATCATTCCTGCGAGCTGGCGTGTACCCAGAGCGGGCACAGAGTGCAGCAGGGGATGGTGAGGGGGGCACAGATGGCGGAGGCCCTGAGGGCAGTGGCTCATCCATGGATCCGCAACTGGAGCGCCAGGTGGAGACCATCCGCAACCTGGTGGACTCCTACATGCGCATCATCACCAAGACCTTCCGCGACCTGGTGCCCAAGATTATCATGCACCTCACCATCAATGATGTGAGCCTTGTTTTATGACCTTGCGTGCATGTCTGCCTCTCATGCAGTTGATGCTTAGCAGTAAATGTAGAGGTCAGCTCATCTGAGCAATTTGCTTGTCTTGGTGGCGTGAAGGGCATTAGACATGAGATTTTTGTTTGTGCAGTACGCTGGCACTTAGTAGACTGCTGTAGCTTGATGACACGTGTTATTCACTGGAATTTATTAAACACCGTACTTACTCGCGTAATTTGCACACCCCTAATTTATTACCCGGGTTTATAAAAAAAATTTGACTCTCACATTTTCACTTCCTGCTGTGCCAGACCACCAGCATGCATGTTGGTGTGCGCAAGGCAGTCTTGGGAAGATAATCATGGCCACGTATGCAGCTGGAAAAGGTGTGAGTAGTGCGGGGACACTGCCACGCCGTCCTCCTCCTAAAAAAATTCTGATTGCACGCCATTCACCCAGCTTGCTTGCCCTGGGTATAGCTTTCTTAGATGAACAGTTACGAGAGCTAACTGCTGGTAACCTCCGTTGTACGCCAGAATCCGAAACTACCGAACCGTTTGCTGTTCTGTTTGCTGCTAGTCAGCCGGGCCGCTCACGAGAATGCCTTTTTATTGCTTTTTGCCTCTGACTGCTTGATTGTGCAGATTTTTTTTGGACAGTGAGGGGTGCGAGGGGTTGACGTAGGCGGCAGTATACGGCATATATTGCACTTTGTGACCTTTGTTCCGCGTAATTTGCGCCCCCCTTGTAATTTGTGCAACCCTCTTTTTTGAAGCCTTGAAGAAAAAAATGCGTAAATTACGACAGTAAATACACAGCTCTTTGTGCTTGTTCGTGTTTTTGTTCACTAATGACTTGACTTGTTATTGTCATCATTTTAGTTGCCGCTGTGTCGAGTGAAAAGTTCTTGCTCCCACATTCCTCTTCGTGCTCATGACATTCTGTAGCCATATCTTTTTCCTAAGAGGTGATGTTAGTGTCTCAGATTTGGGCTTCCTTGACGCACATCTTTGTATATTCCTAGTATGTCCCTCTCTCTCCTAGTTCCTCAGCATCTGTGGAAGCTGTCTGGGTGTACATATTGTTGTTTATGGTTACTGTTTTGCCTCTTTGTTATCAGTTGTAGTTCTTGCAATCACCTTTAGTGCTCAACATCGCTGCACATCCTACTAGCATTTCAAAATAATTGAAGGTACTGAAGATCGTTTTGTTAAGCAGTGTTCTCAGAATTGAAAGGCTCTCTGCTTGGTTTCAGTTCAGCAGCATTAATTTATTGTTTTCAATGTTTTATGTGTTGCATAAAAAATCAAATGTCATCAAGCAGGGGCAGAAATGGGCTTGGTGCACATTCTTGTGTATACTGCTATGCACCTACTCACATACTACTTTGCATGTTCATGAATAGTTTGGTTTGAAGACTTGCAAGTGAGACAAAGAAAAAAGCTTTTCATGCCTAGGGATGGTACATACCAACACGTGCAAGGGCTGTGAATGGACCGCACTGTTTTCCCGAAGGAAATATTAAATAAAAAATATCCATGTAAGGGCTGCACCCAAACTTTTCATGACCCATGCGGGGATAGCCTTTGAAATGCACAGCAAGGTGTTTGCTGTACCATGGGCACGATCAGACGATTTTGTGATAGTTGGCAGTGCTAGCCAGTTGTGGTGAGGCAGAGTGAACATGCTGATTACTAGTCCTGAAAGTAAGGTACATGGTTTTTTACGGGAGGTTAAAAAAAAAACTCACAAGAAAGTGTGGGAATCTTGACTTCCTGCCGTTGCCTTTGCTCGGGCCAGACAAATGCAACTTGTCATTGGCGATATTCGTGCATTCTCTCATGAAGGAGTAGAGCTCTGGGTTGGTGATTAAAGGGTTAAAAAAAAGTTTTTGTTATGAATTGGTGGAATTTACTATGTATTAAGTTTTGTGATTCATTGTATGCATGCAAATCAAACTTGCTGTGACATCAGGTTTAATTTATTTTACGGTGTCCAAGTGCATTGCTCAGCAAGGAGCAGATGACAGCAATGATAACTGTGAGCTGAGCATGATTAGGTGTCAGTCGTCTGTTAGCTCCTTATCCTATTGGTCTATATGGCCATGACCTAACTTCCTCTCTGAAAACATACAACTTGTACTAATAATGCTAGCATATCGGTTGAAATGCATATTGCACTTGTGCATTTGTTTGTAACGTAACATAGGCTCTTTTGAAGAATTGTAGCTTACTTTGGCTTTCGCTCATGTTTTCTTGTGCAGACCAAGGAATTCATCTATTCAGAACTACTAGCAGCTCTTTATGCTTCAGGTGATCAGGTAAGGATGAAATTTTGATTAAGAAAAAATAGTCACCTGCTTTTAAACTTTTTTTGGGGATAAAGCTGTGTGATAGCAGACCATGATTGCAGTTTTCAATTATTGTGCACCACAAAGTGTTGGCATTTCGTGCCACTTGTTCACTACTATACATCAGCATATCTAAGGCTTGAGTGCATTATTTAGTTCTGCACAGTGAAAGCAGGCACCTTGTAGTGTGATAGTTTCAGTGCTGCATCTGTCTAGCTCCAGTCCCAGAAGGTTAGTAAGAAATCTGCTGAACACGTGCTTTTATGTGAAGTGGTGATTGTGTATGAAAACTCTTCAGGTAATCTTACTGTCAGGTTATGTTGTAATAGTTGATATGGAAGTGTGAGTAATTTATTTCGGCAAGAAAAACAAAGTGGGCCCTAAGTTTAGGGCCATGGAATAAGAGTGAACTTACTTGTACTTTGTGCCATCCATGTGATGACTTACCATTGTTAGCACTTGTGGCTGGTGTTACGTGCAGTGGCGTTGAAGTGTGTTGAGAGTTCATGCTGGTCAGTCTGCAAGCACACTGGAGAGCGAGTGTGGCTGGTGCATATCACAATTTAAAAGTAGTTTTTACTGCCCATTTGACTGCAGAGCGTCTACTGGGCTTAGTAGTGGCTGTCGAAAAGTGCATTCTGATGCTGGGACACAGTGTCTCCATATGGTCCTTTTGCATGAGTGATTTGTGCACAGGCTTGTTCCGTTGATTCATGATCATGGTTGTGCTTACTGGATTGTGCACGCTGCTGAGGCTCTGGTCTGTTAATTTTTTACGGAATTTGACGGGGCTCCTTTGTTTGTGCAGACGCAGCTCATGGAAGAGAGTCCCGAAGAGGCACAGAAGCGAGATGAGATGCTACGCATGTACCACGCCTGCAAAGAGGCTCTACGAATCATAGGGGATGTGTCCATGCAGACCTCGTATCAGCCAACACCGCCACCTGTCAAGGACGACTGGCTCAAAATGCAGCCCCCCGATTCGCCACGGTGAGCATTTATCTAAAAGCCTAATAATTTATTGTGTAGGTTGTTTAATTTTTGAAAGTACGTAGATAGGAGTCTTCTCAGCTCGAAGGATGCTGTTTGAAGCCTCTGACCTCCCTTGTCCATTCTCTATTATTGACCGTTGTCCCCCTGTTCATGCAACGACAATGAATAGTAGCACTGCACTTTGTGAATATCAGATTTGACAGCAAATAAACTTTTTTTTTTTTTCAGAATGCTTAACCAGGAAGTAATTCTGTTAAGGTGTAGTTCTGATCTCTGAGCCTAGATTCTTTAGACTGCTGTTAAGGCGTACTCTCTTAAGCGTTAGTTTCGCCAGAGCCCTTCAGTGCTGTTTGGTCACAAAAATTTTCCATAACGCTGTGCGAGGGCTTCTTATGCTGCTCGTGGCTGCCATGCTATGGTGCCACTGTCTGCAGAAGTGCATCGTCCGAGGAGTTCGGCACTGTCACAGCTGAGCAGGAAGCCCTTCCGCTGTTAGTTTGATGGTGATATTCAATGTTTACTGTGCTTTTGTGTGTTCAGGTAATGCAACTTCTGTGCGTGGGGTCATGTTGAGCACTTGTTCGTGTCGGTGTGCCGTTCCTGTTACAGAGGTGCGAAAAAGAAAGTCTAGCTCGATGATTCCGTGCCTCGGGGACACAGAGCTGCCGAGAAAAATGAAGTGGGCAGTAGCATGGCAAGAAACATGTGGCTTCACCTCCGCCTCGAAATAATGTGTTTGCTCCTGAAAACCACTTTATATTCTCATACTTCAAAGTAGTCAGCACTGGCCCCCTTCTGTGATGAGTCAACCTAGCGAGAGCGCAGGATTCGTAAGCCCGATTCAGCGATTAAGGAGAGCGAATTTCCAAGTTTTAGTGAATGCAAATGGTGATCCAGCATAGATTCGGCAACAGTGACTAGAAATCGACGATTGCTTACGTCTCAGTACGAGCGTACAATTAGCGGGAAGCACTGATGTGACCCTGTTTTCCGAGCAATGCTGAAAGGGTTTGCAGTGATAGTCGATGTCGCTTGTGTACAAAAAATTAGGTTGTTTTATTAATGTTCACGGTTGCTGAATGCACTTCTGGATAAAGGAATTTAAAATCAATTATTGGTCACATCGGAGAAAACAGATACAATTAGCGGTCATACTCAGCGTCAGTAATCCGGCAATCATACGTTTCCCGGAGGTACGTTCACATCCATAGGTGCTGCTAGTTGCTAGTAGATTCATTCTACTGTGCAAAATAGGTAAAGCGACAACGAACGCAGAAGATATAAGAATATTTAACATAAGGAGAACTCTGCTTGCATTTTATGCTACGTAAACAGGCAGTATCTGTTTTGTACATGAAGCTATCCTGCTTTGTAGTCGTCGACATTGGCGTGTTCCTGGTGGATACCACGCACATTGGGTAAATGCTGAATGGTGTACTGTCATCTTAAAGCACTCATTTTGCGAATACACAAAATAGTTACTAAAAAAGCAGCAGAATTGAAATCAGTGTCACAGGAGCCTGAGCAGTTGTGCAGTGCAGCAGTGGGCAGAGCGAATTGAAAATGGCGACGGCTGTTGGTTGGAGTGATCAGCGAAACATCGTGCTGGCCGACTGCCGCCTGACTGCTCCGATCTCGACAACTGCCACTGACATTGCTGTACTCCGACTATCGGCCCACTGTCAGTGTCAGCATAGTATGACAAGGGTAAAGACAATGCAGAAAATGCATTTGTCGACGTTCTGCCAACCGAGATCGGTCTATGTGACTGTGCCTTTAGCATAGCGATCATATGCCGTTTGCTTTCTAAAGCAAGTGTTTTTTTTAATACGGACTGCGGTCACGTTTTCGCTTGTGTACTGCAAATTTTGCGGTCGGAGAGAACCTGGTGAAAGCATGAGACAAGCAAACGGCCTTGTATCTCGTCTAATGGGTGTTTAGTGTGCCCTGTCGCATTCTAAATTTCTTCTCTTGCAGCTTTAAATTTTATGGTGCACAGCTAGTTTTACGCAAACGTCTGCTCCAGTGAGGTATTCATATGTCATTAGCGTTGTTCTCATCAAAGCTCAAATTCTGTTTGCAAGAGTACATTCTAATGTAAGCAAATAAGACAGTCAAAGAAAAATTCCAAACATTTAGATGCGAATATTGCCTTAAATATAATGGCCGTCTGTTTCCTGCGGCGCCTCAATGCACTTTTGCAAACGATGGTGGCTCTACTGGCTGGTGCTAACCTTGTATGAAAGCTGCGACGGGAATTTCATGACCAGAAAAATATTGAAGGACTCTGGTTCCGCTTAGGACGTGGTAGGACGAAATCCCTTACTCAGCCTCCATTCAACCTCATGCATTTGGTGCCTGCTTGCATTGTGGTGATTTCTCATAAACGTCTCAATTAGCGCATACTTATCATTGTGTGCAATGCTCAAAGGGTCCCTCCTGAAGCAGCCATATGCATACACCGCACATTGCAAGGTAGGCTTCATCGGTACTTCTAATGCGTAGATTGCGGCGACACATCAGTACTGACAGGGTGCAGCACGTGACAAGTACACCTGCTGCTGCTGACATGCTCTGGAGAGAGAGCTAGGGAGAGCACCCTTGCGACCTTGCAGAAAGAATTCTTTTTTTTTTTTTCAGTCAGAGTGCGCATTATTGCAACTAGCCTTTCTGTGCAAATGGCTCAGTGTTTAGTATGAAACATGTACCTGTGTTGTGCAGCTGCTGCACCTCTGGGGAGAGTAGAAGTCCTTCGTTTTTTTTTTCTAGCTTACATTTCCCAAGTGTGCATATAATTTGTAAAGTAGACTTATACATCAGACATGCACAAATGGGGCCTTGTAGGTTTGAATTTTAATAGTGCCAAGTAGAACCTCTGCTTAAAAGGGCAGAAATGAAACTTCATGACATTAGTAGGTTGCATAGCAGCATAAATATGTGTCAAGGCAGGCTTATCCAAAGTGAAATAACATTTATTCAAATGCGAGCACCTCCTGTGCTCATTGAAAGGTGCACTAGATTTTTAATGTTACAGTGTACTATGAAATGGGCTTCTGCTTTTTGGGACCATCTTTGAGGTAGAAAAATGTTAGGTAGGTGGCTGGGGAACTTGTGATATTTAACGGCTCCTAACAATGAGCTCTGGGTCTGTTATATTGGCCGCACTAAACACTGTACTACTTTTTAGTATAATGCAGCATGGATAGTTGGATGCAGATATTTTCCCTCTGTCGTTGCATTTGCCATCTGCATGTTTTGTACATTGGCGTTTAAACGGTAATGGGCACATGTTTTGAATGGTGTGGTGCTCACTTGTGGCTGCTGTGCAGGCCGGCCCCTCCCTCCCCGGGGGGTCCCCGGAGGAATGTGGGATCTTCCCGGGCACCCCCCCCAGTCCCAGCGGCGGCCAGCCGGCCAGCCCCAGTGATCCCATCGCGGCCCGAGTCAACGGGCAGGGCGCCCCCGGCAGCCCCACCCAGGCCTATCAGTGCCGGTTTCCAGGCACCCCTTGTGCCTTCGTGAGTGCCCCCAATTAGTCTTCCCTTTTTTGTTCCCTGTATTGTTTTCTTGGTTGATAACCAGTGACGTGGCCAGCACTTCTGTTTCACTAACAGTTGATACTGCATTTCTTTAAGTGTTTTGGTGAAGTTAGTTGCACATGTGTTGTATTCATGTTCTCTGAGCTGAGTGGGAATTCAGTGCCCTGCTAAAAGTTGCCTTGTGTCCTTGAAACTCTCATTGCTGCGCAAGTTCAAGGAGAAAATTTTGCACTGTGGACTCCTGTGCGTGATGTTTGTACATGGTCAGCACTGTTATTTTATGCCTTTTCTGGTGAAGATGAGTGAGGAGCTGAATAAAACTGGCAACAAGCTGCTTGACATGTCTGCAGCTTCCATTTCAAAGCCAGTGGTAGGGCAGCTCCATAAACCTGCAGCAAGATTGCAGAGCTTTGTCCAAAGGATACCATGTAGTCACTGTTTCAAGGTTTATGTGATAGCAGGAAATAGGAATTCTTTTTAAAGGTTTGTTAGCTCATTAAAGTATGCATAGTAGTAGAGGGAAATTCCTTACTGTGTTGCTGTCTGACGTGTGGCAACTGTTCCTGATCACAACATGCACAGAATTTTTTTATTCATCCAGTCGACTTTGATCTTTCTTTGCTGTTAGTTTTCTTATTAGAGGTTTTGGAAGGACTGGCTGAAGAGATTCAGAGGCTTTGTTCTCATTGCGTGCAGTAGCTGTGTATTTATTACACGCACTGCATCTGCGAGGAGCTGCAGCCTTCTGTTCGCGTTGGTGGTAGCTGCACAAATATTTAAATACACTGAATATAAACTTGGCTGGAAAGGCTTGTATGTACAGGTGGCAACTCCAGTATGAAAGGGAACTTATCATGAACATTCAACTGAGGATTACTCCATAAATCAATGACAAGCACACTTTTCTAAGTAGTTTTCCAATCGGCGTACCTTGTCCAAAAGTCAATATGAATTTTACTGTAGCCACGAAATTTGTCCTTTTGTGTAGACTGGCTGTTCTCGTTCATATTGTAGTGGCTCACTGACCTTGGCGTTTGGCTCCTGAGCTCAAGGTCACGGGATTGAATCCCGGCCATGGTAGTCGCGTTTTGAAGGAGGCGAAATGCAAAGGGTGCCTGTGTGCTGTGTGCCGTCAGTTCACTTTAGAGAACCCCAGGCGGTCTAAATTAATCCGGAGCCCTCCACTGCGGTATCCCTCATAGCCCAGAGTCTTTTTGGGACGTTGAACCCCACATGCTGCATACCACTTTTCATATTGGATGTGCCTGTACATCACCATGTGGAGTTCAGACTTGTCATGCTGTTAACCAAGCAGTGGGTAAACCGTCCTCTGCTTAAGCTTAAGATTTAAAGGGAAGCTGAAGCACTTCTTTTATAAAACTGAGTTTAAACTGTCATAATTTTTTGCGCCTCAGATTCAGATATCACACTGAAATTTCTAACTGTTGGTGCATGAATTGATCAACCAGGCTGTGATGTTACTGTGTGAGATGTCATGTCATCTGCGACTGTAATGCAGTTCTAAGATTGAAACGCAATTTTCGAACCGCGCTAGCTTTGAGTACAGCATACCTGTGGGACAGCTGGTGACACACTGTCGGAGTACAGTAATCCCTCGTTACCAACAAAATCGCCTTAATCGAAATATCGTTTTATTCTAAATTTCTTTTGGTCCCGACCCAAACGCATGCATTTTAGGTCGCATTACTCGAAATGCACGAAGAGCTTGACCCACTTAGAGCGTAGTGGCGAGCGGAGGCATCGTTGCCGTGGCGGCAACCCTTTTGCGCATGCAGTGTCAAATTAATACGTTTGACGAATTAGTCTCAGGCAGGCACAGAACAGGACACAAAAGTACCAAACCTACGACCGATGACCTGTCTCTAGTAACGAGTAAGCGAGTGCCGAGTGCCCCCAGCTGTTTACAGCGGATGCGAACGGAAGCGCGCCCGAACCGGTCGCAATCGCGTCGCTGGTGTCCCCCGTTATAGAATCCAAACGAAAATGAAATTTTCGTGACGCTTTGCGATGCCAGAAAACCGCGGTCTCTTGGATGTCGAAAAGTGGCCAAAAGACTGTGGGCAGACTTGCGACGTAGCATTCCATGGGGTGCGCTCGGTGAGCAAAATTTTACCGCTCTAAAGAACATTTCTGACGCTGAAACGTGCCAAAAAGCACAAAAGAAGTGTCCCTCCGATTATGAGCCCATTCACGCTTGCGAGTAGCGAGCGAGGTGAGCTTTCGGCAACGAACTTAGCTGCTCCCTGGCTGTCGTAGTCATCGCTAAGCCACATCGGCCACATCGTTTCACATAGACCATAGCAGACGAAACTCTCGGAAGCACGCGAAAACGTCATTCCCGAGAGTCATTCACAACGGTGTTGCGAGCTGCTGTGTGGTCACAAGCGACTGCTGGTCGCACGCCCTTTGCCATGTTCGATGCGAGGAGCTACATTAACAAATTGGGAAGACTACTTTGGCGAAGCCGGTCTAGAAATCTGCTTGCCGCTCGTCATAATCAGCCTGCATCGCAATAAAACACTGCCCCTAGCTGTGTTGCACTTTTGACGGTGCAAATAGCAAGATAACTTGCTGAAAACACGAAAAATCCGTGCGTCGCCAGCGGCGAGTCAGGCTGTCAACATGGCGGGTCAACGCAACCACGGTGTTTCCCCGGCGATTTTCTCCAGCCGGTCATAATTGATTCGCGCTGTCCGACTAGACAGACTGTCTAAATGCGTGGTAGGATCATTGAATTTTGTTCCTAGACATCTGTCAAGAGCGCGGACGCGACGCTGCGCGAACACTGACACTCGAACCATAGGATTAGCACAGTGTCGTCGACAACGGTACGCCGAAAAACAATTGCAAACTTCACAGCTGTATACATCGGGGAAAAAAACTGCCCAGTAATCATGCGAAGCCCCTATTGCAAAACCATTCAGTTTTCACGATCGCGCTGCATACCTACAATGAGTGGCTAATCGTTTTTTGAGCACAACAAACACAACCACAGACTCGAGCCACGGCGTTTCCGTGACCCTCCCCCCCGCATGAAAGCGGCCACTGCCTTCGAAATACCCCCATGAAAACGGCCACTGCCTTTGCGATTCGAAATACCCCGAAGGTTGAATGCATGGGCGCGGCGACCACGGCCTGGTGCAATGCTTGGTCAGATTAGAGCAGGGGTTGCACGCACCTGGTAAGAACAGCCAAAGCTCACTGCCTTTTTTGCACCTGAATAAAGTTTTGCTTCACTGAATACATTGTATTTTTGACTTCCTCGCCGTTGCGGCGCAATTAAAGCTCGACTGGTTTACATTTTTTCGGCTGGTTGTTTATATCGAATTACTGCTTATAACGTATTTTTTCGCCATCCTGCTGACTTCGTTATAACGAGGGATTACTGTATATTGTATTGCGAGCAGAACATACTGCTCCCACGTTTTTCACTGCCAGTGTCCACTATGGAGCAATTTTCTCTTGGAAGTTAGTGTTGGGTGACACCGTGGAAAAAGCTTTTCATGCAGTGTTCCACTGCATTAAAAATTAACAGTTAGATTCTTGAGATTGCTTGTTCAAACACCTGCTAACCGATACCACCATAGTCTCACAATTTTTCCTTTTCATGGGAGACAAAACAACGTTACTTTAAAGTCTTGTCACCCATCAGGGAACAAAGCAGTCAGTTGCCGGAGGCTGCCCACGAAGAAACTCTCAAAGAATCACATTGAGAGCGAATATGGCAAGTAGGCTGTGCTCAGTGGCAGATATCTCATTTCTGCAAACTTTCTTCCTCTGCTCTTCATTTGCTTTGCTCTCCACTGTGCATGCTTTTGCATTTTGTGTGTTGTGAAGATTTTAGTCCAACAATTTTGAGAAAAAAAAAACTGTCCTCAACTGTGCAGTGTTCTATTCCTGATGACTATGATTTAGCTTTTTTTTTTTCTGTCATCTTTTCACCTTCTCTTTAAGCTTCAACCTTGCAGTGCAGTCAGCTTGCCTTCTGTAGTAAGGCTTTGGTCAGTGTCACAGTTGGCATCATGATGATGATGATGTTGGTTGAAATGCAGAGCGTGGTAGTCGGTTCGTATGTCGGGTCATAAAGAGATCTTACTTTGTATGGTACAGTCTGGGCAGTGTACAGAGGTTTGTCCTGCAGTGATAGCATAAAAGTACTTTATTTACTTGGTAAGGAACCCGCTTTTCCCCAGAAAACTTTACATCAGTTTTGGGCGGGGGGGGGGGGGGGGTTTAATACGCGCGGAAAAATGTCCAGATAGATTTTTTTGTGGGGGTCAAAATTTCCAAAATTTCTTATCGTCCGCCAGCCCGTTCGTTCATCCATCCATCCATCCATCCAGATATCATCAGCAACAAAAGCACACAGTAAGCCACATTTGTGTCAGCGGTTCTTAGCATCGTTTGCTTCGAAGATTGTTCGCTGTATCACGATGCGATCCGACAATTTTGTGATAGTCGACGGCGCCGGCCAATCGTGGCAAGATAAAACGAACCTGCTGAACATCTGCCCTGAAGGTCAGGTGCGCGTTTTTCATACAAGGTTAAAAAAACACACAGGACAAGAGTGCTGTGGGGTTGAAATAGGGGGTAAACACGTTTTCCCTGCTTCACAGTGGCTGACAGTTCAAAACTGCCTGCACCACCTCATGATTGCGAGCACTACCTAGTGCACGCCGACCACAGCAGGCATTGCTCTTTAGGAGCAAAGGAACAACACAGTGGCTGACACAAAATGGCATTTGTTGCTGCAACAACAATGCCGGCTAGCAACAAAATACGGTAAGGAATTGTGGTCATCTGACTCACTATCAAGGTTACGAGCGAATGTTTGCCCACTCTAGGGCAGAGGACATACGACGGGGCTGGCCGGGACGAGCTCGCAGGATTCATTCCCACGAGGCCTCGCCCCATAGCTGAGAGCGGAGCATTGCGCTGAAGAGGAAGGGAGCTGCCTCTCCTCGTCCGCAACAACCATGCTGGTGTTCACACTAGTGTTGCTGTTTTGCAGGCTCTTATTAGTTACGGTAACTAGGGAGGACGACATCGCGGAGAAGCAGACCCAAGGGGATAGAGTGGGGAGAGTCCCCACGGTGTGCAATGCAAATATTTAAGCATTAGTTAGTTATGGTGGGAAAGGGGTTGGTCATTCTCGTTCCCCATCTTGAGCTCAGCAGGCTGCTTGGGGTTCTGAAGGTCCCCTGTCTTCTGTAGCATTTCAGTGCAGAGGATGTTTTATAGTGCCCTGCTTTAAACTGCTATGCCCCTCTCTGATACTCGAGTGGTCGCTGGCTTTCTAAGCAGACACTGGGGTGGGTGCTGGGTGTTCAGCAGTGCATCGAGCAAGCCACTGCTGCCGGCGCTCCTGTCTAGGGTGCACTAAAGCCACTGGATGGGCGCACAGCGTCTTGGCACTCTGCCAAATTTGCCGAGTGCGCCACCCCTGCCAGCGCTCTCTTCAAAAGTCACGCCATGATGTTATCGGCACTCAGTGTCTTGGCGCGCTGCCAGGGTTTGCGCTGTGGACAGTGTGAAACTGAGGAACATGCTAAAAAAGCCAGCGTTTGAAAAAAAAATAAATTCTCAATGATAAATGGGAGGTAGGTCCGTTTGGGGAGGAAATAAGGTACCATCTGTCACGAAAATTCTCAGGCCAGACACCTGTGGCCAGATCTGGATCATGTGTATTGGTGAAACGATGGCATTAGTATCGTATATACAGTCGAACCTTAATGTAACGAACCTCAATGTAACGAAATTCGTGATGTAACGCATATTTTTCATTTCCCAATCACTTCCCCATTGAAAACCATGTTTTTTTTTCCGCGATTTAACGAAGTAATTTCGTGCCACACTTTCGATGTAACGATGTCCTTGCACATCGCATCCATGTGCTAGGAGCGACCTTGACAATCGGATGAGAGCTAAAACTTCAGCCGAGACAAAATGCATTTTGTATTTGCCCTTTTACGCACCAATTTTGCCGGCAGTCTAGGAATCTGCGAGTGAAACAAAATGATGATGATAGGAACACACCGCCGCGCCATCTGTCGTGCGCATACAAAACCCCGCAGCACGAAAGTTTCAGGACGCGTCACGCCTAGGCGCCACTGGCCAGTCGGAGACTCGGAGAAAACCGGAAATATGCATGCATGAGGCCTGAGGAGGCTGCCAATGCGAGTCACTTTGTTGTTGAGCGACCTCGCTTTACTGAAGCCTACGAACAGCAGCTGCGTTTCTTCCACTTGGCTCCGTTCATCGTGCAGTGCATTTTCTGTTTAAGATGAGCACTCCACACAAGAGAAAATATTTGTCTATGGCCATGAAAGCCAAGATCATCATTAAAGTAACAAATGGTGAAAAGAAGGCTGTTGCCGAAAGGTATGGACTTTCTGAGAGTTCACTGTCTACGATTCTGAAATTGAAAGACAGCATTATGACTGCCGCTAGTGCGGGTGGCTCGGGCTTGCTGCGGAAAAGATTAAAGAAGGCAAGCTATGTCGACGTAGAAAAAGCCCTCCTCACATGGTTTTTGGATATGCGTACCAAAAACATGCCGTTGAGTGGGGCCATTCTACAACAGAAGGCCCTGAACTTCGCTTGCATTCTTGGGTGCAACAACTTCAAGGCCAGCAGCGGGTGGCTGCAACGATTTTAGGAGAGGCACAACATTGTTGGAAAGGTGGCCAGCGGCGAGTCCTCATAAGCGAACGAGATTGGAGCAGCCGACTGGCTGCGTGATCATGTCCCAGGCATATTGGTACGTTTCGACGTCGCTGACATTTACAATGCCGATGAGACAGCATTTTTCTATCGGCTGTTGCCAGAGAAAACATTGGCTCTGTGAAATGAAAAGTGCCATGGTGGCAAACACGGTAAGCAGCGTTTGACTGTTCTTTTCTGTGCCAACATGAATGGCAGCGATAAATGCGTGCCATTCGTAATTGGAACAAGTGAGAAGCGGCGCTACTTTAGCGGCAAGAAAACAAGGCCGGTGAAATACACATCAAACAAGAAGGTGTGGATGATGCGGGATTTGTTCACGAAATGGCTAAAGGACTTGGATGCTGAAATGCGCAAGCAGGAAAGAAGCATCTGCCTACTTGTGGACAATTGCTCCGCACATCATGTTTAAGACTGTGTTCTCACTAACGTTCAGCTCAAATATTTTCCCGCAAATTGCACTTCCCTGATGCAACCACTGGACCAGGGTATTATTAACAGTGTCAAGTGCTCGTACCGCAGGCGGGTCATTGAAAGGCTACTGCTCAACATTGAGCTCAAAAGAGACACTAAAATCGACGTGTTCATGGCCTTAGAGACGCCATCACGGTCATGGGAGTTGACAAGCAGCGAGGTTATAACGAACTGCTTCAAAAAGGGTGGCTTCAAGGATAGCATGCACTCAAACCAAGAACTGGATTGCGAAGCGAATGCAACGACGACGAAAGCATGCCATCCACATCCAGCACAGACGTCGTTGACTCGTTCATGGCAGCTGCTCTGCGATCAGGGTGGTGCTCCCAGCGACGTGACGCTTGAGGACTTTGTTTTCAGCGACGCTTGTGCTCTTACAACCGAAGAGCTGGATGGTGAGACACTAATTCAAAGTGTCACCGCCACGGGAATGGAGGACGACGATTCTGACCATGATGCCCATGTGGCAAGCAGCGCCCCTACACCGACGCAAGTCATCGATACGCTGGATGTCCTGCGTGTGTAGGCGGGCGCGCAGTCACATGAGCAGGCCTTGGTAGCCCTGCCAACATACGAGCGCCTTATAACGCCGACGCTTATTAAAAAGCAGCAGATGAAGTTAACGGAGTTCTTTGCTGCCACATGAACTGGATCGATTGCACGTACTCCACAAAGTTCCAATAAACATTTTTTTGCATTCATAAGCAGTGTGGTAATTCCATGGATAACACGACCATTGAGTTGAGCCGAATTTTCATGCAGCATCCGTTCTTTTTTTTTTTTCGTGCGATGTCCTCGTAGAAAAATAAGTCTTCAGTGTTGACAAACTTTAATGGAGCTAGTGTGGCTGTCCGTTTAAAACGGGTGAGCGGCAAAAAAAAAAAAAAGTGCCCTGGTCGCATACAGCGAATAAAATAAAGTGCAGAGCAGGAAAAGCGACGTAATTAAGCACTGATAGAAACCGTTCACTTAACCGTCACACAAGCGTTCACCAAGTGCTTCGTTGCGAGCACAAACCCACAGTCTGCAAGAACAAGCCACGATTGCCACGCCCAAGGTAGCCGCGCCGGCGTGAGCGATGCGAACATTTTTTTCTCTCTCCATTGATGCGTCCCCTTCTGCAAATGTTTAATGCTGATGATGATACTAGTGGCGACATCTTGTGGCGGCTTCGAGTACTAGGCCCTTAGCTCGTTCTTTGCTATGCGCATACGGAGAAAAATGATGCGTCGTGTCTGTTTGCTATCACTCATTATGCTCCTGATATAGAGAAAAACATCCGGTCGCCTTGTTAGCGTCACTATTACCAGATTTTCTTGCTTGTTTTTTCAATAAGTGATTTACAAGTTCCCATCAACTGCAGTGTTCCTCCACGTGCCAGTTATACTTTATTTCGACAGCTGAAACATGGGAACCTTGACGGAATGAAGTTCACGATGTAACAAAATCTTCGGCTGCAAGTAGGACTTCGTTATATCGAGGGTCAACTGTACATGTGTAAGGGTCACACCTTCACCTTGGAAGCCAGTAATTTGAAAAGATAAAGGTGCGCCTAATTTGTCCAACGTGGTATGCTCTGCTTGGAGCTAATAGACAATAACTGCATGCAACACTTAGTACGACCATTGGTGTGTCGACCTAAATACTAGACTCCGCCTGGACCCGTGAGCACATGATTCGATTGGCGTTTGCACTGGAAAAGACAAACCGTGAATGGAATGATCCTCTGCTGCGCAAAAGACAGAATGTAGTGCACCCATGCTATCGGAGAGTTTCTGTGCAGCGATGTGTTCACAAGGCTTGGGCGCCTGTGGAACATACTCTCTAGTAGCACACCATTGTCCTGGTGCTGCTAGGCCTAGCGTTCTTCACATCGAAGCCGCAGCAAAGATGATTTGGATCTAGTCACAGTTCATTATAAAAGGCACAACCTTGCTACCAGTTTCCCATCACATAACCTCACTATAAAATGCACATATAATTGATTTCTGCTAGTTGGCCTTCGGCATCAAAGTGCATGGAAAGGCAGGCTTGCCGAAAGCTTCCTTTTAGAGTTACTGCGCAAAAAACGGTGTCCTACATTTAGGACACTAGGCATACGCTATAGGTTAAGCTGGTGAGCTGTGAATCCTTGTCGCAAAAAGTGCAGACTTGCGTTGTGCGAATAACTGTGTTACTGGTGTAAAGTACATAGAAGGAAGGTGAACACTGTCCCTGCTGTACACGAATTCTGAAGGAGTGTGACTGTGAATATAATTATTCCCCTTCTCATGTGGAGTCAAAAGAATCTTTCACTCAAAGTGATCTTTTAGGTGAGTACGGCAAATAGACCCACCGTAAATAAGGACCGTAATATTGCCAGCGTCCCTACAAAATTTTTAAATGACACAAGAAATCTGTAAACAGAATACAGGTGAAAAATGAAATTTTCTATTGAACAGCAGTTGATGCTCTTGGCTGGCCTTGGGCGTCTTTATCGTCTGAACTAAAATTTGTTTATCTGGCATCTTCAGACTCGCTGCTGTTACTAGAATCCCCAAAAATAATCTGAAGATTTGTCAGAATTGGGAGGCTGTCATTGCAGGAATGCTGGGCTGTCAATAAGCCGGCCATGTTAATTAAAGTTGTGCATTGAGCCCTTGGGGCCGTCATCATAATTCACTGCCTTGCAGCAAAGAAACTAACTACCTTAGACTATGTAACAGATGGCATAACTAGTATCCAGGTTCATAGGTAGCTTTGAAATAATAGCGTATGGTGTTGATTGGGTGACTCGTGGCCAATCCTTGGTGGGCACCGTGAGGAAAGAAGGTGCATATGGGGGGGCTATAAGAGGAAAATCTAAAGCACTTGTCTGATTGGAATCAAAATCTTAGGAGTGATGTATATTAGCGCTGTGCTAAGTTTTGTCATTCTCATGCAGTTTTGAGAAGTTAAGGATACTAGAAGGGGAAAGTGAGTTTACGTAACTGCACATACCGTATTTACACGATTGTAAGTAGACCTGTTTTTCAAAATTTGAAAATCCGAAGTGGGGGTCGACTTAAAATGGAAACCAAAGCATCGCACCATAAATAAAGGCGAGACAAATGAGAGATCAGGCATGCTACAGCATATTTGCATTTTTGCTGCACGGCTTCGTCGCATCGCTCCTGGTGCTGGCCTTGAGCAGCTGCCATGTCAACATGCAGAACCGCATCCCCACCCATGCGAGGCTCCCTGATGGTGGCTGTCAATAAATAGCAAACCTGCTCCAGCCCACTCTCCTCATGTGGTCGCAGATTGCGTCTGCTGATAAGCGGCGGCGGCCCGATAACGCATTCCCGGTCTACTCTTTATAGGTGTCGTCCAAGTTTGTTTGTTTTTTTTTTTTGTTTACCTTCAACCGCGCACTCTGCGCTCAAGGGAATGTCGATAGTTGACGGAAGGGCCGCTGTTCCAGTCGTGGCGGCACCCCCACTTGGAGCTGCAGCGGCGCTGGGGAGTGTCGATAACCGACGGAAGAACCGACGCCGCTCACACGTAGTTTCTCTTTGGCTCGCGCATTTGACTCCTGCCGGCCGCGTTTCACAAGTTTTGAATGTAGTGCTTCGTCATTCGTCATTTGTTCATTCATGGCTATGTTCAAGATAGCTGGCATTCTTTATGCCGAAGAAACAAACTGCGCGCTGGGCCGCAAGTCCGAAGTTCGCAATGGGTGATACAGGTGTGGCAGCTGCAGCGAGGCAAAATTTTCAGCTGTTACATGCGATGTCGTGATGTGGCTGTTTGCGAAGTGCGGGACTTTGCTGCACGACGAGGTTAGAACGACGAGCTGTGGGACCGCAGCAGCGATAACGACGGCAGTGCTAGTGAGGGCGATGGCGGAAGTGTGGACGAGTAGTCCAGTGACTAATACATTTTATTTTGGAATGTGAACGCGGGCGCTCCCGTGCGCGGCAGCCGATAGCGGCTGGCGATAAGCGGAGGCCGCAGGATAGTGCTATTGCGTTCTATTATTAAAGGCCAAGCGTAAACTACCTCCAAGGGTTTTTTTTTTTTTTTCAGAAATGTGATGTGGAGGGTCGACTTACATTCGAGTCAATTTACAATCATGTAAATATGGTACTATCCTGAAAGTACCAGAGATTTGCAGGTTTAAGTTATAGATCAGTGCTTAAAGGCCCCTGCTATTCAAATGTGGACAGATTTTGGCAGTTTATAGTAATTAAATTTGTCACTTTCAAATGTCCACTTTGTTTTTTGTAGAAATGTGGCAAAATTTACTTGAAGCAAGCCCACGGTTGAATTCCTCAACATTTCATCCAGAATGTGGAATCAAATGTATTGAATGATAGTTGGTAATGATTTTTTAGTTTAATAGTTGAATGATATTGGAATGATAGTTTTCGAATGATAGTTCTCCTAGCTAAAAATAGGCTGTTTCAAATGGCTGCACTTTTAAGAACTGGTTTTTAGTGATACGAAAAGCTTCAAAATTTTCTTCAAATTCAATTTTTCAGTCAAGATTTCCTTCAGAAGCCTCAAAATTTTATGTGGTCAAAATTTGTTTGGGCAAGCTTGTTTATACTGGATGTCTCATTTATTCTATAAGCTTTTTTTTATAAAAATGCTGTAATAGCTACAGAACGCTGCTTTTGAGGTGATCTGGCCAAGTGAGCACATTGTTCAAACACATTTCTGAATTGGCGAAGTGTAATAACTTGTTCAGTCTAGCGTTCTAATGAATCTATTGTACTCATTCTGTATTATATAAAATTTAAGGGGGGACACTGGTCTTAAAGCTATTTTCATTATTTCTATGCCAATAATAATGAAATTTAACTATATTGCCCAGTTTTTTGTGCTGATTTCAAATATGCCTTTCTTTTTTTTCTAAGCTAGTTATTTCCCAAGTTACATCACATTAATTAGTCATTAATTAGAACCTCACTACAATGAAAATGGCTTGGCAAAAATTAATTTTTTAAACATGGCTACATAGCCTAATGAATAGAGAATGCAATGTTCAAGGCAGTTTTTCCATTTTATCCATGTGTGTAATTTAATGAAACTTTGAACATCAACGTTCAAAATGTGCTTGTCAAGCATTCAAAAGTTTGCAAAATCATTAATTTTTGAAGCCTGATAGGGGAATTCTGTCTTGAACATTGCAACCCCTGCACCTTAAGCTTCCTTTAGCAAAAAAAATTACATCTCTATCTGCTCTAGATGCAGAGATATCATTGTCCCAAAACAGCCGGGTGGCAAGAATTTGCAAATTGAGAAAAATGAGAAAAACCCAAATGGGCCACAATTTATTGAATATTCATGATGATATCTGCATATTTATATTTCCTGGGGGCTAATAAGCACCAGGCATGTAGTCTGACTGCTGCTTGTGGGTAGAGTGCCGCTTTTGCAGTGCCCGTTGCACACTTGCAGAAGAGGCCCGTTTGCGCATAGACTCGGTTGTTCGTCGCCTATCCTTCTCAGCCATCCTCTTCCTGTTACTTAGGCCAAGGTTAATGTCCAGCTCGCTGAGTATTTGGGAAGACGCTTGAAGACTGCCTGCATTGAAACGGACAACAGCCTCTGCAACAGCGGCTTGAACCGCAAATAATGATGCATGGCGCTCCTTTGGTGAGAGTGACCATATTAGGGAGTGCAAACTCTCGTTGCTGTTCTGAGTTTTTCCTCGCTGGCAACGCTCCAGCAGCTTTCGGTCTGCCAAGCGCTGATATATTGGCAATAGTGCCTTGCACACATGCAATGGCAAGCTATATCTGTGCTTCAGAGTGGCCTCTCCCTTTGCTGCGGCAGCATTTTGGCGGCACCATGAGCTTGGGCCCATTGGGCACAGGCTGTGATTTGACACATTATCATTTGATGTAACGTGGTGATACGTGGCCATCACTGCCTGCTGCATTGCTTCGACATCTCCGGTGTGAGACTTCAAAGCCCAGCTGTAGTATGCAGTCAACTTGTTCACAAGGTCGCCCGTGAGCTTGCCTTTGCCACTGAGGCTCTCTGTTCCCTCGCCTTTGTGCTTAGCAATCACATTGCGCAGGGCCGTGCCCATGCGCTTTTGCACATGGTTTGTGCAGTCCTCTTTCTGCACTTTTATAAAACCATACACATCAGCCTCCTGCAGTGCCAGAAATGTGCGGCTATCTCCATCACACAAAACTGTCGTGTATCGAAGGCCATGTTTCTCTAATGACCTTTGAAACATGACAAGTGCAGCCTGCACTTCCATCTCGCCAGATTTTTTTTCCGTGTTTTTCTGACACCTGTGGCTGCTCTTCCATGCCTCATACGATGGGTCACTTTCCGTAGGCCCGCGCTTGCACCCCGCACAGAAGTTGCTGAACACAACATAGTCTAGTACAAGTCCAGTGAACAGCTCAATCACTGCGGCCACACCGATGTGCGATGAATGACCCCGGGTCATCCACGAACCGTCGAACGAGACAGCGATATTTCCAGGGTTGTCCAAGTGCAACTCTGTGTAGAGCTCGCGAACGGAACGGGCACTGTCCATCATCACTTTTTCGGCTGCGCGTGTTGTCGCGGGCGTCAGCTTGTTTTTCATGTAACCTTGCCAGGTTTTACAGTGAAGCCCTCTATGGGAGATATTCATTACTGCAAAGACATCGTTCAGTGCGGTTTGCCGATTTCCCGTACTTTGCATTGCCCGTGCAGCAAGAATATTAACAGTAAATGGACTTATTTTTTGGCTTCCTTGAGCGCGCGGCGAACTCCACGCAGATGAAATCTCGCCGCAGTTCACGCACAAGAGAGCGAGCCTCACGGCTAAACCATATTCACGATCACCTTTAGAAACGTCCACGTTTCCGCCACACACCTTGCACTTGACGGCACTCAGCAGTTCGGTGAAACATTCCAGATTCACAACAGTGAACGCAGTATCGTGTACACTGCCGTTGGCGTCTCGAAGCGGGCGATCGTCGCAGTTGCCGATGAAATCCTGTTTCCTCTGCGTTGCTGAAGTCGAATCGAGAGCTTGTAGCTTTTCTTTAGCTTTCGCTTGAATTTCGAACAATTCCGAACGCTGTAGCATCCTGGTGTCGCAGCGTATGCGGCCGCTGTGCGTAGCTGTCGCCGAGCTCGTTAGGCTTACTTCGTCGTCCGCTAACGCCGCTTCACCGGCCGCTGGCTCTTGCGCATTATCGGTGCTTTCCAATGATGCAGGACGTGAAGGAAGGTTGTTGACTCGCTTATTTCTTTTCCTCTGACCGAACTTGTGCCGTGAGTGGAATTTAATCGGCGACATCGTTGTGCGTCGGTCTCGCTTCTTTCAACAAAATGGCGCCGGGGACGCGTCTGCCAGCGACCAGCAGCAAGCCTAGCAGACGAAGCATGCGAGAATCCGCCAATGGGAGGGCTCGTTTCAGTCACGTGCTCACATCAGCGAATCGGACCTCGCGCTTTTTTTGTTGTTTGTGCTTGTTTTTCTCCGCGGCCATTCAGGGCATGCAAGCACAAGAGGCGGGAAATTGAAGCGCAGAGAGTCTTCTTTCAAACGAGACCAAGATGGCTGCGATTGGCGCGCTGAGACGAGCGTTCCGCGGAGTAGAAAATGCACCGTTTTTATCGTCTGCTCATGCACAAAATCGGGTGACGCGGTGATTTACATTTCGTAATACGGCAAAAATATTGATCTCTGGGAGACAAAAATTTGTGAAACTGGAGATTAATAGTTGTAGATTCCGAAAATGCCAATTTCGAAAATTCGACTTTTTGGTCATTTTTTGGTCCCAAAGACCCGTGTCCCCCCTTAACACCCCATGTTTTCTCCAGCTGTACTTATGTGTATCAAAAAGTTTGAAAAATGGCTTCCAGTGGGGGGTACTCATACTCCAACCATTTCCTGTCAAGCACGATAAGTGCACTTCGAAAAGCACCTTTGTTGGCAGTTTTTTCATGACGCACACCACCAACACTTATATAAACTTTCTTGCTTTATACTCTTCAGATTGGAATCGTTGGGGAATTGCAGCTATGATCCCTCCCTAAAAGTTTTTTGTCGGTTGAAAATCGTGGCTTTTGCCCCACTTGCTTCCATAAGCAGCGGGAGCTGAAAGAGCTGGACAATATTTTAAGGAAAAATTGAAGGATTCTTCATCGTGGGAAAGGTGAATGTATAAGCGTGAAGTGAGTCGCTTCCTTCTTGGTGTTTTCAAGGAAGACTGAAGTGCTATGTTTCATAACCTTGGGAAAAGTTAATATTCTCATTACAGTGCTTTGTGCCTTATTGGTTATTGCTCTCTGCAACTCTAACTGTTCTTTCTGCTCCTTTTCTTCCTTGTCCTCTATTTCCTTCCTGTCCACCTCACCACATAAATTTGGCTCGTTTTGTTCTCGCCTGGGCGATGCTGTATCAATTTCGCTCTTGCTTTAACCCATTTTTTTCCTGTCGCTTTCTTTTCCATGCGTCTTTCGTTGGTCTCTGTGGGGTTTCCTTGTCGTTTAATTTTGCTTCCCCCTCCCCCCTCTTTTTGTTCATCGCACCCTCATGAATCGGTGGCACGCACGGCAGGCGTGGCTCATTGCCGAGCGTGCCGCCGCGCGTCGCTCAGGGGGCCGTGGACACAATGCTGGACGCATTCGGCATGCCCATGAGCAAGTGAAGAGTCCCAGCGGGCAGGGTGCAGCGGGAGCCGTTCGCTTCTGTGGCTCCAACTGCTTCGTCCCAGGCTGCCCGCTCTGCAGCACTTCTTCCCGCACCTTGGGCCATGGCAACCTGGCTACAGTGGGGCGCTGCCCCGGCTGCTGCACCTGCTGCTCCCTGTGTTCAAGGGTGGCCAGCAGCCACCATGCCCACCACCCTTCCTCCTCCTCATCCTCTTGACGCCCTCTTCTCTCGCATGCAGTGCATTTCTTGTTGGTCTGTGAAGCCCACGTCCAAGCCACAAGGCTCAGAAAAAAAGCTTTGCTTCATTCGTTTTTTGGTCTCACTTGTGAGGACTGCCTAGAAAAGAAAAGTGTCAAAGGTGCATTGGCAGGGATTGGGGCACGCTGCAGAGAAAGCAATTCAGGGATCTAGGGATTTTGAAGGGAATTAAGAAACTTATCCTACTTGCTCCTACAAATACCCCATACTCATTTTAGGAGAAGGTGCATAAAAAGGAAGATACTGCCATGGAATGTCTTGTGTAGCAATTCAGTAGTCTGGCTGTGGATTATGCTAACCTGAGGGCTGCAGCAGCATCAGTAGTGTAGTGGGCGCCCTTCAAAAAAGGCGTTTTGCTACACTGCTGTTCACTTGTGCACCGGTTCACCCGGCTGCAGCTAGCAAAAGAAATACGTTCTGTGTTGCTCTTAGCTGGCTGTTGCGTTTGGCATCATGCTTCTACTTCATTTGGGCTTGAGCAGGAATGGTGTACGAATTGCCTGTGCATAACCATGGGTGTTAACTGGGTATTTGTTTCAGTTACTAGAGTGTTGGCATGTCAGTTCACCAGTATGCTTGCTGCTGCCTCATGCAGTGAGAAGTGGTTTGCCAAGGTTCCATGGGCATGTAGGCTGGCACCATTTTGGGGGCTGTTCTTTTTTACTGTGCTGCCTTTCAAGGTCAATAGTTCCAGAAATGTTGCATAGCTATGAAGGAAAGTTTTCTTCAATGTACCATGTTTCGTTTGCGTCAACATTTTATGAAAACTTGTAGCCCTGTGATAGGCGCATAGAAAATTGGTTCCTACTGGATTTCTGTAATCTCCTCAACTCTGGCATCAGGCTTGCAGTATTTGTTCAAATTTGCATTTGTTGTCTTGTTAAGAACTGAAAATTATTTGCTCACTAGACTGCGTTTCAGTAAGCCACATCTCCCTGCTGCCGTAATTAAATATTGGAGTTGATTTAGTCATCATTGCGTAATTATTAATGTTCTGCAAAGCTGGGCTGGGCTTCAATTGTCTGCTGATAGTGTTTCACTTTCATAATGTATCTATGTGTAGCTTTTTATCAGGGCCTTCTAGAGTTGTGAAACATCTACGCTGAAGCATGCATTAAATGTTGAGGTAGTTCATATGCTGTTGAGGGTTCTGATGGTAGTTTTTTCTGCACTACCTAATGCAGGCTAGCAGTTCTCATCCCCTGCGTAAAAAGCTGAACAGCTTTGCAGTGTAAAATTGAGGCCAAATTAAGCCCAAAGCATTAACTGCATCACACTGGCATGTGTGCCTGGAAGATCATTCTCTGCAGTATGTTACTGTGCTTTCTTGTACTTGCATAGCTTACTTATATGGCTAAGGCTGAACTGCTTTGCTGGTAGATGCAAGGCTTGACTTTTCAATTTCATACTTTGGCAAGGTATTCAGTTCATATCTTGTTGTTCATGTTTCAAGTACTGCATGATAAAGAGCAGAATCATGTGAGTATGTTTTAGTATTCACAGCTTTGCCATGCACGTGCATTGCCTTTGTAAAGTAAAGCTTGCTCACAGCTTGAGGGGTACACTAAGTGCATGAAAGAAAAAAATTCGGATAACTATATATGGCATGATGTCATGCAGAGACTTGAAACTTTTTGTTTGCACTGATAACTATGTTGCCAAAAAAGCAATATTACATGTGCCACTACTAGAGAGGAGAGAAAAAAAAAACGCCGGGAAAGGAAGAGCAAACACAAAGAATTAACCACACCATGCACATACAAAGATGAACACGTCAGGAGGGGTTACGACACTTATGTCCAAGTGAATCCACTTATGAATGAAAGGCTATTTGCAATGGTACATAAAAAAATGCGCATATGAATGCATTAATGTGGCAACTTCTCATGGACTTTATATTGGCCATTTCTCTGAGAAATGTTACATCGAGCCTTCATAGACATTTTTGTTAATGCCAGTTTAAGGCAGCTAAAAAGTTTTGCCATTGGTCTGTTGTTTTTGTCAAAGTTGCGTTTCAATGTTCATTGTACTGGAACTCAAATTTGATTGTTACTTGTGCAGTAAGTGGCATGAATTTTTATGTACATTACACAGTAGCCTAACTGGTTACTAAATTACATGCAAGCCTAGAAGAATAGGTCTTACGTTTGCAATATGGTGCTTCCTTGCGGTACACATTGGGGTGGTTCTGGAGTAGCACCTATTAGCTTCATTACATTTTTGAGTTTTATCCTGCAACCTGATGGCAGGCAATAGGAGGTAATTGTAGGATGAAAGTCAAGAGATGCATACCATGGCAAAAAAAAAAAAAAAATTTTTACTGGTACTGCAAAAGCTTACTTCATCGGAAGTTACGGCTACATGAGTATTTCATTTGCTTCTTAAGACTGCATCAGTTGCATTCATTTTGCGTCATGTTTCTTTTATTTGCTGTGTGCAGTTTGCGTTTCACTCAAATTGCATCTGGGGTCCGTTACAGTACTAGCAGCACATACTCATTGCATTGCTAGATTTTTTTTTTTTTCGCTTCTGTGCACATCTTTTTTCAGCTTGTATTAAAAGCAGTTTCTGTGTTGTTGGCCTGGTTTATGTAAAAATTTTGCTGCACAAAATTCTCTTAAAATTTTCCTTGGTAAAAATGGTAATGTTGCTGGTGCCACTGTAAGCAGGACATGATGTTGGGATGAAACACAGGGCACATATTTGAAGCTTACATGTCTAAAGCACATCCAAGGGTCATGTAACACGATGCTTCAGAGTAAATGTGGGAAAATGCATAGCTTGAGACCTTGTTTAGGGCTTGGTAGCATGGAAGGGCAGATGCTTGCAGGTAATGGTAATGTAAATATACTAGTGCTTGGTGAGAATATTTTACAACAGCTCAGCCCTGCTTAGCAGACATTTAAGAACTTTTTAAGTGTAACATTTCATTAACGGCTACTTGATTTAGCTGCCTCCTCAGGGACACTTAAGTTGCACTGCAAAAAAATACGTCTGGTTGTTATGAATGTTTTCGTTTTTTTTTTCAGTGGTCTCCTGTGACCTCCTGTATTTATAAGGTTTATTACTTACTTCAAAAACATGTAGTTATATGTGGAAAATTCATTGTTCTGCCATTTCGCTTATGAGTACCAGAGCTTGATGATAGTCTTGCACCATGCTTGCAAAACAATTTTTCTCTGAACACCTTGTGATTTTTTTTTTTTAAGTGTATTAATGCCCAAAAGATGTGCAGCAGATTTCTGCCTTGGAGAGTACATTGTCACACAAGTTCCTTGGAATTTTTGCTAATGATAGACCTTGTCGTGATTCTGTTTAGTTTACCTCAGACTGTCGTGCATCTGAGGCTACACTTTCAGATGTGTGTTTTGAGTTTGAGCTAGTGCCATGTGCACATTGCACTTCTGGCTGTGATGCAGCTTCAAGAGCTAGTTCAGTGGTGAGCTGCTTCCATAGATCATGGTGCATTGAAAGTTGCATGCTGAAGTCGTCTCACATTGAATAGTACTTTTTGTTTAGGCCTGGTTATTGAAGCTCTGCATCAAGATGTTCTTAAATGTTGCATGTGTGCATGTCGACATGCTGGCGATCATCGCAGACAAGTTATTCATGATGACTTGAGAGTACAGCTAACTAATGCATAATGCATGAGAGAAATAAGGCTCCTTCCTCTAACCCATCCTTACCTTCATACTGCATGTAATGTGGTAGTCACCCCAAGGCAGAGCGGGTACAGCTTTCCTGTGGTAGCGCTTGTGTCGCTAGTTGTGATTGCAATTGTAGGTGTGAAGCTGCAGAACTTGGGGGTGGGGGGTCTTTGTGATGCTTTGGAAATTTAAAGCCTATTTTAAACTGCCTGAATATGCTGAGTCTGCCTTGAAGCAATGGATCACGCCCTTTGAGTGGCGACAGTTTTTGCTATGTATCTGGAAACACCTTAGCCTTGCAAACCAAATGGACTTATTGATGGCTACTTTGAACGGGGCAGACTGGTGGCAACAGCAGACTCAAATGGCAGATTTTTAGTTGGTTTTTGTGTGATACTGTACACACCGCATTTAGTTTTTCTTCCTTGTACTTGTGTGGTGTCGACGTGGCAAGCAGTAGTTTTGCTTAACAGCCATGAGAAAGGCCTTGTTATTTACATAAACTTTGGCCTTTGTGATTTCATTCTTTCTGGGGGTTGGAGCAGCTGCCATGGCCATAGTTTACTAGTAGTGAGTGTAGTGAACAGGAGCTTCCCACTTTGTCTTGCTTTGACAATACCAGTCTGGCTGCAAGTTTTTTGCCATGGTACTTCGAACGAAAAAAGTGGTCTCTGGTATGTTGTGGCTGTAATGTATTCTCGACATCATTACGTTTTCAAAAATTATTTGGAGGTGGTTCTAGGCTCCTGTTGCTAGAACATTTTCAAGTATCGCTGAGGCTTCAACTATCCGTTGTGTGGTTGAGCCATCACTTGAACAGAATGGAGACCACTAGGTGATTGCTGTTACATTAGACAGAAGCTTAACAGTTCTCCGAAATTGACTGTCTTGAACAAATTGGTATTGAATGCGTCTCGAATTGAATATTGCACAAAATAAGAAATTGACCATAATCTGGAAGGGGCTTGGGGCATTTTAATTGCTTAGCAGTTTTACTATCACTGCAATCCATTTAGAGTTGCCTGTTCACTTCAGATATTAATTTTTTGGGTACTTGTTTTTTTGACAAGAGTGGCAGCTTCCAAGCAGTTCAGCGGGGAAGAATGTTTTTTTTTTTTCATGCTAATTTTACCGCATGCGCGAAGTTTCCAGGTATGCACATATTTTCAGGAAGCAAATTTTCAACATGTTTGGCACTTCATTGTGCAGTCTGAGAAAGTAGGTCAGGCTTTGGTTGATACATTTGGCATTGCATCGTTAAGGACCAAAGGCACATTATAATATTCCATTTTACTTGTTCACAATCTAGTTGCAGCTCCTCTCCAGTTCTTTTTTTTTTTTTGCATGTATCTTTTGAGCCTTGTCTCCATGTGTTCAGGAACACAAGACAAATCGGAGCATTTGTCGCTATAATACTCTGCATAGCCACCTTTTCGCACTTAGTGGGTGCTGAATACACCCCAAGACTTGCTGGTTCTTGAAAGGTATGCAGAATTGAAATTTATTCAATCTGTTTTTTTTTACTCATTATTCCAGGTTCATTAACTCCTCTCTTGCTTTGGTGTTAGGTTTTTTTTTAATTTGGGCACACTGCTTTCACTCGATCGTTGCAAGCCATATTTGCAAGCACCCCTGCTTTTGCGCTCTGAAGAAAACTAGCTGTCTTCCACGTACAGCCACCCTATCTGCAGTCATGTTGTTAGGCTCTTGGGCACACTGACATGGGGAATAATATTCTGGTTGTGAAGGAAAGCATTTGATTTAGCAGCAATTCAAACCGAAACAATATTTAACACATATGAAACAGTGCTTCTGCATGCTCGCTTGTCTTGTGAGTTGCTTCATGCAAGCTGTGCTTAGCCTTACGTAATTTTTGTTGATAAATGGCTAAGAAACCTGATGGTAGCTTTTAACTCATTCTGCTGGATCCCCTTGCATGAAGTAATTACCCTGGTAATGGATCTATGCATGCTTCAAGGGGTTCTTGTTGAAACAGCCATTACTTAGGCACCTTAAGTGGCAAGCAAGGTATTAGCTGCATATTCATATTTAATGAAATCGCTGTAATGTGCGTTGTGTATAACATGCATTCTGAGGCACTGCTTTGGAGGTACTGGCAGGACTTTCGTGTACGTTGAAGTATGCAAGGGTTGGAGATTTGTACATGGAATGAGTTCATTAGTGCCTCGTTCTCAGAGCCAAAACTGCTGGGGTGGCATTCAGCCACTACCGCTTCAGTGCTTGAAGTGCAAAGCTTCCTGCTCTAGAAGCCTTGTTGTTTCTGCGGCATTGTTTCTTGTTTGGAAGTTTGTCGTTGAAGAAACATGAGCTGCCATTAGCAGGCTACCACTCACGTCAAACACTATGCTCCTTCTTCGGATGTTTTGGCAGCCTATTCTTCTCTAGGTAATTGGAGGACATTTAGCTTAGTTTTCAAACTGACTCTATCAGCAGCATTGATGCAGCAAGTGTGGCAGACATGTGAGAGGTCACAGCAAAACTGCATTTGGATTTTAATTAGTCAGTGCCTTATCTCTGTCAGTAATTTGGTCTCACAAGCTCTGTTACTGTTCAGAGCTGTGAATTCAACTGCTTTTACTGCCCACTTCCTTTTTTTTCTATGCTCAAAGAGCTATTTTTCACAGTTGCTGGCACAGCATTGTGGTTCCTTTCTGATGTCATTCGTCTGACCTATACTTTGCTGCTGGGTGTCATTGTTCCTGTCATCATTTAACACCAGTGTTCAATTCCTTATCTCTAGCCTTCTCTTGAATCAAGTTATGATTAAATGATTTTTTTTGTTGAACTACAGGCCATGAATACTGCATATTTTTCTTTGAGAAAAAAGTCTCTTTTCATCATTCAGTCCAGACATGCAGTAAATGTTAGCAACTTTGTTGGGTTGCCATTCATTTGGTGAAGGAGCATTGCTTGGCAAGTCGCGTTTCAGGCAGACAATCATCCATCACTGTCCAGAAACACTGCATTGTCGTTGTTGTGAAGTTGCCCTCAAGTTGAGTTTGACTTTTGCTGTTGGTGAGAAGTGGAGTGCGCATGCTTGCTGGCAACCATCTTTTTTCCTGGCCTGTATCTGTAGGAGTTGTGCAGTAGGACAGGCTAATCTGCCTGTGAGGAATAAGAGGAAGCTGGACCTTCTGGCTGCATTGCTATTTGTGCAACCCCTGCGTGCATTGTGGGATCAACCTTTTTGTGTGCCTGCTTGTAGTTGCAAGTAGCTAGTTTTCGCTCTTTGGTGCAAATCATAATTTGTCTTGCAACCTATGCTCATCAGCTGTGAAAATCTGCATGTATGTCCTTAAACAGATTGTAATGTGTGACTTATAACAGTGCTAGAGTTGTATACAGTATCTATTTGTGACAGTGGTAATAGAAACATGAGTTCTCTTATGTACACAACACTTATGAACTGTCTAGTGTAGTGAAATACTTCTGAACGTTCCTTTAGAGATTTTTTTTTCTACACCTTCATCTCACTTGCTTTTGACCATAGACCTTTCGGTATGTAGAAAGATAAAAGGAACAGAATTGATATTGCACCATTTGTTGCTTTATCTTGCTTGTGTCTAATAAGTTATCAATTTGTTTGATTGCTAGAAAATGGTTTTGACTGTTTGGCAGTTCTGTGCATGTTAAGCCATCATAGTATAGGTTTATCCTGGCTGGTGGTGTTGATGTTCCTCTAACATTATTGGCTCCTGTTGAATGGATCTGGGTGAAAGTACTGTAATTAGTGCGTGATTATTGCTAACTGCATCTGCCACATGTATTGCCACACTATTAAAGGAAAAACCTAGGCTGTTCTGCAGTGTTGTCTAGAACTTAACTGTGTGAACAGCAAATAGAAGGTACATATTTCATTCTTTAGCAGACATTAGTGCAGGGTTGTAAAAGCAGGAAGAGTGGGTGGAAAAATCTTATGGTCCAGTGCATGGCAGTAAAGAAAGCATGTAATGCGGAATGGACAAAACTCTCAGTGCAGTTAACTGAACTTTTCCCATGCACTTGTAGGGTGTGTTTCTGTCATTTCGATCCCGTAGCTTTCCCCAGAGCTTAAATGCGTTTAGTTTCAGCCAGCTGAGCTATTTGATTTGTGTGCAGCTCTTATTGGATTTGAAACTTCTTTAGCTGTTATCTTTAGCTGTTTGCAACTACAATGTTTAAAATTACTTTCTGCCTGAACTCTTATTGCTTTAGGCAAACTTGATGTTTAAGGTTTCAACTGCTTGGTTACTTTTGCTTTACACTGATAAATAAACCAGCCTTGAAGCCTAATAACATAGCCAGCTGCTTGATGACATGGCAAACTTGGAGCTTTTGGTGCATAAACTGGCTTAGGCATTTTTGTGATGCAAGATAATTGTTTACACATGGTAACCACTGGTTTTATTGCCAACTAACTGCTTAAAGACTGTACCTTGCTAACCACTGTTTCTGCATGCCTTACTGGTTTAAAAACTGGTTTAAAGTTCTCTACTCATGATGAAAATACTCAAGGGTGTTGCAACTTGGTGGCGTAATTTTGCAAGGCCAAGAAAAAGAGTACTTGGGTGTTTTTCTATTGAACAGTTTTTCTGCATTACATGTCCACCATGTTTAACAAAGAATGCTTAATTCCATTTCAGTGTTGTCTCGTGCACATCAAATTTGTTGCTCATAAAGTAATTCTTTGCAGGTTCCTGAAAGGGCTTGTTTTTGGGCTTACTCTGACTTTTGTGGAATACCTTCTTGAAACCATGAAAACTCGACTCTTAAAACATTTTTTATTTGGGATTATTGCATAGTTTGGCCTGTTTTTTGTTTTTTTTCCTGTTGGCCTCATGGTGACATGGAGAGGAAAATTATGTATTTGCTTCTCCTGACTGTATAGGGGCTATGGTATTGTACAGTGCAATGCTGGGACTTTTTGTTGTTATTTTTTAGTACATGATGCACTTTTTGTTTCCACTCATTTTACCACTACTGTTTCTTTTGCTTTGCGAAACAGGCGCCCCGTTCCATCAGTCCCTCCCAGAATCCCCGACCGGCCGCAGGTTTCGTCTTCACAGTGGCCCTACTGAGTTTTCCATCCCAGTGTTCCATGGAGGACTGCCAGCCTGAAAGACTGATAAAAGTAGAGCAGTGTGAGAGCAAAGGCGATGGGCCCAGTGAAGTTGAGGCAAGGTCCAAAGGCCATGGGAGTAGGGTTGGTGGCGCGGGGTGGAACTGTGTGAAGCACCGAAAGAGCATTCCAAGCAGCAGCGTGGCACAAAGGGCAGCCAGTCGCCTGTGATCCTTGTGCAGTGGCATACCTGTACACATCACCACAAATTAGGCGAAAATCCAGTGCCCTGCTAGTCCCAACTCTGCCTCACTTGTTTGTTTGGATTGTGTAAGTTTTGAAACTTCGTAATTTTCTGTGACTAATTAGGCACTGTGAACCCTCTTTCCTGTGCCTTTCGTATTTTATTGTGTTTGTACAGTCTGCTTGCCAGCACAGGGGCCTGGGTCCAGAGTGCCCTTGCACACTGTCACTGGTTGGTAGACTGCCTGAGACCAGCAGCATTTATTCTGCTATGGCTGCTTCATTTTGACGTGGTCCTTGGTGCCACCCCCCTGTGTGCCCTCATTTCACTGGTTCTCCATGAGGCAGAGTTTAGCCAAGCTTTTCATGCTGCCCTTTGTGGACAAGGTATTTATTTGGTGAGGCATTCTTAGGGGAAGGCTGTTGAGTGAGCACTGCATCACAAAGTTGTACGATTCCTTGTGTGTGTGCCCCAAGTGTACTGTCACATATTGCTGTTGAAAGTCCATTTTTTTCCTTGCAGGGCAATATTGGCTTGAAGGTATTTGTAGTTAGGATAAGTGGCCTTTCCTTTTAAAAATTTGATATTCAAGCATATCTTATAGTTTGCAGACATTCAGGTCCGCCATCAGGTGTTAGTACTCAGTACCGGTGGTTGAGCAACTAGAAACTCTTTTCCTGAATGAGCATCTGGCCCTATGCCTGATTGAAGGGTATTTATTTTATTGTTGCACAGTTAACTACTCCTTATAGGGCAGAGTTTAAATTGATTCATTTGCTGTAAACTTGCTTGAGCTTTGTCCTGTTCCCATTTTTAGTTCGCACATCTGCTTGAGGCAACCATTTAAAAAATAAGCTCGCATGTGTCATTTTTTTTCTGGAGAATAGCATAAACTGAGAAACTAGCATACTGTTTTTTTCTTAAACCTTACTGAAGTCACAGTGAAGGCAAAGTGTGAGTTTTTCTCTTTCAGGGGCACCTAGGATGCGATTGTAGTCTGTGTGCCCTTTGTAGGCTTGGATAGTGTTCTAGCAGAGCTAAGTCCCTCACCGTTCCATGTGCTGATGCTAAAACGACCTGAGTAATTGTCTGCTGCATGAATGATTCAGTATACAGCGGGGCGCGCACATTATGCTTGCGAAAGGAAGTGCACGCTGTAAGAATGTATGATACCACAACAGATTGCGGGAGGGGATCCTCACGCTAGTGATGTACACATGCGCAGCAATGTGTGTTTGAAGTTGTAAATTAAAGTATCGATGTTGGCGAAATTTTGTGTCCTGTCTTTCAGTGCTTTTTATGATGCACTTTTGTTGAGTGGTCTTTAAGGGTAGATGTGGCTTTCAAATCGTGAATGGCCAAAAAATAGCTTCTTTGAAAATTGTATCCGCTCGTATGCCTCATTTTTATTGCTGAAATCTACCGGTGAATACTCTAAAAAAATTGTTCTGTGAATAGAGGTGGCACTACATATCAGCGAATTGCTCAAACGAGTTTTTCTCTAGTGCACACTCAGGACAAGGCTGAGTCTTCAAAGTTACTTTTTCCTGGATGCCCCGAGGATGTCTGAAAAGGGCACTGAGGACAAATAGAAATTTGCCTGTATTGGTAGACTACGGCCATCATTGGTTTGGTCCAAGACCCTTTTCCCAAGGATTTCGCCCCAGAAAAGCCGAGCACCAGGCGAGAGAAATTTTAAACTTTCTGAAACCGGTACGTAACCGGAGGCGCTGGCGATTGAACCCAGCGCCTAGCTGTGAAAGGGGCACTGAATATAAGTTGAAGGTGGCCTGTATCGATAGACTACGGTCATCACTGGCTGATATCGCTAGTATAAACTGCGTGCGTTGACACCGTATTTAAGAGCGCATTTTCTGGGCGCTCGTTTCTGGCTTGCGCGTCGTCTTAATCGGTAGAGCTATAGGTGGTGCACTCGCACACAGCCGCGCCGCCCCCTTGCTTGAGGTGCACGTAGCAGACGAACTCCTGCTACGAAAGCATGTTCTCTTCGCGTGCCGCACTGCCGCTTGGAATCCGCGTGCACCTGAGATTCGGCCGGTAGTCGCTGGGCGCAATAGCCGCACGTAACTGCTTCGTATTACCACATGGACCACTCATGGCTCTGATGGGGAAATTGAGGAAACTCTTCAGTTAGCAGCAGACACCATCTCCTCTCACGCGTCATCCATCGGGCTCGAATGTTCCCCATCTAAGTCCGCGCTCTTCCTAATTAGGCCAAAATCTAGCGCTAACTAGCCCATCCAAATCAATTTAAAAGGATCCCCTATCCCCATCACACCCGCCCTCCGCATCCTTGGCCTCCACTTGCAGGATTCTGGACGAAATGAACATACCCTTAAAAGGCTCAAGGCCTCTACGCAATCGATGTTGCACCTTCTACGCAGAGTGTCCTCCCTTAACAAGGGTTTAGACGAAGCGGACAACATGAAAGTAGTGCACGCATTTACGCTTAGCCGCATTCTATACGCAACCCCATATCTCAAATTGAACCGCACGGAAACCGAACGCGTGAACGCAATGATCCGCCTTGCGACTAAGGCAGCCCTAAACCTACCTCGTAGCACTAGCACAGCCAAACTTCTTGCACTAGGCATGCATAACACCATTCAGGAACTAGTTGATGCGCACCTTCAGACACAGTACCTTAGACTTGCCACGAGCGCCACTGGCCGCCATATACTCTCTTCCCTTCGCATCAACATACCCGCTAACCAGTCAACCCTTATAGCCATCCCTCGACACATTCATACACCTCTCGTGAAACCCCTTCCTAGAAACGTCCATCCCCAATATCACATCCCTTGCCGTGTAACTCGCGCAAATGCCCTCCATAAGTATTATGGGCAAGCCCACGATGCCGTTTGGGTAGACGCCGCATGTACAGCGCATGAAGCGGTAGCAGTTGCCTACAATCAAACGCTACCTCACCCCCTAACACACAGTCTTCCCTTAGGCTCTACACCTGAGGAGGCAGAGGAGACCGCCATCGCCCTAGCCCTTGCACATTCGGACGCCCAATACATATTCAGCGACTCCAAAACGGCTCTGTCCAACTTTGCCAGGGGCAGGATTCACGCCCCTGCCTGGCAATTGTTGAACACTCCTACCCAAAATTTACCGCGCAGGGTAGAGCTTCAGTGGGTGGCGGCTCACTCTGGGAACCCTGGAAACGAGGCTGCCGATAAATTGGCCCGAGGTCTGATTTGCCGGGCTCAGGACAGTCTCGATTCAGGATTCTCGAGGGAGCGGGCGCACACCTTTTCGGAGCTCACGCAAATACCCCGTTTGGACCGTCGGACTTACCCTCCTCCCCACCCCTCTCTTACGCACTCCCAACAGATCCTCTTCAGACGCCTCCAGACCCGCTCTCTGTCATCCCCCCAGCTTTTATCCCACTATTGCGGCACATCCCCTGCATGCTCCCTATGTGGTGACCTTCACGCCACTCTCCCATATCCTTTTCGGCTGCCCTGCTGACCCTCCCCCGCGGGGACAGCACGCCATCTCGAGCTGGGAGGACTGGGAGGTCCTGCTTATGTCTGCAGACCCGACATCGCAGCTTGCTGCGGTGACTCGGGCTGCCGACGTCATGTCCCGGCATGACCTACTTGATGCAGTGCGGGACCGCGCAGTGGCCCAGGGACCCAGCCGGGTCTAAAACTCACTTGCTGAATAAAGTTTTTCTGTCTGTCTGTCGTAAACGAACGTCACTTTGATTGGGCAGCTGCGCTTGGTAGCGCTGCTCGTGTCTGTCGAGAAAACGAGCGCGGCAACGAAAGTTGGTCGCGGTTTTGGTTCCCCTCGATTCTGGGAGCAGTGACAGCAGCGCTTCCGTCAAACCGGAGAGCCGCATGCAGTTCAGGCAAGAGAGATCGGTGGTCCGGCCACTCAATTGCTACGGCGTGTGCATGCGAGCCATGAGCACACCGGGTAAATCTCGGAGAAAAGGCGCTCCGATTCTGCTGTGGGAATTGCCTTGTTCCCGCACTGGAACACTTCGTATAATTTTTTTTTTTTTTTACGCGCACAGGTAGTCGTAAATTGTCACAACGGCCGCTCATAAGGCAGCACTGGGCTGGGAAGTTTGCACTGTGCGCCGTGTTCAAAAATATCGAGCGTTAACACACATAGGTCGCCGGTTCGAATCCCTGTCGCACGCTTGAGTCTAGTAAGTTTATGCTTTTTTTATTGGTTTTTGGGGAAAGGAAATGGCGCAGTATCTGTCTCATATATCTTTGGACACCTGAACCGCGCCGTAAGGGAAGGGATAAAGGAGGGAGTGAAAGAAGGAAGAAAAAGGTGCTGTAGTAGAGGGCCCCGGAATAATTTCGGCCGCCTGGGGATCTTTAACGTGCACTGACATCGCACAGCACACGGGCGCATTAGCGTTTTTCCTCCATGAAAACGCAGCCGCCGCGGTCGGGTTCAAACCCGGGAACTCCGGATCAGTAGTCGAGCGCCCTAACTACTAAGCCACCGCGGCGGATCCTCTAAAGCTTTTCTTATTGGTTTTCTGTGGCAGTCTTAACTCCTCGATGAGAGCGATGGAAAAACTTTAAAAGAAATATTTTAGTACACAAGAAATACTTGGTACAAGAATGCACCATTACCTTCAATATTTCCATAATAGTACCTTACAATCTTCCAATATTTAAAATTTTTGTCCCGAGAATGTTGGATATGCATGGAGCAAACAAGCATTATAAAAGTGTAAAAAAAGGAGCTTGAAACTCGGCATGTACAGTCGTGCCCCTGTTAATGCGACCGCCTATAATATGAACGACTCAAATTTTGGATGCTGCACGAAACGCGAAATCGTATGCCACCACCCCGAACACAAACGGTTGAGCCACAATGTCATATGAAGATTTGTAAAAACGTGGATATAGGGTGCATAGGTCGCCGGTTCGAATCCCTGCCGCGAGCTAGGCTTTATCTTAAAGGGGTAGAGACACCAAATTCCAAGGTTGTACTATCATACGTTTCCTTGGTATGTGAGCACCATAGGAGCCAAGTATTAAACTCTGGGGAGTTTAATTTTTTTTTTTTTATGGGGAGTCCCAAAGCGACTGAGGCTATGAGGGACGCCGTAGTGAAGGGCTTCAGAAATTTCGGCCACCTGGGGTTCTCCACGGCCGAAAAACGATGATAGCGCCACCGAGACAATCGCTGAGATAAATATTGAAAATTGGTTTTTGGGAAAAGGATATGAAGCTTCCACGTGCATGGATGGAATACATTGAAGACGTCACGGTTTCAAACTCGATTCCGCATAACACGCGTTTAACACGGGTACGTGGCGTAGACGACATTGCAAGCAGTCAAGAGCTTGGCAGTTCGTACGGGCAGGATGTTGATACCTCCCAACTGTCTGTTCATCTGAGGAGGACGAAAAGGCAGGGAGGTTAACCGATAGAGTAATCGGTATGAACCGACCGACTTTAAAATGAAGTGGCACTCCCTCTTGGTGATATGCTCAGCCTTACCTCGCGTCTAGTGCTCTGTTGCTCAGTCTTTTTGCGATGCGTTTCGTGGCATTTCCTAAAAGCTTTGTAAATATGCTCTTAATACAAATAGTATATATATTTTCTATGTAATAGATATCATGCTTTAAAAAAGCTGTGGCGATGGCTTAGTGGTTTGAAGCAGTGGCCAGCGGAACTGATTTTTTAGCGCCGCCGCGGGATCGGATCCCGCTACCCCGCTATGATTTTTTTGTTTTCTTTAGTGTCTTCCCCCCGTGCGATGGCGGCTCTCCGCTGCAGTGAGGATCTTGTGCTGTCGTTTAAAGCAATACATTATTCAGGCCACTTGAAAATCAAATGTGTCACTGAAATGCATCATTTGGGCTGAATAATGGTAATCACCAACTCCCCAAGCCAGGAGTGAACAATTCCTGTGGTTGCCATATATTAGTGACCTAGTGCTTCCACTCCGCAGAAGAGCGGTTGTCTGTCTGTATGAAGCCTCTTCTAGCACGTGGGCCACCTTGGTCACGGGACGTTGTGACGTCATCAGAAGCTGCCCATCGCATTGTGAGAAAACTGACCATCGTGGCAATTAAATTAATGATTAGTAGCGAGAGATTCCTCAGGAACAATATGGGTCTCGTAAGCACCACCGATGGCAGCACCTGCCATCGCAGAGCAGTGGCGCGTAGCTTGACCGCTGCACTAGGCCTCTGCGCCAGGAGCGGAATCAGGATTCCCAGTGCTCTGTGAATGTAGAGAATGACCAATTCTACCGCAGCACAAATCTAAAATGATTCAATATCACACAAACTTACGCCATATGATATATCAACCAAATTAAGCCAAATAAGGTCAAGCAAAAAGCATAGAAAGCCAAGATAAACCATGCAAGACCAGGACTAATGGAGCTATAGCGCACGATAATTCGTGGTTAACCCCCAAGCTAAACCGCCCGTTATTTTTTTTGCTTGCACGTCGACGCACTACCAAACAAAACGCTTAGTGTCAATTCCCTACCATGACTGCAAGAAATTTGGTTCATAAAATCAAGCGTGCGATTACGTGGTCACACGTCTCACCAGGGACAGAAATAAACCAAGAGATGTGTTCCTGTTTTTTGGAGAGCAGTACAAATTTTTCTTTTTTTAGCACATCGTACAATGCAAGGCGGAGCGAGCGATGATTCGGACCAAGGTAGTTAAGCTGCGGCTTTATTTTTCATGGTAAGACTACAGTGGTTGGCTTTGCTCACCACATTGCGGTACCGCTTTCCTATACTGCAGTTTCAGTGACAATAGAAATTATAAAGGGGATACGACTCTACTGAACTACTCATAGTGTGAAAGAAAAAATTCCACACGAACGCCACCACACGGCTTTGATTTGACAGTGGATTTTCGTAGAAGCATTTTTGCGCTGCAGCCAGTTCTTTGAAACCTCAGTGAGCTGAAATCGGACTTGGTTCTGGGAAAGGAGGCTTAGAACTTACTTGGAAATTCAACAGCCTTACTAAGTATAATTTATACACGTTTTACTCTACACTCCGATCAGCTGACAGACTCGGGGCTGATAATTAAAATGTTGACTGCGGTATCACAGTTCGCATTGGACCGGCAAACACCCGCACGGCCCGGCCAGCGCCCCCTTGTTAGCGCACTATACAGGGTGTTTCACCTAAATCTTTGCACAGTTCTTAAAAATAAGCTTTGAAGTTAGAAGAGTGCTTTTTTCGGCATAGCATTGTCAGCGGTGTGGTACATCGCGGCTACGGAGAAGGCGTGTGGCTGCCCGCCTTTCGTGTTAGCCTCGTCTACGTCCAGACTACAGAAACTATACGTCTTCCCGGGGAGCTTTCACCCTAAGAAGTAGCGCTTTAAAGCGAGAATCCATAACGGGCTGTACAGGCAAAAAAAGAAAAGTTAGTCTGGATTACGGGTGAGGCCAACACCCTCAGACAATGCATCTTGCCCTCCCTCACCTCATCATGTCTTCCCTCACGTCACCATGTCTTTCCTCCCTCGTCCTCACGAATTTTCATGCGCTCATCCTCACTCTCACCTCACAGAGTGAAATCCTCATGAGGTGAGGGTGAGGGACGCTCTCGTGAGGATGCCCACCTCTGTACTAATCGGCGTGTGATTCTGTGAGTGCACTTAGCTCGCCATGGCATGAGCGATCGAGGTTTGTAGATGGAGCGCACTGAGTGCCCATGGCCGCGATCCGACGGCAAATTAATGAATGCGCTTCTTATAGCAACTAGACTACAGGCTTGAGCAACACAGGCGTAGGTCGGCTAAATAAATTTACCTCCTCTATTGCATTGTTCAAGTCGGCGTTGATATGTTCACGTGCGACCGCTATGCGCTATCGGAAAGTTAGTAAATGCTCGAACTCGGCTTCAGATTTTGCCCAGAGAGAACAAAGACCCTGATCCGCATCGTAATTTAAACGCAAATCACCTATAGAGCTCTGGAAAAAATGAGCGCAGAAAGCGAAATCTGCGCACTGGTCCAGGTGCTGACACATGTTAAATAAACGAGTTGAAACGTACCTGCAGGGTTCCCGCGCGCGTCGTAGCGTCCTCGCAGAGTACACAACGTAGCGCAACAGTTCATAAGCATTTCACATTTCAAACGAAGCGCAGCCGTTTTAACACAACGCATGGGCAGCAGTTTCATTTTCTCTACCGAACCAACATGGCGGCCTAGTTCTCAGAGCGCCAGCAGATGGCGCTGCACATTTCGCATATCGTCATAGTCTAAACCGATTTGAACGTGATCACCCGAGGCTTAACCTCCTCGAATTAAACTGTTCTAGCACAGTTCATTTTCTCAAGAAAGCTGCAAAGAAGACATGAGCTTAGCTAGCCTAAGGATCACTCTCTCGTGCACCGTCATGTTTGTTGCGACCTAAGTGCCCGTCACGCTAGGAAATATTTCTTTGTCCGTTTCAGCCAGAGCGAACGTGATAACCTTCAAATCGCGCTAGACTACACCTGGGTACGTTGCTGATTATGTTCAAATCAAAACTGCTAGCCATAACTTGAGTCAGCCATGAATAGGCAGTCGAGCCGTCAACTAGCGCATACATATGCGTCTATAGAGCCGTTTGAGGAGTGCACGCCATTTACCTTAGGAACGGCCACGCGTCTCGTGGCCCGCTGCAAACGAATTAAGGATAATCCGTTGTGGCTTCAGCGTTTCTCCATGAAGAATGAGACAACGCTGCAGCGCGTTCTCCCAGGAAGAAGCAAACGCAGGAAAGGACGCCTCAACCGGGCAATGGTGCACTGCGCCGCTCGACACCACTGAGTAATGTTCAGTGAAATTTAGTGTTCGTTCAGTCCGATATAGTTTAGAGGCCTTGTGCGACGAAGCGCCAATGCCTCGCATTGTACTCCTAAGGACGCAGCTTAAGCGTCGTCCAAGTTTTCTGCCTGCGCTCATAGTTTGCATTAGGAAGTAACGTAATCGTTAGTATGTGTGAAGTTTTCTGATGCGCAGCTTGAAGATGTATGCAGACTTCCGCAATCCAACGCGCGCCGTAGAATGCTCCTCACAGCTAAACCAGTGTATTGTTCAAGCTCAAATTTCGCACAGAAATGGCATTTGGTCGGCAGAATTGTTTTACATTTCTTTGGGGTAATTGCCCAAATCAATAAGTCTGATATTCGTAGTCTGCGACGACGACGAAGCAAAACAAGCCGCGCTCTCAGCGATTGCTCTGGTGGCGCCATCTTGTTTCTCGGCCGCGGATATTAGGCCATTAGGCAAACGAGTGGGATCTTTAGCGGGAGATTTGAAGAGACTTCTGCAACTGGTTTATCAATGATCACAAAAAGCTTATATAGTTTGACCAAAACTGCACTAAGTTTGAATACTTTTGTGGTAAAGGGTCTTCATACTTCTCGCAAAACACTCCAGGACGACGACTCGGCGGCGCAAAAAACGCGAGAAGGGCAGGCTGCTTGGAGGTAGTCGCTTTCTTGCGACGCGTGTGAAGCCAGCCAGGGATGTGGCCGGCAAGTGAGCCTCCGGCCGGGGCCTGATGCGTCGATTGCGATGACTGTGGCCCCGAAGATCACGTAATGTTGTGTACGTTTATGCATGTTCATTACACCGGTATTCCCCGTGCGCTAGTTTAACCATACCCTGTACTTTGTTTTATCTGTGTAACTATTTCTGCAGTGGTTTGCGCTTCACTGATTTGCCTTTTGGAAGTCACTTCGTTACTCTTAAGCTTTGTATGTGATAGTGTTTTGTTTTTGCTTCATACAGAGTAGAGTTGTTTTTTGTCCAATCAGCCGTGTATGCCCCACTCCTTCGGTCAGCGGCTTATCAGGCGTGACCCCTGCCGCCGGTGCGCAGTCTGAATTTCCCTTCCGCATGTGGAGCGGAGTAGTTTGTCGCTCCACACCCTCCAAAGTTATAGAGCGTACAGCGGCCATTTCCTGACTGAAATTCTCCCGGCACTCTCCTATGATGGCTACTTAGTGCATCGTGCGAAAAATTGTTCGGCGCTTTTCAAGGCTCCGATTTTCCTGGCACAGTCCGTTTTAGCTCCTGCTGGAAGTACCAGATTGACCCGGCTCTAACCAGCGATCGGCTACAGCTTATGAGCGTAGTATCAGTGTTATTTCTTGCGGCCACTGAGAACTTGTGTGCTAAGCAAGATTCACTCGGCTCGACACAGCCGGTAGCTGATGCAGTGACCAATAGTTTGCATCTAGTGGACTCAGTAACATCGGCACATATCTCCAGAGAGAAAAAAATAACTCGAATGTTAAAATGCTGGTGTGAGGGCGAGGGTGAGGGAGGGCCAGACAATATTCCGAAATGAGAGCGAGGAAGAGCCAGGGAATTTTACAAAATGAGGTCGAGTGAGGACCATTGACTTAATGGGGAGGGTGAGGGAGGAAAAACGAAAATGAGGGCATTTGCCCACCTCTGAGTGTTATTAAAACAGCCTTTATGTCACGCGTTCAACAGGTCCTGGGCCAAGCTAGGTGACGAGGACGTGTTGCAGGGTCAAGTCCCGGGAGGCGAGTCAGATGGGCCCCGGGGTGGGGGGGGGGGGGGGGGGGGGGGGCAGGATAGGCGGTGTGCTGAAAGGGCGTGTGGAACTGTGTAAGGCAGTGTTCTATATCTTCGTGTATGTGTGAACAGTTTGAGCACTGAGGCGTGGGAGTGTACCGCTACAAATAAAGTTTGGCTGGCTTAAATTATATTCGGCGGAGGATGCGACCGAGCTTCACGAATCGATAAGGTTGGGAATGGCGGTGGTAGATCAGCTAAGTCCAATTTTTGCTGTGTGTAGTATTCGTGGACAGTGAGCAGGGACCCCGGAACGGGGGGGGGGGGGGGGGTGAGTAGTTGCTCAACTACTGAGAATAGATTCTGACACTGACACTAGCAGTTGCTTGGGATAACCAGCCTTTATGAGCCGATCAGTTTGGTGAAAGAAACTATCTTGCATGGAGTACATGCAAAATTTGTTAAGCGCATTGTGAAAGCATGATTTCGCCACGGCACATTTAACCAGCTTAGAATGATATGACGTAAAGGGGAGCAATGGCTTGCTGCTTCGTGGCTCGTAAGACCAACACGTGTGAAGGTGCATTAATCTGAGTTTGATATCTAAAAATCGGATGACATGATAATCTGGCACTTCAGTAGTTAGTATGAGGGGATGGAGGCACTGAACAAAGGTACCTTTGATCTGAGTAAAGACTGCGTCAAATTTTTCCACACTTGTGTCTATAAGAGCAAGAAAGTCATCAACATAGCGAAAACAATGTACAACCTTAGAACCTATCAATTTTTCTTGAAGCCTTCTACCCTTTTGTGCTAACAAGTCACTAAGCACGGGAGCTATGCATGACCCGATGCAAACTCCTCGTTTTTGCAGGTAAAACTCGCCGTCCCAGGAAATGAAAGTAGAAGTTAAATACACGTGAAGTAGTTCTAAAAAGCTCGCGACGGAAATGCCGTTCTTGTTTTGTAATTCAATTAATCCTTGCTGGTCAATTGATTCTTCTATGCACGCGAAAAGCTCATAATGCGGTAGTGAATAATATAAGCCTTTAACGTCAAAAGAGCAGGCCATCAGTCCCTTGTTCTTGTTAGTTTCTAAAAACTGGATTACATCCAGAGAATTTTTTACCTGGTACGGATCGTCCAATGTGAGCGAACTTAAAATCTTCTTTAGAAAAACGGTAACAGTTTTCTGCCGAGTGCCTCTCTCGGATACGATGGCATGACACGGACACTCTGGTTTGTGGGTCTTTGCGTTAAAAAACACTTTTAAACTAAGTCCTTTACTTTTATTGGCTCCTTTCGTTAACAAATCAGGGTTAAGTTTTTTGCGCACTTCCTTGGCCTTAGCTTTAATTTTTTTCAAGGAAATATTCTTGGCCACAGAAAATGAAGACAGAATAGCTTCCCTACCCTTCTTGACGTACAATTGAGAGGGTAGCACTGGGAATCCCCCTTCCTTGTCTGCTGGGAGCAAACGCAGCGAATGTCCCTTCAAATGCGACACAGTTCGACGAACAGAGACTGTGTTCACTGGAGCCTTGCAACGTAGTAACGCGTCCACTCCTTCAGACACGCACCTGTCGGATTCTGCCACCGGTGCCAGCCTGGACACCTGCCTCACCATGCTCAGAAATTCAGCAGGCGACCTTTTGGGTTCCGTGGCGTGCTTCGGCCCCTGGGAGAGAACACGATACACTTCAACAGGGTGAGTTGTTGGGCTAGTTGGTGTTCGGATTTTACAGGCATATTTTTTTTTTGTCTGTTTCTCGTCCCGTCCTTTGCGCTAAAAATATGCCTGTAAAATACGATACACTTCTGTGGGCAGCGACACGTTCCCTGCGGTGTGGATAACTCTCTCAGTCTTGTGCTTCTTTCTGGGAAGTGATGCGCGGAGCTGGAAGAGGGTCTGTTGCCACAAGAAGTCGGCCGTGGAGTTCGCTAAATTAGAAAACTCTTTCCATTTCTTCTTTCTATGCGGTGGGGCTTCGGTTCTTTGCAGCAGAAGAAAAGAAAAAGACTGCGCCTGTAAAACCGAGCTTGTCTGTTCCATTCAGCCTTCAAGTTGTGGCATGCTCTTGAGCAGTGGCCCTTGAGCAGCGAACCGTCTCTGTTCGGCGAACTGTGTCGTATTTGAAGGGACATTCGCTGCGTTTGCTCCCAGCCGACAAGGAAGGGGGATTCCTAGTGCTACCCTTTCAACTGTACGTCAAGAAGGGTAGGGAAGCTATTTTGTCTTAGTTTCCTTTTGCCAAGAACATTTCCTTGAAAAAAAATTAAAGCTAAGGCCAAAAAGTGTGCAAAAAACTTAACCGTGATTTGTTAACGAAAGGAGCCGATAAAAGTTAAGGACTTAGTTTACAAGTGTTTTTTAGCGCAAAGACCCACAAACCAGAGTGTCCATTTCGTGCCATTGTATCTGAGAGAGGCACTTGGCAGAAAACTGTAGCTGTTTTTCTAAAGAAGATTTTAAATTCGCTCACGCTGGACAATCCGTACCAGGTAAAAAAAAATTCTCTGGATGTAATCCAGTTTTTAGAAACTAACAAGAACAAGGGACTGATGGCCTGCTCTTTTGACGTTAAAGACTTATATTATTCACTGCCGCATGAAGAGCTTTTCGCGTGCATAGAAGAATCAATTGACCAGCAAGGATTAATTGAATTACAAAACAAGAACGGCATTTCCGTCGCGAGCTTTTTAGAACTACTTCACGTGTATTTAACTTCTACTTTCATTTCCTGGGACGGCGAGTTTTACCTGCAAAAACGAGGAGTTTGCATCGGGTCATGCATAGCTCCCGTGCTTAGTGACTTGTTGTTAGCACAAAAGGGTAGAAGGCTTCAAGAAAAAATTGATAGGCTCTAAGGTTGTACAGTGTTTTCGCTATGTTGATGGCTTTCTTGTTCTTATAGACACAAGTGTGGAAAAATTTGACGCAGTCTTTACGCAGATCAAAGCTACCTTTGTTCAGTGCCTCCATGCCCTCATACTAACTACTGAAGTGCCAGATTATCATGTCATCCGATTTTTAGATATCAAACTCAGATTAATGCGCCTTCACACGTGTTGGTCTTACGAGCCACGAAGCAGCAGCCATTGCTCCCCTTTACGTCATCTCATTCTAAGCTGGCTAAACGTGCCGTGGCGAAATCATGCTTTCACGATGCTCTTAACAAATCTTGCATGCACTCCATGCAAGATAGCCTAATTCTTTCACCAAACTGGTCGGCTCATAAAGGCTGGTTATCCCAAGCAGCTAGTAGTGTCAGTGTCAGAATCTATTCTCAGTAGTTTGAGCAAAAACAGAAAAGGGGAACGGGTAGACTCGTTGACGCGAAAGGAAAAAGAAAAAAAACCACTGTTGTGCCTTACATTCATCATCAACAACAACAACAACTACATTCATCATTTCTCCCACAGACTAAAAAAGATAGCAAATAGAGCATGTGTCAAACTTATTTTTTCGGCTCCGGATAAGCTTGGGAAGATGTACAAAATGGTTAACACCGATTTCGTTCCTAGAGAGTGCAACATCAATCATGAAAATCACTTTATCTCCTGTGAAGAAGGTGTGGTTTATGCCATTCCCTTGTCATGTGGCAAGCTTTATGTGGGTCAGATGGGGAGATGCCTCAATGAACGCCTGAAGGAGCACAACAACAATGTGCATAACACTGTAAAAGGGCATCTCGGCATCCACTGTAGAGACTGTGACAGCAAAACTTACCACCCTGACTTCACTCGCACACAAGTTTTGAGCAAGCACAGTAACCAACTAACACGTGAAATAATTGAAGTAGCGCACATCGCCTGGTCAAAAGACGCCTGCGTCAGCAGCCCCTCTTTGTCGATTGGTTCCAAATAACTGGCATTTTTAGCGAGGGGGAAATGATGATTTTAGTTATCGTCCTTGTTCAGTGCAGCATGTTTAGATGACTTGAATCTATGAATGGTTGTGTGTTTTCTTCTTTTTGTTGGAACTGTATATATGCCTTGTTCCAAGCAATAAACACCAGTTGCGAGTCAGCGCTCGTCTGTGTCGTGTCTTCCTCGTAGTCCTTGTCAAAGTGCGCGCTGTTCTGTTTTAAAATGACTTACCAACTCGCCGAAGCATCCGTTTTAACGAAGTCCTCTTTTAAATGGCATCTTTCGCGCCTTTGCTTTGGCGAAATCATATACAGACTGTTAGAAGGATAGATCGCGGAGGAGGTCACTTTCAATGGACATGATAGCAAGCGAGTTCACCTTGTCGTCAAGGGGGCTCGAACGAAGGCGATTTTTTATCAGCGACAACTTGGAAAACGATCGTTCGGTCTCACAGTTTGCCACGGATATGCTGAAGTACATTCGCAAAGCAATAGAAAGGTCCAGAAACACAACAATAAGCTTTCTTTCGTGCAGCAACTTCATTATTCCCAGGGGACTCGTGTCCTGGCACACAGAGTTGGGCAGAAAGTTCGCAAACTGAACGATTTCAGCGGAAAATGCTGGCTCGAAATCATTTTTGTAGGTTTTCATCAACTTCTCAGCCTGTTGTGCCAGAGAGGCCTCGCTCCCAACTTCTGTCAGCAATATTAAGAATACGAACCTTTCCCAGAGTTCAGTGTAGACAGCCTTTCGCACTCGCAAAGCAGAGCCTCTACTAGAGTGTCAAGTAGAACATTGTAGGTCTCTACGATAAACTTTTTTTCTACCTTGTAGCGCACTATCGCTTTTTCCGTCCGGGCATGCTTACTCAAAACGATGCGTGTGCCCTCATCCCGATAACATTGATTGGTACTTAGCGTGCGTGCTCTCTCTTCGAAGGTATCAAAGAGAGGTCGCAAAGAATTAACAAAGCCTTCTAGAGAGCTCAGCAGGTCTACAGCAGTTGAAATGTCTAGGCCTGGTTTCTGAAGTGTTACGCTTGTTTTGTCAAAGCGGTCCAAGATTTCACTCCAGAAAATCGCCATGAATGCAGACTCTAGTTTTGTCATTTTCTTGAAGAGAGTGTGCGCTTCGTTCCTAGTGTCACCTTTTTCTTCCTCGTTCTCTGATATAGCTCCAAGGCAACACAAGGCTGCATTGAAATTTTCAGAATGGTCTTACATGAATCAGCGTGTCTTGAACACCTGGTCTCAGAGAGACTTTTCAAAACAAGCTGCTGGCCAGTTCCGCCCATGCTGTCCAAAAGATACCTCCATCGCTTAGGTGAGGCAGCAAAGAACACATACAGTCTCTGAATTACAGTGAAAAATTTGACTGCCTCAAGGCAACTGTCAACGCTACACGCGCCAACTAAGTTCAGTGAATGACCGCAGCACACGGGACGTAGACTGCCAATTCATTCAGGTGTTTGATTTGAGCATGCACTCTTTTGTATTTTTCTGACATATTACTCGCATCATCATAAGCTTGGCCCCTATAATCATCAATTGAGATGCCATTGGTCGTCAAGAGGGACATCATGGTATTGAAAAGATACAAGGCGGTATGCGATTCGACTGGAACAAATCCGGGAAAGCGTTCGTACACTTTCCCATTTAAATAGTATCGTAAAACAACTGACAGATGATCACGGTGAGTTAGGTCTGGAGTCGAATCAACAATTAAAGGGAAGTATATTGCGCGTTTCACGTCGTTAACGAGACGTTCCTTGACAACCTTTGCCACATGCTCGATTAATTCATCACAAACGGTTTTTGACCGATAGGATGGGTGACCTTTTCCTTTGTTCCTGTAGCGTTTGATGTGCTACTCTAGAAAGGGATCAAACTTGGCAATGGCCTCAAGCACTCCCATATAATTGCCATTTCTCGGTAAACAAAAAGTCTCCTCACTGCCCCTAAACGCTAGGTTGCGCTCAGCTAGAAGCTTAACTACAAGGACTACGCGCTTCAACAACTCTGTCCAGTAAGCGGTCTCAGTGACAAGAAGCTTAACTAGCTCATTGTCAATTGTGCTGCTCGAGTTGGAGCGGGCGAGCCATGCTGTCACGCAGTTCCGGTGCTCGACGCTATTTTCATGTGCGCAAACCTTTTCTTCTGCTCTTTTCCAATCAGAAAAGCCGTGTGTGGTGAAAGCACTGGGGTTGCTTGAAATCGAAAATAGTTTGCACATGAAACAGTAAAGGGAACCTTTGGACTCCGAGTACATTAACCAGTGTCGTTCGTACGTACGCCTCCCCATTTATAGCCTTTTGCACGAAAAGATGAGGTGACATATAGCGTTTCTGAGTTTTGCATTGCCTTTCGGAAGACGGAAAATTTTCTGCCCGATTTTGAAAATACAATGGCCCTTTCTCAAGGCATACACTCCGAAAGCTGTCAGTAATAACGTGCGGCCACTTAGCAGGGTCACTTCGGAGAAACTCGCAAAGTACCTCTTGCTGCGGGGGCGTCTGTACTTCTCTGTTGCCGCAACGAGAAGCCGTCTAATTCGTCCTCTCGAGGCACACTTTGTTGGTGGGAACATGATTATTTGTCGCCAAATTAGCAGGAAACAAGTGAGTCGGTTCTTGGATTGTTGTTTCATGGAGCTCGTCAGTAGAAGTAGGCTCATCGGGGAGGTTTGGCACCTGTTGATTAGCAGTAGTAGAAATCGAGTGTGACGGACCGGACACCTGGAGCTCTGTGGCAGGGGCCCGGCCGAGTAGCATAGACGTTGCTGACTCAGGAACAGGACAGGGCTCAGTTAGCGTCGGTTGTTCAGAAATATGGACGACCGAGGTTGGCACCGTTTTCACAGGATCCAGACAACCAAGATGAGTCAAACCTTGCTTCTTGCCAGGAAACCGTGGTGATGGAGTTGGCAAGTCCTCCACAGAAGCACAGTCGGTACTATTGGGAGTTTGACACGGACTCTGGGTAGAGCGATCATACTGCTCCGCGGAAGCTGCATTCAGTAGGTACTTTGTCATCTTCGGTAGCTTCTTTTCACGCTCTTCTCTTTCTAACTTCGCCTTTCGTTTAGACGCACCATTTTGATGCTTCCGAGCGAGCATTTTATCATGAATGGATGCTAATTGTTCACCGCACCGGGCACTTCGTCAGTCCGACGCGACCGCAGGTGTCCAACGGTGGCCGTCCCGATGACTGGCGCACGCTGTCTGGATGGTCCGTGGCTGGCCGAGAGTGGTGCGTCCCCCGGAAGCTCCTCGGCGGGCGGGCTTATGCAAGCTTAACCGGCGGCTCGGGGCTGAATCGCAGCCCGCGATCAACTTCCTTTCATAGACGCGCCTCGCGTCTGTAAGGGGAATATTGGTTTACATTCTTTTTCTGGCTGCCCCACCATACTTTTTGTCTGTTACTAGCGCCAAAGCAGGCGTTCACATACGCATAGAGTTCCTTGTGCAAATTCCCTCCTTCTCCGTACAAACTCACTTCTTCTCCCGTTCCGGTCTCGTCTTCCTATTGGCTTGGACGAATCGTCTGTTCTGGGAGGTTCTCGATTTTTCTTTCGCGCCGTCGATGCCGAGCGCGAGAACGAAGGGGAGAGGGCGACTCCTAGCGCAGGCGAAGTTACGCGCCCTCCGTCTTCTTCTTCTTCTCCTTAGTAATACATGTCGCCCTCCGTCGCCTCTGAGTCATCTTTTTCTACTTCTTTCTGGAAAGTTCGGCGGCCAGTCTGACCTACTTTTTCCCTCGAGCGCGCGCGAGGGAGCGCAGCCACTACGCAGGAATGGCCCCTGCAGACAGGCCTTTGTGTCCAGCTCTCCAACTTCCCCCTTCACTCTTCCACAACCCTAGCCCGAGCAGTGAACATTCCATGCCCCAAGGCACGCAGACAAACGCACGTGTGACGTCTTCTTTCCTTTCCTGCCTAGACTCTGCCATCAGACTCATCATCATCCGCTATCGAACTGATCCTCCCCCGCGCAAATTACCATCACGGTTAATTAATTAATGTCGAATGGGAGGCACTGTTGGGTACTGCAGCACATCCTTTCTATGTGAAGGACAGCGGCGGAACTATTTGAGAGGTGGAGGGTGGCGTGGTGGTGACGAGGGGCAAGGGAGATTTAGGTCCTCATCCCACATTACATTTTTAGGTGTTTCCACCTTGACCCTCCTCTCCAGACAGCACTGGACAGACGGACTGACAGGAAACCATGAAAACTCTCCCAAGCAAACGCACCTCGCTTCGTAAGAAAGAGGGCCCCGCTGGCTTGGCGGGGGATTCCTGTTTTTGCAGCTCGACAAGCTCTCCCGAAATGATCAGGCTATAAACGCATGCTGTTACATTAGGCGGGGGCCCCGTCTGCTCGTTCTGGTTTTCTCACTTCATACATGTCGCTCGAAGTTCCGTTGCCCATGGTTCCATATACTAAGCAGGTTAGAATAAATGGGCCTCCTTCTCCTACTGTCCCAGGTGAGGCCCTGGGCTGCAGCCCCCTTACACCCCCCACCCACCCCCCCCCCCCCCCCCCCCCCTAATCCAGCGCTGCGTGAAGGGCAGCGTCACACTCTCCAGGTCACCAAGCGTCAGTGCAGACGTAAGACTGGTCTCCGCAGAGCAGTAAAGCGGCATCAACTCATTCGAAAGGGTGCATACGAACGGCTCGCTTGAAGAAGACTTATACCCCTGTCATACGGGCACTGCAACGGCCTTTGAAAATCGGGTCCCTATATCCAAAGGCGTAAGCAGTGCAGCTAAACGGCACAAATATTTCGCCTTTGCCGCTAAGGGCCTTGGAGGCGAAGGCGCCCGTCCGAGACCATTGGAGCCCAAACGCGCGGCCTTCGAGAACTTGAGATGGCAGTGCCATCCAACGTCAAAAAGTAAAAGCAATGAAAAAAAATGCAGCAACCAATGTTTGAAAACATCTTTTAAAAATACGAAATGTGTGTCTGGCTTTGCTTTTTGTACGGGTGTTTAAATTTTATGCCCAGATTTTAAGTGTTGAGCAACACCAAGTGCCCCTGGCCAAGGCAATACACAAAACCTGTTGCTGCTGATGAGAGCCGCTGTTGGAGCTCTTTCAAGGAAGCAATTAGAATAAAAAAATTGTCTGAGCAAAACGAATGGACAGAATTAAAACACTCACTTTGAGCTTTTGAGCTTTCGCTTCTTTGGTGAAAAAAAGGTGCCTTTGCTGGATGGAAAGGCCTTCGATGAATGCATTGTGACAGGGGTATTATAGCTACGTATGTACGTTCTGCCGATGCTCGGATGTACAGGGTCTTCCGTTTTTATGTGCCGGAATTTTAAAAAAAATTCCTGTGTGCAAAATTCTGGCCTAATAGAGAGAAAACAGCGCTCACAAGGTAGCATATGATTGCCTAAGTTGTTTGAGATCTAAATAAACATCGGCACTTGCCTGTATTTGGTGGAATTGGCGAGAAACTGTTTTCGGCTACGAGTGCTGTTCTTGCAGACTCGAGCCAAGCAGCCGATCTCACAGGCTGCGCCATCAGCCGGACGGCGAGGCAAACGACGTCTCGGATCGTTTGATGCGAGAAGCGCGCTCTCTTCGAAGATGAGGTTCGTCTGCCCGCCGGATTTAAGATCACAAGGAACATCACTGTTTCTGATACTAAATGCCGCAGTGAAAATGTGATACCAACAGCACACACTAATAACTGATAAGTCGTCGCTTGTGAACTGCATGTTCATCTCGCAGATGGCGCAGCCTGTAAGACCGCTTGTCTCGCGTCTGCAAATACTGTACTCGCGTAGCCGAAAGCAGTTTCTCGCCACTTCCACCAAATACAGGCAAGTACCGATGTTCATTTCAATCTGAAACAACTTATAAAATAATATTCTACCTTGTTTTCGCGTTTTGCTCTCAATTAGGCGAGTATTTTGCACAGAGGAATTTTTTTAAATCCGGCGCATAAACACGGAAGTCCCTATTTATAAGCCTGCATGAAAGCACACATTTCTGGGCGAATTTCGGCTGCATTGTACGTTTATTCGTTTTTAGATTCGCTTCGAAAGAGAGGAAAAGATTCCAGGGACGCCACCATGCCGCGCGGAGTTCCCACGAGGAATTCGCACCAATTGCCCGTTTACAACGTGCTCGCAGTCATTGATAATATCGTCATTCTCAAAATGACGCGCACATACGTTAGACGTGCCAGACAGCTGTTACTGCGACCACAGTATGGTATTCTTACACCGTGCTGCGACGCAGTATCTGCTCCCACCTATTAAAGTGGCTGCCATCGTGAGGCAGTGTGAAAAATGATTATCGGTGGCGTCGTTTCTGTTGCCACTTGTGCATCCGGGCGCAAAGCAGGATGACATGTGTAACGCTCGCTTCAAGTCAGCACGTGTATAGATTTCACCACAAAGAGGTTTTCACGGTCACTACGAGCACCTTGCACGCAAAAACCAGCTTGAAAATCCGACTAGCCTGTCGTAACGGCAGCGAGCGAAATTCCCGTGACAGCAGATGATGTAGAAACGCTCGACTGCAGCGCCGCTAGTTCTCGCGACCGCAACTTTATCAACCTCCCGAGCCGAACTGCGAAACTGAAACCACTGAGAACGTTGTATCCACCCCCGCGTCCTCCGGGGGTCATCCGGGCTCAACCACTGTGCGTTTACATGAGTGGGATATTATCTATTTCACCTCGTTAAGACATTTCAATTCCCAACTTTTGGATTGGGCGTGAGACTAAACGGCTTAGAGCTGATTACTGGGGCAAGCCGATGTTGAGAGTTCTTTCTTTTAACCTCACGGAAACGTGCGTATGTAATTGAACGTTAGCTAGGGGCTTTTTTTAGTCTTCTCAGAACGTGCTGGTTAGAAATTATTTTGAGACTAATGTCATTAAAGAATTTAAACAAGAATTATTGATTCGAAACCGAAACCTTTGCGTTTGGCAAGTCACGTGCTCTCTTCTGGGCGTGTTGCTGGTTGCTGGCGCCTGGCGCCCATGCTGGCGCCAAGCAATCAATCGAAAACAAACATGGCAGCCGTAACGGTGCGACGTACCGCACGACATGTCGTCGCTCGGCTAGAGAATGCAGTCATTTTGCACAAGTGAGAAACCTCAGGATTGGTTCACAATGTTTAGTGTAGAGCAGTTGGAACGTGCAGCCTGACAAGAAATGGGAAACGTTTTTGTTGGCAGCGGTGATTCCCTGAAAGAGATTGCACTGACCCACTTCAGCACTTTGCGTTTTTCCAAGAGAAGATTCACCACGACAATCGATCATCTTCCAGACTATGTTCTGCTCAACATCTTCAACTATCTTGATTTCTTGGAGTTGTGTGTTATCGGCCTGTAAGTATCTGCAAAATCTTGAATACAGCATCATTGTTTTTTGCTGTGTGTTCGTTTCCGAAGCTTTGCTTCTTGGGTCAAACATTCCTAAGTTTCCTGTGTGCTGCTGCGTTGTGTTTTGCGCCGAGTGTGCACCGTATCTGCTCTCTTTTAATAACGTGGAGCCTTGTCATTGCTTGAGCGTAATACTTGTCATTGCGGGATCCACGTTATCGTGATGACATTTAATTGTCATAAAAGCGCGAGTGAGAGCACTGGTACGGCATCAGTTAATATATTGTGTTCTGATTTTTACCGGCGAACAGCTAGACATTTGGCCGTCGTACCACTATGCTTACACTACCAGTGCTCAGTGCCTTTAATCTGTGCAGGGTCTGCCGCAAATGGTACGCGCTGTCACGTGACCGCACCCTGCACCGACGTGTGGACCTGTCTCACGTGCAGCTGACTCCCAAGCAACTCAAACTGCTGCTCCAGATGCGTGCAATGCCTCCTGCTGTCGAGGAGCTTCGTGTGTTCGGCGATCACCATTGCCTGTGGGCCTGTAGTGTGTCGCCGCGTGCCCTGAGACGCATTCAGAGCCGCTGCCCGCGCCTCCGCCGGTTGCGCATCCACAATTTCAGCTTCCGCTCATCATCACGTGACAAATGCGTGCGCTTGGCCGACTTCCCTGATACCCTGGAGCATCTGTCTTTGCGTGGCTCTATTGTGGGTCGGTCGTCATTCTTCAAGGCAAGCCGGCAGGGACAGAGCCTGTCGCGACTCCAGGTGCTCGATTTGGGCCGCTGCTTTTTTGTGGCTGATGCTGAAGCAAAGCCTTGGCCTTGGCTGCCAAGCCTTACACAACTGTACCTTGAGGGCTGCCCTTTTTTAGACAGTACAGGATATTTTCAGGACATGCTGCGCAAACTGTCTAAGCTAACCCTGCTTGATGTGGAGGGGACTTACATTGCTGAGAATGCATTGGAGACCGTGGCTTCCCACTGCTCTCTGTTGGAACACCTATATGTGGGCTGCACGGCAACAAAGGATAGTTCACTAGCATCAATGGGCAACTTCGGTGGGATGGCCAAGTTGCAGTCCATCTGTTTGGTCCAGACTCAGGTGACAGATGTGGGTCTGTTGCACCTGGCTAGGGTGGCACCGGAGCTGAAAGTAGTCATGCTGGAAATGGACCAGGGAATCTCTGACCAGGGCATAGCTGAGTTCTGCAGTCGGCTGCCAGGTGTGGCTGTCCGGATCGGTGAATGCATTGGCCTTGTCTCGGCTGTCTTTCGACATGAGGGTTGTGGCCATTATGAGCTGCGATATGTTGATAGCACTGCATGACCACTTTCTGCCCAGCTTTTGCCTCACTCCATGCAAGATACATAGGCTAACACTTCACTCTTGTGAAATTTTTCATCATCTCTTGAGAACCACAACAATGCAAAAGAATAAAATGCAGCATTTTTGGCATGTCCTTCATTGCCTTCACTTATGCCTAGCAGCAGCTTTTATATTTTCCCCGAAGTGTTCTTAACAGTGTAGAGCTTAATATGTAAGTGAAAGTTTGGTGCATGTTATTTCTACATTTTCCATGTTGGAATATTTGTGTGCAAGTCTTTTTTTTTTTTTGAGTCATCTGTGTCTGTTCTTTCACTTTGCATTCAATGCCTTTTGCTGTGAAGTTGCCACTATTTAACCCTTATGTACGTGAATTAAAATACTGTTTCATAGTATATTTGTTTCAAGTTGCAGTGATTGACTCCTAGTTGTGGTGGCGGTCTCTGGCAACATGGGAGGAACCAGGCTTGTTGTAGAGCATTAAAGCATGGGAAGGGGGGGGGGGGGGGGGGGGGGGGTTGCAGTGGCATTATTGCAGCAGCCTCATGTACCATCTGTCAGCTGCACTAGGATATAGAAATCGCACCTGCAGCTCTCCTCCCTTGTGGATCCTCCCCTGTCAGAGTCTTTATCAACAGGCGTGACTGCAGGATCTCATTCTCGTATGTCTGAAGACACAAGTGCATGCACATGGCATCTGTGGTCTCATAAGCAACACTTCCATGCAATGCTTCTTAATTTGATAATGATGTAACTATGTTTTATACTGCCTGTGTGTGCTAATGATGGCTTTGCAGCAGCGCCAAAATAATTTTTTCATTGAACTTCGGCTTCACTTTTGCTGCATGTGATGACTGCTTGTTGTACTCTTTTTGTATTACTTTTGCCATGTCTTTGTAGTGTTTTGAAACTAAATAGCTTTTACTACCACATGCTCAATGTTATTACCTTGCTGTGCACTTTCTGACAAATAAGGTGCAAGTGCCCGGCATTAACACCCTTGTGGTCATATCGACAAGCACATCTGATAGCAGCAATTTAGGGATCTCACCTGTTTTTATTATGTTTGACTGCAGTGTTCATAACTGTAAAACTAAAGCTGCCATGCAGTCTCACTCTGAAACTTTGCAACTGTGTCTTTCCAGTGTAACAAAATACTGACTGATGCCCTGACTGTCCTTGCAGCTGTGTGCATTAGTCTCAGAGAAGCTTTAACTGCTGACATGCTATGTCGACAGCTGGGGTGCTTGTGTACTACTGCATGGATTTTTTTTTTTTTACCCTGAAAACATCTCATCTGCATTTCAAGCAGTTTTGTGCTTTATTTCTCACATTTGAAACTTGCTTTGTCACAATAATGTGCAAGTTGTATTGCATAGGATTTGTTAAAAACTCACTTTTATGAAGTTTACATGTGACTTTATAGGCTGAAGCCTTTGTCAGAGTCTATTAATTACATTATCATGTGCATTGGTGTAGTTTATGTCAAGAATGAGTGCAGTATGGTTATGATCATTTTGCAAGCCCTTGTATTGTGCAATCACATTTTTTTCATGTGCGGCGACATTCCTGCATGTTCACATATTACGATCGAGTTATTTATTGTGAAGGCAATAAACAAATAATTTGGCTCATTGCTGAGCATGTGTCAGTGGTAGGAAGAAAATTTGAGCTGTCATGCCCGTGAATTTCCAGTGTGCACCTCAGAGATGCATGCCTGGCTGTGCTGCTTTGTCCGTGTGCCAGGCTAGGGAGCACACAGTGGCTGTTTTTTAACACACACACACACAATCTGGAATGTCTAGCGGGTTGGTTGACAAGGTTTTCCATTTATTCTCAGCCAAGCATGAAAAAAAAACGCTACCAAACACACTTAATGCGACAATTTATCTGAAGCAGCAGCACTTCCTGTCACCCAGTACAAATGGTTATTTTGTCTCATTGTACTAAACTTGCAAAAGAAACAATCTGTTTAAAGAGTGTGTGTGTTTTTGTATATACCAGGTGTTAGTGAAGGTGAACCCCAGAATTTTTTTAAATAGGCTTTTTGTGCTATGAATGCGACTCCTATGACACAATAATACCTGCGTTGGTGGACATCAGAAAACAGGTCAATAATGTTAACTAGTTAGCTGCTTAACTAATTTTTGATAATTAACTTTATTACAGTTTGGCGCCTAGTTGCAATTATAGGTTTGTAGTCGGCCGTTAGTAAGAGCCAAAACAGTTTTTAGAATTTTGAAAATGCGATTGCCCTTGGTGCTGTGGCTCGACAAAATTTGGCTATTTCGACTAGTTACATGTATTGGAGGGGTGACTTTGCCTGCATACCTTTCGAAAGCGAATGTAATTTTGGAACGATCTTGCCAAAAGTTGTTGGGCCATAGCGCCGAGGGTAATTGAGTTTTCTAAATTAGAGAAACTGATATGGGTATTACAAACGACCGGTTAAAAATCTCTGATTGCAACCAGGTGTAATTATCAGAAATTAGTCAGCCAGATAACTATGACTTTATTCACCTAAAAAGCCTAATTTTAAAAATTATGGTTTACCAACTCTTAGGCTGTGACCCTTTCATAGTCTTCTGTGGTTCATTGACCAGCGCAAACTGCGAACTGCTACCACACATGCATGCACGCACACACAGCGTTCAAAATTATGCTTAACAGATTTCTTCAAATTAGACAAAAAATGGTTTGTGCTTTTCACCACTGTACCATCACTGTCAAGCACCTAATTATCTAAAATATATCATGAACTTTTAGCCACTGCGGTTGGCATGAATGTTTGCAATGGAAATAGTGGCGGTCGGATTTCTAGACTAATCGTTTGGCAGAATTCTAGAGCATGCGGCTTTCGAGATATTCGCCCGCCAAAGTTTCGACAGATTTCTCGTAATTACACATGCAATGCGGTGGAAGTCGATGCTAAACTCCTCCCTATAGTCTGACGCAGCATTTCCTTCATTTATAGCCGGAAGTGAAGGGTAAGTAGAATTAGTTTCACCAGCCGCTATACGCCATTGGCAGACGAATCGCTGCATCTCGCCGGGAAGTGTTTGGCGCCGGTTGTCACCGCCATAGTAATACAATTGCCTTTTAGTTTCCAATATAAGCATGCCTGCTTACTGCAGTCGCTGAAAAGTTCATTGATTTTAATTAATTAGATGACTGATGGCTATAATTTTTATCTCACTTTGTGTCCCCCCCAGGCAGCATAACATGTCCAGAGGTGGATTTAACGTGCCTCTCAGCGTCTAATTTTAAGAAATCTGTAAAGCTTAATTTTGAACACCCTGCACACAGGGTGGTATTTTTAACCTTTGCAGATTTTAATTTTTAACTGTGAGAGATACGCCGGTGCGGTCTGTTGAGCTGGAATGTACTGTAAGGCGGACACTGCAGTGTGTACTTCACATGGATGAATATTTAAACGATTAACTAAACGAATATTTTTTTTTAATTTTTGATTTTATGGGCAAGGTTATATATTGAGAAATTGAGGGTCGTCGACATCAAAGGTGAGCAGTGCTTTTAAATTTTCTTGTTCGGCAATGTGGTTCTAAATATCGAACATCGAAAATACACATTTGGAAGCTCTTTTAGTTGGCTTTCCCGCGTTTCATATTTATAAAATGGCGTCTCTCGCACTTCTTATGCATCAAATACAGGTGCAGTTGGTTTATTTGATGTTGAAGAAGGTAACGATTTCGGCGATGATACCACGCGCAGAGATGTCATTTTATAATTAAGTAATGCAGGAAAACAAGCTCAACAAACTCTCAAATATGTAGTTTTGACATTCGATATATCGAACCACATTGCCAATAAAGAAAATTTAAAAAGAGTGCTCATCTTCAACTTTGACGGCCATCAATTTCGCAATATAACCTTGGCCTCTAAAATTGAAAATAAAAAAAATAGTTAATTTAAGCTCATTATTCGTCTAAGTATTGATCCCTATGATGTACAGTCTTGGTAAAAAGTCTTAAGGCCAAAGGCTTTTTGCTTCAACCGCACAACTGAGCCATTATGGTACTATTAAAGACCGAATGACTTTGAAAAGCTAGCAGAATGTTTCTTCTTGTGGTAGAGAAGCTTCCTGCTTGACTTGTGTTTTGAATGATCCACTACACGGAGCATTTTAGGAAGATTCATTTCACTGCTGCCGAACGCTGGGGCCTTAAGACTTTTGACCAAGACTATACATAATGTCCGCCTTGCTGTACAATCCAGCTCTACAGACTGCACCTACGTGTCTCTCAGTTTTTACAATAAAATTATCTAAATGTTAAAAAAACTTTTATATAATACAGAGCACTCCACCAGGGACAGTACTTACAGGGAAATACTCAGATGAGCGCCTAAGATTGCAAATATGTCATTTTTTCTGAGAAGTGAGCTTGAATAAGCCACAAAAACCCAAAATTGCAACCCCCTTTTCTCACATGGCCGCTCTGCGAATGCACGCCTCTCCTCCTCGAGCTCCACTGGTTAAAACAAACCGCCAGCTTCTACTGCGCATGCGCAGTTAATGTTAGCGACAGATGGCAGCACATATCAAGAACACACTTGCACTTTGCTGGCGCTTGTGGAACCGGTGGATCGCGCCTGCGTCACCATGTGCATTTATTTTCATTCCCCAGAGACGCATCATCTTGCGAAAAATGTAAATAGACGATCGAAGAGGGGAAGTATAGTTTGGGAAGTGATTATAAACACATTAGTCTGCAGATGGGAGCCCTGATCAAGAGAAATGCAGGAAACAAAAAAAAAAGGAATGCAAATTTAAACGACGAAAAAATGACACTAGGCGTTGAGAACGCAATAGAGAAGTGCGCCACGCAAAAGTGAGATTATAATCAGTCGGAACGACATCAATACGACAATGAAACAAGTAAAAGTGGCAAACCTCTTGAAAGGAAAGAGGAAGCCACGAAACTGATGGAATAAGGAAATTAAATATCGAACAGCGACGGTAGACTTCGAGAGAATACATATTGAGGCAAATAGGCACAGCTTTCTCAGAAAGAAAAAAAGGCAAAATCAAGCAGCCCAATGATCGGATGGCTGAAGTTCGCAATGCAACTAAAAGTGGGCCAAGAAAATTCTGGAACCGTATATGCTGTCTAGGCAAAAGGAATCAAATAAAGCAGGAACAGATTCAAGATGCCGGGAAAATGTTTACAGGGAGGCTACGCTGTTAAATACATAGCTGAGTCATTCAGGAGCTGTATTCTCTGTATTTTGCCTTCCGACATAAGCGGGGCGTGTGACAACGTAAATAGGGATTTGCTGTGGAACGTATTTAAAGATGGAGGCATCGGTTATGAGAATTGATGTCCTAAAGGATATACAGTGATTTTTATTAACCTTTACAGATTTTTATTTTAAAAGTGTGAGAAATATGTCGATGTATGTTTGGTTGGGCTGGATTGTAGAGCAAGGGGGACAATATTTACCTCTTATGGATCAATAATTAAAGATTAATGAACTTGAATTAACTAATAAACTTTTTATTTTGGATATAAGGGGGCAAGGTTATATTGCAAAATTGATAGCCCTCAAGATCAAAGGCGAGCCCTGTTTATAAGTTTTCGTAATCGGCAATGTTTTTCGTTATACATATATAGAACGTCAAGAATACGCATTTGAAAGATTGTTGAGTTGGCTTTACCAGGAAAATAAAAATGGCGTCGCTGCGCGTGGTATTATCACCGAAATCCAGTTAACTTTTTCGTCAAATACACCAACTGCCCCTCTATTTGATGCATAAATATGCATAAATATGCAATGCAGGAAAGCCAACTTTTCTGTACAGGGCAAACGGACAACAAATCGGTAATTACACCTCAAATAGAGGCGTGCCACAAGGTTCAGTTTTAGCACCTTTGCTTAATATCGCAGTCATACTATTGACGTGGAAATTAGCTGAAATACCATAGACGCAGTTCATTATTTACGCAGATGATCGATGTCACGATTTGGCCTACTCATAAACAGCTTGAGACACATAATTTTTATCTGCAAGAGGCCTTAAATACACTAGATGAGTACGTCCATGTCGTAGGCCTGGAACTGTCACCGCAAAAGTCCAGCTACATTCGTGTTGCAAACAAGAATGGAAGACAGCACTTGGCAACTAAAAGAGTCACGCTACAGATTGGAAAACAGTCATTACAAGAGGTAGATGAGTTGACAGTCCTTGACCTAGACATACATAAATCTGGCAGAGGAACACAATGACTCCATAGGATGAAAAAAGCAGCAGCGACTTCCCTGAACTTGACCAAATGCATTTTGTCTAGGAGCTCGAACAGAGATGGCAAGACCTCTAATCGGTGCTTCAGCCTAGGATACTCTACCAGGCCCAGTTCTACCGATTGACGAGGCGATAATGGGTGGAGTTGGAAACAACAAATAGGAACGCAATGCGGCCTTACCAAAACTTACCCCCATCCCGATTCTACAGGAATTTGCACACAGCTATATAGACTGACAGAACTAACTGATCAGCGAGAGGTAACAAGAAATTTGAAACAAGTATACGTTATGCTCATAGTATCCTTGTACAGTAATAAAGCGGTGACAGTGATAACACCTACAATATCTGACCCCCTGCATGGGAATTTACTACTATAGTGCCTAGAATATACTTGCTAGTGTGCCGAGGGCGCGCGCTCGCGTGGCCCGCTGCGGTGATGCCTTCCTGCGGCCACCGCGTGGTGGCGCTGCCAGTCGCTTTTCAGCAAAGCACGTGGTACATAATTTATCGAAGGAGGATAGACCGGTTACAGCAATAGCTTCACTTGAGCAAGGAGAGTGGGAAAGGGCAGAGAAGAAGGTTCCTAGTGGCACATCAACAGGACCAGATGGTATCCCGATTATGTTGATAAAGAAGTTAGGACCAAAATCCAAGCAAACATTAATACAGGTAGTGAACAAAATGATAGTGGATGAGAAAGTCCCCGATGAATGGCGATTAAGTAGAATGAACATGATATATAAGGGAAAGGGGGACAAAGCAGACGTAAGTAACTATCGCCCCATAACAGTGACGTCTGTGGTTTACAGGGTGGTGATGCAAATTATAAAGGATAGACTGCAGGCTTGGGTGGAGAACGAGGGGGTGCTAGGGGAACTACAGAATGGGTTCCGGAAACAAAGGAGGTTGGAGGACAATCTATTTTCATTGACACAGTGTATAGAAATTGCGGAAAAGGAACATAGGCCCTTATTGCTAGCATTTCTGGATATTAGGGGAGCCTATGACAACGTTACTCAGGAGCATTTGTGGGACATATTGGGCACATTGGATGTGGAAAATGGAGTAATTAATCTTTTAAAAGATATATATAGAGGTAACAGAGTGCTCATAAAATGGGAAAAAAATGTATCAGGGCCTGTAGAGATACAGCGGGGGCTTAGACAAGGATGTCCTCTGTCCCCTTTGTTGTTCATGTTGTACCTGCAAGGTTTGGAGGCCAAGCTAGAGGGGAGCGGACTAGGTTTCAACCTATCTTTTTTCAAGGAAGGGGAATTGATTAAACAGACATTACCGGGACTAATATATGCGGACGATATAGTGATAATGGCTGACAACTAGGAAGACCTGCAGAAGTTAGACATATGCAGTACAGAGGGAGATAGATTAGGCTTCAAGTATAGTAAGGAAAAATCTGCAGTCATGACATTTAATGAAGAGGGCGGCTAGCATAGAATACAGGAGTTCGTGCTAAAGGTAGTGAATGAGTACAAGTATCTTGGGGTGTGGATAAATAACAGTGTTGAGTATCTGACAGAGCATGAAAAATATGTAATGAATAAAGCTAGTAGGAATGCAGCTGTCATGAAAAATAGGGCACTGTGGAATTACAATAGGTATGAGGTGGTAAGAGGGATCTGGAAAGGGGTGATGGTCCCTAGCCTGACCTTCGGGAATGCGGTCCTGTGTATGAGGCCAGATGTTCAAGCAAGGCTGGAAATTAGGCAACGGGGAGTAGGGAGGTTAGCTTTGGGAGCACATGGCAATACACCAAATCAGGGGTACAGGGTGATATGGGATGGGCGTCTTTCGAGAGCAGAGAGGCTAGCAGTAAGATAGCATTTGAGGAACGATTGAGAAGGATGGAGGAAAAGCGGTGGGCTAGGAAAGTTTTCAGATACCTGTATATAAAGAATGTTGACACGAAATGGAGAAAGCGAACTAGAAAATTGACAAGCAAATATCTGGACAGCAGTAAGGGGGCAAATCAGCAATTATCGGTTAAGAAAAAGGTTAAAGGAACAGAGAGAGCTTTGTGGAAAACAGGGATGCTGACGAAATCGGCACTAGAAACATACCGGACCTTTAAACAGGAAATTGTCAAAGAAAATATCTATGATAATTGTAGGGGAAGTTCTTTGTTGTTTGAGGCCAGGACTGGAGTTTTGCGGACTAAGAAGTATAGAGTCAGGTACCAGGAGATAGACACTTTGTGCATTGCGTGCGGAGAGGAGGAGGAAACGGCTGAACACTTGATACTTTTCTGTAAAGGGCTTCACCCTACAGTGGAAGGCAGCGGGGCTGACTTACCCAAGGCATTGGGGTTTAGGGATAGTGAAGGGAAAGTGGATTTTAAGAGGTTAGAAGTAACCAAGCGAATGTTATCTGATTGGTGGCTAAAAGCAAGACAGGAGTAAAATTTCACAAGACATGGCTAGGTGGCTTGAGCCACCGCCCGATGTAAAGGGTTCAGCCGTATCCATCCATCCATCCATCCATCCATCCATCCATCCATCCACCACGCCGCGTTCGCTGCCGAGACTGCATAGGTACGGTGCGCTTTTCACTTGGAAGCCTGTCTCTGAACGCTTTGAGAGCACTTTTTGCATAAAAACACTACTGGCTGCAGACAATCTTACCGGCCTGGCATTACCAGGAGAAAATCCTGGACTGAAACAGCGCTCGCCGAAGCGTTTGACACGTACCACCAGGTCCAGTTTGCTAAATTTTTATTCGTTTGTGGTTGAACCGCGGAAGTCATATCGACTGCCTAATGTTCAGCGAGGTACCCAACTTGAAATAAGCAACGAAAGTTTATGCTTTGGCCGCATTACGTTGTTGTGATTGAACGATAAAGTATGGTCCGGACTCATTGTTGCTACGTGGAAACTTCCGATCGAGATTTTATTCGACTAGGGGCCAGTCGATTGCGATCCACGCATCGCGATCGTGGGTGAAGGACATCGTATACACCTTCATGCTGAGTGCGCGCTCGGCTAGCTCTGTCCAGGTGAAAGACCGAGTCATGGCCCCTATTAATTCTCAATGGCGAGCAGAACATCTAAGCCGGAATGGCGTCGCATATAGGTAAAAGAAAAGCAGGGCACTCTCGCTCTTTTCCACCACGGGTTCCGTCTTCAAAGATCGCATGCGACGATCAACACAAGCAGTTGGAATGGGTCTCACTATTGATGTGTTTTATTTGCTAATCACAGCTTGCTTCATCAACTTATGCAGGTGTGTATGAGCTTGCGCTTCCATTTGTAAGAGAACAAAATAAAACGGTGATTGTACCATATTGATTCTTATTTACAAATCTGGAATACAGTAAAAACAGATCAAAAACAGAGCTTGTTGTAAGCGCGTGCTTGCTTTGTTCTTTGCCGAGAAAATACACGACCACAAGGCTGCGTTCCGGCATCAAGCTTCCAAATGTTATACCATTCTTTCTATATACAAAGTGGCAAAGTTGTTTTTCTCCGCTCCATAACGTGCGTAGGCTACAGAGCCAGCAGGTACGAGCTTCAGATATTTTGGTCCAGGTTGCACGGATACAAATTGAGTCCAACGGATGCTGATCTTCAACAGCAATACAACCCATCTGCTGCTGCGGGCATGAGTTCTCACTCGACTCCTCTGTTGCTGCCGGCTCGTCGGAAACATCGTCGAGCGCACGTGCTTGACGGTCCATGGCTGACGCCTGCAGCGGCACTGCGCGTTCGCCATTTAGCGGCAGGTTGGTCACACAGGTTCCTCACTTTTTCTTTCGATGTCTTCTTAGGCAGAAGGTATTTCGGATAGTTGTCGAATACTGCTGGCATGACATCGGGCATAAGATGCATGTGGTCTATCTCTAGCGAGCTCGTTGACGACACCGTTCACCGTCTCTCGATGTGGCAGTCTTCAAAATGTTTCTCGCAGACTACACACGCTGGAGTCAACTTGCGGTCCTGTCTTTTGATCAGCCGTTCCCACTCCGCAAGCCGTGTTGGGTCCGAGGACACACGGAACATGGAAGCCTTGCCCAGATTCGACCGGTAGCCACTCTGACAGAGCGGCACGAAACATGCTTTTTCTCGGCCTCGATGCTTCGATTTTACCATCATTAGTCGCTGTGGTTTTCCCTCACGTGGAACAGCACGGACAAAACAACAGAAAAAAAGCTTAGATGCGACCAAAATGCTGTAATCCACACCGCGCACGACCAATGCAACTGCAGCGACTGCGGCATGTCCGGCAGCAACGGCTGTATGGATGGATGGATACGGCTGAACCCTTTGCATCGGGCGGTGGCTCAAGCCACCTAGCCATGTCTTGTGAAATTTTACTCCTGTCTTGCTTTTAGCCACCAATCAGATAACGTTCGCTTGGTTACTTCTAACCTCTTAAAATCCACTTTCCCTTCACTATCCCTAAACCCCAATGCCTTGGGTAAGTCAGCCCCGCTGCTTTCCACTGTAGGGTGAAGCCCTTTACAGAAAAGTATCAAGTGTTCAGCCGTTTCCTCCTCCTCTCCGCACGCAATGCACAAAGTGTCTATCTCCTGGTACCTGACTCTATACGTCTTAGTCCGCAAAACTCCAGTCCTGGCCTCAAACAACAAAGAGCTTCCCCTACAATTATCATAGATATTTTCTTTGACAATTTCCTGTTTAAAGGTCCGGTATGTTCCCAGTGCCGATTTCGTCAGCATCCCTGTTTTCCACAGAGCTCTCTCTGTTTCTTTAACCTTTTTCTTAACCGATAATTGCTGATTTGCCCCCTTACTGCTGTCCAGATATTTGCTTGTCAATTTTCTAGTTCGCTTTCTCCATTTCGTGTCAACATTCTTTATATACAGGTATCTGAAAACTTTCCTAGCCCACTGCTTTGCCTCCATCTTTCTCAATCGTTCCTCAAATGCTATCTTACTGCTAGCCTCTCTGCTCTCGAAAGACGCCCATCCCATATCACCCTGTACCCCCTGATTTGGTGTATTGCCATGTGCTCCCAAAGCTAACCTCCCTACTCCCCGTTGTTTAATTTCCAGCCTTGCTTGAACATCTGGCCTCATACACAGGACCGCATTACCGAAGGTCAGGCTAGGGACCATCACCCCTTTCCAGATCCCTCTTACCACCTCGTACCTATTGTAATTCCACAGTGCCCTATTTTTCATGACCGCTGCATTCCTACTAGCTTTATTCATTACATATTTTTCATGCTCTGTCAGATACTCAGCACTGTTATTTATCCACACCCCAAGATACTTGTACTCATTCACTACTTTTAGCACGAACTCCTGTATTCTATGCTCGCCGCCCTCTTCATTAAATATCATGACTGCAGATTTTTCCTTACTATACTTGAAGCCTAATCTATCTCCCTCTGTACTGCATATGTCTAACAACTTCTGCAGGTCTTCCTTGTTGTCAGCCATTATCACTATATCGTCCACGTATATTAGTCCCAGTAATGTCTGTTTAATCAATTCCCCTTGCTTGAAAAAAGATAGGTTGAAGCCTAGTCCGCTCCCCTCTAGCTTGGTCTCCAACCCTTGCAGGTACAACATGAACAACAAAGGGGACAGAGGACATCCTTGTCTAAGCCCCCGCTGTATCTCTACAGGCCCTGATACATTTTTTTCCCATTTCATGAGCACTCTGTTACCTCTATATATATCTTTTAAAAGATTAATTACTCCATTTTCTACATCCATTGTACCCAGTATGTCCCACAAATGCTCCTGAGTAACGTTGTCATAGGCTCCCCTAATATCCAGAAATGCTAGCCATAAGGGCCTATGTTCCTTTTCCGCAATTTCTATACACTGTATCAATGAAAATAGATTATCCTCCAACCTCCTTTGTTTCCGGAACCCATTCTGTAGTTCCCCTAACACCCCCTCGTTCTCCACCCAAGCCTGCAGTCTATCCTTTATAATCTGCATCATCACCCTGTAAACCACAGATATCACTGTTATGGGACGATAGTTACTTACGTTTGCTTTGTCCCCCTTTCCCTTATATATCATGTTCATTCTACTTAATCGCCATTCATCGGGGACTTTCTCATCCACTATCATTTTGTTCACTACCTGTATTAATGTTTGCTTGGATTTTGGTCCTAACTTCTTTATCAACATAATCGGGATACCATCTGGTCCTGTTGATGTGCCACTAGGAACCTTCTTCTCTGCCCTTTCCCACTCTCTTTGCTCAAGTGAAGCTATTGCTGTAACCGGTCTATCCTCCTTCGATAAATTATGTACCGCGTGCTTTGCTGTAAATTTTTCCGTCATCATTGTTCCTATGTGTTTTATTGCTTCATCCCCTTCTAGTCGAATACCCTCATCTGTAACAATAAACCTTTGTTCTAGCCTAGTCTTATTACTCATTGCATTTAGATGTTTCCAGAATTTTTGGGCTGCTTTTCTATACTTTTTATTTACTTTTGACATCCATTGGGCACCCTTTCTTCTAATTTTCTCATTAATCAAATAGGATGCGTCCCTTCTACACTTTATGAAGGTATCCCATTTTCTGTCTACTTCGGGTTTTGGTTCCCCCCTCTTGTTGGAATATCTGCGTTCCCTGGACGCTTCCTGGCGCTTTTCTATTGCCCTCTTGACCTCCTCATCCCACCAACTCTTGGGTTTGCATCTTTTCCCTTTCAGCTTTACTCGCACCATAGCTAGCTCTAGCTCCAGTAATCGAGTTAATTTGGTATAAGTCCATTCTGTTTCACTATCCTCAAAAATTACTTTCTCGATTTGTTTGGCTGCTGCTTCCAATTGCTTTTCTGAGTAAAAATTCCCCCCTGATTGTTCATCTCGCTTCAGTCCTACATTGCTTTTTCTTCTGAAGCTCAACTTGATACGCTTCTGGTCACTACCTAGACTTCTGGAACCATCTTCATCTATGTTCATTACCCCGAATCTATTATACATCCTCTGTGACATTAGTGCATAATCTATCGTCGAGTGCAGACTCCCCGCCTCCCATGTTATGAGCCCTTCACACTTCTCGGTGCTGTTGCATACAACTAAATCATGCCTGTCACACATGTCCTGCAGCATGCTTCCTGTCGAATCCGTGTACCCATCCAGGTCTTCTATGTGTGCATTCATGTCGCCTAATATAATTCATCATCATCATCATCATCATCATCATCATCATCATCATCATCATCATCAGCCTTACTACACCCACTGCAGGGCAAAGGCCTCTCCCATGTCTCTCCAATTAGCCCTATCATTTGCCAGCTGCATCCACCCTTTGCCTGCAAACTTCTTAATCTCATCCGCCCACCTAACCTTCTGCCGCCCCCTGCTACGCTTACTTTCTCTTGGAACCCACTCCGTTACCCTTAAAGACCAGCGGTTATCCTGCCTTCGCATTACATGCCCTGCCCAAGCCCATTTCTTTCTCTTGATTTCGACTACGATGTCATTAACCCGTGTTTGTTCCCTTACCCACTCTGCCCGCTTCCGATCTCTTAACGTTACACCTATCATTTTTCTTTCCATGGCTCGCTGCGTTGTCCTTAACTTAAGCTGAACTCTTTTCGTTAGCCTCCACGTTTCTGCCCCGTAGGTGAGTACCGGTAAGATTATGCTGTTGTACACTTTCCTCTTGAGGGAAATTGGTAAACTGCCACTCATGATCTGCGAGAATTTGCCATATGCGCTCCACCCCATTCTTATCCTTCTAGTTATCTCCCTCTCATGATCCGGATCAGCTGTCACTACCTGCCCTAAGTAGACGTATTCCGGGACAATTTCTAGGCTCTCCCTGCCAACTGTGAACTGTTGTTCCCTTGCTAGGCTGTTGAACATTACCTTGGTTTTCTGCATGTTAATTTTTAGACCCATCGATCTGCTCTGCCTGTCTAACTCGTTGATCATGATTTGCAGTTCACCTCCTGAGTGACTCAGCAAGGCAATGTCATCAGCAAATCGCAGATTATTTAGGTATTCTCCATTTATTCTTATTCCCAACTGTTCCCAATTCAGGCCTCGAAAAACCTCCTGCAAACATGCGGTGAACAGCATTGGCGAGATCGTGTCTCCTTGCCTGACACCCTTCCTTATTGGAATTTTATTGCTGACTTTATGGAGGACTATAGTAGCTGTGCAGTTGCTATATATATCTTCCAGTATTTTGACATAAGGCTCTTCTACCCCCTGATTACGCAATGCCTGTATGACTGCTGAGGTTTCCACTGAGTCGAATGCTTTCTCGTAATCAATGAAAGCTATATAGAGAGGTTGGTTATATTCTGCGCATTTCTCTATCACCTGATTGATAGTGTGAATATGATCTATTGTGGAATATCCTTTACGAAAGCCTGCCTGATCATTTGGTTGATTAAAGTCTAACGTTGTCCTGACTCTATTAGCGATTACCTTAGTAAATACTTTGTAGGCAACGGATAGTAAGCTGATCGGCCTGTAATTTTTCAAGTCCTTGGCGTCTCCCTTCTTATGAATTAAGATAATGTTTGCATTCTTCCAAGCTTCTGGTACAGTCGAGGTCATAAGGCATTGCGTATACAGGGTGGCTAGTTTTTCTAGCACGATGTCCCCTCCATCCTTCAACAGATCTGCTGTTACCTGATCCTCCCCAGCTGCTTTTCCCCTTTTCATTGCTTCTAAGGCTTTCTTTACATCATCTTTCGTTACTGGCGGGATGACGCATTGCTGTGCACTGCTGTTCTCATTAGCGCTCCGATTACATTGGCTACTGTACAGGTCTGTGTAGAACTCTTCGGCTACGTTAACTATCTTATCCATATTGCTAATGACATTGCCCTGCTTGTCTCTTAATGCATACATCTGGTTTTTACCTATGCCTAGTTTCCTCTTCACTGTTTTTAGGCTACCTCCGTTCTTTATAGCATGCTCGATTCTCTCCATATTAAACTTCCTTATGTCGGCTACCTTGCGCTTATTTATTAACTTTGATAGCTCCGTTAGCTCTATTCTATCGGTAGTGTTAGATGCCTTCATGTTTTGGCGCTTCTTAATCAGATCTTTCGTCACCTGAGATAGCTTCCCGGTATCTTTTCGAACTGTCCTACCGCCTACTTCTACTGCGCACTCCGTAATTATTGATGTCAGGTTATCGTGCATTGAATGAACATCAAGATCATCTTCCTCAGTTAAAGCCGAATATCTGTTTTGCAGCGCTATCCTAAACTCTTGTGCTTTCCCTCTTACGGCTAACTCGTTAATGGTCTTCTTCTTCGCTAGCTTCTTCCGTTCCCTCTTCAAGTCTAAGCTAATTCTAGACCTTACCATTCTATGGTCGCTGCAACGCACCCTTCCGAGGATGGCCACATCCTGAATGATGCCAGGTTTAGCGCATAGTATGAAGTCGATTTCATTTTTAATCTCACCATTGGGGCTCTTCCAGGTCCACTTCCTGTTTTCTCGTTTGCGGAAGAAGGTATTCATGATACGTAAATTATTTCTATCCGCGAATTCGACCAATAACTCTCCCCTGCTATTTCTAGAGCCTATCCCATAGTCACCTACTGCGTGGTCGTCAGCCTGCTTCTTGCCCACCTTCGCATTGAAGTCGCCCATCAGTACAGTGTACTGCGATTTTACTTTATTCATTGCTGATTCTACGTCCTCATAGAAGCTTTCAACGGTCTGGTCATCATGGCTGGATGTGGGTGCGTAGGCCTGCACCACTTTCAGCTTGTACCTCCTATTCAGCCTAATTGCTATAGCTGCTACCCTCTCGTTAATACTGTAGAACTCCTCTACGTTACCAGCTATATCCTTATTAATGAGGAAACCCACACCTAGTTCTTGTCTATCCTCTAACCCGCGATAGCACAGAATGTGTCCGTCCTTTAGTACTGTATACGCCTCACCGGTCCTCCTAACTTCGCTAAGCCCTATCACATCCCATTTAATTCCCGCTAGTTCCTCAAACAGCACTGCTAGGCTAGCCTCACTAGCTAAAGTTCTAGCGTTAAACGTTGCCAGGTTCAGATTCCAATGGCGGCCTGTCCGGAGCCAGAGATTCTTAGCACCCTCCACTGCGTCACAGGTCTGACCGCCGCCGTGGTCAGTTGCTCTGCAGCCGCTGGGGACTGAGGGCCGAGGGTTAATTGGTTTGATCATAGAAGGTTGTAGCCAAGTACTACACCAGGGTGGCCAAATCCTGCTCTGGTGAGGGAGTGCGTTGTCGGTTTTCGTCACCGAGATCAGGCCGCACTCCAGGCCTGGTTATGCAATTCCATCGACACGCGGATTTTTTTTTTAAACCCGGTGGAGAATTGCGCGGCACCAGGATTTGAACCCTGGTCCTCTTGCACGCGAGGCGGAAGTTCTACCTCTACGCCATCGCTGCTCTATCTCGCCCTGTCCTCCTAGCTCATCAATGTCGCTTGCAATACATTCTAACATTTTCCTGTTTTCCTCTTTGGCATTAACCCCTGTCCACAGGTATACAAAGCCAAGGAGTGTTTGCTTGCCTGCCACTGTTCCTTTTAGCCATAAATGTTCCCTGCATCCCAGTCTAACCCTTTGAAAATTCATACTTTTATGAATGAATGCCCCAATTCCACGTCCCTTTCTGCTGCCCTCTGTTCTATTGCAATATTCCCATGCGTAGTCTGGGTTACAGGCTGGTTGCTCCATGTCTCTATGATGTGTTTCCACTAAACCATATACCATTAATTCCTCCTGCCTTAACTGTTCTTCTATTTCCTCCCATTTCAGTCTATTCCTGCCACCTTGCATGTTAATGAAACCTATATCTGAATTAACTTGGCCCTGGCGCTTGTGTCTCTTTTCTTATGGCTCCATTGTCCGTTTGATCTTAATTCTTCCTTCTCTACACTGGTTCCTTCAGAGCTCTGGGTCTCCCCAAAAAAGCTGTTGCCTGGCGACCTATCCTACTACCAACCTTCTTGCCAGTGGCACCACCGTAGTGGATGCCATCCTGTGCAAAAGGGTGGGGCCTAACCTCGTACACTTCCCTGTTGACCTCCATCACCCCGTATCTTAGTCGTCGACTCAATAGCCTAATTACACGGTTACACCTTTACGACGAGCAGCGCCCCTTGCGGCCAGAGTTGGAAGGCATCGCGCGCGCTGCCACCCTCTCCCTTTGGGAGAGCGCTCCGCTCGACACACTTGTAGGATATTATAGGCACTATATTACTACTGTTACGACAAACAAGACGACTAAACTTCGCCGTAAAGAGAAGCCAAGAACTCGCGACCTCTGGTTGATGTATGCCCAGGAACAATTGCATATACAGACGCGTCGATTATAGAAATGGGTGGTAGAACAGCAGGCACTAGCCCGACATATAGAGAACTAAACGAACAGGTTCGGTCAAAAGTTCCCAGGCCACAGGGTTTGCTTTCGAGCACTATAGTCGGGCAGTTACTACACTCCCGAAGTCCAAATTCCCTTTAGGGAATAGAAGTATCATTCTCACTTCTGAAAATTTTGATACCTTTACTGGTATCATAAGTAGCAGGGATATGCGCTGAAAAGCAGACACTGTGGCCTGGGAACTTTTGACCAACCCTGTAAATCATGAATACATATCAGACCATTCTGATCCGCTTGTGATGGAAACTTATACAATCCGCGATGCTATATGGATGCCATAAATAAAATATAGTCTATAACACAAGCCCGTACATATAACAGGTGTTTCAGGGAAGGTGATCACTCGTGTTTAAAAATAGGGTTTTTAAGGTGAACAGAAGCTTTTTCCGGCATAGTAATGCCAGCGTTGGCGGCTGTCATAAAACAGGCGATTCATCTTAACTAGCTAAGTGATTAACTAAATTCTAATAGTTAACTTTTTAACTATTACCAATAGGCACCTGGGGCTAGATTATGCAACTGTCAATTAGGAAAATTGTCACAAAGGTGTCAATAAGCCTCGCTCCTATTGGTCGGTTGTGGCCAGCGGCCATATTGCTTTCTTGCGTCATGGGTGGCTGCTGATGACGTCACGGATATGACAGAAGTGATGACGTTGCACACCTAATTATGCAGGCGTTTATTGACAGTTTTTTGTCACAGTTTTGAGACTGTCAATTTGACCGTCGAGTTTGTGACTGAAAATGGCGGCTGTGTACGCGGCCGTACGACTGAGGTGGCTGCGCTGGCGCGAGCAACAGCGAAGGAGGGCGCACGAAGACGCGTTTGACTTGTCGGACGAGTTGTTTCGACGCCTTTTTCGACTGGAGAAGCAGACTGTGGAGTGGTTGTGCGACGAACTCGCCGATGAACTGGGAGGTTTGCGTGCGAGTGCGCTGTCGGTGCGGCGGCAGATGCTGTATGCACTGCGGTTCTTTGCCACGGGCGGCTTTCAGGCTGCCGTTGGTAGCGAGGCGCACGTCGGCATCGCACAACCGACGGTGAGCAAATGCGTACAACGGGTGTTGGAGGCAATTCGTAAAGTTAGTGCGTAGAAGGGGTGGGTTCCGTCGTCACCTCTGTGACACACAGCTACACGCTTATGCTGGCAAAGCACTTTATTTTTCCCAGCAAATGGCGCTTCGTGGTAGTCTTCTGTCTCCCAAGGGGAAAGAAACAAACAACCACACATCACATACTGCAACACCTCACCTTTTGGCATTTTTGTCATCGATCGAAAGAGCTGAACACAGACTTCAACAAGTTGTCTTCGTCGATTTCGTTCCGTGCGCTCCCTGCAAGTTCGCTTGGCAGGCACGTAGCCTTCACTGCATTCGTTGAAATTTTTCTGCGCACTTAGGTCAACCGCACAGAAGCTCGATTCAAGACGCCGCGCAAAAAAGCAATAACACGGCGTGAACCAGCTGCTTTAGCAAAGCGGCCTTTTTACTGCCCTCAGCACACCCTCGTGGCACCGAAAGTTACCCACCAGTCAATTTAATAGCACACTTCGAACGCTTTTTTGTTTTGCTTAATATTTTCGAACTTTGAACACAATGTTTTGACAAAATAAAATATTGGTTATTTTCATCGTTGCTTATTTCTTATTTCTTTTTACAAAAAAAAAAATAAGCAGACGGTCCCTCGAATGTTCTCGGGGTGCCGCCCTGCTGTAATTGGCGGATTCCTCGTTGCGTCACGTGGTGACGTCTCATCATGTCGTCATTTTGACGTCACTGTCAATAACTTGTGACAGAATTTGTCACAGTTGCGTAATCTAGCCCCAGATTGCAATTAGAGATTTGTATCCGGCCGTTAATAATAGCCATATCAGTTTTTAGAATTTCGAAAACGCCATTACTTTCGCCGCTGTGGCACGACAAAATTTGGCTACATCGTGCTAAAATACATGCACTTTCGAAAAGTATGCAGGCAAAGCAACCCCTCCAGTGGTCGTAACTAGTCAAAATAGCAAAATTTTGTTCCGCCACAGCGACGAGAGTATAATGGCGTTTTAGAAATTCTAAAAATTGATATGGCTATTACTAACGGCCGGCTACAAATCTCTAATTGCAATCAGGTGCCTATTGGTAATAGTTAAAAAGTTAACTATTATAATTTAGTTAAACACTTCGCTAGTTAAGACGATTTGCCTGTTTTCTGACGTCCGCCAACTCTCATATTACTATGCCGCAAATTGCTTCTCGTTACCTCAAAAACCTTATTTTTAAACATTAGTGTTCACCTTCCCTAAAATACCTGGTATACATACAGACTCTTTAGCCGCCATAAATCAACTGAAAGGAGGAGGAGGAAGCAACTTTATTGAGTCCAAGAACAGGGTCAAGTGAGGGGGGGGGTCGGATTAGGGAAGAGGGAGACGGTGGGCCCTCAGGCCGCTGTAGGTGGCCGAAAATCCTTGGGCTTCGGCGACCCCCATGGCCCAGCGCACGATCCGGATTTGATCTTCCGGACGCGTGAGCTGCGCAGAGCAGAGAACTGAAAAGAGTGACCAAGACACTATGTGTAATGATGCTGAAAACACTGAGCAGAGGAAAGTAGACAATTTTACACACCCAGTTGCAAACACTAACGTATCCCCCACCAGGCTCCCTTTTGACGCCCGCTCTGCTCTCCCCATCTTATAATCCTATTTAAGGAAAAGCACGCGTGCCCTCATTGCCCCGTGCACTCCCCCCGCGCCCCCATAACTTAACGACATTGGAGGAGGTACCCCTTAAAAGTATAAGGGTTGGGGCGACTTTTACGCCGTCGGCCACGTGCCGGTGGGGCTCTCAAGAAGACACAGGCTGCGTTCCAATACTCCCAGGTCTTAAGCCTGACGAAGCAGCGCTCCGACAAAGTTGGACTGGCTTGGTTTTGGCTCGTCTTGTATTAGAGTGGCTACAGCAGTGTAAGCATATGTCTCTCGCGTACGTGCAATTAAAAGGGTTTTGAACGACTTTCGCGTATGCCTGTATTTCAGCATTTAGTATACATTTATCAAATATTTTTGTTATTTTTGCAAAATCCAAAGTAGCGATTGTGGCGCCACACATCCGTGGTGTAAGACACGAGAACCATTTCAATGGCCATTGAGATTTGCCGTGTAGCAGCGGCGAGTTCGATGGCGATTGAGAATCTCGAAGACCCTCGACTCGAGGGTGATTGAAACTGGCCGTGTGACAGGGGTATTAGACGTCTAGCCGGACAGCCGCCATCTTGGGACGCGTTCCATTTCTCGGCGAAGCAGTCTCATAAGACTGCTTCTCCGAAGTCCACATCGATGCAGGCTAACTTGCTGTCTAAAGATGGCGGAGTTCTTGTACTCGGATGAGCGAGTCGTGCTCTTGCGGGCGTCGGACTGTAACCGGAGTATGGGAAAGGAAAAATGTGAGTCATTCCATTGTGTTATTTGGTACGCAAACTAGTGGCTAATTAATCTTCGTGGACGTGCGATTCCTAGCAGTGAATCACGCAGGAGAAAATCGTGCAGTTGAGAGCTTTGCTACAGCAGCGGACGCTGTAGGTCTGTTTACGTGATCCGGCATCTGACGATGCCGGATCTTAATTAGCACCTTTATTTTAGAGATTAATGCTCGTCGCTGTCGTTGGTTTCCTCGAGGGGCGTTAGGACGGCTGGCGTGACGGTTAACAAATGTGTTCTGTTGCTGTATTAGTTGCATCAACTCTTTCGCGTGCATTCTTTTTTATCTCTACACTCACAGAACAAATACACCGGCATGTTGCGAATTGATTTTAGTCGTTGCAGGATTAAAGATCGCTGCTGTATTTAGGTCTCTCGCTGTCTCCGAGTGCCACGTACGGCAGACAGCAGGTTCAATGTCACGTATGTGTTTTCCTGTTGCAGTGTATATTAGCCGTATCGCATTTCGCGCATACTGATTACAGTCTTTCGTATTCTTTCTTATGCTTACAGGACCGTCTGGACGAGCACGTTCGAGGAGCATGTACAGTTTAGCATGAATAATAAAAGAATAATCGCATCTCTTTAGCGTCGTCTTTGGAGAGCGGCCCCGTCTGCTACAAGTAGACTGACCGATAGGCACATCTACCAGTCCGGTTTACGCGCAAAGTAATTGCAGAAGAAATGTGTAAACTTGTTGAAAACACGTTTTTAATTATCGTTATTGCTCAGTTTGTGAAAAATAGTAGTACAACTGTTCATAAGCTTTAGTTACATTATTATGCCGCGAGGCGGCGCGAGCAGTAGACAAGTTCCAATACATGGACATGTAGACTGCTTCCTAGACGTCACACTAGACGTCTTGTTAGACGTCTAGAGTATTGGAACGCAGCCACAGAACCCACTACCTGCCCGAGGTGTTCCACACCGTCTGTAGAGGTGGATGTTCGCCACCTGCTGTGGACTTGTGCAGCGACAAGGGTTTCAGAGACACGAATTTTACAGGAAGTGGGACTAACGGCGACAAGGGAGGAAGATTTCTCCAAGTGGCTGACAGACAACAATAAGAGCAGGAGTCTTCTCCGGTTCCTGCACGAAAACGGACCGCAGCGGTGGCCAAGTGGTTGAGCATCCGCCTCGCATGCAGGAGGTGCGGGGTTCGATCCCCAGTGCCGCCGGGTACCCACCGGTGATACAATGGGTACAAGCTTTCCCCTGGTCTGGTGCTCGGCTTATTTGGGGTGAAATGCTTGGAAAATGGGTCTTTGACCCCACCTTGTGAAATGAAAAACTACCTTGTGTCATGGCGCTCTTTGGCCATAGATGCCCTTGCGCCATAAAAATTCATAATCATCATCTTCCTGCATGAAAACAGCTTACATGATTTCCTTTAACTATTATGCAGCGAACCCAAATTATGCATTTATGGCAAGTGTACGAAATAAAAAAAGGAAAGACAAGTAAAAGAAATTTCAAGTGCACATTTTTGATATTCGATATTTCGGACCAAATTGCCGATTAGGAAAATTTAAAAACAGGGCTCACCATTAAAAAATTACTCTGTATACCGAGATAATAGAGTTGAAATTGCATGGAAAGGGATAAGAAGCACGACAGCTAGTTGTTGAGGCACGCAAAGGACTAGGAAAGGTTGTCCGTTGTCACCGCTGCTATTCGTGATTTGTGTGACAAATATGGAACGAAGGTTATAAGTAATCTAGTTTGTAATATTCCACACAAATTAGGCGGAGTGGTCGTAGAGCAGAAGCTCTAGGATATAATGTATTCAGACGACGTACTATTAGCTGGTAGCGAGGAAGATTTGGAGATTGTGATTAAGACTTATGGAGAAGAAGACGTTCTAGGCTTTACTTTTAGCACCATCATGACAGGTTTGATACTTAACGATTCCGCTGATCAGGTCCTCGGAATAAAAGGGCACGAGATACCCAGGCTGATACAATACAAATATCTCGGGGTACAGGTAAACGAAGGACATACATACATGAAAAATCCCGAAAAGACTACTAGAGAGGAAGCGCGAAGATATGCCGCTATAATGAAGCACAGAACATTATGGGGGCACAACAGGTACGCAGTACTGAGAGGTATATGGAAAGGAATAATGGTGCCAGGGCTGACATTTAGGAATGCAGTTCTATGGCTAAGGGCACAAGTTCAGTCGGGGCTATAAATAAATCAGAGAGCTGTTGGCAGATTATAACACTAGGTGCCCACGTCAAGACCATAAATGGGGCAGTACAAGGGGATATGGGCTGGGCATCGTTCGAAGCACGGGAAGCTAAGAGTAAAGTATTATATGAAGAATTCCCGAGGAAATTGTAGGATTACAGGTGGACAGCTAAGCTATTTAAATACTCGTGCAGAAAGAGCGTGGACTCGCATTGGCGGAAAATGTCTGGCGGAAAAACTAACCAGTATACTGTTGTGATCGGAGGCCCCGACAGCGGGAACAGACGAGCCGGGCAGGCGCCATCGAACTATGTTTGACCCAAAGGTGCTGTCGTCCTAAGAAGAGGATTAGGAACGGCTCCTGGCGACGGTGAGCTGTGACGAAAGGCCTCTCATCCCTTCGTCCGGAGTATGGAATGCGGCACTGCTCCCGAACTGCGCCCTCACGTGGACCGGCAGAAAGACGCGAACAAAGGCGCCGGACCCGCCTCGCTCGCTTGCACGTGCGACCAGACAAAGCGGGGGCGGACACGGCTGATTCATCTTACCCTCTGGAATGCCCGGGGCCGTCAGGACGCCTCTTTCCCACGGAGGGCATCACCGCCTGCTAAGCCAACGACCTTATGCACATGATCAACCCGTCGGAAATCACATTCCAGGACGCCTCTTTCCCACGGAGGGGGTCACCGCCTGCTAAGCCAACGACCTTATGCACCTGCTCAACCGGTCGGAAACAATTCCAGGACCTCAATGCGCCAGGATTCCTTATCGCCTGTGCACGTGTTTGTGGGGGCGGAGCGGTCACGGGGTTAGGGAAGAGACTATGAAGAGTGTGTCTGCCCACTGGACGCTTGATCAGCCACCGGTTTCCCTAGCTAGGTGCCTAGAGAATATCAACTGTATTTAAGCCGCGATTTGGCTGGTTTCACGGCACTTCATCTCTGACTTTTGGGTCTCCCTGCTTCTGTTGTAAATATGTAGCACTTCATCTCTGACTTTTGGTCTCCCTGCTTCTCTTGTAAATATGTAAATAAACCTTCAAGTTTACCAACCCTCCTGAAGGCTTCCCTCTGTCGTCTGCAGAGTTCATCGTCATGCGGTGAAAACCTCGGTCCCGATACCCAAGCATATCAACTGGTTGGCAGCGGTGGGATGGTCTGCGCCTGGTCCTGACTCTAGTATGGTAAGTGCGCGGTCTTTCTCTTGGAGCATTGCCAGGTTTTACAACTTTGGAAAATTGTTAGCCTAGGTAATCGAACGTTGGTATAAGAGGCAGCCGGGGCTCCTCTGACCACGTGAGTAGAGACTTGCCGTTGCTTAAATAGTCATGGACTGGAAGAAGCTGCGCAAACCAGACCTAGTTCTCGTATGCGGGGAATTGGGCATTGATTGTGGGTCGATCCGTAGAAAACCTGAATTGATTAGGGCAATTGAGGATATCGGTGCGGACGAGGAGGAGATAGTAGAATGTTGGGAGCTAATTAAGGAAAGGGAACAAAAGAAGCGAGAGGATGAACAAAAAAAGCGCGAAGAGCAGGAAAGAGAGCACGAAAGAAAGCGCGAAGAGCAGGAAAGGGAGCACGAAAGATAGCGCGAAGAGCAGGAAAGGGAGCACGAAAGGAAGCGCGAAGAGCAGGAAAGAGAGCATGAAAGAGAGATCGAGAAAAAACGGCTCGATCTACAGATAGCTCAGGCTGCACAGGCAGAACGCACTAGGCTAGAGGTGCCGAACACAGTGGCAAGCCAGGCAGCATCAAAAATAAAAATAAAGGACCTCTTGCAACCGTACAAACTTGGAGAGGACATAGGGCTCTTTCTCGTGAACTTTGAGCGGGCATGTGAAAATTGCGAGTTCCCGACCGAGTCTTGGCCGCAGAAACTTCTGACCATTCTTCCATGTGAGGCGGCCCAAGTAATCGCTCGTCTGGCAAAAGAAGAGGCGGCACACTATACTAAAGTAAAGGCAGCACTCCTAAAAAAGTATCGCCTGTCCGCAGAGGCCTTTCAGCGCCGCTTCAGGGAAGCCAGAAAACACCCTAATCAGTCATTTCCGGATTTTGCGTATAACCTTAAGGCAGACCTGAAGGAATGGCTAAAGGGAGAACAGGCTTACGGAACTCACGATAAAGTAATAGAGGTGATCTGCCTGGAGCAGTTTTTTGGCTCTTTGAGGGAAGAAATGCGCGTGTGGGTGCAGGACAGGCCGGGAAATAAAACCCTAGAAAGTGCAGCAGAGCTGGCCGAAGAGTTCTATGCCAAGCGCGAAGCAGAGGGTGCGCGTGCCCCCGTAAGCCACAAAGCAGAATCAAGCAACCCCACAAAGGGGGCGACCGAAAAGGAGAGGGATAAGGCTTTTGAAGCCAGAAAGAAACCAGTGTGTTTCCGTTGTCACGAGCCCGGTCACTTCGCCCACGCTTGCAGGAAGCAGGAAATCGTTCTCTCCTTGGTGGAGGCGGGCGATGAGAACATGCGCCTGCTAGAGCCATACCTGAAAGACATGCAGGTTAATGGAAAACCGTGCCGGGTTCTGAGGGACTCCGCGGCCACCATGGACGTAATCCACCCCACGTACGTGAACGCAGCTGATTTTACTGGGGAATGTGCAGGGATTAGGCAGGTGGCCGAAGAGAATAGCGCGTGCTTGCCGATCGCACGAATTAGAATAGAGGGCCCGTTTGGCGTTCTGGAAACGGAGGCAGCGGTATCACCGAATCTGCCGGAAAAATTTCCGTACCTCTTTTCAAATCGGTCGGAGCAGATGCTCCAAGAAGGGGGTCGTAGTTTCGGCGATCGAACCGTCCAGGCGCTCACTCGTGCGAAGGCTCGCGAGATTGCAGCTGAAGTAAATCGTAGGAAGAACGAAGGCTCTCCCACGACGGGTCGGGCAGGGGCAAACCCAGGAGGCGATGCTTCTGAGACGAGCGGAGAGACTCGCGGCAGGAACAGATGCGACGCCGAGTACAAGGACTCAAAGGGGGTCCAGTTCGATCAGCTCGTGGTGCCGCAGAAATACCACGCAGGCATCCTTAAATTGTGCCATGGTGGGGGTTGGTCTTGCCACCTTGGAGTGAAGAAAACTAAAGCTAGGTTTCTACAGGAGTTTTATTGGCCTGGCTGCGTCAGGGATATCAAGCAGTTTGTAAAGTCCTGCGACACCTGTCAGCGTGTCGGAAAGCCAGGGGATTTAAGGAAGGCTCCGATAAAGCTAGTGCCCGTGATTAGCGAACCCTTCCGTCGTTTGGTGGGGGACGTAGTCGGTCCTCTACCAGTGACTCAGTCGGGCTACCGCTACCGAAAAGGGCGGGAAAACGGGAATGCCGACGGTCTCAGTAGCAGCTTTCCTGCATAATCTGGCGTAAAATGCCCTAATGCTCGAGAAAAGCTACCGTATCATTTTTTTTCTTGCTTCTCCGTACATACCTCATTGCCGAAAAAAAAAGTTTTTTACCAAATTTCAGACGCATGTCTTTTGCGAAAAAAGGAAAAACAAAGAGGAACTAGTTTTGGTTCAGCAGACTTCCGGGCGTGAGCTGTTGGCGAGGGTTAAGTCATCCAAAATTTGCAGCCATATTGCTCTGTATTAAAGACCTGGCAATGTTCTGAGGCTGGCCGCGTGCTGCCTAGCCGGAGGTAGGGGCTGAGCTCAGATCGGATCGCTAATGCTCCGTTAAGGACCCTTGCCAGCTGTGCAGGTCAAGTGGACTGACTACTACGAGGCCGACTGGGACTCTGACGCCCATTCGTGGTGCACCGACCAGCTGCAACCACTTCGTGGCGTCTTCTTGGCGGCGGACGGATTGTTGTGATCGGAGGCCCCGACAGCGGGAACAGACGAGCCCGGCAGGCGCCATCGAACTATGTTTGACCCAAAGGTGCTGTCGTCCTAAGAAGAGGATTAGGAACGGCTCCTGGCGACGGTGAGCTGTGACGAAAGGCCTCTCATCCCTTCGTCCGGAGTATGGAATGCGGCACTGCTCCCGAACTGCGCCCTCACGTGGACCGGCAGAAAGACGCGAACAAAGGCGCCGGACCCGCCTCGCTCGCTTGCACGTGCGGCCAGACAAAGCGGGGGCGGACACGGCTGATTCATCTTACCCTCTGGAATGCCCGGGGCCGTCAGGACGCCTCTTTCCCACGGAGGGCATCACCGCCTGCTAAGCCAACGACCTTATGCACATGATCAACCCGTCGGAAATCACATTCCAGGACGCCTCTTTCCCACGGAGGGGGTCACCGCCTGCTAAGCCAACGACCTTATGCACCTGCTCAACCGGTCGGAAACAATTCCAGGACCTCAATGCGCCAGGATTCCTTATCGCCTGTGCACGTGTTTGTGGGGGCGGAGCGGTCACGGGGTTAGGGAAGAGACTATGAAGAGTGTGTCTGCCCATTGGACGCTTGATCAGCCACCGGTTTCCCTAGCTAGGTGCCTAGAGAATATCAACTGTATTTAAGCCGCGATTTGGCTGGTTTCACGGCACTTCATCTCTGACTTTTGGGTCTCCCTGCTTCTGTTGTAAATATGTAGCACTTCATCTCTGACTTTTGGTCTCCCTGCTTCTCTTGTAAATATGTAAATAAACCTTCAAGTTTACCAACCCTCCTGAAGGCTTCCCTCCGTCGTCTGCAGAGTTCATCGTCATGCGGTGAAGACCTCGGTCCCGATACCCAAGCATATCAATACGCAGGAAACCGCAGGGGAGAAATAAAGAGCTCAAAAAACGAAGAGAGTACGGCCGGAGTAATTGAATGGAGAAAAAGTAGACACTAGCGTAGGCCTCTCAAGGGTCAAGATTAAAAATTGATCACACGTTAAATCAGTAAAATTATTATCTAATGAAAAATGACGAATTTATAGATATTACCACTAAATTTGACAGATTGGTTAGAGAAATGAAAGACTTGAAATCCTTCTTTACCAAATTCTCAAAGAAAATGCGACAGCATTTGGGTGCCTGCTATATATGGTGCCTACAATGAATGCCTAATTTTCTTGTGATTCCGCTAAAACTCCGATTGGAACCGTTTCCATTGCCCTTGGTGATGACTCATGCATACCATTCTAGAATGGTAAATTCTAGAATGTTCAAGTATACCTTCCATTCAATTATCATATTAGATTATACTAATCCCACTGTCTAATCCACCTTAGTATACCCACTAATCGCCACTAATACACCTTAATTCATTTTCCGGGGTGGGCCTGCCTTCAAAATTTTGGGGGTCCTTTTGAATTTTCAGGGGTGGGCCAACTGCCAATGTTTGGGGGTCCTCAGATTTTCAAATTTGGGGGTGCTCTATTGTTCCACTGGTTGTCATGTGTTGATGACGTCACGGCCCTCCCAATCACATTCATAGATCGCAGGGAGTCCTCATACCACTACTGCCGCAGTGGTGCAGCGGGCAAACGATCGATGCGCCACTGTCCCGGCAGTGGCTGTTTCAAACACAGCCACCGGTCGGGTGTGCGAGACCCAGGTTGCTGTTCCCGAGAAACCCAGCCAATCAGGGACTTTAAATATGGCGGCGCTATCTGGCAAGAATGGTCGAACGGGCTAATTTGTAATTCATGCTTGAAAAAAAAAACAGCGCAAACTTAAGACATGAACTGGGCAAGATCAGCGAGCGCTGTGCCGGCCTATATCTTTCTCAGTCCATGTCTTAAGTTTGCGCTGTCTTTTTCCAAAGACGCTATCTGGTTGGCCAGTTGTGGCCACATGACACTGATGACGTCATCGGGATCACATTACTCCCGATCGACCAATCAGGGCATTTTGTTACGGAGAAAACGGAAACTGCATGACGACTGTCTAAATTGCTATTGTAATAAAATAAAAAGAATACCGAGCATGGTGGCACTTGCGTCGCCCTGTTCCCGCACAATCTGTTGCCGTGTAGAGCATGTCAGTCTGAACTTTAAAGTCACGTACAATTATAAAAGCCTGATGGCCCGAATGCCCCTTTCTAGGCAAGCAAATATTTACAGAGTTTTGTCCTCATCTTCTTCGCCAGTCCACATGTGAAGCCCTTGCCAAAAATATACAGCCCACTGGGTTTGCGTGTAGTCCATGCAGCGTGGATCGTTTTTGCATCGTTAACGCTCCAAATCTCTCGATGTCCAGAGGAACTCTCGTCTTCACCGCTTAGCAGCCTTGGAATTCCAGTGGTGCCACAAGAGGCACTCTAATAAAATAAACCCATTGGGCTGTATATTTTTGACCACTGCCGTAGTTTACTACAGTCATTAGTTTGGTGTTACGGGAGGACCCTGTCAACCGCATGTATTTACTACACGCAGTCTGCACGCTTTTCCGCTGGGTGTCTGCCTAACTAAACTACCCCGACACCCACTCCTTCACGCCTGTCATTGGCCCGTCTGCTTTCTTGAGTACGTCTTTATGAGTGCGACTTTTACTTCCCTTTTTCCAGGAATGTGGTGGTTACTTCCCCTTTTCGAGGAATGCGGCGGCTTCGGAAATGGGAATTCCCATTTCCGAATCCGCCGCAGTGGCTCAGTGGTTATGGTGCTCAGCTGCTGGCCCCAAAGACGCGGGTTCGATCCCGGCCGCGGCTGTGGCATTTTGATGGAGGCGAAATGGTAGAGACTAGAGGGGGATCGAAATTATCCGGCGCCCTCTACTGCGGCGCCCTTCCCGAGTCGTTTTGGGACGTTAAGAGGACTCACCAGTGACAGTGTCCATGGGAAATACACGAGAACTTTCAGAAGCTGTAGCGTGTCTAAAAATGGCTCGATTTTGATGAGATTTGTGGCAGCGTTTTCTTATTTAGTGAATAGAGGAAATGTTTCGGACAGATATTATTTTCTGAGTTCAATTTCTTTTTTACAAATCGGAGGTAAATATTCAGAAGAAAATGCACTTTTAGGCATGCCGGTCTTTTATGTCATCTCGTGAAAAAACTAAGCCAAATATCAAAATTTCATCCGCAACATTTCCTCTGTTTTTATTTCTTGATTGTCAAGCCTCAATTTTCATCCATATCGAGCTTAGTGTTTGCGTTTTACAGGCTCTGAAAGTTGTGTATGTAGTTTCTGCGGGGATTTGAAATTCGCACCAAATTTAACTAGCGCGACGTGGCTCCATCTGGCGTCAGAATATTTTGTCGCTACTACACTCTACCACCAACCTCGTGGTTGTCTGTGTTCGTGCGCGCAGGTTTTTACTCAGAACTTGAACTGACTTGGGGTCTTTTTTTTCTTGCTTGGGCTCTGTTCGGAAAGGATTTCTGCTTTTCTTTTTTGCTCGAGCTTGTGGTGCAGAAAGGAAGTGGGATGCAAGGTCACACCCAAAAGCGCCCCCCCCCCCCCCCTTTACCCTCCCGGCAGCCACACAATAAGGCATTGCTAGTGCCAAAACACAGGAAGGGGGCACCCTATTCAGGAAATTGTGGCAGAACAGCATTGTTTTTGCCCAGCGCAGGAGCGCAGTAACCCAGGTGTCGATACAAGTCAAGAATACAGCTGCAAATATTCCTCATAGGAGGCCCTCGAGCCAATAGCGGCGCTTATATGAACCCAACACGGCCTGGTTGTAGAGTTATCGGACCGAAAACGCGCGCCGAGTAGGGAGTCGACGGGTAGGGTTCAGTCAACTCCGCCGCAAGGGGTAGGTGACTCAACTCGACTCTGACCCGATGTGCTTGTAAACGCTGTCGAGTCGAAATCACATGCGATTTCACGCTATACTCGCGGGCAACTATCTATGGCAGTGCAACAGCCGACATCAAGGGGAGAAAGGACCGTCTCCTTCCTTTTCCTGCTCAGCCCCTGCTGCACTGCAACTGCGACGTCATGAGAACCGGTCGAAGCCAACGTTCGTCTCTGGCTCCAAGCTGAAACCAGAATGTTTCGGATCGGCATCGAAACATCGGTTCTCTAACGAATCTTTCGTCGAGTGTCGCTCTTTTTTTCTCTAATTCTCCTCCCGGCCAGACATATCTCTGCCAAAATGTTCGCGTTATCGGTGCAGGTGCTGTCCACTGTACGCAGGTAAGCGTGGGTGCACCTTGTCTGCAGAAAGGAGCTCGCGGATTTCTGAGCCCCTACTCTAGAATAGACATCTCCGAGGTGCAAATAACGTGATGTCAAACGTTCATGGCCTGGCTGGCACAATCATTCAGTTTCGCTTCTGAACCGTTTTCGCATGTGTCAAGCGTTCCCCAACCGTCTTTCTTCTTCCAATTAGATACGCCTCGGTATGCGCCACACCTAGCCGCAGCTCCTGCACTACGCTTCCAAAAGTCGCATATTTCAATCAGAAAAACGCTCGGAAGAGGCGCTATATAAATGCATTTATAAAGTATAATACATAAAAGTATATGTACTAACTTATATCATCTTCTCAACGGATGCATGGAGAATATCACGCAATTGTCGCAAAATTTCTTGCACAGTAGGTTCATCGTCGGATGAAGTGTCTACGACGAGTTCCTTGTGTGAAGTACGAAGCATCCATGCTTCTGTCGTGATCAGGGGAACAGCGTTCTGCGCCGCGTTGAAACCGGCGTTCCGCGGCATATGGGGTGCGACGGCTTTCTCTGCTCCCAGCCAGCGGGCTGACCGACCGCTTTGAGACGCCGCCGTATTGATACACAGACGTGCAAGACGATACTGGAAGCGTGAGCTTCGCACTAACATACACAGGTACGTAGATGACCATGTATGCAAAATACATTTTTTCACGTGGGTCGCTCAGCGCCGATACTTACCGAACGAACGCGGATTACCTAAACGCGAAGTAGCGTTCAGCAGACTAAAATACGCACTTTCAGTCGTGTAAGCGATTTCATCTTCACAGAAGGTAAGGCTGCCACTGTCTTGGTCGCATGGGTGCACCGCCATAATGCTGCCGACGTCCAGGCAGACGAACTTCCCAGGCTTGTGAGGCTGCGCTGCAACCGCTCTCGGCAGTTACTGCCAGAAAATGGCGTTGTGCGTTTGAAACGCGCGCCTTCCTTTTTCGTCTGCTAGCCTGCACCTCCAAAGAAAGCGGTCTTGAAAGCGTTCTCGTGCTACACTACGCGTAAAAGAAATGCGTTCGTGTCGATGGGCGGAGTACCCTTTTTGTACACTGGTAAAAAAAAAAATGGAGCGATGCTACACTGGCTATAGCCAGTTTATACACTATACTGTATAGCCAGTGTAGGCAAAAAAATGGCCCTAATGAGGTAGGCAGTACTGCACAGCAATGGGACTTCCCGCCAGAAACGAAATACAAAGTAAAGGAAGCCTTGGATGCAATGCAAAGGAGGAAGGTAGCTGGTGAGGATCAGGTAACAGCAAATATCTGTTGAAGGATGCAGGGGAGACTGTGCTAGAAAAACTAGCCACCCTGTATACGCAATGCCTGTTGTCCTCGACCATACCAGAAGCTCGGAAGAACGCTAAAATTATCTTAAACGATGAGAAAGGAGACGTCAAGGACTTCAAAAATTACTGACCGATCAGCTTACTATCCGTGGCATATACAAGGTATTTACTAAGGTAATCGTTAATAGAGTCAGGGCAACCTTAGACTTAAAGCAACCAAATGATCAGGCAGGCTTTCGTAAAGGATACTCGACAATACAACATATTCACACTATCAATCAGGTGATTTCACACTATCAGTCAGGTGATAGAGAAATGTGCAGAATACAACCAACCCCTCTATATAGACTTCATTGATTACGAGAAAGCATTTGACTCAGTGGAAACCTCAACGGTAGTGCAAACATTGCGAAATCAGGCTGTAGGTCTTATGTGAAAATATTGGGAGATATATATATATATATATATATATATATATATATATATATATATATATATATATATATATATATATATATATATATATATATATATATATATATATATATATATATATATATATATATAGCAGCTGCACAGCTACCATAGTCCTCCATAAATTCAGCAATTAAATTCCAATAAGGAAGGCTGTCAGGCAGGAAGAAACGATCTCACTAATGCTATTCACCGCCTGTTTACAGTAAAGCCCCTCCACGACGTTTTCTGCCGACCAGGTTAAGTAGCGCCAACCTCCCCTCCCCCACGGCTCTTCCTCCTCACTAATCTTTCCGACTTCCGGCCTTGAAAGGAAAGAAGCGCTGGTATTTTGTTTCCCGGTAGTCGGAGCGAGCCTGTGGCTACGTCGCATCGCTGCTGTTTTTATCCATTGCCGTATTGCTGTTTGGGTGATATTTTTTCGAACAGTGTCTGAAAAAGAAGCATATCGCGCTAGTGGCCCGTATCCGCATGCGATGATTACACCGTGTGAAAAGTGTCGAAATTTCTGAGCGTTCAAGCCACGAAGTTGACCGACGCCAAGGGACAGGGATCAGAGCCGCTGCTTGTTGATGCCGTGGTGCGCCTCCGCACCTCGGTGATAACACCGGCGCTTTCGCATTATGTGCTTGCATCACAGATTCGTATTCGGTAGATCAACGTATCGGCAAAACGATGAGCGCGACCGTGATTAACCTGTGTGACGGATAACGACATGACTGGGTCCGTTTTTTCTCCCATGCGAGCAGATACAAAATGGACGCCGACTTCCCGCGGAAAGCGGAAATCGGAACCGGAAAAGCTATTAGGGGATACGGAAAGAAGGCAGCGGCGCAGTTCAAAGTTTGGAGTTACTTAAAAAGCTGCCAGTGACAATGGAGGGAGTTTAGTTCACAAGAGGTATTCCGAGGCCTGGATTAGGAACAGCTGGGGATAAGAGTTAAAGGAGAAATCCTAAGTAATATGCGATTCGCCGATGACGCTGTCTTGTATAGTCACCCAGGAAATGAACTGCAAAGCATGACCAATGAGTTAAGACAGGCAGAGCAGAACGGTGGGTCTAAAAATAAATACGCAGAAAACCAAGGTAATGTTCAACAGCCTTGCAAGGGAACAACAGTTCACAATTGGCAGCGCTAGTGTGTGTCCGTTCTTCGTGTGTCCGTGTTTCATTGCGCTGTTTCTTCCCCTGAAATGCATTACCAACTAGCCCGGAACCTTGCTCTTCTTGCTCTTCAGAGCCTGGAAGTTGTGACGGAATACGTTTACTTAGGGCAGGTAGTGACCGCTGATCCGTATCACGAGAGGGAAATAACTAAAAGGATAAGAATGGGGTGGAGCGCATATGGCAGTTTCTCTCAGACAAGCAAAAACATGCTTCCAAGCTATTTTCTGAGAATATGCCATTGTGCTCGAATTTATGAGCGTTGCCTTATTAAATAATTACCTTGTTAATCTTCCATTTATGAACATCAAAAAAAAAAGAAAACATCCCTCATGCTCCTTGGTTTCGGTAACTCGACCTCCGTCATGTATGCCACAACGAGCACCTCTTTTCCTTTCACTTGTATGCTTAATAGTTTAACGAGGGCCTCGATTATGGCAGTTTTGCTGCCAATAGATAGCATAAGAGGGTTCTCGCACAGCGTCCGCCCTCATCATTTCATCACGTTCCTACGTGGTACTCGCGGTGCTCTACCAAATGAGCTGCGTACGGCGACGGCTGTCCAACCTTCTGCTTTCGGGGGTATTCATGCGTATTGTAACCGAACATTGTGAGTGTCCGCCAGCGCCACCTTCGTCCATAGCGGCTGATACGTAGTACGTCCCGTACTATAGTAGCTCAGTTGGTAGAGAGGAGCGCTCCCCAGCCAATCTTGCCAGACGCCTCCTGAACGCCGATCTGGAAGGATGCCACCTAAACGCTCTTTGCAGTCTTTAATCAACATCTTCACCACACATAAGCGACACAAGCAGCAACACCGCGCTAAAGGGTTTCGCCTCACCGCACTTTAGGTCAACAAAGTGACCCCCCCCTGAATATTTTCTCAATGCCTGCAGGCGCATTGAAGGTTGCACTGCTCAGGCCGCGCAGGGAAGTGCAGAACGCGCGGTTCAGTTCGCGGCTTCATTCTTAGGTTGCCAGGTTATGAAGCTTCTTCGTGGTTTCCGTGCTCCAAATCATTGCTGAGATTTCTGCCCGAGGAGAATATGAAAGTAAATTTCTCGAGGCTGCGTGCAGCTTCGCGCCGGCAGTGAAAGAAAACAGACCGGTTAGGAACATAAAAATGCTTAGCATTGTTTTATTTTATGCAACATAATTTTTTACACAGAGCGACTAGTTTAAGTTCAATGGCAGTGTTCCCCGACCCCAGAAGCCTCAAACATGATGCTCTAAGAAAACAATTCTAGACTGCGCTGCTCAAGTAAACAACACATTTGACGTCACACAGTGAGGTTGCACAGCCAACAAAATTGGTCTGATAATATAAAAATGGCAGTGTTACAGGAGAAAATGCAGCACATTATTGAAGAGAAAAAGGGAACTGCTTGCATACTCTGCGTAAGCAAAAGTGGTGCAGATGTGTGTAGTGACGATGTATGTCTGTTTCAGCTCTTGACCAACTCGCTGGTTGCAGCAAAATAAGAAGAAATGCTGAGCCGAAAGAAAGGTTATTAAATAGAGTGACACGTTCTTTGCTGTTGCCTATGTGGCACCTTTGTTGCTGTCGAATTTGTGAGACAACACCAGCTGAATCACGCAGGCCTTTCTGGTTGGCCCATTAGAACAGTCACTCGTCAAATGCTTTCGCGAATCGGTAAATGTGTGTGCGATTTTGACTTGGCAGTTCGCTGCTAGGGCAGTTTTACATACTAGCATCGAGTCTAGACAAAACAAAACAAGAAAGCACCGTTTAAGTTCAAGAGCTTTGATGAAAACATGTACAAATGCGCCCTTTACTATCCTGCAACAAAACGGCAAGAAGACAAGCTGGGTTCCACCAGTGCTGATGAAAAGAAAACAAAAAAGGAGTAGAAAACAGTAACAACAACAACAATAAAATTTTCCTAATTAAGTGCGAAAAAAAAGAGAAGAACCCACATGCATCGTGTCGCACTTTAGGACCGGATTCCATTCTGTTATTAGAGCAGAGTGGATCCTTAGCTCTCCTGTTGGGCACTGACCGTCGTTCTGCATTTTCTTGCCATCTCTCTCTTTTTTTTTCACTTTTGCGCCTAGAAGCCGATGTTTGAGTCCTTGATGCATACAGCACAGCGACTAACACGGTTGCGAAGCTTGCCAGCTTTAAGCGTTTCGCTGACGGGCCGCTCGAACTGGAAGTCCTGCTCGATGGTGGACAGCCAGAAGCTGAGCTTGTTGGCGAAGTAGTGGCACGTGCCGCGGGCGCCATTGCACTCGATGAACGGCGTGGCCCGGAAGTCCTCGAGGCACGAGCCGGGACTGGACAGCGACTGGCCGCCTCCCTCGGCGCCGGCAGCCGTGTGCTGCGCGTGTGAAGGACAAGGACCGCTTCAGATAAGAGCCTAAGAAGGGCGCGCTGCATGGTGCCCAAGGACTAAGATTTGTTAAGTGGTTCAGCAGGCCATAGGCGCGACAAAAGCTCACTTATGCAACTCCCGTCGTAAAAGAAAGCGGCCAGGTACCGTCGCAAACGGGTCGTATGCTATGAAAGTATGCTGCTCCAATGCTGAAATAAGTTTGGCAGGCTTTTCCATGCCTATTCGGGGACGTTGCTAGAAATAAAGCAAACGAGTTCTTGCAGGTGAGAGTTAATTGTTCTCCTGGTTGTTTTACGCTTCCTGGTTTCTGTTACACGTTATGATCACGGACATTGGTTTTGCGCTTTTCGTGACAAGTATGCTCATAAGCACTGCCACCTTATGCATTCGCCATAAAAGGCTGGGCAGTCACTAATGTCGCCAAGTGTAGATTTCGTGCTTCATTTTGAGCAAGGGTGCAACTTTTCATGTTTTCTTGATTAAGATTCAGCAGGTAATGCAGTAGACGAGGGAAAAGGTTTCTCTGCAGAGGGGGAGCCTGAGGCTCACGTACAGTTTAGCCGGAATGTTTTTCCCCCTTGGTACAAAAAAAAAAGACAAGCATGAACAACCTCACGTAAACTTCAAGGGCTTTCAGGATACATTTCTCAAGGGCTTATTCGTTCCACTTAGATGTGCAAGGAAGTAAATATTGGCTACGCCTGTTAGCCTTTTATTGCTCACGTTCGTGAAAACTCAGGAAATAAAATAACTAAAAATTACGAGAAAATCACTTTTGCGAACATTTAAAACATGAAAAAAACCGCTGTGGATGTAACATTATAGCAAAACAGTGTCGCTTCACACTCACCATGGCAAAACTGTAACCGATCCACAGTTGATTCCATCCTCCAGACGGGCACTCGGGAATAGACATGGACTGGCTATGGACGGCTATGACGTTGGCCGGAGCTTCGCAGACCACACAGCGACTGATATACTGCCTGATGGTGTCCTCTCCCACAGGCATCATTGGTATTGGAGCGTTCGTCGAAAGCCAGTAAGATTTGTCGTTTCGGCTGGCGTAGTTGCACACGCTGTTGAAGTCGCAAAACAGGAACGGCATAGTGCTAAACCTCCTGAGACAGGAGCCGGCATAACCTGTGAGAAGCAGGACGAAAATAAGTGAGGGTGGGGAGTCTCCAAAGGGCTGATGGGTTCTTTAACACAACTGAAAGCTCTCTTTAGCCGGAAACAGCTTTGTGCGTGTTTTCCTCGCCATAACCAGAAAAATAAAAAAGTATGTCACCGCTTGCAAAAATTTTTAGAAAGCAACCTAATTTGCCAGCACATACGACTTACGAGCGTATTCAGTCTCCTAGCCAATCCTGGTACCCGCATACGAGTTGCTCTTCTTGAATTTCTCGAGCTGCATGCGGAAACCCCGTGTCATTCTCCCCTCACGTTTCGCCTTGTACTAAGCAGCCACTTGAACTCAGGAAGGTGTCACTTGAGTTGTGTGTTTAGCCACACGGCTGTAGAAGGCGAGTTGCTAATGATCCGTTTTTCACAAAACGGCGCAAAACACGAAGGCAGAAAATAGGCTCTCTCAGAGGTGTAGCCAGGGGGCGGGGAGTTGGGCTTCAGCCCCCCCCCCCACGAAATGTTTTCGAACTGTCACGCACCGCTGACCAAAACAACCACCGGCGCCGGAAGTCATCCTGGATTTTGCCACCTACATTTTGCCACCTAAACTCGTCTTCGTACGATAATAGTGCTATGACCGCTTTCGGTACAGCGAGGCCCACTGCATGCGGGCAGGCGCGGACTACTTACCGAGATCCTGGTTGTGGGACTTTTCGTTGCCTTCGATGTAAAGAAGCGAGTAGCCGTCCCAAAGCTTGGTCATGCCGTTGAAGCAGCGAGGCACTTCCGGCGACTGGCTGTGGCGTACCAGCAGGATTCCCATGAGGTAGTCGCCGCCGGGCAGGCCCGGGGCACCCGGGTTGCCTGGCTGGCCCTGGGAGCCCGGCAGACCAGGAAGGCCAGCGGGGCCCTGAAGGCCGCGATCGCCTTTGGGTCCCACGGGGCCCACAGGACCCGGAGGACCCTGTGGTCCAGGCCGGCCGGCGTCGCCCTTCAGACCTGCACCGGAGACACCGGCACATGCTCATCACGGCTTCATAGACGAGCTCAAAACATAATTCTAGGAATGCGACTGGATAAATAGCCTCTTAGTGAACAAAATTTAACCTTTGCTGGAATGCTTACATCGATACAACTTTGAGGTGAAGACCTTCCAGAAGAATCACAGGATTCCATAACCTGCTCGGCTATATCGCATTCCTTACTGTAGTATGACGTCGGCGTATTAGTACCAGGTTGGTGTCGCCCGTGAAGGGGCTAGACGGTAAGGGCACGTTGAAAGGAAGTGTCTCCCACTTTTCAAAGCAGTTTTCTACTTTTCAGCGCAGATGCTTTCCTTTATTCTAGAGGAACAAAAATTCTATCCCTTACTTTGCATCCTTTTTTATTTCGACAATAATCGATAATAATTAGCAGTAAAAGAGTCTAAGCTTATTAAACAGCTACACGTCTCAATATATTTGCGTGTGTACAGCTTTAACCTTTAATTTCAGCTTTAACCTTTAATGTTTCAGCTTTAACTCTAGCTTTTAGCTTTAACAGCTTTAACGTTTCAGCTTTTTTCAGTAATGAACCGTGTAAGCATGCACACAATTACTTATTTTACTCATTTTTTCATGTGCATGCTTCACAAGTCAAACGAAGTTGCCCAAATTCGAGGTAAATGCACAAAGTCAAGCGAAAGAGATAAAAGTATTCACGGCAAACTTGCACAAAACAACTTTAATCTACACAGTAACACAGATTTATTTGCGGCTAAAGAAAGGTCAGGCAAACCGATTTTCGCCGAGCTTTTTTCGACAGAACTAATTTGTACTGAAGTCACAAAAAGCGCGAGCAGCCGTATTTACGTAGGACATGTGTTCTGAAACTATATTAAGGGTTATAGTCAAATGATTGTTGGTTATATATTGAACATTCGTATTATAACATTGAAGGTCATGAACGTCGCGTTGCAGAAAGTTGACATCGTTTCTAGCGCCACCCTTACTACAATTCCTTTGTTAGTGAACTATACTGTCACTATAGAGCAGTTTGTTCTGAGATCATTTAAGCGTCCTTTAGAGCATACCAATCGGTAACCATTCTCCCCATGAATGCAAGCCCTATATCTGCAAGCGCTTATAATGGGGAATCAGCACAAACGCAAGCACAAAGAACAGTAAGCTCCTGCTCAAACCTGGGAAGCCCGGTGCGCCAGGGCTGCCCTTGGGTCCGGGCAGGCCTGAAGGTCCTGGTAATCCGCGTTCTCCCTTCTCTCCCTTCACCAAGTTGGCTGGTCCCGGTTCTCCCTTTTCTCCCGAAAGGCCGGGAAGTCCTGTACACAGCCGACAGCGTCAGAAGTCGCATATGCACAGTATGCCTGCACGATCTTCATTTTAAATAAAGCGACATTACTTAAGAGGAAGCATGTGGTGCGAGAGGAAAACACTGATGGATTTTTAGGCGCCAAAGTTGCACTCGGGCTATGGTTACACTGTAGTGAATTACTCCGTGATAATCTCGACCATATAACGTTTTTGCGTGCACCAAAATGTTGATGCCCGAGAGTTTCATAAATGTGTCCTCCATCGACATGTAATATTTGTAAGCGGGAATCTAAGGCGCGAGCTTAAAGGGACACTGGGGACAAAATGGAGTTGACCCGTATCGATAGACTACGGCATTCTCACCGCCGAGACGAATTTTACCAAAAGTTTATAAATAAAAAACCGAAAAATTATAGGGGAACCTAAGCAATTCTTATGATGTGTAAATGCGAGAACAGGCGTAACTGACTCCCTGGGTCTGTGGACACCTCAATCGCGCTTTCAGGTACGTGGCGGTGGGGCGCCGGTGGCCTATTGCTCCAGGAGGGGTATGAAATTTGACTGCCGCGTTTCGGTCGCGGGTTTCTGATGACGGTCTCAGATTAAAACGAAATGCAGGTGTCGCCAGCACTGGCCGAGTTCGCAATGAACTGTTTGCGCCGACACCGAACTTTGTCTGGGATCCCATAGACTATGCTACACAGCCATTCCCTTCAAAAAGGCCGCAACCACTCCTTCTCGGTGTGGACTTGACGAGTTTGAATGGAGTGGCGAGAAATTTTTAATTTAAATTGTTCATCCATAAATTTGTAATTTTTTTTTCTTCCGAAAATCGTTAATATATTCATAAAGAGCCAGATAATCAATTTTTACTGAGAACAATAACTAAACAGAGTTGTGTTCAGTGTCCCTAAGCTCAGCATCAAAAAGCCGAGTCACCGCGATGAATGCTGCGTGAGATGTATGCATACAAAGCCTTCGTGCGTGGTAATGGCGTTATTTAGACCACATGCAAGCAGTAAGTTCACTCCCGACTTTCTAGCTTTTTTTGGCGCTAAGTGGCAAAAGTACTCGTAGTACCGTACCAGGGAAGCCGTCCAAGCCAGCGAATCCAGGAAGGCCAGGTTCTCCCTTGAGGCCAACCAAACCAGGAAGACCAGGGAAGCCAGCGTCTCCTTTGTCACCCTTCATACCTGGTAGCCCAGGGAATCCGTCTTGACCTGCGTCACGTGAACAGTGCATCCGTCCAGGTAAGTCGATGAGGACAAGTTTTCCTAGTGTCCTGTTTTTCTGTTGTGTGTATTTGAGCCAAGGTGTTCTCAAAGTCCTCATCATAGGTAGAAATGCGAAGGTAGCGAAACTTAACGCCAGCAAATAGAATTGAAAACTTCATAGGTTTAACTGACAACGCGAAATTTTAATTAAGACAGCTGACCTATGACTGTGATCAGCCCAGCTGATTTATGTTACGAAGCGTACCGGGAAGTCCTGGCTGTCCAGGTGCTCCCGCGATTCCAGGAGGGCCTGGGTAACCGGGTTCACCCTTCTCGCCATCCAGGCCTGGGAAGCCGTCCTGCCCCTTCGGTCCTGGGTAGCCGTTCTGACCAGGTGGACCTGGCGGGCCGGGGTAACCGCGCTCGCCCTTTTGTCCTGGGATACCTTCGAGGGGAGATTCTCCAGGGGGTCCTCTTTGGCCGGGCAGGCCAGGGAAACCCGCGTCACCTGCGAGGGAAATCCGCATACGAGACGTTGGGGCAGGCTGTGTTGGTTCGGCGGCGATTGTTAGGTGGGACTGTGATCGCAAGAAATGGTTCGCATTAATGAGCGGATCGCAATTCCAAACTCTCGAACCTTTCAAACCAGGCAAGCCAGGGAAACCATCAAGGCCCGGTCGACCGACGTCACCCTTCTCTCCCTGAGGACCGATTCCACCTATTCCGGGAAGGCCAGGGAGGCCCTGGGGTCCGGGCGGGCCTGCAGGAAAAAATAGAGGCTCAGTTGTAAAATAATAAGCGAAAGGCAGTTCTGCATGGATGTTGAAAACGTACCAGAAAAAGACACACATAAATGCCAGCTCATGCGAGGTTGGTTGAAAATGTCGAGAGGAAACGTACCTGGTAAACCTCGCTCTCCGTCGAGACCAGAGAGACCTGGAACTCCTGGTATTCCCCTGTCTCCCTTGTCGCCTGTAAAGGAGCATGGAGCGGTGCGTAGAAAACAGTGAAGAGAAAGGTCGTAATTCAGAAGCGACTTCCACAACTGAGGATACCCATGCAGAATAACTTCGGACAGAAATAAAAAGCACGGGCAAACATGGAAACATTGCAGACGATTGTTTCGCGTTACAAGAATTTTCGACTTGATATGGTGGTGGTAAAACTTTATTGGATGCACTGGGGTGGGTTTTAGAGGAGAGTGGAGGGTTTCACCGCTCCCTTGCCTGGGTGGTAGTCCTCATTCCGGGACACATTTGGCGGTAGCCGCTGCCCACGCTCTCTGGAGCAGAGTCCTCTGGGACTCCAGGTTCAAGAAGCTGGACAAGGTCGCCTCCCAGCCCTTTCTCGTTGGCTGATTTACTCCCTTTATTTGCGGATTTTTCTGGCAGGCCCATACCATATGATATGCGTCTGCCCACATCTCACAAAATTTGCAGTACCCCAAAAAAGTTGGGTCTATGTGTTTTAGAATCGCAGGGCTTAGAAACGACCCCGTTTGCAGCCTTCTGAGGTGTCGTTCTTCAGTTCTATTCAGGCCCTTGGCAGGCTCTGGGAACGTCTGCCTACTGAGGCGCAGATATGCTGTAATTTCCGCATATGTGGTAAGCGAATACGGTACAGGAGTCCCGACAGAGTCTGGGAATTCAGTGGAACTCCGGGCGAGAGACGCTCGGGTGGCTTGTGAGCAGCCTCATTCCCTTCTATTCCCTGGTGTCCGGGCACCTATAACAATAGTTTTGTTCGCTGCATATGTTGCGCGTTTGCTAAAAATTTGGTGGCAAGCGGCGCTATTCTTCCCTTATATAATTTCGACAGGCGTGTTGAGGGTAATAACAGGATTATTGCTAACACGAGTGGTTCTTAAGGCTCCATCATCTGTGTTACTTGAGGCTGAATTTCTGCAACGATTTAGGGTTGGGCAGGCAAGAACGTGATGGAATGTGCAGGCTTGTGAAAATAATTCTTTGTTCTTCAATTAGCACAGTCATCACAAGTTGAGCGCATGTGCGTGCATGCTTGACAAGAACGAAACAAGACATAGTTTGCTCGGAATGTCCTCTACAATCCGGACACACATACAGGTGGCAATAATCTCCTGAAATAAAAGCAACCGCCTTCGACATGTTTTCATGTTTTGCAAAGAATTGCGAAACATAAGCAAGAATGCCTGGTGTGATCTTACCTGCCAGCCCAGGAGTTCCGTCATATCCTCGGTTTCCTTTTTCGCCAGGAATGCCCGGGAACCCAGGCGCTCCTTCGTCTCCCTTGACACCCTTTTCTCCCTTTTCACCTGCATAGAACAAGCATTTAGTTAAGCTCACACCCTGAATGGACTTTCCCTTTTCACCAGCCTTACTTCAACACTAGAGGCACACCACGAAGTAACATGTTAGGCTTGTTCTGTTGAGGACATATAGATGTGAACAATAGATGACGTTGCAGACTGGATCGGGGAAGAAAAAACAACAATACGCAGACGCTTCTATCCTGCTCAGACAGCCAGTATGGGGCTCAATTTAGGTCCATACGTGGAAAGGAGAGGATGAAGGAAGGGCTGACACTAGAAGTCTGTCCCGCTGTACGCTTTGCGCAGAGGGGCATTTGTAGCTTGCGTCAAGGGTACCGGAACAGTCCGGGTGCTTTTGTTCCTTTCCGAGATTCAGAGTGACTACTTTAGAGTGCATTGCGGAGCACCACGTGCAATCATTTCCAATTATCGTGAGGCCTGGTTTCAAGCTAGTGTACCTGGGAGTCCGGGGTAGCCACGGTCTCCCTTGAAGCCTGGCAGTCCATCTTGTCCTGGGAAGCCGGGTGAGCCAGTGGGTCCCGGGGGCCCAACGGGGCCCGGAACGCCGGGGAAGCCGTCTTGACCACGATCTCCCTTGATACCTGGCAAGCCAGGTGCACCATCTAGGCCTTTCGGTCCTGGGATGCCTGGAGCTCCGTCGCGTCCGGGCTGGCCAGGAGGTCCAGGGATGCCAGGGAAGCCCTACGTCCACCACGTGACGGCCATCACGCCGATTTTTATAGTTTGTGCGCTCGGCGTTCAAAAAGCACAATAAACAGGTTGAAGTTGTCACCGCGATGTTGCAGTTAAAAAAGGAAAACGCATTGACCCAGGTATTTTTACTCACTAGAGGGGTCTTCAATGACGTTCGTTGAAGAAGGTGCATTAATCGATAACGCTAAGTCAGGTGAGTGACTAAATCACATATCGGGAGATTGCAGCCAGAACGGACGTAGCGAAAAATGACTGAAATGCAGGGATTAATTATATGATCAAAATAAATTATGGGAGACAATTTTCGCGGCTTACACCGACCCTTGAGACATAAGCGGAACGGACAAACCACGTGCAGTGAGAGCTATGATTCCTTTAGCCGTAGCTATTAACTCAGCGCCTGTGAGGTTAGGCCTGGAGCTGTCGATTCCGGCATCAAGGCGTTATGTATAAATCAGCTCACACAGACGGACAAGCAGGCTGGCTTTTGTGCCTGGGAAAAAGAGCTGCTGCTCGTGACAGCTACCGAATGGCGCAGTCATCGCTCGCTGAATGCAGCTCGGCACGTCGAACTCCCTGGTGAGTCCTTACCCTGTCTCCCTTGACACCTGGGAATCCGGGCGCTCCCTCAGCACCCTTCTCTCCTGGAGTTCCGGGCACGCCCGGGAAACCATCAGCTCCTTTCGGTCCAGGCGCTCCCTGGAGACCGGGCAGGCCTTGGCCGGGTGCTCCAGGCTCGCCCTTTGGACCCATGACACCGTCGTAGCCTGCGAATAAAGTAGCATGTGTACACTGAGGGTACGGCCATGCTAGGGCTTCGTCTGCTTTTATGAGTTGTGGCAGTGCGTGAAAGCTTTTTTCAAGTACACTTTCCGCTGCGCGAGGTTCGAGCTTTATGCTGTTTTGGTGTCGGCCCGCTCGCTGCCACGAGTATAAGAGCTCTGAAAAATTTCCGCCTCTAGAATACACGTTTTTGCCATATTGGCCCGTATAGTTGGCCTAAATTGGCAAATATCAAGTCGCTGCGGTGGAGAGGGCGACAGCTACTAAACGAACCTCCTGTGTTAGTTTCGGACAAAACGCTAGGATAATTCAGACGAAACGGCTGCTTTCTGTCAATGAGTCGGATGACTTGGCTTAAGGGGAGCTGCTGCCATGCATCGCTACCGGAAATGGCTTTTACGAAGAAGCACGATTACATGCTTTCTATGGGTTTTGTTTTAGTTACGCGCTATTTAACTAAGATATTTGTTTTCTGGACTCACCAGGAGATCCAGGGGGACCAACAAGGCCAGGAGGTCCGGGAAGACCCGGGTAGCCTCTGTCTCCCTTCTCGGAAACGTCACCAGGCACACCCTTTTGTCCCTGTAGCCCTGGCAGACCCGGCTCGCCCTTGGCTCCGGGTGCTCCCGGAGGACCATCGAAGCCTGGAGCTCCTGGGTAACCGGCATCGCCCTTCTCACCGAGAGCGCCGGGCAATCCGTCCGTTCCACGCTGTCCCGGAATTCCAGGGAAGCCGGCGCCACCCTTGTCGCCCTTTTCGCCTGCCGAAAGAGTAGCATGCTGCCGTGAGTGGGTGTAGTTGCGATCACTCAGTCTTGAGTATACGCCCTTGCCTGGATGTTTGAGAGATTGACATCCCGTACAGACCATTTTCGTGTAAAGAGTACCTCAAGTTTGGCGAGAGCCGGCGCGGAAAAACTGATGCGTCGCAGAGTCTTATTCTCATGGCTGGAAGAAGCAGTGCACTACGTCTGCAACCTACATATGTAAAATTCTTATTTAGATGTTTGAGGGTTATGGACCTACTGATAAAGTGTTGTAGTACATACCCGTGCATATCCTGTGCAAGCGAGAAATAACACTGCTGTGGTATTTACTAGAGGTGGGCTACATTGCTGGATGGTACGAAGAGCATAGTTTGTATTCAGACGAAATATGTCGTGATATCTTACTAAAATGATGTTTGCAATGGGTTTTCGGTGTTGCGGTACACTTCGTTTGGAATATGCAAACCCAAGCTGCCCTTAGAAAAAGATTGCGAAACAGCATTGGCCCGCACGATGCCAGCATTAGTAGAGCACTACAGAGAAATATGGCATGCGTGCCAGCAGGCGAGTAAGCGCGGCACCTGGTAGTCCTGGGAATCCGACCGTTCCGTCTCGGCCGGGCTCTCCGGGCGGCCCTGGTGGTCCATCAAAACCTGGCAGACCCGGCATGCCAGGGAAGCCACTTTCTCCCTTTAGTCCTTGAAGTCCTGGTGTGCCAGGTGATCCTGACAGACCTGGGTAGCCTGGCTCGCCTGCAAAGGTTAAAACACGCTTGGCGTCAGCCTCGAGATTACGCGAGAATGCAATAGCGCTCTTTTTGAACGCTCATTAAACGTCTGAACGGAAGAATGTAACTTGTCTCAAGAAAGGCCAGAAATATTTTAAGGAGCAGTATTAGTGTAACCAATAATTGTCTTTGGCAGTGGGCGGGCAACACGTCTACGGCTTGAGTGATGTAAACGAAAGCGTCGCAGTGCCACACGGATATAAAAGTTGTAGCGCAAACCCTTACTTTCAGTTTGACGACTTACAAATGCGGCAAGTTTAAGTAGGACGCGTCAACTTGTGCTATGCTCATTTATTCCTTTAAATGATACTCAAAGGCTGTTTTTAACTACATGCTACCTCGGAGAAAACAGCAAAATATAAGCAGCAAGAGTGTGACGCCTACAGCCGCCTGCAGGTCGACGGCGAAGACACATTCGCAGTCGCGACGATTACGTAAAATTAGGAATTAAAACAACATTACAGTTTTCGACGGCATGGGAGGCAGTACCTGAAGGATCCACCCAGAGTTCAGGTGATCAAGTGAAACATATATGATGAAGAGGGTTCCAAGCGAGGTTCCCAGATGAAACCTGTAAGACCGTCCAGGGGATTTGCGTACCTTTCTCTCCGGGCAGTCCAGGCAAGCCTGGAGACCCTGGAGGTCCGGGAGTGCCTTCTCTGGCTGCTTCACCTTTGCTTCCCTTTTCACCCATGAGGCCGGGCAAGCCGGGCAAGCCAGTGTCTCCCTTCGCACCCGGTAGGCCTGGCAGTCCAAGTTCACCTGCAGCACAGTTGGCTCTTGTCATCCTTTGTGCAACGGAGTCTGTCGTCCGCGTCAGGAACTACATTAATGCTTTTGTGCAAAGAGCGTGCGACTAATAAATGCAGTGGCAGGAAATTGCGTCTGGCATATCCGACTCTCCTAGTGACACGCAATTGTGAGTATTTCCTTAGTTGAGTTCTGATGAAACCAGGATTAGTACATCTATTGCGATGTCTTCCTTGGTATTGTTTTAATAACAGATAGAAGCAGAAGCTCCATTACTGTGCTGTTAGTTTTTTGTTACCGTGTCTTAAGACCTGTGTCGACAGCCATCCAACAAAACTGGTGTGCTTTGTTTTTCTTCTCGCTTCAATTTTTTTAGCATCGGCACGCTAAAGGCAGCTCAACTGTGACAAACTCATGTGCGCAACAAGGTGAAATCCGGCTTCTGTTTACGATCGCTTAACCTGGAAGGTGCAATATGTTCGAAGTGATCAGCAAAAAGGCATTTCACACGACAACTCGCGAGGGACCATTATGTGCTTCGTTTATGTCTCTCGGCAGGCCGCAGTGAGGCGTAGCGACCGATGGGATGGCTTACCTGGAAGGCCAGGTGCTCCGGGGTACCCCCTGTCTCCCTTCAGACCCTGGAATCCGGGTAGACCGGGTGGTCCGGGCTGACCAGCACCGGGGAAGCCAGGCTCACCGATCGGGCCCGGGGGTCCTTCGAGACCCGGAGGTCCAGGGTTGCCTTTGGTTCCAGCCTCACCGGGGAAGCCCGGCGGACCCATCTCACCCTTCTCACCACGAGGTCCCGGAAGACCTGGAGATGATGCATTGATTCCGCCTTCGCATAGCTGCTCGTGCATAAATTCCCAGACTGTTCTTGTATGCAGTGTTCCTGTACTTAAGATTATGTAAGCCAACAGCTTCAGGTCAGTTCAATTTTGCCTTCTTATCCTATTCGCTAGGCCTGCTTTCTAATGTGTACTCTGCTTGTTCACTCGTCCTTAGGGAAAAAAAAACGTTTTTATGATGCAAAAACAGAAGAATTTTTTGTGCACGAATCAGTTAAACGAAAAAAAAAAATAAAACGTAGACTTGGGAACAAAAGTGATAAAAAATAAAAGCGCAACACAATTATCATCATCAGTGCCGGGATGCACCTAAATAAGCGCTCACTGTGTAGTCACGTATAGAATCTGGAACGGAACAGGAAAAAATGTCTGACCTCTTGGACCAGGCTGTCCTGGGTATCCACTGTCTCCTTTTTCTCCTTTCACTCCCGAGTATCCATCACGGCCAGGGATACCGGCATCACCCTTGGGGCCTTGCAGTCCGTCGAGTCCAGGTCGACCTTTCTCTCCCGGTGGTCCAGGGGGTCCGCGCACCGGATCCAGGAGGCTACCGGGACCTGCACCAACGGCCGGGCCGTAACATTACACAGAGGCATCGATGCCTGCCAGACAAACTAAGCCTGCATAAACACTCATACAAGTGATGACAGAAGCGGAGTAGTCTTTGTACGTGCATCGCTAAATCATGACGCGTTTGCCCACAGCATTGCAGCAGCCTACTAGAAGAAGCAAGACTTCCGTTTCTAATATCGCAGTTCTCGCTGCCTTCATATTGCATCCAACTGCGTTGAGGACTATCACAGTTTGACTTTGTTGTAAAAAATACCGTCACGTCAAAAGAATAAACAGGTACTGTCGTCGGAAAATGTTAGAAACCTCGCGTAACATTTTAACTCGTCGACATCTGGAGACGCTCCCGTGCGAGCAGGCGGAGACCCATACCTGGTGGACCGCGAATTCCCTTCTCGCCCTTGGCGCCGTCATAGCCGCGAACTCCCTTGGGGCCTCTGTCGCCTTGTTCGCCCTTGCGACCATATCCGGTGTCTCCCTTTTGTCCAGCGGGACCCGGTCGACCATCGGGGCCAGGTTTACCGGGAATTCCAGGAACACCAGACAGACCCTGCAGCGCACATATCCTTGAAAACAACTCCGAAATTTCGACATCAGTGCTGAAGTTTCTCCGCTTCCGCCACATTTTCTTGCAGCAGCATGCCTCGTATATTGTTAGCACTCATAAAAACCCAACTGTGCCATTTAACTGATCCAACGCGCATAAATACGGCAGTATATGCGAAGTGCCAAAGAAAGTTTTTATTTTTTCATACGATAGATGTATGAGGCACTTTTGTGGGACAGGTGGCTGCGCCGTAGCATGTCGTAGCATAAAGCTTCCGTCGTTGGCCAAAAAGATTGGTATCCAATTACGCCTGCGCGATAAGGTACATGTGGGTCGGGCAGCGAGGTTGTCGAGCGTGCGCCTTCACTGCTCATGTGATCCGCGCGACAATGAGAGCGGAAGAATTTTGGAGGAAAGGGAGCAGGGCCGCGATGCAGCTATCTTTGTTACTTCACTCCGGAAGAGGACAAAAACGCCTTAGTCTTTTTAATACGTAAAACAATTATCTCTTTACCTTGCGTACTAACAACAGAGTTTTAGCTGACGCACCTTCTCTCCCTTCAGTCCACGAAGTCCGTCCGGACCAGGAAGTCCTGGAGGCCCATCTCGGCCGTCGAAGCCGGGAGGTCCTGGCGGTCCTTGTAAACCTTTGTCTCCTTTCTGGCCTGATTGCCGAAGAGGGAACGAAGAAAAGGCTTGCTGCTGTAGGATCTCCTTATTGCAATCCACCGCTTTTAACACCGTTAGGTAAATATACGAGGTGTCTCATGGAAAACTAAGTCTCCAAAATAGGCTTTTGACGCAAAAATATGGCTTTTTCAGCATAGTATTACCAGTGTTGGCGGACACCAGAAAACTGGTGACTCGTCTTAAGTTTAACCAATTTTTAATAATTAACATTGAACTACTACAGTTAGGCGCATAGTTACAATTAGAGATTTGAAGCCTGTCGTTAGTAATAGCCATATCAATTTTTAGAACTTAGAAAACGTGACTACCTTTGGCGCTGTGGCTCGACAAAATTTGGCTTTTTTTTACTAGTTGCGTGCACTGGAAAGGTTGCTTTGCCTGCGTGCTTTTCAAAAGAACATGTATTTTGGCACGATGTAGCCAAATTTTGTTGAGCCCCAGCACTGAGAATAATCGTGTATTCGAAATTCTAAAACTGATAGGGCTATTACTAACGGCCGGCTACATATCTCTAATTCAACTAGGCGCCTAACTCTACTAGTTAAAAAGTTATATATTACTAAAAATGAGTTAACCGACTTACTGGACGATTCACCGGTTTTCTGGTGTTTGCTAACACTGGTAATACTATGTGGAAAAAAACACATTTTTTACCCCAAAAAGCCTATTTTTGAAATTTTTTGAGTCTTCCCTGAAACACCTGGTATATTAGCCGCCGGAGTAAGCAGAATAGAGCTTCAGAATGAAGTGTACAGATTTTGATGTTTCCATGAATGAACAGTAAGAATGAACTAAAATGCGAGTAAAAAATGCGCCCGTAAATAAGGCATGTCGCCAAAGCATTTAAAGCACAATGAAAACGTGAGGTCGAGATTCACACAGGATAGTTGAGTTTCAGATTACGGGAAGTTATGGTGCTTGTTATCATATCAATGCGATAGCATTAGAGGTCGCGTTCACGAGAATAGGTGGCATCCGTCCGTGTCATGAAAAAGGAGGTCACTCACCTGCCACGGTGGGCAGGTGGCAATCTGCCAACCATAGCAGATATCAATGAAATGAATTGAAATAAATGGAGTGGAATTGCTACCTGCCCACCTTGGCACTGCGCATCAGCTCCTTGGTCGAGACAGTCTCCCGAAGAACTATCTGTGCAAAAATGAGCCTTACAGGAGCTCGGGAAGAGCAATTGGGTCTCACAAGTCCTAGTGGTGGCTTTGTTTGAAACAGTCACTTGCCGCAGCAGTGGCGCATCTATTAAGCGCTGCATCAGTGCGCCAGTAGAGGTATAAGGCCTTCCCGCGATCTATGAATCTATGAAAGAGAAAGAGTACTTGAGCGGGTGGGATCTCTAACGATATCACATTTTACTCTTAGAGAAGGTTCAATGTCGTGCAAGTTTTACCGTGACGCCTTCTCTAACAATCTCACGGCAACCTTGTGAGCTCAGACCTCGGTGCTCATAGGCTAAGAACAGTTTTATTTCAGGCAACAGGATGTCAGAGAGCGAGCACTCTCAGAAGTGTAATAAGGTAGGTGGGTGGTTTGGAAAAAAAAGGCGTGTCGCCGTATGATTACAGTGCTCATATGTGGAACCCTGTAACATATCATCTGTACAAAGAATAACGTTATATTTTATGTACCCTAATTATATGAAAGAACATTTGGCGAGCTATCTGTCCGTTCAGTAAAAGAAATGTGAAGCAGGAGGAAAAATGTGAGGCAGCTGCCCGGACAGGGCTATGGACGCTTCTCTAACAGTGGCGAAAAACAAATACGCACCGACTCCTGGAGGGACGACGGCTATGTCGAAGAGGGCTGGTTCTCCCTTCTCCCCTCGCTCTCCGTCGCGGCCAGGTCTTCCAGGAATACCCTAAACGGACACAGAAAAGGTTGATCTTTGATAGGCGAAATCTGTAGCCTGACCACTGGCTTTTGAGTAGGGGATGAAGGACCAGGAATTGACTGGTTGAGCAACTAAAGCAAAGCTACGCCTAACTGAGACAATGGGAGCTCCGAACTGGTCTGAAATAAGTATAGTATCTCTGATGCTAAATGACGTGTTTTCCTTCAAAAAAAAAAAAATGGAACGGAACGTGGGGATGTGAAACGAATATTCTAGAGTAAAATAGTAAATTACGAGTAATTATCTGTACCTATGAAGTTGTTATTCATGAATACTAACTAATTTAATATTAATTGCGAAACACAAAACTACTTAAAGCGACTGGTTCCCCGAAGGCAAATACTATAAAAAATAATCTACCGAAGAGAAAAACAAAGCGTCACGATGTCGTAATTCTTCGAGCATCTTGTATTCCTGAGGTGCCACGTTATAGTTGCAGTCTGCAATTTTCCCCCGACGGAATGCAAGTATTCCCGCGACGTTGCCGCACCTCGGTTCCAGGCGGTCCAGGGAGTCCGGGCAAGCCGTCGTCTCCGCGTTCTCCGGGTGCTCCCTGTGGTCCCTCGAGGCCCCTTGGTCCAGCCTGGCCCGGTGAGCCGTCTCGTCCACGTTCTCCCTTCTCACCCTTGGTGCCCGGCACGCAGGACAAGCAGCTGCCACCCTTGTCACCTGCGTCCCCGCCACAAAGTGAATTTAAAGGTAATTGCATAGGTTTTAGAAATTGACGAGCTTAGAAAGGTCGAATGTGTGAAGCTTCCAGGTAAAGCGTGCGAAGTTCTTTAGGGCTAGCATTTGGCATGGTGACGTAATCGCCGATTAAAATCGCGACGGCCTTCAAGCTTCTCCGCAGCGCACTACGCCAAGTGTGTGTGTGTGTGGGCGGGGCATGATGGCGGCATCGAATCGTGACGTCACATCATCATCATGATGACGTCATTTCCAACGCATGAACGCCTGCTTCGAAAAAAAAAAGAACCAATGCCGTCGAAGGCAAAGCCCGCCAAGCGTTGTTTGGCAGCATCCAACGAGGCACGGCACGGTGTGGCTGACGGCAGCGGTAATTTTAAATCATGCCTTCCGTGACGATTTACCCGCCGCGGTGGCTCAATGGTTAGCGCACTCGGCTACTGGTCCGGAGTTCCCGGGTTGAAACCCGACCGCGGCGGCTGCGTTTTTATGGAGGAAAAACGCTAAGGCGCCCGAGTGCTGTGCGATGTCAGTGCACGTCAAAAATCTCCAGGTTATCGAAATTATTCCGGAGTCCTCCACTACGGCACCTCTTTCTTCCTTTCTTCTTTCACTTCCTCATTTATCCCTTTCCTTACGGCGTGGTTCAGGTGTCCAACGATATATGAGACAGATACTGTGCCATTTCCTTTCCCCAAAAACCAATTATTACCTTCCGTGACGTCACACTGAACTTCCCCGCACTCCGATGCTCTGAGGAGAAGCGCAACATTCAATCGTCGATTACGTCACTATTTTAAGTGCTAGTGCAAAAAAAAAAAACTTGGCATGCTTAACCTGAAACCTATATAGATTTGAATCCTTGAATGCCGCGAAATTCTCACAAAGTGGTTTTAAGCCCGCCTCCAGTAGTCGTTCCGTAGGGCATCTCATTCTATTAGAAGCTCGCTGCAGTGGTGTTCGCCAGTGGCGGTAACTGATGCTTTACGCTGTGACCCTTCCTAACATCGCGTCAGTTGACTTGCTGTAACCGATGCTGTAAGGCATTGTTTTTCTAGCATATAAATGTAAACGTTGAAGACACCATAATACCAGTGCTCATTAACAGCCGCACACAGCAGCGCGCCTTAAGTCTCCACAATGCAAGCAGGCGGTTAAACTAAGCTCCGGGGTATAGTGAACTAGAATATTGGGTAGTGTGCTCACAGGCACGGCTCGGGGTGACCCCGCCGGTGTCGACAGGGCGCGGCGGCGTGTGGTGGCGCTGCACGCGTCTTCACTGGTAAAAACGAGTGGCGCATTCGGCGGGCGTCGCAGTAGGCGTGGTAGCCAAGCCGACGAATTGAATTATTATCGCGATATTCGCGTGGGTGTCGCCGAAATGGCTAAGCGGACATTGAATTGAACTTTATTTCTGGCCTGTGCATATGCTTATTCATTCCTCAAAGGTTCACAAGGGACTTTGAATGAGAGTATTGCTGGAGATTATAATGCACTGCACACAGAGGGGTTGTGCAGCTTTTTCTATTAATACTTAACGTCAAGTAGTAGCATATGGTGTAGCGGCATTTGATTCATACCGGGGACAAACGCGGAATCAAAAGAGTGAGGGCGGGAACAATTATTTTCATTCGCAAGGAGCCTAGATGCACATATACGCAAGCCATTTAGACACAACAGTAACAGTGACTTCTTATTCATTTGGGCAGCCATGCAGCCACTGCTGTTTGAAACAAACGAGGCAGATTTGTCACCAATGCATATATTTATGCTCGCGCATTTTGCCTCTTTTTCCTTCAACTTGTTCTAGCACTTCAGAGCAGCACTATAGCAACGGCTCAGTTTAAGGCGCTTCACCCGTTCGCGTTTTTCTGCATTTTTTAATTATCTCCTTTCACATAGAGAAGTTCAGTCTAGTTACTAAATGAAACCTTATGACTTCTTGAGGGAGGTCTTCTGCGTGAACGGGGCAACCAACTTCTTGATGCAGTCTACTCCTAACCACTTCCAACACATCAAGAATGCTTTCGGAATGCAATTCATGCCAGCTAAACCATTCTGTGAAGAAGTTTTCAAGTTTCAACACAAAGCCATAAAGCTGCGCCTATGGGTACAACAGTCTTCCATGGTCGCCGTATTTTGTCAGCCTCGCAAGGAAAAAGTTTTCATCAGGAGACTACATTGTAAGCAATTTGGTAATTTGTCTTCAATATACACTTCCATGCAACATACCTTGCTAGGTAGAAAAATGTATACAGTCACTTTTAACTACGTGCTCATCGTGGTCATGCGCAGGCATAAAAGCTGAATTCTGTTCATGAGTGGAAGGCCTTGACACTGCATTTGAAGGCTGCTTATCTGGACATGCTCCAAAACATCTGTCTTCAAAGTCTAGCGGAGAATCTAAAACTATCTCAGGATGATTACCTTGGGATACTGGTCATTTTATGAGCCCACAAAATGAAAGGCAATTGCCTAGGATTAAAAATTGTGTCAGTGTATGGTGCTGGTTGCATCCTGAAGATTGCCTTATGATTCCAAACAGATTCTCAAGAGGATCTTGGCTAAGCTTTGAAGTCATCAGATATCTGTAGTTCAGCTTTTCTGTCAGGTATGCCAACAGTTGAAGTGTGCTCAAAATAGTCAAACGAAGAACAGCGGCTGTCGAGGCGCTCGGAAAACCACGGCCACTTTTTACAAGCCTCTCCCAGTTGTCAAGGGATGTTAAAAATGTCTTCATACGTGAACGTCAGCATGCGTGAACAAAAATGTGAAGTGACCCCGAGAAGCACGCAAACCAGCGCAAAACCGCACAACGGGACAACGAGACCCGCCGCGGTGGCTCAGTGGTTAGGGAGCTCGGCTACTGATTCGGAGTTCCCGGGTTCGAAGCCGACCGCGGCGGCCGCGTTTAGATGGCGGCTAAACGCTAAGGGCGCCCACTGACGTTAAAGGTCACCAGGTGGTGGAAATTATTCCGGATACCTCCACTAGGGCGCCTCTTTCTTCCTTTCTTCTTTCAGTCCCTCCTTTATCCCTTCCCTTACGACGCGGTTCAGGTGTCCCCCGAAATGTGAGACAGAAAGTGCGCCATTTCCTTTCCTCCCAAAGAACAATTTAACTTAATTTAATTTACAACAACGAGCCACCCGCCGCGGTGGCTCAGTGGTTAGGGCGCTCGACTACTGATCCGGAGTTCCCGGGTTCGAACCCGACCGCGGCGGCTGCGTTTTTATGGAGGAAAAACGCTAAGGAGCCCGTGTGCTGTGCGATGTCAGTGCCCGTTAAATATCCCCAGGTGGTCGAAATTATTCCGGAGCCCTCCACTACGGCACCTCTGTCTTCCTTTCTTCTTTCACTCCCTCCCTTATCCCTTCCCTAACGGCGCGGTTCAGGTGTCCAACGATATATGAGACAGATACTGCGCCATTTCCTTTCCCCCCAAAAAAACAATTATTATTATTAACAACGAGCCCGCAAGTCCACACGAGGCGCAACGACAGCGACAGCAAGTTCTACCGTGAAGTCTACTTTGGCGCCACCTCGTGTCGGCGCTGCGAAGCAGAAGCCTGTCGACATTCGCGGGGCCACCCCTCCCCATTGATCCGCCGCGGAGTGAGCACACTACCCAATATCTTAGTTCACTGTATCCGAGGCGTTCTTTCAGCGTGGTAGGTACTGCAGTCGCAAGAGATCAGCGCACCGCAACAACGCTTTGTACTTGCCTTTGGCGCCGGGTGTTCCGGGTGTGCCAGGTGTTCCAGGGAATCCGTCAAAGCCTTTCTCTCCCTTCGGTCCGATGGGGCCCGGTCGACCGGGAATGCCATCCCGAGAGTCACCGGGGGCACCTGGCGACAGGAAGAAATACCTCGGGGTCATGCAAGAAAAGGTCGCGCCAAGCGCTCTTTTTTTATTTAACGTGCGCCGGCAAAGTAGCGCTATGCTCTCTTATCGGCTAAAAATGGCACTTGGGGAGTGAGCCAACAAACAGGCATCTTTTCACGTTTTCCATGAGTGTAGAGGAAAGCAACGGTGGCAAAGCAAAAACGCACACGAGGTCTTCTATGCGTTTCTCCTTTCCCCATCCAGTGGTCGATCTCCTAGGGTTTATAGAGTTCAGAGCAGTAAAAAGCAAAAAAAAAAAATCCCGAAGAAACAGTCATTGTTGGCCTCGCTTCTGTGTTATGTTCTCCGTCTTCCAGGATAGGCATAAATATCAGTTTGACAACCAATTCTGAGAGCAGTGGTAAACCGATTGTTATCTATTTTGCTGTTTTCTTGCACTTTGTATTTGCATTTTGTAAAACCGTTCAGAGAAATAATGAAGGGTCATCATTAGCCTTACGACTGCCTCATGGGAGCATTAAGTTGCACGTTGCTGACAAGAGCTCCGTGTAGCCTTCCAAGGCTTTCGTATTACTGTCCGTTGGGTAGTGCTGTACGTAGTATCTGTACGCAGGCCAAGTAGCACTTTACCATTCTGCAGCCAAGCTATAGGAGGAAAGCTGGCTTTGTGGCAACTAGGAATCCGTTAAGGCTATCATTGCAACAACTCCAGCAGGCATCAGTTTCAAGGAATGCGCGCAAAAACTGAAAACGTTTCATTGAGAGTAGGTGGATGTGCGGATAAGATAACGTACATGATAGCTGCACTGTAGTGTCAGCGTTTCGCAAAATTTTTTTTCTTCTAAGAGCGGAATCTATTCTCACTGAAGTGCCGGAATTAACGGGATAGGGGTTTCCATCAATGCTCTCTTTGTATAGGAAGTTTCTCTCTATATTGAAGCCTTCCTTTGCGGTTTCACTTAGACGAAGTTTTGTCATGCTTATGTTCTTTCTTACCTGCTCTCTCCTCGTTTTTTTTTTGTTGCTTCTGCATAAAAAATTTAGCGCTGCAGTCTTACCGCCGATCACCAATCACATGGACAACTATAAAACGCACATCTTGCGCTCGAGATGAACGCCCGCAATTGTCTGCACACAGGGCAGAAAACTTCGGAAGCGAACTCATTACAGCATAGCTCACTAGAACGCCGCAGCCAGGCACGTATCCAAGGGGGTTTAGGGGGGGGGGGGGAACCCGAGGGCTTCCCCCCCCCCCCCCCCACTCCTAATTCTCCTACCAATGATCTTGTTGCGTTTCCACCCCTCCCCTATACAAGGAATGACCGCGGACCCCTCCCGAAAAAGTCCTGGCTGCGTGCTAGCTGCAATTATGCTCCCTCAGGCTAAAACTCGCGTGACTGAGAGCAGTGCATACTGTCGGGATAGTTGGTCTATTACTATTGGAGGCAGTAAAAAAATAAAAGCACGAACGAGAGAATCCGCCAGCTAGTTTTTTTTGCGTCTTTTTCTTGCGTCGCGCTCTTCTCTTTACCAACTGAGAGCGGCGTTCGGGAACGTTCCAAGCAGCCAACGTCTCTGCGTGGCTGCTGTTGTGCTGCCATTTGGATGTCGTACTACCAAGCATTCCTCTAGAACCCACTGCCTGCAATCATTCATGATGGCCCCTTACTAAAAGGAAACAGACAGAAAAAATACCACACTTGTTTCGCACATAATTGAGTGCTAGCGAAGAAGTACTGTTTAAAGCATTCGCACGGTAACTAGCTGTACTTCATCTCACAGGTTGTTTGCAGCACCGTGAAAGGTAGAACTATCTCGCTTAACCAGGGCCAAGGAAGGCAAATAGTCCCGCAAATATTCGAGCAGTGATGTTATTATTTTTGAAACAACTATTGCAGTATTTGAAAAGGTAGTCCAGGACGGTGTTTTGAAAGCATAGCGAGCGTTTCATTTACAGGTTAATTAGTAGAGAAAGTTCGCAAATACACAGCACTGCGGAGGATTGCTGCGAAGTGGTGCGTAGCCATTTGTAAACAGCTGGTCACTGGTGCTCTTTCCTTCGCAGGGATGGAGCCACCAGCCGCGGGGAGAGGGGCGCGGAGGAACACGATTTGCAGCGCCCGCCGTTCTGATTGGCTCAGATTGCCGCAGCCTTCACAGCGCTGCAAACAGCTTGTGAGATGGAGTATAAAGTTTGGCTGCAGAACCGCCATACCGCGCTCTCCCTTTGGTCCCATTTCTCCTTTGGCGCCAGGAAAGCCGTCGAGACCATTGCTGCCGTCCATGCCTTTGATACCGGGGTAGGAGATGCCGGGTACACCCTTGGGCCCGGGTTCACCCTTAGGACCTGAGGCGCCCGGGAAGCCCGGCGGGCCCTCGAGCCCGGGCAGGCCCGGAAGTCCATTGTCGCCCTTGTCGCCTTTGGCGCCCGGTGGACCTTCGCGGCCGGGGATGCCAGGCTGGCCGGGGCCACCGGGAAGACCCGGCAGACCACGTGGACCGAGGTCACCTGCGTGCCACCACACAGCATCCCCATTCAGTGCGCGAATCTCCGCCTTGAACGCTTACGACCAGCGAGATGCTTGCTGCCTCCTCCATGCTATAGTGCGGTCAGAAACCATCACTTCAGAACATGCCACCTTCACGGCAGAAAACTGACGTGAACAAACAATTGATTTTTTTTATTTTCAATTTCAAACAAGGCGAGGAAGAAGTACCAGAGTCAAAGCTTCTCAAATGTATATGGCAAATACTATTTTGCCTTGCGGCCCCTTTAACACCACAAAAGCTAGATGAAAACAGTGCACCGATGCACGCCGGCAAATTGCATCATCAGAGCGGAAAAAAATTCTTAGGCGAAACTGCTAATACTGTACGTTGAATAAAATTTTCACTGCAGCGTGATGCACCTGCGAGTTTTATTTGGAATAGCACTTAGTCGCATTGCTTGGTGACAGCTGCGTTAGCAACACAAAAAATTGAGGGAAACGAGCTTTGGAGAAAAGATCTGTTCTCTGTACCGGTCCAATAAAAAGAAAGACCACACATTTAGACCAAAAACGGTGTTGCCGTTTCCCAGTGCTCACCCATGCAGCTAAAGACAAAAAAATTAACAGAGCTTACCAGGGAATCCGTCTTTTCCGGGCGGGCCAGGAGGACCTGCATTACCCTTTGGACCAGGGGGACCAGCGGGGCCGGCCCTGCCTAGAGAACCCTGCGTGACAAAAATTTATTTATTATGACACTGCGAGTGCCTGTTTAGGCACGGAAGCGTGCAATTGGGCACATTTCCGTTTCGTCAACTGCTGTGAACAAATCAATGAGCCCATGTTAGCGAAATTTGCTGTAAGGTGACAAATATTTGCTTTTTCTTCCATTTATAAAATCCCGTTAAAGAGTATCCGCCCCGCATAAGCTTTTTTTTTTTCGTTCGAGTTCAAAGCTAGAATGGTTAGCGCTGCGTCGTAATATAAATGATTTATGTAGCTTCAATAGCACCTACGCACAAATTTTACAGTCTGGCAATACTTTCAGCTGGGACCTACTCAAGCACGAGTCGTCTTGCATTTTGCTGATATCTTTCCGTCCCTGGCCAACTCCTCTCATCACCACAATTCTTTCAGGAATTTCAAGCAGGCATGCAACATTATGTTCGGAGTATACATATAACATGTGCCTGCAGTGTTCAGCCAGAGCGCATGGCAAAGCGCAAGGCCAGTACTGTGCTCTTGATATGATGGCAGGCGGACTTACTCCTGGAAGACCCGGTGGTCCTGGGAGACCACGAGGGCCCGGCGGACCGGGAACACCAGGATCTCCGCGCAGGCCGCTCACACCTTTCAATCCAGCCAGACCTTCGTCACCTCTGTCGCCCTGCGGTTCACATAAATGGTGAGTGGTGGATAAATTAGTCACCTATTCCGGTGTGACCGTTGCAGCGAAGCGGAAGTGTTATGAAAGAAAGGGTATGACAGCGACTAATATGAGCCCACCCGACGCTTTCTTTCGTTGAGAAAACGTTAGCGTTTTCGTTTTTTTTTTTCCACGGCCTTCTGGAGGTTATGTTGACGTGCTAAAATGAACCGGCATAATGTAGGCTTCTAGCAGGCATAAATAAGTCTGCCCACGTTGTATCCTCGCCTTCGTGCTCGTTATTATTCGCTTCATGAGGCAGCACTTATAGGCACCTGCAAACTGACCGGATTGACACTAATTCAAAAGCACGGAATATCTCGCGTAGGGCAGGAAATACGGTGCTTCCAGTGCAGTTGTTCATATGGCGATATGTGTACTTCCTATCCTTCGAGTTATTGTGTAAGAAAGTATCACCTTGAATCCTGGTGGTCCAACTGGTCCTGGATAGCCATCTTTGCCCTAGATGACAGAACAAAAAAAAAAAAACAAGGTGTATTCAATACGAATGGCAGCGTGAAAAAAGAATAAAAAATGTGCATGAGATTGCTTACCCTGGGGCCTGGATGTCCCGGCAAGCCCTTCTCTCCCTTCATTCCGATATCACCGTGCTTTCCCTGTTCAATAACAAAGGCATGTTAGGATATGCATTCACAGAAGCGAACATGTTTTGATGCACCACGCACGCAACTTTGTCCTGTCTGTTAAATGGCGCGATGAAGATTATAGCATTATTTTACATTGAGAGCAAGTTGAGCATAGCTGCGCAAACGCGCCCCCTATCGCACATGCATGGTACTAGGGCTCGCGCGTTGCTTTCTAACTCAAACTTAATGAAAAACTTGAGGACCATGCCATTTGACGAAAATTGCTTTCCGTGCTGGTATTACGTTGGAGTAGCATTTCCCCGTATGTTACATGAGCTTTCTCTTCAGTTGCCTTCTCAAAGCAATGTTTAAAAAGAGATTAGCCAAAGTTTTTCCACGCAAAAACTGCATTTCTTGAGGGAAATTTTAACGAGTCTGTGTTTTGGTCTACAAACCAGACCGACGTGATTAGCACAAAAAGCAAAATGTTTTTTTTTTTTTTACATATTAGCGTCCTCACGGTGCGATAAAAAAGTAACCGTTCACAGTTTTTCGCGAGAACACTACAGAGGTAGAATTGCTATAGACTTACGCTTGGTCCTGGATTTCCTGGCTGTCCCGGCTCTCCTTTCATGCCTGGTTCTCCCTAAAAAGCAAATAATCGTGCAAAACCATTGAGCTTGAATGTGTTCTGTATAGTATTTTCCACACTATAGAATTCAAATAAAAACTAACGGACGATACTTCAATAGATACATTTTTTACCCCTAAAATAGTTGGACCAGGTTAACTAACAGGTTTGGTGACAGCCAGAAGAAGTAGCTCAGAAAATTCTTGCTTATATCGCGCTTTAGAAACTTTAGGTGTTCGCGTACGTTGCAGAATTTCTTGCTTTCGTCAGAATGTAGTGCGGCGCTTCAAGTTGAAAAGCGACAACAAAAAATGTCTAGGCTTGCGTTTTCTTTAATAAAAGATTACAAAGTGTAAACAGACAGATTTAAACTCGTGGCATGTGCAGAGGCTTTCAAAGGGGCAAGACTTGGCTGAGGGCTAAAAGAAAGCAAGAAAAGGAAAGAGAAGAGGTAAAAAAAGTGCCAAGAAAAAACTCGAAGAAGCAGAACAATGAGTAAACGGCGTTTTTTTTTTCCTGCTCCTTTTTATCATGCCACGAGAAGTTAGTTCACTACGCGCATCACGTGTACATGTTCGTTCTAGAGATATCCACCTACACGATTCTCTGTGATGAATCGCACTGGTTTTCTGCTACAATTACTGGACGACAGAACAGACAACGGCTGACAAACAGGAAGAAGGTCGCCAAGCGTTTTGGAGGTTTTGATGAGCGTTTGGACATGATGAAGACGAGCATTTCATTTTTTTCCTCCCGCTCAGTAAGTTGCTCGTTACCAACAGACGCGTTTTTCGCCAACAGCACGACACTGCTGCGGAATATGCAGGTGACCTGCGCATACCTTGCCACCCTTTGGTCCTCTTTCTCCCGGGGGACCAACAACGCTTTCGGGAGGTCCGACATGCGGCTCGCTGCAGTTCCCTGGAGGTCCCCGCGGCCCTTGACCGCCTTTTTCACCCTTGAAGACAAGAAGGAAAAAAAGATCCCTGTTGTAGTGCTGAGGAACGCGCTGATACGACCGAACGCAATGCCCTTGCTATAAAAAAAGGAAATACGCACCGGCTCTCCCTTACTTCCGGTGAAGCCAATGCCCATGTTTCCCTTCGGTCCAATCGGGCCGTCGTTTCCTCGAAAACCCTGCGTAATTCCAGGCAGGCGCGTTGTTAGTGAACAAGGAAGAGAAAGAGGAAGTGTTCTAAATACTGTTGAAAGAGCCATGAGGTGCCAGAGGAAAACTTTTTTTGAAGCAATGTATACCTTTCATTGCACGAGATACACAGAGGATTAAAGGGCAGTAGTAACGTAACTAACCGGGGGTCCTTCAGCACCAATGTCGCCTTTTGGTCCAGGGCGACCGTCAGCTCCAGGTGGCCCCTGCAGGGTAGAACATTACATGTACTAGGCACCATGTCCGCTACTTGAAAAAAAAAAGAAAAAATAGAGAACAAATTAATGCAAGGACGCAGAAGTTGTTTGACTTACAGGAGGTCCAACTTGACCGTCGCGCCCTGGTTCTCCCTGTTGGAAGAGGAACAATGGCTGACGGTTATTGCGCGTTAAGAGGAAGCAATCGCTCTATTAACAGTGCGTAGTGGGTGACCTTACCGTTTAAAGTTTCCGCCTTATCAAGCAGCAGAAAAAAAAGCAAAATCACTTTCACTTAGTGCGCCCGCGTATCAAAGTTTATTTCTTGACCACTCGAAACTTCTCGCATGTGCATTCGCATGGAAAATGGTTCCGATGGCAGTTTACATGCAGGAATCGGGAGAAGTGGGAATAAGCGACGCTTAGCGAGCAGCCACAAGTGAGGGAGCATTGTTGTGTTGCTGAGAGTTCCGGCGCACCTTCTCTCCTTTGCTTCCTGGGGGTCCGTAGGCGGGCTCTCCCCTGGGTCCGGGAGGACCTGGAGGACCAGGGTCACCAGGTGGTCCGAAAGGTCCCAGCGGGCCGACAGGTCCAGGGTCTCCCTGCGGCCATAGCAATTGGCTTAGGATTGAAATAGGAAGCTCGAGCCGCACAGCACTAGCGAATAAACCTCAGGCAAATACTCCTTCGTTGACCGTATGTAGCTCGCCAAAATCGGTGGCCACAAGTAGAAGGGTATGAAATTTCGGTAGAAAAAAATTGACTATCTGGTTTCATGCACGATTAGTACAAATATTCGCTCCATATTCGTTTTGTGCTTAGTTAAGCTGTGGCGATGTGGCCATCACAAGGGATGGAAACAAAGTGGTTGTTGTTTGCTTCAGGACCGTGGTGGTTCATAACCACTATGGGGGCTTTGATTTTCTGTGCTAGCGCTTTGTCGTTGTCGTGGGCGCAGTGGCGGCGCCACACAGCGGCTGAAGAAAAAAGCTCCTGCGCTGATACTCTCAAGTTTTGTGAACTGACTGGAGGTAACGAAGGCGCCAACTACTGGTGGACCAATAAACATAATCACACATTCTTGCTTACCTTTGTTCCATTGCAGCCATCGAGGCCGGGCACTCCCCTGGAGCCTGGAGATCCCGGTATGCCCTAGGGAAGTGAGTGGGACCGATAATGACAAAGCGGTCGCAGACCACATCTACAGCTGAGTGGCGCTAATACAGGAGGCCTCTTTAATGATAGTCGTTAATAAAGTAGTGCCTTTAACTTACCGGTATTCCGTTTATTCCGGGAAAGCCAGGCATGCCCATTTTTCCCTGAGTGCGAGAAATCAATAATGTCTGTTAGTTGAATGGCTGTGGTGAGACGAAGACGATGAAAACTATCGCAACCCCCGTCATTTTTCAGACTTAAGAATGAGCTTCACAAACGATTAAATGATGCTAATTATTTCTCTCTGCCTTGTTCGGCAGCCTTTCACGCTGCCCGCAGCACAACCGCGCTTTACAGTCTCGCACTTCACGCTACTATCTAAAGTGGCTCTTTCCAAGTTCCATTCCATAACTCTTCTAATTATCTACTTCTTGTAGCATTGGGATAATAAAAAAAATTGCTTATTATACATATTTTTGCTGCTGTCGGCTGTGATGCTATATGCACCACTGTAACGCTGTAGTCTTTAAGAGCACACATCTGAAGTCGTCACTAAGTCATGAAGGCGCAAATACAGCCCGTACTACAACGACGTTCACGAGACAGATGGCAAATGGCGCCGTTTGAAAAGCCCACCATTCCATGATGCGCGTAAAAAAAAAAAGAAAAAAACACTGTTACTAGCTGGTCACAAGATGTTGTGGTTTTACAATGCTGCCTTTAGGTAGTTTTTTTTTCAACGCGAACTCCTCATGGGCTCAGCACTGTATGCACAAACCGCGCATCTACCGCAGTATCTGCAGAGGCAGCTACGGCGCCGATACGTAAGTCACGCATGCTTTTACATCACACGGGCACGCGCATCAGAGTGCGCTGGGCTTTAACCCTTACGAAAATTTCTTTAGACAGTCTATAGACTGTCCATAGACTTCTGTATATAAAGTCTATAGACTGTAGACAAACCCTAGAGAACGGTCTATAGGCAATGCAAATCCTATAGGCAGCCTTGCAAATCCTATAGGCAGCCTATAGACAATCTATAGATTTATGGTCCTACACTTTTAGTGAACTTTTGTCTATAGACAGTCTACAGACTATGAATAGACAAAAAGAAATATCTACAGGAAAGCAATAGAGTCTATAAGAAGTCTATAGACAATCTATAGACCATTTTATGAGGGATTACGCCGGATACGAGATGGTGAACTCGCCCGTTCTCCCTTTGGGCCCCGGGGTCCGTCGCGGCCAGCTTCTCCCTTCTCTCCTTTGTCTCCGGGAAGGCCTTCAGGCCCAGGGTGGCCCTGGATGCCGGTAGGACCCGGTGGACCGGGCTGGCCGGCCGCGCCCTGCATTGCAACCGAAGCGCACACTTGCACACAACTGCCGCAGGTGTCAGCGTTTGCGCACAGCGGTATTGCACAAAGCAGCTCGAGAAGAAGAAGGTTCGGAGAAGCTGTGAACAACGTGCCAGGCGTGTCGTGCTCGGCACGGGAAAACAGTGCGTGGAGTTGTATGGGGCGTGTAGTCGCCAACCGGAGAGCGTTTTTCTGAGCCGAATGCGTGAGTGCAAGGCCCTTCTCAGTGACGTCATGCCCGGCAGGCTTGCCTCGGGACCGCCCACTTATTCACTATAGACGCCGGCGTTTCCTGATGCGGGTCAGAAGAATGGTACGCTAGCCACTCTTATTACCAGCGAATATGGTAGCCGCGTCAGTAGATAGGCTGCATTTGACGTTGTTAGAGCTCTTCCAACTGGCAATTTATTTTTTCAGTGGCTAAAGTTGGTGCATTGTTATTTAAGCTTAAAGAGAAGAATAACGACCTGGCTACGCCTTCATTTACGCCCTTTTAAGCACACGTCCTTCTTCACTTTCACTTCTGACTGCTTCCATTACAGGCCATCGGTACTGCTTCCGCCTCTATTTCTACTTTTCCGCTCACTCACACTCTCTTCCTATCTCACTCTTTTGTTGTTTTTGTTTTGCGCGACGATCCCCGCTTTAAAATGCGCTCCTTGTTTGTCATTGCCCCGAAGCACGTGGTTCCCCGAGAGCTGATTTCTGTTGGGACACTGATCGGACGTATAGTTGCGTCTCTCGCACCGCACTCTCACAAAGGGGCGCTACTATAGAGCAGCCAAAGAAGCCACCGAACGGCCATGGAGAGCCAAGTGGAAGCGCTGAGAAAAAGACAGCGGCAAGGGTAAGCAAACGGGAGCCTTGGCGTGCACTGACCCGCGATCCTTTCTCTCCCACGCATCGGCAGCCCGAGCAGGAGCTGCAGTTCCTCTGCTGTTCAGCGTAGTTGTTGTAGCCTCGGCGGCCGCCGCTCTGGTCCCAACCGTTGCCCCATCGGGACTGGTTATACCGCGATGGGTCACGGTAGTACTCGCGGTACTCCGCCTGTAAACAAGCGAGAAAGTGTAGCGGTTACACACCAAAGCACTGCGCTACCGACGATGCGTATGAACTCGGCGTCAAAAGTTCACGGGGCACGCGATTTGCGAAAAACGCAAATTTTGTGAAAGCCACTAGATTGTAACCTTAAAAGTAAACCCGCAACCCACGCTACAGGGCGGGAGCTTTGCAGAGTCCCTCTTATTATCAGGCTATCTGCCCAGGCTAGTCGGAAACCGCGCTTTTTCACCGACACGTGTGCCCCGCAAACTTGCGAACGATATTGACGCGCACTCGAGCAATTCGCGCCATTTTGTGCGTACTGTAAACAAGGTTTCAATGCAAGTATTGTCCGGCATGACTTGAACACTTCGGCGAAATAAGAAAAAGAAATGTAAGTACGTACGTAGTATAGTAACAAGGCCCAAGTAATTGTTTAACTTCGGGCTTTGCAATCTCATCATTTTCGTGAAAGGAATCCTGGTGTCCATCTTGGACATAATAATTTAACAATTCCACCTCAATTCTGCTCTATTATCACTCTGTTCGCGCTCGCTATTGGCCCGGGAGACGCCAGGATTTTCGCTACTGCCGCGATCTACTGGCCAGCGCGGCGCACGAGAAAAATAGAGTAGTACCTAAGAGAAATTAGTGTTTTGTTATACCTGCCCTAATATTGTTATCAAAGCGCATTAACAGAAAAAAATGTGGCCGCCTAATCGATCGAAAGTAACTGCGGGATCAGCATGCTGTGATAAACGTCCCAAAGTGTTACGGGATAGCAATCGTAGTCATTTTTACAAAAGCGCGCACATCTCCACGTGCAGCGAATCCCACTAGCTACGAGGGGAAATTTGAACCAACCACACAGCATGCCCTAAACCAGGACTAAAGCATGAAAACTATATTCGCACCATTTGAATTAGTGTGCGTGCCTTAGAGCGACGCCTTTCTCGAAGTCGGCTCGCGTTAGATACAAAATAAAAACAAAACACGTCCGAGTTTCATTTTGATGCTAGGAATTTCATCCCCAAGACATAGCGTCCACTGTGGTGCCGCTCCTCCCATCCCACACGCCCTTCCCTTTCCCTCCCCCATCCATCAGCATAAGCTGCTCTTTGAGTTGGCTCCTCTAAGGAACAGGTGGACAAATAAAAAAAAAGTCATTTCTTTCTTTAATTCACTTTCATCCACTCCTGTAGAGAAGAGGTGGTTCACTGAATTCCCGTTTTGTCAGGAATTCTATTCCGCATTCCGCTCTCGATGGAATATGAACTTGCTGAAAGCTCCAAATCCGCGCCCTAAACGCTTAATTGCTTTAAACTCGCATCGAAGCTCCCGGTGGGGCGTCGCTCCTCGATGAAAAAGGCGGAAGAGAGTCCGATGACTCAATGACGGAGATTTTTTAAGATCACACAAGTAGGCGTGGAAAAAAAAGTCAGAAAGAAAGCAAGGACGATGACGACGACAAGAACAACAACAGCAGCACTTGCCGGCGTAATAAAGGATTCGCCATCTATGTCGTGAAGCGAATGGCGCCGCCAGAAGAATACGTGGGCAGAGAATTTACGATGGGGGCGGCGGCGGCGGCGGCTCTTGGGAAGCTCGCGCCTCGTAATAGTATGCAGCGCTTCCAAGAGATCGCGCACCATCGCCCCATCACCTGCACGACAGCCGTAAAAAATTCCGATGCGACGAGAGCTCTAGACAGGCAAAAAACGAACAGGGAAGCGGCGAGGGCGCCGCGTCTCGCAAAGACTGCCTTTGGAGTCGGCGTTCATCCCTCGTTGGCGGTGTCAAGCGAAAAGCCCTGTGGGTCGCGGGTAATATTTTGCAAAGTAGGCAGAAAAAAAGGAAGAAGAAAAATGGGTAGTCAGTGACAGAGCTGGGCAGGCAGTCGAATACAGAAACGGCGAATCTTTAGCGCGAATGCATTCGCTGCGTTGCAGGTACGCCCCTGTTTTCCTCCAGCGCTGCCTTGTAGTGTTCCGGACATAATTAAGTGGTGACGTTCATTTCCCTTCCTTTAGGGCGTGACAGTGGGATGAGCAGCGGACGTAACTTCGGCGTGCTTCACAAATAGGACGAGCAGTCTTCCGTAATAAAGCAGATCAAGCATTGCTTAACGAGATATACGTAGATTTTTCAACACTTTTCTACGAGTAGGCAGGTTGAAAGATGATTTCTGTATAGCCCCGGAACGAGAAAGTTGCCTCTGTGCTGCCATGGTTCCGGAGCTTCCGAGGAAACCCGGGGCACAATGCAGGTAATCGAGGAAAGGGGCGGTCCCATTTGAACCGTGTAATTATTGGACCTTCGTCGTCGAAAAAAGTGAGGTTCATTATGGTTTCCATCTCTCGCTTGGTCGCCCCCCGCACGCGGTATCACCTTACTACAGACTGCGAATGCACTCGTCTGTACGTGGGGGCAGTAGAATCCCTAATTAAATAGCGCTTACGTTATTCAGTAAAATATTTAACGGGCTAGTAGTGAATGCAACGCACGATGAAAGTAGATGCAGTACTTACAGGCTATATAGGTGAATGGCGCGGTAAACTTAGTCGCACGTCTGTTGAAAACAAGATTCACGGCTTTATGTCTCAGTTGACCTTGGCTCTGTATGCTCCCCTCGGCAGCGTTGTTTATGCGGCGCTATTTCAGTCTTTTACTGTTTGTTTCTCGGACGTGCATGAGCTTACGCAAAGCCAATCAAAACGGGGCATTGTTGTCCCGGTCTTAACGTGGCTCGCTCGATTCGCGCCAGCTACTGGTAGAAGCAACAGCCGTGCCGGTCTGCCGGCACAGCGGAAGATATTATGTGGCTTGGGAGGGATGACCAGAAAATAGAAGCGCCCCTACACATGCAAGGGTGGGCGGCGGAAGGAGAGGACCACGAACACCTCGCATACCAGCGAGCGCCCTTTTCTGCGAACCGAAGCCCAAATAAACTGGCAGGCGCAGAAGAAAACAAGGGTTCCCATTCGGAGCCAGCGGCGAAACGGGAAAGGCGGGCAGGGAATCGCGTAAACATGCGCCCGATGGAAGCCAGTCGCCACGTCATGAGCAGAGCGCAGTCATGCGGCCGGCCCAGGGAAGGATGAGCGGGGCACCCCTTTATGGGCCGCGCCAGCTTCCGTCTGTGCGGCACATGTTTGAAACAATGCCCGGACCGCCGATTCGCGCAACCCGCCCGGTTGAGACCACTGTCCTTTGCGGGGTACCGGAGCGCGCTGTCTGCCGCATTGCCCGGGGAGGGAAGCGAACGGCGCTTCCACGAACTGAGAGAATGCGCTCTTCTGGGGGGTATTCCTTACGCCTTGCCCCAAAACTAATCGCAGGCCTTCACAGAGCAGTGTAGTTTCACATGGCAGCCAGGATGGTTGGTCTCAGTGGGTCGGCCAAGACTGCACCAGCAAGACAACTTTTCAAGCAAAAACTGCAATCGATTAGTGTAATAGCGACAGTGCAATACACGTAGGCAGCTTCCACGAGCGCATCCTGAGGGTGTCGCGTTGCGTGAACTGACACAGGTATCTGCGCCTGCGCATTAATCAGCGAAAACGCGTGGCGCAACACGTTCATTCGTAAACACCGGAGTTCTGCAGGATCGAGTCACGGGGACCAAAAAAAAAAAGCCTGCATCACTCGTGCGCATGCCTCAAAACGCTGCTGCCGTGGCTTGTGCGCGAGCTGCGCTGTATTTCAGCGAAGTTTGTTGGTTCCACGGTTTCACTGCACCGGCATGGAAAGCAAGGCCACGACATTCTCAGCTTGAGCCGCGTACTAACCATATGTACAGGCGCTCATGAGGACACGCCATCAGTCAAGGGTGACTACACTGGTCCATCGAGTGCACGCATTGGTCTCATTATTGCTACACTACACTGTGATGAGCACAGCAGGCAACCAATAAGAGGCGTTGACTATTGGCACGAGCGACAGCAAGCTGCACAGTTTTCCGTTCTGCGGATGTTTTAGACGAAACACAGCGCTGGCCTAATGAAGGCGGCTGCAAAGAGCTGCGCGCAAAGAGAACGTAGTGCTGTCATTCGTCGAGCGCCTTGAGCGTCCGCATGGCATTCTGCATGAAATAGGTCTTGGTGTTGCCTTCGCCGACCTCCAAATCGATGGCCTCCTCGCTGTCCCGAGGTAGCAGGGGGACAGGCCTCGGCACACGGTCGCCCCCAGCGCCAGATATTAGGTAGCAGGCGAGCAGCATCACTAGCGCGACCGCGATGGCTAGCAGTACTGACCACAGGATCACGATTTCCAAAGGCACCGCGTCCAGAACGTCCTGGACGAAGCCCTTATCGCCGATCTCCTTGGCATACAGCACGATGCGACGCATGCTGGTCAGCCTGTTGGGTGTCGGCTGCTCTGCAGACTCGTCGTGCAGCAGGTGCGCGATGTCCTTTTGCCACAGAGGGCCGTCGTCGACCATCGCCGGGCTATACTGGGCGCCGTGCCCCCGAACGCAGACCGGGCTGCCACTTATCGGCCAGCGATGATGGTGCACCGGACGAAGAAGAAGCTAACATCTTTGGCGCTAGTGTGGGCCTCTGGAGGGCTCTGGTAATAAGGGCGTCGCCTGCCTTTTAATTGCCGTCCTCATGCAAACGCTAGCTTTTTTTCGTCATGTTATTTATTCAAAGATCATTACCTTTTTTGTTAAACTTGGTTGGCTTTATAGTTTGTTAAATTGTGCACATTGTGTAGGGAAAAACCTGAAGTACATTTGTGGGGCGGATCCACCTGGACCGCCAAAAACAGCAGCTCGCCCACGATATGCCATTCGTTTGCACTGCTCTTAAGCTGAGTCGTCTGCTGCGGTGCTCTAAAACGCAAACCCTTTCACTCATACCGGTCTAGAAGACTAGGTTTAAAACCACTGAAAAAACGGTGTGTGTTCGTGTCGGCTAGTTTCCGGCAGTAAGAGCCACACGAGGAATAACAAGCGTGTGCATTCTGGTACAATCCTTTCGGTCTGCAAGCGGACCCCAGGGAGTCAGCGAATAATCACAGCCCTGTCGGGTCAAACGCCATAGGCACATTATGTTCCGTCGTCGGGACCTGCATTCAACCACACAAGTGCCGCTGTGGGAGTGCAGCGAACGTATGCTTCCGCGCAAATCCTCCAGACGGAGGCATAGGCTCTTGAGGTAACCGACAGGGTTGCGCAAAAATCTCCAGGCCACAGGATCTGCTTTTCAGCCTTGTAACGGAGTCTCATTCTCACCCCTGAGGACCTTGGTAGCTAGAGTCGCAGTGAGTACCCGACTACACTCCTCAAAACCATGGCCTGAGGACTTTCGTCAAAACTTGTACCTACACAAATTGATTAGAATCAGCACAAAATGTTTTCGCTGAATAAGCCAGCAACCCCCCCCCCCCCCCCCCCGCCCGCCCTTCCCATAAGCTTCTTGTCAGCCTCACTATAATTCATTGCCGGTGATGGCGAATGACACAGAACCAAGACATGGATCCTGTGTATAAAATGTTTGCGGTGAGTCGATTGCTCAGTCAAGTTCTCAGCTTGTTGACACGACACGCCGAGGTGTGACGGCACATCATCCGCTTCGTTGTCTTAGTATGCGCTCTATCACGCGTTCCTTGGATTCCAGTTCGAGAGGATAGCTGCGACTGAGGCCATGTTCAAGGCTACAGCTTCGCGCAGTCTAAACCACGACCGGGTTGAGGGTGACACAGGAGCGCAACTTTCGCCTGCACGTAGGTTAGCGTCGCTCGAGCCGTGGACTAATCTCCGCCGTTTGAGTACGCGCGTGCGTCCTTAACTATCTTCCGTACGTGGGACGCGCGCGGCTATAACCGGCGCGTGCAGAGACGTACACAGGTAGAGAGCCGTCGTCGGCGTGTTCTCCGTTTGGTCTGGCGAGCCTAACCGGCGCGGCACAAGGAAGCCCCGTCGACGCCCACCGTGTGGGAGTCTGTTTAAGGTCGCCGCGTCGCCCACGCGGCCTCCGGGGGCTCGATCGAGACGGCGCGGCCGCCAGACGCAGCAGCCACTATTCAAATTCCGCCGCGGCGTTGCGTCACACCAGCGCGCGCGGCCGTTTTGGCGCTCGTCGATGGCGTACAGCGGTGTGGCTGTCGCCATCACCTGCGCCACGGGGTTTTGCGTCTGTTTTGAGCATCTTTTGCGTCCAGACGCGACAGCGTCGTCGCCGGGTGACCGGGGCCGCGCGGCGGTGTCGGCGGAGGAGCCGTACATGGCGCGGCTTCCGCGTTGTCACCGGCGCTGTCGACGAGACCTTTGTTTGTGGCGCGTAATAAAGACGCCCCCTACCGAGCACACACGGTCCCGCTGTTTTCGCGGTGGTTTATAGCACCGGTTCCGTCACTGCACCTGCAAACGAGCAGTCGCGCCAAAGCCGCCTCTGATACAGCTCGAGGGAGGGGAGTACGTGAACAGCGGTTCATCTACGGGACAAACACTATGTGTGCACCGGGCTGCCAAATTGCGCTTCCTTAAGGTTGAAACTTCCCCCGCCGTCATTCGTGTGCGCGCCAGAGCAAGTGTCTCGATGGCGCAACGACGCTCATTTCCGTGATTCGTTTTTTTTTTTGCTTCTTCACTGGGGAAGCAGTAGACGAGGATCAGTTCCATTCAATTTTTTTTGAACCACAAAAGTAAATATATGGCGAAGATTTATCGATTTACTGCCACTTACGTATAGTGAGCTTCGAGGCAATGTAGCAATTATCTGTGAAACGATTTAACTCGGGCAGAAATGAAGAAATGAGTCGAGTCTGTTGCGATATAGTTTAATCCCGGGTGTCATACCCAACAATTTTGGACAAAAGCGTTTTTGATCGGGAAAGAGTTAATGAGCGCATTTCTTTCATATGTTCTAAGCCTTGACTATAACAATCAATATATCCACAGATCACCCGAGGGCAGTCTCTTTTTTTTTCTTTTCTATGAACTTTTTTGCTGTCGTCAAAAGCTTTCCACAATATTTTTCTATGGCAGTTTTAACTGCTCGATGCGAGCGATGGAAACGCAATAGAAGAAAGATTTTGCTATATATCGGAAGAATAGACCATTAACTTCAATATTTCTATACTAGAACCTTACAGTTTTCCAATATTCAAAATTTTGTCCAATAATGTTGGACATGTATTAGCTTGCGGGCCCTTCCAAGGAGGTAAGTTTAGAACACAGACGCAGAGAAGGCGATATGACTTAACGTGGATTTATCAATGCGCCTAAAGGAAGCAAAGAAATACAAAAATTTCTTTTCACCTCGTAAATCCGCCAGTGGGCGCTTTTACGCCGAACGTGAGCAGGGAACGAGTGAGGGACTTTTAGGCGCAGCTCTTTTCACGCGGCACCGCGGCAGTCTACTTAAAACGTGCCCACGTTACGGGTTTATTTCGTACCATTACTAGTGGCTCTAATAATTCCTGGAGTTGATTCGAAAATAAATGAAACGAAAATCTTCAAATGACGAAAAAGAAGAAAAACAGACACTTTTGCAGCGAGACAACGAGAACGCCAGAGGAAATGCGCGGCGTGAAGAAAAAGAGGTTCCTGTGGACTCGTCGCCCACTCATGAGGCGATGAAGAGGAGTCAGTATCTGCGAAGCAAGTGTCCTCATCCCTCCACGGCTTCTCTATAAATGGGTCCACTCCCATGTCGACCTGTATGACAAGTTCAGTGCCAAGCAGGCGAACACGAGATTTCTCGATTACGGCATACGGCGGCGACACCGAGCTGTTTGCATCGGAGGAAGTGCATTGTAGTACGGCTACCGCTGGAAGAAGAGCTCTGGTACAAGATGGAGAACTATGCCTGCAGTTGGTTACCCGCCGCGGTGGCTCATTGGTTAGGGCGCTCGACTACTGATCCGGAGTTCCCGGGTTCGAACCCGACCGCGGCGGCTGCGTTTTTATGGAGGCAAAACGCTAAGGCGCCCGTGTGCTGTGCGATGTCAGTGCACGTTTAAGATCCCCAGGTGGTCGAAATTATCCCGGAGCCCTCCACTACGGCACCTCTTTCTTCCTTTCTTCTTTCACTCCCTCCTTTCCCCCATCCCTTACGGCGCGGTTCAGGTGTCCAACGATATATGAGACAGATACTGCGCCATTTCCTTTCCCCCAAAACCAATTATTATTATGCCTGCAGTTGGACGGAAAATAATGCGTCGGCTGCCGCGTTGGCTCTTAGCAGTGTCCAGGTATAGCCCTTTCAAAAAATATACAGCCCAAAGGGTCTGCTTCCAAGCCGTTTCCAAGAGCATAGTGGGCAGCCGTAAGCTAGGCAGCCTTGAGTTCTTCCCGCCTGCGAGAAGTTAAGGTGTAAAGCAAGCTGCGCTGTAGGGCTCAGAGAGAAACCCCTTGGGCTGTATATTTTTGACAAAGGCTGTGCCAGATGGTCGGCTGCTAGACTTGGCAAGGAAGCACACGAAAGCACTTCGCGAGCGACGAGTCGCCTAAAGCTGGAAGAAAACAGGCCCTGCGACCTACGCGAGTGGAAGTTGAGTGAGGGCGCCGAACAAGGAAAGGCCTCTCTGTCAGCGTGAACGAGAACCCGCAGAGCCACGGAAGACATGCGAACGAGGATGGCGGCGGGTGGGAGTATACATCCTCTAGGCAGGCAGATTCCCGATAAACTTGGGGAAGTTCTCGGTACGAGTACTTTTCTCATTTTCTTTTGTCTCCAATGCACACGTCGAATGACGAGCACAGCTTCTCAGTGAATGAATAACCCTGGTTTCTTCACCTTCTTTGTTTCCTTGGCAACGGCATCTTGCATACATAGGTCTACTCGGAGCGGTACATAGCACTTTGTCTTTGAATTTGGTCGACATCCTATAGCTTTCTGCATCACAGACAAATGCGCACTCTTTCTGCGTTTTTAGAGTTGCGAGTTTTTTCGGAAACTTTCTCGGCTAGCATGGACCGAAGGGTTGAAGATATTCGTGGCGATGTAACGCAGCGCTTTCGACAAGCGTAAAAAGAAAGTGCAAAAAAAAAGCGTGGGTCCTTGCTATAGCCTTCTGGAACGCAGCGTCTTCACTTTCGCCTCGCACAGACGTAATTCCTGTTTTCTTCGACTTTATCACATTAGATACCAAACAAAATCACGGCTAAACAGAGAATAAATATTTAACAGCATAGTGATTGTCAGGTTGAGCGGGTGCATAGCCTGTTTGCTTGTTGTTTTAACCTGCAAATGGCTGGCAGCTGAGGAAAGATCAGAGCGGGCCTTGCACCGTTTCATGGCCTCGTCAGCTGTGCACAAGAGAATTCCTTAATGCAAAAAAGAAAGCAGCGAACGAGAGATAGACACGTTTTCCTCCCGAAGAAAGGCTAGCAAATGCTAACAGACCACCTGCACCCATAGAGGGCACAAAAAGGGTTGTATGCAGAAGCCTTGCACTTTAGTTCGCTCTCTGAAAAGTTTTGCATTTGCTCTCGTCATCTATTCATAACCCGACGTAAAAAAAATCCGGCAAAAGGGAAGTGTAAAGCGCGCCGGCGTTCGACATCGACCTCCGTTAGCGAAGCGCCTGAACGATAACTAAATAGCCTAACATGAATGGCAAGTGAGTTCTGTTCCGAAACTGCGTTACAGTTCGTACGAGTAGTCAACACGGTCAACGAAGCGGTTCAAGGTAGCCGCCGTCAGAGTTCTTCCGTTTCATTAAGTAGCAATTTGAGGTGTTTTTTTTTTTTTGCGGTGTTGTACAAGCAACTGAGCAAGGCATGATTCCGCGCTAAGATGCTTAGTGAATGATCCGCACATGCAGCGGCGCCAAAAATACCGACGACAAAATAGCTCTGGTGAAGCAGCAGGTAGTGTAACTCATACTATAAGCGCTGTTCAGTGATGTGCGATCATGTTATCAGTATGGGCTGGTCAAGATCTGTAACCTTTAATTCGTTCCCGCTCAACAGACACATATAGTCAGCGAACTGAACTGGAGCCGTTGGTTCGCCGTGTATGAACTGAAAACAGCGCAGGATACAGAGAGGGTGACCACACAACACGAGCGCTGAGGTGTCTGGCTTTTCAGCGTTCTTGTGCTGTCACTGTCTCCAGTCTAGAGGTGACGGAAATAATCATCCAGTTTCTTCTCGCATAGCAAATGATATCGCTGTTGTCCAGCGTGGTTGCAGAGTATATAACTTTTGGTCAAGCCGGGCTGCTGGAAAATTGAACTGCATGGTGGCATTCGTTGCTCAGCACTTGGCTGCGTTCTCTTGGCAAAATGGCGGACTCGTATTAGCTCATTCCCGCTGCCCAACAGCCATGGCAAATACGAAGCGAAGAAAAAAGACGAATTTCAAAGGCTGCTTTCTTGCCGTGGCGGTTGACTCGTCCATATAAAATTTTCGCATCGTGTTTCACTTTTTTTTGCGCGCGTCGCCAACTAGAAATGCCCTGTCGCAAGTTCATAGCACCGCTTCGAGAATCGATGGGCAACTTTGTTTACAGCTCAGCGGGAAGCTGACAGAAAACAGAGCACTGTAAGTCGGCAGGCTGTCCGTAATGAGCTCAGAGAAGAATGCTCGACAACAGTCGCCCTCATCTACCCTCGTCCCCCTGGGTCCCAGAGTTCCGTGGGTTATGAACCAGCGCACGCTGTCTCTCCCCCCCCCCCTCCCCCTCCCCCTCTCTCTCTCTCCTCAGAGCTGCGAGTTCAACTCCTTCCGATTCGTATCTGTCTTCCGCGGAGGCAGATGACAGGGCTTCTCCGCCTTCCTAGACCCGATAGCGTCGGGGCCAAAGCCCGCTTCCTGTCGCTTCTCCCTCTTGCGGGGAAAGAACTCGGCGCGAGTGGCGGTGACGGAGCATCGCCACCGCAATTACCCAGCGCAGTCGCCCCGCTGACGGGTTTGCATTGCCCGTGGCGTGCTGTAAATCGCGCATTCTGTTCGCGGTCAACTTGCGGAGGGAGGATTACTCGTGGGGGGCAGCCGCGAAAACAAAACCGTCGCTGCCGAATTAAGCTCAGCATTGCCCCCGCAGAACTGCATGTGGATCAGTCAAGTGCAAGTATGCACAGGAAGAGGAAGGCGCGTCGCTTGGAAACACACGAATAGAGGGAGGAGAAAAAAAAAAAGAACGGAGAAGGAGCGGGACACCGGATTGCCAGCATCCATTTGTGCCCTCCGACGAGTGCATGGGTCGCGGGTTCAGCTGCTTCCCAGATGGATCTTTATTTTCTCTTTTTCGACGTTGCATCCACGGCAAGGCGGCTAGGTCGCGGACTTGTTTCCGCTCCGAGTCGTTGCGGCACCCTCCCAAACCAGGCGCAGCGCATAACGAACGGTGAAGGGTGCACGCTCGCGTTTCGGACCAGCCGCGCTAAAGCACACTCCGGTTAGCAAGTGCCTCGGCGCGTTGGTGTGACTATAGCGAGCAACGCTGCAGCTAAAATGTGACTGGCGGTGGCGCCGTGGCTCCTGTCGGGGGGCCGCTCGTTGCACCATCCGGGCCACCACTGAAGGGGTACAGTGCGCCCCCCCCTCCCTCCCTCATGCCAAACGCCCTGCAGTCTGTCCTGGCGCCCCTCGCGGAGCGTTGCCGACGACGAAGACGTCGCCCGGCGACGAAATTGACAAACGACTCCTTAAAGCCGGTTCCCTGAGCCATCGCCGAGACAAAGCCCGCTCATCCCGGGCCGGCGACAGCGTTGGCTCCTCCCCATAAATTTTTCCACTGCGTCGCTATATAACGCCGGTGCCCGGGGTGGACGTAGTAATGTAAACGCGGAGCTGATAATTGCTACCTGCGGCTCGTCTGCTCTTGTCTGCACGCTGACATTGAAAGAGCAGCTCCCGTCGACCAGGGGCGACCGTGCCTACGGGCCATTTTTTGCTGAATATACATGGCCGAAACAGCTTATTTTTTTCCCCCTGAGCTGTCCGAGGGGCAGTGTAAACACACAATTATGCACTTTTAATGTGTCATGCTGACGTGGTACATTAACATGCAGGCGCTCGTGTTTGCTTTTTATCTCTTGTGGCACGCGTATGTTACGTAGCGATCAGTGTTGAGCAACGCGTGGTGTGCATGGAATCGCTCGTCTCTTGTCTTGCTATTTGTTTTTGTGTGTTTTTGCGCATGCATATCAATACCGTCTTTTTCGCCTCGTGGAAGACGAGAATTCGCGAGCCATATACCAGAACTGCGCAGGTGCCGCTGCAATCAAGAGCTCGTTACTACCCCGTAGGGTGGGTGCAACGTACCCAGCATCCTTGCCGCAGAGCACTTGTGCCCGTGCGAACAGTCTTTCGTCACTTGTCCTCGGCCTATTGACAGTGCCGAGGCGAGGCGGCCTCATCCGCGCAACGGGAACTCGGGCGAGTACAAGTGTGGCTGGAGCGTGGCATGGCATGACAGCGTCGCTCTTTCCGGTGTGCCACCCGTGCGCGGCGCGTTTTAATTCCGCACGCAACGCAACCGAGGGCCGCGGGCTAATTGGTCTCATTGAAGTTGCCGGCCCACGGACGTGCGAGCACACCAGAGTAGAACGACCTTGCCACGGACCTCCTCAAAGTTCCGGGCGACGCTGGGCGTCTGTTCGCACGATCGCTTTCCTCATCTCGTCCGTGAAGTGGGAATGCGGAAAGCTGTACCGTGCGTAACAGGCGCCCGATAGTTCTCCGCAGTGTTAAAACAGAAAATCCAAAGGACGACGAGAGTAAGGCAAAATTGCCGATACCGTTAGCTGTTCGCACGTTTGTCAAACGTAGGTGCCCAAGGTACGCACGCGCTGTCACAGACGCGCAGTCACAGGGACTGTCCAGAGTCTACTCGACTCGAGGAGGCCGTTAATATTGTCGCTGTAATTGCAGTAACGACCCATGAACAATACCGTGTAGAATGATACGCAAACTGCACTCGCTGTAACACTGACTGAGCCAGGTGCTTCGGTTGAAACGTTAAGGCGGCCATGATTTTGAAGCGGGTTGCGTGTTTGCGCTCACTGGACATTCTCCGGCCTTTCTGTGCCCTGGCGGAGCGCAACGCAAGCGAGCAGCTTCGGGCGCACATCCGAAGGCATAAGCAGATACCGCGGAGGGGTCCTGAATAGCGACAGTGCTTCAATAAGCGGAGGACGGGGACAGGCCGCGACGGAGGAGCCAGACCTCCCGCGGCGGCCCCTATGGGACGCGAACCGCTCTCGTGCCTCGGCGGGGAGACCGCCGCCGGAGGAGGACATCTCCCCGCGGCAGACAGTTGCGTGATGCAACGAGACGTGCGGCCGTGGACTTCGTCAAAAACTATTCCGGTTTCTGCTCCTCCGCTGCTCAGCGCCAGCCGCACCCTGCCTTCTCTTCCACTTCCCAGCGGAGTCCACCCGCGGGCCCCAAGGAGGGAGAGTGGGAGAGAGCGGGCAAGGAAGCGACGGATAGGATGACAGTGCCTGCTTAATGCAGGGCTGCAAGTGTCAGCCGCGCGCGGTTTCGCGTCGTGCGCTATCCGCCACTAATTATACGCGAAAGCCCACCCAGTGCATCGCCCTTCCCGTTCGGCGAGAGGCGGCAACGCTCTTTGGTCGATTCGAGATCGTTATTATGCGCGGCATCCAACGCTGGATCCTGCGCGGTTTGTCTTTTTTCTCTTTTTTTTTTTTCGCGCACAGAAATCGCGGTGTTGGCGGGTGAGGGGCAGCGGCTAGACGCGCGTGTAACCGAGCTAGGCTGTGTAAACCGCCCTCGGTGTCACTTGCAGGCTGTTAACGCGCGCATGGCTCCCACCCGATTTGTCTCCCGCGTTGCGACGCCACCAGTTCCTTGATGGAGCCGCCAGACGCGCGGAGGCTGGCGCCGGATTAATTACAGACCGGGGGCGCGCCGACACCCGAAACCCTCTGTTCCGCGCGGTTGCACTGAGCAGGGGCGCAACTTGACCCACTTTAGACTACGGGCTAACTGACTACGGCGGGAATGCCTTCGTGAATGTAACTGTTTATGTCGCGTCGCAACGTACGAGATGTTAGGGGGTGACCTTTATGCGCAACAGTGCCGTACCAAATGTAGCCGAAAATAATGCAACAACGGATGAGCGGCGCAAAACAAACAATGCGTTCCTTATATTCGTGACCACTCCACCAAAGAATCCGCACATGAGCAACTTTAGCGGCTCTCTATGTACTATATCCGACTTTTTTTTCCCTCCGAAAACTGTGACTCCTTCCGAAGTTGAGGACGTTTGACGTTCTGCACATATGAACTGTTTAATTATGCAGCTTGACAGCATCATGTCACATGCGCAGTGCGCGAAGTCGTGTCTGGCTCCAAGCATGCTGTTGAACATTCCTCTGTGTCCGCGATGTTTGTCCATTTTTTTTTCTCTCTAAAAATTCGAGTCGCTAATTTTGGCACTGTTGATGCAAAGCTGAAACTGGGTATCCAGGCCCTCTTCACTACCGCAGTTGCAACCCTCGATCCCGTGCTCCATTGTTCATCCTCTTCATTTCAGTCTCGTCTTATTGCGACCGCGGCTAGCAATACTAAAACCTAAAACCTCAATACTAAAACTAGCACACACACGATTTGAAACGCGCAGGAACGGCAGCAAGACGCAGCCGCCACCGACCGAGTCACGGCAGCGGAGCCGGCAGTATTGGTGCCGAGGAGCAGGGGGGGGGGGGGGGGGGGGGGGTAATATTCTGCGTTTATTCCCTACTTGAGGCTCGCGCCCAAACGGCTCATTCCGGCCAAACATAGGCGGCATGCCTCTGCGAGGGCAGGAATCATCCGGCCAAGAGCGCGCACGTTGGTGGCAGCATAGGCTAAACAGAGAGGGAGTGGGCCCCGCGGAAGGAAGATGCATAAACACGGGCGCGCAGTTTCGACCTGCGCGAACCGCCGTCACAGATATGCAAAGGGCCCCCCAACGTGAGACGAGGAGCCGCCGGCCGGCGGAGCAAGTCCAGAAGCCTCCTCGCGGCCCGGCGACGACGGCTCGAATGGCGGCAGCAGCCTTTGGGCCGTGCCAACGACCTCTGCCCAAGCGAGGGGGTTTTATTTAGTGGGTGGCCCCCCCCCTCGAGTCGCGGGCTCCCATCGGAGCCGACGGCGCGCTCCCCGTTCCCGCGGCCGTGCGGGGAAGCACGCGCGGGCGCTGCTGACTCGGGACGATACAAAGTTTATCCGCCGGGAATCCTGCGCGAACTGCGCGAAGCCCGATTCCATCTGGATGAGGAACAGTGCGGTTCGGGAGTGCAACGCACGCGGCAATGACCGCCGCCGGCGCTGCTGTCGCTGTGTTCGCGCTAATGGGCACCGCCGCGAATAGGACCGGTGCAACCGAGAGCAGTTAGCGCTAGCCTTGCAGATGGGCGACCGCAGATTTTCGCAGCGGCGAAGGGGCTGTGCGGCCCTTTTGCTGTGGCTTGAAGTGAGGGAACCCGCAACCCCATCTGCCGCGCAGCAGGATGGTGCACTTCACACACACAAAAAAAAAAACACGCAAAAGATAAAACCAGCAGCGGCGAAGATACCCTGACGCACAAAAGAAAGCTGCGCTCCTGGTTCGGCGCTTAAGAGGACTGCCAGACGTTCTTCGGATCGCAGTCTGACGAAAGGAAGCGCTATAGGTGGTTTAGCGGCCCTGACACGCACAAGTGGCGAGTGAGAGTACAAACTAAAGAACTTGGCAAATTGGGATTCTGCTCAACGTCTATGCTATTTTTTGCACATGTGCGCCGGTATTCGTAGATTTTGCCTCCAAACATTTTTTTTTTAATTTGTGGCGTGCGAAAGCGTGTCGATCGCGGACGTCTCGACGGTTGTCCACGGCGAGGCAAAACTAACAACGGCAGACAGTTCGAAGTGTCACTTACGCGACAAACCATACCTGGGCTAGCTGTTTCCTGCGGAATACACTGAATTTTCTTTGCTTCGCAATTTGTGGTCGCGAAAATCAGTAAATCAGAGTGGGCATAGAAGAGCTCTCGAGAAACCACGCATACATGTCGACGACACCGGGAACCGGTCGCATAGCCGCCACGCATTCAACTAGAAGAAACTTCGCTCGGCATCCGTAGCGTGAGCGCCGCTGCTTTTCTTGTTCGGAAATAAGACACAGCGGGAGACGGGGGCCGGAAATCGGGGATGTGAGGAGGGGTTCCGAGCATCGCGCTGATGGACTTGGGGTGCGCGTGCAGTGTACCGCCAAACAGCCCTGAACTCAGCTAGCATGTCTTGTCGCATACATGGCTCCTTGTTTGCCTGCGGTTTTACGTACTGCCTTTGTCAAAAGTAGCCAAGCAACGGGGTTTTCCCCTTCGCCTTGTAGCAGACGACTAGTAATACACCCTTAATCTCTAAATCTATGTAATGTAACGAGAACCCTGGTCCTCACTTTCCGAAAAGTACGTTTATGCTATTATGGGTGCCGTTAGGGAACCACGTATACGGCCGAGAAGCAAGCCCCGTCGCCCGCTTACCTCCAACACGTGTTTTAGCCCGTACGCTGCAGGCTAGCTTACAGAGCGAAGTGTTTTAAAAAACCCCGTTAAACCAACGGTAGCCCACACCATGCCGTTTTTGAGACGCCTGTCGTTCGTCGTTTCTTCATTGCGTTCAGCTGCCGGTTTTTTTTTTACTTCGTTTCCTGGAACTCAAGGTGAAGCTACTGCGAACGCCGTGCACCAATCAAATTAGGGACCGAATTCTGAAAGCTGTTCACGCGTCAGGATGGTGCGTGATTGAGCGGCACCTTTTGCTATCATGCGCCAGGCTGCCCCGGTGGCTGAGGACGTGGGAAGCGTCAGCCAGCTAGGAATCATTTTTATACGTGCATTTCATCGAATTGCGAGACTGAACATACTTTCCCACACAGCTTGACCAGTCGCAACTCCGCAACCAAGCAGCGGAAGCGGTTGCATTCAAGAGGGCCGAACGGGCCATCCTTAAGGCTCACGAATATTGCAGGCCACCAGCTTTGTGACGGCCGCGGTGCTGTTGTCGACTACAGGAACCTATTTCGTGCGGTGGTACTCTCTCGATGACTAGCACTGTACCTGACTTTGGACGGGACTAATATCAGGCGCACGCGGCCCTGCGTGTTCCTAGCAATAGTTCCGCCGGAATCCCGCCTTGCTGCCCATACACGCCTATCACGGCCACGCAATGACTCAACCATACATAATGGCTCGCATCAAGGATTATCTAGTTCAGTATTCGGTGACCACGACTGTATACAATCATATCGCCTTTATGTAAAACATGTCAAAGCATTGAGTATTCGGCGAACTGTCGCCGAAAGAGGCGGAGTCTCTCGTCTATCCTACGTGCCGGCTTAGCTGCGACCCGTTTTAAAGCGATGAAAGTGGCCGTGTCAACAGCGCTTTTAAAAGTGCGCACTCGAGGATTAAGAAACGTGAGGCGACATTACATTGGCTTCGCCTTTGATATCACGAACCCTTCTTACTGCAGCCTTTTCTCCTCGCCTCTTCACATATAGAGACATGAAAGATGAAGCAGAAACAATGAAAAGAATAAAAGTGAGACACACGCACGAGAGCGCCCTCATGAAGACCGTAGAAGGAAAAAGAATGAAATCAGTACTTTGGTGGCTGCGAAATGCATGCTATTTACCAATCACGTAACATACGCATTGGGGCTCCGACGGCTCGTTGTTCGCATCTTCCGTGCTTTGCCCCAGCAAGAACTGCGTTGCATGCTTGTCTTCCCGTGGTTGCGCACAAGCAAAAGGAAGTTGGGAGGTGACCCCGTAGAAAAGACAATCAAAACAACAGATGCCGGCGATGAGGCGAGCATCGTCGAGAGAGCCAGGCACGCCAGCAAGCGGACGCTTCGGATGCGGACCGAGACAGCCGACGCACAACAAAGGAGCCCCCGAAACTGGAAATGCCATCGTAATTGCCCCAGCCGAGTCACGCGAAGAACTACATGTTGGCTTATCAAACTCACGACAGCGAGTCTCATCTCGTGAAAGTGTTCGGCACAAAAAGAACTATAGCCCAGATGTGCCGCTCATGCAAAACGGAAAATAAAAAGGACAGGAAAGACGAAAATGACTGGCTACAAATCACTCGAGTACAACAGGCGAGGCAAATGAAGAGCTACAACGAAGAGCCGAAAAAGAAGCGCCAAACGGGAGGCGGCCCCAAAGTGCATGTTTTCAAGAAAAAAAAAGGCAAAAAAGAGGGCCATGCCCACATGGAACCGGATACGTCATTATATGTTCCGGAGGTAGGCAGGCCGAAGGCGAGAATTCTGCCGACAAAGGTAGTTCCGAGAATGGCCACAAGGTGCCCCCAGGCGCCGCCGCTCCTGTCGTTCGCTATCCACAATTGAGCTCCCAGGACGGCAAAAAACATTAAAAAAAGAACGCAATAAGACCATCGGGAGGCGTCTCGGGGCAAGGTCTGCGGGCAGCGACTGCCAGACACCCTTTTGCTTTTTGGTGTCTACCTCCGCGGCGCGCACAGGTTTCGGCCGCCGGCGGAGGACCTTTAAGGGCAGAAAAGGGAAGGCGGCGGCTGAGTCCAGAAGAGCGACTGAGCAAACACGAGTCGGCATGCGTGGAGGACGAACAACGAAGGCGACAGAGGGCGCTTTAAACGGGGCCGGTCAGGCGAGTGTCGCGGCGGTGGCGCGTTAAGAGCACGTCAGGTTGGGCGAGACCTGCCCGAGGCTTTTGTGCGGGACCACGGTCGCGCGAGCACGGAACCGAAGGAGCTCGCGCACCGGCCACTCCGGAATGTCGGCGCTGGCCGCATTGCGAGAGTGCGAAGAATGACCCTCGCAGCCTTCTGCAGAGCGACAAAGGGATACCGCGGGCGCGTGACCTCAGAGGGCAAGGGCAACAAACGGGAGCGACGGGCTCGAAGGGAAAACTCCGTCCCCTCTGATGGCGGTGCGCCCGAAGAGAGAGTGTTCATTCCTCGAGAGGTCACCAACGCGAAGCGCACAGGGTGTCGATTAAGGTCTGAAAAACTCCAGTGTTTTTACGAGTTGGCAAGAGACTACTCTAAGAGGAGGCCGGCCATACTTTTTTTTTTCTGCGCTCCAAAAGCAGTTGTTCCCATTTAGGTAGGAGTTAATCGCTCATTGGGAGAACATTGTTCGATCACACAGTGTAGGGTAAGCTGCTCTCTGGCCAACGAAGACTCAAGAAGTGTAAAACGGTAGCCCGCTGGACGTGTTGGTGTATCACAATGGACAGATGAAACCAGCGCAAAAAAGACACGAGCACATGCGAAGGTTTCACCTAGCACCTTACTGTCTACATCTTACCTTGTGCTCGTGTCCTCTGAGGCTGGTTTGATCTGTCGACGCAAGAAATGTGTTCGAATGTTCCACATCGTCGGTCGAGCCTGGAGCTGCACGCAGCACGTGCCCAAGTTGCCTTTGTGCGCACATCTCGCCCAAGTTGTCCGGCGGGCATGCGCTTCCCTATTTAGGTGCGATACACTCGGAGGCTGCGGGGCAAAAATAGCCATACCCTCTGATAATCGTTGCGCCGCCCGCATGGGCTCGCAGTCCCGAATGGAAGCCGCAACTCGAGGGCGGGCGCCGCGAATGCTGGCCGGGGATCACTGCAACGAATGCTCGGCCCTTCGACCCAGCGTCTCAAGCTGAGCCTGCGTCTAGATTCGCGCATCGGCGGCCTTTCGGGGGTCGGAGCGTGTCGCCAGCGGCATACTCCAAACAAAGGCGCACGCTGAGGCCTCGTCCCGCTCCAAATAAAACAGCAAGCCCAAGAGACGGGGGCCCGAGGATGCCCCGCTGAAAGAAGTTCAATTTTAGCGCCGCCTCGTCAGGCTGCTTCCGGGGTGGGGGAGGCTAGCGGGCGCCATCACCACTGCGCCGACGACGTGGGCCACACGACTCCGCTCGCCGACAGCGCACCAGTTCAGCCGAGCACCTGGGTTCGCAGGGACTCGGGACGCGACTATTTCCAGCTGAACAAGCCTAAAGCGAGTTAGACCCAGTGGTCATGGGCCACGCGTTTTCAGGAGACCTTAAGTGCGAATTTCGATCACGACTGTACACGCTGGAGTGCAACCTGCATCAGATGCCACTAGAAACAATAGCCCTGCTGCAGACCTTTGCGTTTACGAAATGCGAAAAATAGGGAGAACGCGCGTCGATAGCAACGGCGGTCGCGAGAGCTGGTTGCAACTAGAGATCGCATGCAATTACCGCTACCGTCGGCACGAGTGTGTTGGCCTAACCTCCGGCGCATGCCGTTAGGTACTAAGTCAGCCCGGTCAAGCCGAGCAAGACAGACGACTCCCATCACAATGAATAACCTCAGAACTAACAGATTAGCGTTTCTACAAAGATTATCCGGATGACGTCACCACTTGCGCTGAGAGATGATAGTACACGCCTTACTCCTCCGCACCCCATCCCCCTTCAGTTCCTTCAACCTCGAAATCGCGCCACAGAGTAAACGAGTTTTTATGTTGTCTCTCGATGTATCGACACGGTATGAGGAGCTTGGGAAAAAAAAAGAAAAGGGAGAAGAAACGGGATAAGAGCGGCCAATGTAGAAACAATCCCTCGCACTGCTGCCCAGGAGACAAGTCTGACCACCATTTGTTCTTTAGCTTTCCTTATGAGATGCTGGGTGCGGGGCGCTACACGATGCTGGGTGCGGGGCGCTACACGTTTTTCGACACGTCTGGCCTTCAAGTATACGATGCGCTTCCCAATGGAAGGAACCAAGGACTAGAGGGGATCTAAGCACGTTGGAATCTGAACGTAGCGCAAAAAGAAAGAAAGGGAGAAATAAATAAATAAATAAAGAAAGAAAGAAAGAAAGAAAGAAAGAAAGAAAGAAAGAAAGAAAGAAAGAAAGAAACAAAGAAAGAAAGAAAGAAGCGACAAATAGTCCCACAAACGGGCCCGTTCCGGCAAGCCTCTCTCGAGCACCTTCCGGCCGTTTCGAAGGAGGCCTGCCGGAGCAGCACGGTTCCCTCCCTGAACCCTATGTCCAGATGCGCAGGAATACCGGCCGGCGACACAAGGCTGGTCCAGTGTGAACTTCGTTTGCACCACTTCCGCGCCCTGGAGTGGGATCACACGGGTCGACCACGACGGACGCAGCTGGGATGGCGAAGTGCGCCTGCTCTGGAAGCCCATCGCCAGGGCCACCCCAGCCCGTAGTGTGCGGCAATTGCGGGAAATCGCACCTGTGCTTTTTTAAATGCAAACGGTAATCGGTAGGAAAATTCGTTCTCTAAAGCAGAAAATTAGCCCGCAACACCGACAACCAACTCGAGTGCTTTTCAAGTCGAAAGACAGATTCGAGCCAATAAGCAATTCTTTAAGGGCTTTCGAGTTGGCCTTAAGCGGAAGTACAGGTTTTAACTTTCTAATTGCTTGTTGGGCGAAGTTACTGCCGCTGTTTCATCCTCGCGGATATGACGACTGCCTTATGTCGCTGTTACATTAGAACACACGCCTCGCGACGACTCGAAGAACATTTGCCATTACAAAACCACCTGAACGCCGAGGTGGTTGCCGCTCGCGCTATGATAGTATAGGCGTGAAGAGGTCAAACTAGACATGAAAGCACGCAACAAACGAACAAGCATTCCAGCCCGAAAGTGTGTTAACTTGTGTTTGCGTTGAGTGGTGCTCTTGTGGTGACGGTGATGATGATATTGTGGCCTGACCCTTTGCAGCAGGCGTTCAAGCACTTGTGCCCAAGCCGGCCAAGAAACTAGTCATGCCACCTGGTGTCGAAAAATTAAACGAGTGTGTTTGGCATCTGCTTACGAGCGTGGTGTGTATTTTTATACGTAACTAATCATTGTAAGAAATTAAAATTCAGTGTATCTCTTTGTGTAGCAAGCCTACGATTCGGAGAATTCTCGGAATACAACTTTACCCTGCAATGGCGAGGATGCTTCCCTACCATGTGAAAACGTCCTAAAAAAAGTGTTTCGGAAGTCTGCAGTTTGCATTGTGTGGTGCACTCTTTCTGTATGGTGTTCATGCTTAGCTTATAGTACCAGCAATACCACATACCGCGAGAAGTTAACACAGTTAAAGACAAAAAAAAAAGAACGCTTAAATCGAGATCTAGCCCCTTCCCTGGAAATAACTGCCCTCAGTTGGAGGCTGTGAAGAACGTGGAATAAGACATCAGTAAAAACTGGCTTTTTAGAGACACTTCAACGGAAATTTAGCATTGTTCCGCTTACCAAGGGGTCGGTGGCTTGCAAGAGAAATGTGGCTGTCGCTCCTCCAGATTTGATAAACAGAATTAAGGCACGTTTCGGCTGCCTTATATGAACTGAAAATAATAGCCTCATTGCAACAATGACTGTAGTCTTCATGTTCCCATAACATGCAGTGCCAGCAGTTTCGTGGCATTACGAAAGCTGAGCGTCGTTCATTACTGACATTATTATTATTATTATTTTTTTGGGGGGGGACGGAAGGGGGGGGGTGTGCTTGTAGTCAAATGTCATTTGGTGTTCTTGGTTAAAAATAATACGGTAATACGAGAAAATTCGCGGCTCTAGATAGATTATTCATATTTTCTCGGCAGTGAAATGCTCGGGAAATGAAGTTATCTTAATGAGTCAAACAAGCCATGCTATAGTTACCGTTTTCTTACATGAGTCCATCTCCCTAAGATGCGCCGTCTGCTGGCTTGGAGATTCACACAAATTATAGGTACAAATGTTTTACGTGATTTTTCTTATGAGTGTATGTTTAGTTAATAAATATAGCACATGACCATTATTAGTAGGATCGAACAACTGAAGTCATTACTACTATTAACAGTCACGTGTTAACTCCGTAACTTGAAGTGAAGCGCTCACGGAGCGACACCATTTTGACGTGGTAGCGGATTGTGAATAGCGAATTTGTTCCCCCTGTCATAATCAAGCAAGGCAATTCATATTTATTTGCACGAAATGCCAGTGTTACTCACGACAAAAATAACAAGGAATTTTGGAATTGCTTGCATTCGAATTTACGAGCAGTGATAGCTGTGAAGTACATCAAATTCATGTGTTATTCTTGCAATTGTTACGACGATGCCACTAAAACGTCTGTATGTGCCCTCATATACCATTAGCAGTATTCCTTATGGTAGTGCTATTTCGTTTGTGTTCCGTGATTCACGACGAGATCACCCCCTCAGCCCCAGCTGTTGCAAGTTGCAACTAAATTCTCGCAGATCCCTCAAACACATATCTCGTGTTTAGGCAGTGTAATGGACGGATAATGTTTTACGTAAGCTCGATAACTTTCTAAATGCGGCAGCTTTGTAAGCAGTGTGCCTTTCAAAGCTGAAGTAGAACGCATCTATACTCATGTATTCTTCTTAGAGAAAAATGGTAGAAGCCTGAGTAAGCGGCGAGTCATATTTATGTGTGCAAAAAGAAAACAATTTCTACATGAGCGGTAAAAGAAATGAAAAATGATACATGACGCACCTGTGCTGTGTTATACGGACACACCTCCAGCCATTGCGCCGATGATCACTGAGTGAGCTATGATCATCAGTAGATAGGTCATAAACTCGTAAACCTGATTCGCCAGCACCAGAATACGGAGCAGTAATGCTGAACAGTAGAGTACCTGCAGGACAAGTAAAGCCCAGCCGACAAAGATCGGGAAGGTCCCAGGAAGCGCAATAGTTTGCGGTGTGCTTCGTCAGCTATTCGGAAGCCATTCGGAAGGCCAGCAGTGTCAACATTTCGGTCCGAAGTCTTAATGCAAACGGTACGGGAAGAGAACGAGGTACCACGGACGGAAGCGAGTGCGAAGCCCGAGGCGCGGTGGGAGAGGGCAAAACATGGCTGAGGAGGCGTCTTGCCCTTTCCTTCGCGCCTAGGCCCACAGCCTCCTGGAGCAAGCGCGCGATCAGCAGCGACCGGAAGCGGCTGGCCTACCCGGCGTGTAGCAGACAGCACACGTGCGCTCGACGGCAGAGTTTACATGAGAAGAAAGCGATTCGCTTTCCTAGGTCCCTGCTTCTTGCGGTTTGCGTCCTGCGATATTAACGCACTGCGAATCGCAAATAATAATAAATTGATTTCAATGGCCGAGGCTTGAACGCGAAACGAATACTGAATTGCGTCAAAGGCAACTTACCGGATAATTAGAAGACGCTGCGCTATAGAAGCACAGGGCGAAGGATGCTAGCAGCAGCAATCTGGCAGAGAGGAAACAAAGAAGAGGAATATTTTAAATAAATATCCTGTGCGAAGAGAAGCCGTTCTTGCTCAGACACTTTAAGTGCTGCTTTTACGCTACCCTTCCCAAGTCTATCATTTATCCAGTTCCCGAAGTACTACATTTATGAATAAAATAGAACATGTAAGGGTTGTAATAGTTGCAGTCGAGCGCGATAGCCTAAGCAACATGGGCCTCTGATGGGCGTCCGACAACTTTCAGCTGGCTTAAGCGAAACCAGCCGCCGCAAATCACGGCGCGGAGCATCGCGCAGGAGAAGCCGGACTCACCTTCGGGCCAGACCCAGGGCCTCCATCTCTGCTGCCCTTGGCGACGCGTCTTCTGAGGCTCCTCAGCACCGCGGGGCCGGCATGGTCAGTCGCTGTGACACTCCTCTGGCCTGTCTCGAGCCGCTCAGTGAGGATCACTGCACGGCGTCCCCCTCTCGGGCTTCTCCCGCTCACTGCCCGGTGGCCTTTGTGTTCTTTTGTGTGCTTGTGAGAGCGTGGCCGAAGTAGCGCCGCTGCCGTCCGCCCAAGCGCGCCGAGTGCGTGTGTGGCGTGAGCGAACCGCAAAGTGTGGCTGCTGCTGCGTGCGGCGCGCCCGGCCCTTCGCTGGCGGTCGGCGAAGCCTCACTAGTCCTGTTGGGGGCCCCGAGCCAAGAACTCGCCTTGGCCTCTGAGGAGGAGGAGCGAGCATCATCTTCCGGGGCGGGATGGGGGCGCCCCACGTGACCCGCGCAAGGCGGAGGAATAAAGTAGTCCGGCAGGGAGACCCCCCTCTCTGCTCTCGCCCAGGGGTGGGGGGTCCCTTGCCTGTGCGCGCGTTCTGGTGTCCCCCTCTCCTGAAGAGCTGCCGCCGTGTCACATGGCTTCGACTTTAACACCAATAACCCATCGTACGCGTTGATACTCGAGTGGTGGCTCTTTCCCAATTGTTAAGTATAAGCACGAATCCTGCGAAATCGTGGTGTACGCAAAAGCATTAGAGGAAACGATACATAATAACGTACAGAAAACGAATAATGTGAGGTGCTGCGCTTAAGGCATACCCCAGTTCATGTTATCATTCAGTTAAATAAAATTCCTACTGATGCCGATCATAAGCCCGCAGGCCGACAGAAAATTTTGATGCGGGCAGTTTTTCGTTAATGAAGGCGCAGCTCAAAATACGGCAGCTATGCGCTCGCACGGGGAGAGAATTCGAATAAAGTGCTGATTTGCACCATCAGCATCAGCACCATCCACTTGCGCCATCAGCTTTCGTGGGATTCCTAAATAGCACAACAACATCGCGTTTTAGGGATCAGGAGATGACTTGGTAGTCCAGTCGCTTGTAGGATAAATACAAGCCTTGCTTCCTATAGATGAAATAGTGCCCGCGGAAAACTCGTGCCAAGAACTTGCACGATTCCCTTCTGCAAATGCAGTTGGCTTTCTGTACGCAGCGTGAGAACCGGTTAATTGAGAATCGTTAAAGCTGGCCCATATTTTTCGGGTGAGAGGTAGTAAGCGGAGAGACTGAGAAACAAAATTTGAAGGGGTGGAATCATATCACGACACGGCCATGGGAAGCTTTGCCGCAAGTACTCAGTGCGTAATTAGGCACGGTACCATGGGCATAACAAAGAAGACCATGAAGCCACACATTAAATAAATTGTTAAAGAAACTCAATAAAAGTGTCACATCCACATACGAACGCAGTAAATTTATGTGAAATTCGTTCTACACTATGACAAGCAGCAGGTACTTGTTAGAAAAAAAAAACGACTGGCTCAAAACCTCCCATCAAGTTCGCTATGACTACGCAGGGTGTTTCACCTAAGAGTTTACACAATTTTTAAAAATAGGCATAGCATTGTCAGCGGTGAAGTACATCAGATTACAGCTATATCAGGCTGGTTAACTAATATTTAATAGATAACTTTTTAACTATTACCGTTGGGCTCCTTATTTATTGAGAGGCCCACCGTAACATCCATATCAGTTTTTAGAATTTCGAAAGCGCGGTTACCCTCGGTGCTGTGGGCCAACAAATTTTGCCTGCATCGCGCCAAAATACATGCGCCTTGAGAAGCTTGCAGGCAAAGCAACCTCTCCAGTGCACCAACTCATCGAAATAGCCAAAATTTGTTGGGCCACAGCGCCGAGGGTAATTGTGTTTTCAAAATTCTAAAAACTGATATAGACATTACTTACGGTGGGCAACACGTCTCTTAACAATTAAGCAGCCTAAAGAAAATTGTTAAAAAGTTAACTAATCGATATTATTTAAACAGCCTGCTAGTTAGCACGCCTTAGCTGTATTCTGATGCAATTCACCGCTGACAATGCTGTGCCGAAAAAAATTGCTCTTATAATTTAAAAGCCTATTTTAAAAAAATTGCGTAAAATCTTAGGTGAAACACCCTGTATGTAGCATTGCTCTGCAGGTGTCAGCGGCTGACGGCCAGTTACCTAAAAACATAGCCATCATTTTAGATACGAGATTACCAACCAACCACCATTATCAGGTCGTCGTCTCTGAAGAGAGCTTGTGCTTTCTGAGCAGCTAAACGCTTTGCGGATGAACCTGGACACAAATCTGCAGTGCGATACGTGCTCATTGAAGCGTTGGACAGTGGCTAGTCTTCGCCTAAAAAGCGATTAGTAAATGGCTCACAAAAGGTTGCCACAATGTGGACAACAGCAAAAGCCACGGCATTCCGAGCCGTACGCAAGGCACTGATGGCTGTGTTTATTTCGTAAAATCGTTAGTTGCGGTTTGGTGACAATGTGGGCAGAAATCGTAAGTGTACAGGAGCCAGGATGCCCCAGCATACGACGTTTTCAAACACTTGCGAATCAAAACAGGAGCAATACAAAGGGTAGCTTCCGTTACACGCTGCTTTGTTAGATACGCCAGGCTGCGCAAATAAACAGTCGTCGGGCAGGAACTCTTCTTGCAGACCTCTTTTTCTGAATCGGCGCTGTCTGCCCATTTCCTTCTCCTGCAGTATTTCGGGCCTTGTTTAACTCCAACCATACAACTCGGCAATCGGCTAAGGCAAGCTTGTAGTAACAAGTTTCCTAAAAGCTTAACCTTTTGCACTCTCCTTCTTTGTCTGCTTTAAAAATACTGCATTGGGCGCCAGGTTTGTGGATGATAGAGGAGAAGAAAAGACTGTCTATTTGTCTTCGGCATTGTTGTAACTCTGGCCGTCCTTTCATCGCCGTGATCTACGAGCGGGCGAACGCGGGCCTGGATGCACTGCAGACCACTGCGCGCCGGCATCCTGCCGCGGCCGCTGTTGCCAAAATGGGCGACCGCCCCGCGCAACCGAGGTGAGGCGCCTGAGCAATGTTTAGAGCACGAGAAACGGCGGACTGCTGCTGCGTGCAGTATTCTATAGACTAGACTAAACAGTTTGGATGCGAGCGACAACGTAGGCGCAGCCATGATATGGGCATTTTGCGGCGCATTTTTATAATGGCATGGCGCTCGACGATGCGACTGAGCTGCTCTTTTTTCTCGCCGCTGACGAGTTATCTTATTGGCATGCGGTTATAATCGGCAAGAAAAAAGTTCTCCCCATTGCGACCACGGGGTTTAACTACAAAGGAAAGAATGACGGTCACAGACTCTGAAGAAACACAACCAACCAACCAACCAACCAACCAACCAACCAACCAACCAACCAACCAACCAACCAACCAACCAACCAACCAACCAACCAACCAACCAACCAACCAACCAACCAACCAACCAACCAGCCAACCGACCGACCGACCGACCAATCAATCAATCAATCAATCAATCAATCAATCAATCAATCAATCAATCAATCAATCAATCAATCAATCAATCAATGAATCAATCAATCAATCAATCAATCAATCAACCTGTTTATTTTTCTTGCTCTCAACTGGCACTCAGGCTCCTTTCCACCTCCGAAGTTGTTGCAAGTAGGTGTAAAATAAGTGGAGTCTTAAATTTCATATGAAACACTCTCGCGTAAAAAAAAAGCGACAATAAACAGCAGCAGGAAATGCCTGAAGACCGAAGATGAGCTTTTCGTGAAATTTAGAAGATGACTTTTATTTCTATAGTTGGAGTGAAACTATTCGATATGCGTCTTTCTACACATCGCCAGTGATTTAGTAACAGCAAATAAACCATTGCTAGCTAGGCCAATCGTTATAGGCACAAGATATTAGAGCGGCCCTATTTTAAGCGTTGGTGCAAAACATGTGGATACCTCTCGCGACTGGGACGCATGCTTTGTGTGAAATACCGCTCTTTCATTCCCAGGACATCGGTGCACAAATCATACAAACAATTTGTTTTCCAAAGAATGTGAAGATTCAGTGGACTGAACCTCCACGACTGCTGTTTGGCCATGCTGGCAGCCTTGAAGATTGAAGACTTTGTGGCATGGAAAAAAAAAAAAGGCTGGACAAGGTTGTAGCTGGGAGAGAAAGGTGGGTAGCGCAGGTTAAACGCTTAAAGGTTAAAAGCTTGGAAATAAGCTGCCAAGCAACGGCAGGTTCAAGGTTTTTCTGACGGCGGCTAAAACTTCGCGGTAACTACGGCCTCGATCTTGCATTACAAGGCCGAAAAGCGTTGCGACCTCAATGGCTTTCGGGGCAAGCGGTGACAACTTGCATGATGAAACTGCTTGTGCAGATGCCCTCGCAATAGTGCACGCGATTCAGCGCTGTGACTCCTTTGTCGCTGCCTCGCGCTCCTCCTTGAGGGGCCAAGGTTTGCATGCAGTAGCTAATCGACCGTCAGCTCTCCATGGCCACACAAGCCGAGATGTAACGCGCCCTGAATCGGGTCGAATGACTCTGGGCGCAACGCCTTGCAGTCAGAAACTAAACCTGGCCACTATCGTGCCTTGCTGGGCAATTTGAGAGCTCTCCGAGTGTTAGTGTGTCGCTTATCGTGCGTCGTCGAATTTGATAAGTGCGAAGCGCAACGAGCGGAGTGCTTTTGCCCAGCTCAGCTGATGATAGCGTCCCTGGCATAATCAACGGCCGCGATGTGGGCGTCTGTCGAGGTCGCCCAGCCACGGAGACGCGTGCCAGAATAAGCTCGGGCTCTGCGCTGCGGCAAAACCCATCGCCAAAGAGAAACGAAGCGGAGACGCGCTGCTCGGGGCTTTTCGCTCCGCGAGTAGCGCGGGCTCAACTACTGATTGTAGCCGCCGTTGTACAGCCTCCGATACGCACGCCAAATTAATTGTGATTCTGACTGGGAGAGTGACAAGTGCGGCGCCAGTGAATATCGATTGCACACGGACAAGAGCTGAATTAAGCTGCTATCGCCTCTTACTGCTTAAATAAACCTTGGTGAATAATTTTCGAGTAGCTGTAGCCATTTTCACACGAAACTTCAACGGGCCCTTCTGCAGATTTTTCACGCTAAAAGAAGGCCCACGCAAGTAGCGCTACTAATGCAAGTAATGAAAGCGTGTTGCAGCATAGTAAAGGCAGCTAATTAATATACATTAGGTTAGCCTAGAGTTTTGAGAAACAGTTGTGTTCTTCACATCGTATTCAGCGTGAACTTATGCTGAATCTGCAGTATGAACGTTGAGAAATGAAGTCTGTCGCTTTCTCCCCGTTTTACTTCGTAACACCGGGTTCTATTATTCACGGTGACACGCCATTGCATGCGTCCCCGCAAGAGACGTTCAGGCTGAAAGATTGCTGGCCTATACTTGCAGGCTAAACCCGCCTATAGCTAGCACTAGTGCCGGCACACGTTCACCACACTAGCACAAAACGAACAAGGGATGGGGGCGCCTCAGGGTGCTTAGTCGACGTTTCGACAAGAGGATATGTCGAAGGCGAACACAAGTCCTACATCGTGTTGTCAAGTAACCCATCTACCAGTACTCTTTCTAAGAATAACACGGCAAACCGAATGTGACGAGCAACTCGCAGTGCCTTGTCTCAGCCGACCGTTTTGTGGGAGAGTGCAGACGCTTGGGAAAAAAGAAGGTATTTTTACGCATTTCTTCAAAGCGTGACATTAGCGCTTTGAGACACGGCCTAGTGGACCGCTCCAGGTCGATGACGACCACCTGGGGCAATTCGCCCGCACATCTCAAGAGACCTACATCCAAATGCTGCCACAGTAGCTGGAAAACGAACCTGCGAACTCGTTCGCAGCAGCGGAACGCCATAGCCGTTGAACCACACCACCGGTGTGGTTCAGTGGTGTGGCAAAGCAAGTTGCGCCGAGAGGTCAGCTTTTTCCCTCCAACGCGTGGAGCCTTATGTTGATTGCCATATGTCGACACCATATGAGCGACGACAGGGCTAAAAACTGAAAGCAAATGCACCACGCGCGCGAACACGCGGGCATGCCCAAATTATTTCATCGACCATTGACATCGCGCCCTGGGAATATTTATGAGGCAAGCATGGAGAAGCATGCAAACATGAAGGGACATGCATTCTTGATCTACCGTACCGAAAACAAGCTGGTTGGGTAGCGAAGCAACGCAGAGATAATTTTTTTCTTCCCACGCAACCGTGTCCTGCAAACTTCTTTTCGTGGCTGTACATCTACGTGTGTGCTTTTCTGCGTCAGTCTGCAGCAGCGCTAATTTGCTATGTGAATTAAGAACTTATAAATGACGAAAATGCACCTCAAGAGGCCCCTGATTATCACTTGTGCACAGTCGTGTTAGCGACCTCGTTCCTGTTAAATGGTTCTCTCAACCGCGCCAGGTGGTATCCATGCATTCTCAGCCCCCTTTTCTTTCATGATTCCTGCTGTTCGCGTAAGCCTTTTCAATAAGAATGCACAGGTCAGTACATTCGAGTTTCTTGCTTTCTCTCGGCACCTGGGAGTATTTTCTCCCCTACATATAACGCGATAGCGTTAATGCTCCCGTTCTTCAGTACATCTGGCGTCGGCGTTGTGAGTGTAAAAGCAGATGGCCCACCTGCTATCTAGATCGCGTGGCCTTGTGACGTCATCGCAACCTGCCAACTGGATTGTGAGCAAACTGCCCACCGTGGCAGGTGGCAGCTAAATCAATGATTGGTCGCGAAATGTTGCTCGGGAAGATTAACCTGGGTCTCACAAACCCCACCGGTGGCTGTAAGTTGGAACAGCCACCCGTCGGGGCAGCAGCGCATCACCTAACCGCTGCTCCCCAGTGCCAGGAGTGGTATGAGGACTTCCCGCGATATGTGAATTTAAAGTAGGCAATGACCGTGTCTGCGAAGCGGTATGCAAAGAGGACCCCAGGCCGCTGAAGGGACCCAATAGCGCTATCACGTAACACCCTTAAGGCGGAGCCGTGTCTCAAATTGTCCCCTCAGGTTCTTCGCAGTACTTTTATGCGCGTCTCTTCTTTAAATGTCGCTACACCGTGAACAGAAGGGAGTAAAAAGGGAGTAAGCTGCCCTCAGGTGCACTCCCTTTTATAGAACGGAGTGCGCTACTGAGAGCTCACTTCCTTTTTATTCCCATATAGGCGTATTCTTGCTTCGAGCGTACATTCCACCCAGTTTCTACGCTCGATAGGAAGCATTTCGCTTACCTTTGTAGGATGCGATGGATGCCTTAATCGAATTCAACGTTCATGGGCTGGTCACAGAAGTGGCTATAGTGACTGCAAAATGCGATAACCATACGTTTCAGTTTGAATTCGCCGCAGGATATGCTGGCGATGCGTAGTTCGGCGCTAGTTGTGTCATGGACCACGCTTCACAGCTTCGAGTGCGTGCGTGAAACTACCCTGTGTTGAGGTACTTTCAGTACCTAGCATAATTTTTTTTCTATTGTTAATTGCCCAGCTGAGAGTAGCTGGTCAGTGATTGTATACGGTGGAAAGCAATAATTCAACAAAACACGGGAGGAAGTGGTGTTCACGTATGAGATGTACAGCAATTGTGACTTCCAAAAATACTATAGGTGGCAAAAAGGACAGTAGAGAGAGAGAGGGGCATGAGCGTGCGCGCACAGGTAATGCCCCTACCAAAGCAGGCGGGGGGTGTAAATGCGTTTATAATCTATCGTCCCATGTCCACCACAAAAACGCTTTCAGCAAAAGCGAACGTGGTCATTGCTATAACGTCAATTAATCATCAGGCACACCGGATTACCTATATTTAAGGCCAGGGAGTGAGTATGCATAGGCACGTTTTTGCCCCGTTTACGTATTAAAGTGGCCTGATCCAGAGACGGGGTGAACGGCACTTCATCGCCCTGTCATGAATATATATTTTGATGCCCTCCTACACTGTGGCCCTCGCTCTGTACCACACGGGAGATTAATCAGTAAACATCACATGAAAAACCTAGCCAGGGACAAAACGTTACGTGGATATATTTACAAAAGCGGAAATAAAAAAATTGAAGGGGACACTTAGGCTCTGCCTCAAGGGTTGGTGCCCATATATGCGGAATTGGTCTTTCTCTACATAACGTTCATAGATCCCTGGGAGCCCTCATACCACTCCCGGCGCAGTGGTGCAGTGGTGGCAGTTAAATTAGTGATTGGTCTGGAGAGGCTGCTCGGGAACAGCAACCTTGTTCGCACAAACCCCACCGCTGGCAGCACCTGCTATCGCAGGGCAGTGGTGCGTCGCTTAACCGCTGCACCACTGCGCCAGGGGTGGTATGAGGACTACCAGGGATCTATGAATGTTAAGTAGAGAAAGATCTATTCCGCATAATGGGCATCGACCCATTAACGCGTCATACCCTTAAGGCGGAGCGCAAGTATCCCCTGTAATTTTTTACTTTTTTTGCTCACGACCAACGACACCGACGCTGGATTTTTTTGCGACACGGGCTCCTTTACACTACCACATTAATACTGCGAAAGGGAGAGGCACAGGTGCGGCCGAACAGCTAGTGCTAAGCGGAGCCTATAGCACGGGAACCGCTCTTTATTTTCCGCTTTGTCTGGACCTATGTTCGTGACACGACACTCCGGGCGGAAAAAGCACCTTTCCGGTGCTAAGCTGGAAGCGGATGAGCTACCTGGCACGACTTGACGGAATAATATGAGCAGCATCAGCTTTGGGGAGGGTGGATGATGCCGAAAAATTTAACGGCGGTATTCCGTAGGTCACGTCGGTCTCCTGGCAGAACACGAGGTAAGGGACAGTGTAAGGGGAGGGATGTTTTTCAGGGCACCCAACGCAGCGAGGTGTACACACCGCGATGACGAGCGAGCCTGGGGCGAAGTGGACGTCTCGATACAGGCGGTCGTAAAGCGACTTTTGACACGCTTGTCACGTGGAGAGGCGGGCGAGGGCAAGAACTGGAGCCCAACAGACAGACAGAAAAACTTTATTGAGCAAGTGAGTTTTAGACCTAGCTGGGTCCCTGGGCCACTGCGCGGTCCCGCACTGCATCAAGTAGGTCATGCCGGGACATGACGTCGGCAGCCCGAGTCACCGCAGCAAGCTGCGATGTCGGGTCTGCAGACATAAGCAGGACCTCCCAGTCCTCCCAGCTGGAGATGGCGTGCTGTCCCCGCGGGGGAGGGTCAGCAGGGCAGCCGAAAAGGATATGGGAGAGCGTGGCGTGGGGGTCACCGCATACGGAGCATGCAGGGGATGTGCCGCAATAGTGGGATAAAAGCTGAGGGGATGACCAAGAGCGGGTCTGGAGGCGTCTGAAGAGGATCTGTTGGGAGTGCGTAAGAGAGGGGTGGGGAGGAGGGTAAGTCCGACGGTCCAAACGGGGTATTTGCGTGAGCTCCGCAAAGGTGTGCGCCCGCTCCCTCGAGAATCCTGAATCGAGACTGTCCTGAGCCCGGCAAATCAGACCTCGGGCCAATTTATCGGCAGCCTCGTTTCCAGGGTTCCCAGAGTGAGCCGCCATCCACTGAAGCTCTACCCTGCGCGGTAAATTTTGGGTAGGAGTGTTCAACAATTGCCAGGCAGGGGCGTGAATCCTTCCCCTGGCAAAGTTGGACAGAGCCGTTTTGGAGTCGCTGAAGATGTATTGGGGCGTCCGAATGTGCAAGGGCTAGGGCGATGGCGGTCTCCTCTGCCTCCTCAGGCGTAGAGCCCGAGGGAAGACGGTGAGTTAGGGGGTGAGGTAGGGTTGGATTGTAGGCAACTGCTACAGCTTCATGCGCTGCACATGCGGCGTCTACCCAAACGGCATCTTGGGCTTGCCCATAATACTTATGGAGGGCATTAGCGCGAGCTACGCGGCGAGAGATGTGATATTGGGGATGGACGTTTCGAGGAAGGGGTTTCACAACGAGAGGTGTATGGATGTGTCGAGGGATGGCTATAAGGGTTGACTGGTTAGCGGGTATGTTGATGCGAAGGGAGGAGAGTATATGGCGGCCAGTGGCGCTCGTGGCAAATCTAAGGTACTGTGTCTGAAGGTGCGCGTCAACTAGTTCCTGAATGGTGTTATGCATGCCTAGTGCAAGAAGTTTGGCTGTGCTAATGCTACGAGGTAGGTTTAGGGCTGCCTTAGTCGCAAGGCGGATCATTGCGTTCACGCGTTCGTTTCCCGTGCGGATCAATTTGAGATATGGGGTTGCGTATAGAATGCGGCTAAGCGTAAATGAGTGCACTACTTTCATGTTGTCCGCTTCGTCTAAACTCTTGTTAAGGGAGGACACTTGGCGTAGAAGGTGCAACACGGATTGCGTGGAGGCCTTGAGCCTTTTAAGGGTATGTTCATTTCGTCCAGAATCCTGCAAGTGGAGGCCAAGGATACGGAGGGCGTGTGTGATGGGGATAGGGGATCCTTTTAAATTGATTTGGATGGGCGAGTTAGCGCTAGATTTTGGCCTAATTAGGAAGAGCGCGGACTTAGATGGGGAACATTCGAGCCCGATGGATGACGCGTGAGAGGAGATGGTGTCTGCTGCTAACTGAAGAGTTTCCTCAATTTCCCCATCAGAGCCATGAGTGGTCCATGTGATATCATCAGCGTACAGGGTATGCTTTAGGTGTGGGATGAGAGCCAGTTTGTGAGCTAGGGGGATGAGAGCAACGTTAAAGAAAAGGAAAGAAAGGACCGCCCCTTGAGGGGTTCCGAGCTCTCCGAGTGTATAAGGGGATGTGGTAATCTGATCTATGTGCAGGGAGGCAGTGCGGCCCGAGAGAAACGCACGAGCGTAATTGTAGGTTTTAGGGCCTACCTGTAGAGCCTGCAGTTCCCGTAAGATGGCATCGTGTCGAATTCTGTCAAATGCCTTGGTGAGGTCAACTGCCAGGATAGCTTTAGTGTGGTGGAGGATGGTATCATCAAGCACGTCATGCGTAATTTGAAGTAGGGTGTCCTGCGCAGATAGATGCGAACGAAAGCCGAGCATACTGTGGGGGAAAAGGTGGCTGTCTTCTATGTACGTTGTTAGCCGAGCAAGAATTATGTGCTCGAAGACCTTGCCTAGACAGGATGTAAGAGAAATGGGGCGGATGTTGTCTAGGGTGATAGGCTTGTGGGGTTTTGGAATAAAAATAATTTTTCCATGCTTCCACGAGGCAGGGAGAGTACCTGCCTCCCAACATTCGTTAAAGTAGTTGACTAAGTCAGAGATGGAAGCATCGTCAAGATTTCTGATAGCTGCATTGGTAATTTGATCATCTCCGGGAGCGGTATTCCGTAATTTCAATAAGGCGGCGCGAAATTCTGATTCTGTAATAAGGGCGTCAAGCTCGGTCTGGGGTGGGCCTGCATAATCAGGATACTTGCAAGGGAGACCGGGGTTGTATAGGTGCATTTCACCTGGGCGAGGAAGGCGTCGGTGTCCTGTCGATGGTTGTGAGCGAGGCGGCGAATGCTGAGGCGCGTCTGAGATTTGGATTGCGTGGGGTCTAGCATGTGCCGTAACAGATCCCAAACGCGGGTTGTGGAGAGATTGCCGCGGAGATCGTCACAAACCTGAGCCCAGTTAGCTTTGCAAAGAGTGGCACTACATTGTATTATTTGGGATTGAATCTGGGCAAGTTTGAGTTTTAGTCTCCTATTGTGCTTCTGAGTCTTCCACCTTTGCGTTATGTTGTCCTGTGCTTGGACGAGGTGGGCGAGCTTGCTGTCAATAACAGGGGTGTCTGGCGTAGAGTCGAGCGTTTGAGTGTGTTGGCGAATGTTTTTTTGCAATTGAATAATCCAGGTGTCTAGGTCGAATGGGGCCTGTGCTGGCTGTGCTTGTCTAAATTTGCGGAGCGCGTCCCAATTAGTGTGCTTAACGGTAAATTTGCGCTGAGATCGGCGATAGTTTAGCGTTATTCGAATTAGGTGATGATCGCTGCCTAGTGTGGAAAGCATTCTTTCCCACTGCAGGTGGTCCAAGTTTCTACCAAGCGTGAGGTCTGGGCTAATATCGGCAGTAACACTGTTACCAATCCGCGTAGGTAAGCTGAAATCATTAAAGATGGTCAGGTGGAGCGCCAGCGTCTCATTGTATAAAACTGTGCCTCTGTGGTTGGTGCGCCGATAGCCCCAGTCCACGTGAGCGCAATTAAAATCTCCGGCAATAAGTAGGGGGTTTGATCCGGCCAACTGGGTTGCGGATTTGAGAAGTGAGGGGAGTAAGCTAATTGGCTGACGTGGGAGAAGGTAGCAGTTAAGAAAGAACAGGCTTGATTTTGCAGGGGTAGGCGGTAAGACTTCAATAAGGCTGTTAGCGATAGGGGAGGTAATTACGTGCTCCACGTAATGCAAGGATTTACTGACATATGTGACCACCCGAGGAAGATCAGTGGGGTCTGAGGGGATAAAAGCGTATCCTGGCAGCTGCCTGCAAACATTGGCGTCCTGAATGGCGATAATGTCTGGTGGGGATGACGAACTTGCGATAATTTGCTCCAGAGGATCGCGCTTTCGCCGAAAGCCCCTGCAATTCCACTGAATAATCTGTAAAGAATTAAGGCCCGTCGGAGGAACCATGTTGTTGGGTAGTGAGGGGAAGGAGAGGTGTGGAGAGTGGGACTGTGGGAGGATAGTCCATTGAGAGTCCAGGAGTGAGGCGAGTTAAGCGCTCCTCTACCTTGGTCATGATGCTACATATGACACTATCCATTAGACGGCTAATGGTAGATTCAATCATAAGCTGGCACTGCGCAGTAATGCGCTCTGTGAGCGTGGCTTCCAAGTTTTGGGCGAAAGCCTGAAATTTTGCGTCTAGGTCTATTGGTTCGACTGGGCTCTCATCAGGCCTTCTTTTTTTAGGGGGAGGTTAGACGGGTTGGGCGGGTTGGGTGGGTGAAGGGGAGGGGGGTGGTGGATGGGGAGATACAGCAGAGGTGGCGGTAGAGAGGGCTGCCCTGAGCTGCTTTACCTCCTCTCGCAGAGCCTTCACGTCCAGGTCATGGGAGGTCCTGGTGTTCGTCCCGGCAGCCTTGGAGGCCCATGTTGCAGTAGACGGGAGGGTCGTTTTCAGCGGAGGAAAGTCGTTCTTGTTCGTTTGCAGTGGAGGAAAGTCATCCTTGTTAAGGGGGCATTGCCTTCTGGGGCGATGGGCTGCGTGGTTGGGCGGTGCGATTTCTAGCCATGCACGAGCCGGTGCCCGTGAGGTGCTGGTCTCCACAGAGAATGCAGGTCGGGATGCAGGAGGGCACATCTTGCGGTTCATGCTTGTCTCCGCACTGCGGGCAGAGACCAGTCTTGGGGTGCGGGCACACGTCATACCTATGGCCCGGCCGACGACGACAGTTCGTGCACGCGTGTGGACTTCCCTTGCACGGCGTGCGTCTGTACACTACACTCATGTAGCGTATGGTATGCGGGACTGGTCTGTGCGCAAAGGTGATCAGAACGGAATGAGTCCTACCCATTCTGTGAGCTGCAATGATATCAGCGTACGGGTTACTGGTCTGGAGGTCCCGTAGCATCTGCTCTGCGTCTCCTCCCTGTAGGCTTGCGAGATGACTCCACGCACAGCAGCCGCCGGCGGTGCAATGTAGGCTGCGACAGGGTAAGCGGTCTATTGGAGGACCACTTCCCTGAGCTGGACGAGGTGAAGGGCGGTTGTCTCGTGCGGGGTAGCGACCGTGAAGGTGTTATTCGTAGGGTGGATCCTCAGGTGAATATCCCCGAGGTCACGGCCAGCAGCGCTGACTTGCAGGGCTTGCAGGAGTGGCTGCGCCATGGTGCCTTTCAAAGCGAGGCCTCCTCTTGGTCGGAAAACGACCCGTATAGTGCCGGGAGGGAGTGAAGCAAGTTGTTTGCTTCGGTGTGCGACTGCGTGCGTCGCGCGCAGCCGTTCTTGTTGAGGCCTGTATGTAGGCTTGAAAGTCGCAGGGGTAGCGGACGCGGACGCCGTAGGCTTAGATGGAACAGACGCTGCTTGATGGGATATGGCCAGCGTTTCCGCGCTTGAGATTTCACCCTTGTACGCGCGGAGTATCGGGGTCCACTCACTGGGGACGAAGGTCTTCCCTCTGCGCTTGTACCTCCATGGATGGTGGGGGTAGGTGCGCTGCCGGTGAGTGAGGAACGCAGCGCGCCGCCGAGGCTCGCCTCGGTGAGGTGAGGCTTAGCGCAGCGGCACAGCAGGCGGAGACGTTTTCACTTGCCAGTTCTTGTGAATCGTCGGGCACATCCAAAAGATGATAACGGTTAGGGCCCAAGATCGGCATGGGCGACGACGACCCGTGCGTTTGTGGTTGACGTGGTAGCTGGCGGTAGCAATCGGCTGTAATAGAAATGGTTCCAAGGGCAATGCAGTGTGTCTGCCGAGCAAAAGATGAAACGGCGCAAAGTCAGGGGTGTCAAGGCGAAAACCACAGGCGAACGTAACACAAGGCACAATAACGTCCTAATAATCACTATGGTTGGTTGAGATGTGCAGCAGTTGTCAAAAGTAAAGATCCCAAGGGGTTCACTTCTAAGCCGGATAGCGGAGCTTGTTTGGCATTCGTAGGAGTCCCAACTTTCTGAAGGGTGAGGACGAAAGTCCCCCTCACCTTCAAAAAGACTTATAACCAGTGCTCGAAGTCAGGAGGTCTCGAAGGGTTCGGATCCTTCACCAGTACTGACAAGGGATCTAGACCCCCCGTGCTAGAATGTAGAGACTGCATGAATCCGAAGCAGGGAACCATTTTTTTATTCTCCTTGCCAGTGGGGTTAAGAACATTTCTTCTCTCGTTTCGAAAATGTCACCGTGATTTTTAGAAACAATCATTGCCATGTTTTCTAAAACCTGAGATGGAGAAAAATAAAAGGTCGGCAGCACTACACGAAGGCTGGCAGAAAAAGGGAAACACGTGACATCACACCACGAGTCAGTCCAGAGCTGACCACTCAGCTCCAAGGCTACCCAACAGCAATAAGAAACAGTGCAAAGTCTCCTCCTGGCGACCCTCACGAGCAAGGAAAGCTTCCAGCCACCCCAAATCCAAAGCGGCTCTAAGCCGCTTAGAATCTTATTTCTTTCTCTTTCCCACCTCCTGGAGAAGTTAAGTGATGTTTCTGGTTAACACCATATTTTATTTTCTACCTATAAATAGGGAGTTCTTAGTACACTGTAACTACACGAATTTGTCTAAAAAGATGTGTAAAAGAGGCTGCCAGCCGCTTTCTCTCTCCGCCTCTTTATTTTCCTCTCCACCTGTGCTCGAATCGCTTTAGAGCCCCCTTCGATGGAGCCAGACTTTAAGCACTGCTTATAACGCCAGTGACCCATAACGTGTCTTATAATATGGTCTAGAAGCAAACTCCCTCGCTTGTAAACATTATACAAATGCTGTAGTACATACAGCGCCAAGACCGAAGCGTGGCCTTGTGGTAGAGCATCCGCCTCGCATTCGGGAGGTGCTTGGTTCTATCCCTATTGCCGCCGGGTACCCACCGGTTTTTAATGGGTACAAGATTTCCCCCGGCTTGGTGCTCGGCTCTTCAGGGTGAGATGCTTGGGAAAAGGGTCTTGACCACAGTTGCTCTGACGGATCAGCGATAAGTTCCGCCGTCAACAACGTTAAATCCGCCTCGTGCGGTAGAAGCCCATTTGCGGCTGCTTGTGGCCCATTTGTGTTTTTTGTGTGACTGCTGTTCTGTCAAGAGATGAAGGCTTGTCGTGCTTGCCGTTCGAACCAAGTTGGCCGAAGGGGTACCACCTTTGCAGGCTGCGAGGTCGTCCGAAACTGGGGCTTGCCCCACGAGAGGCGCAGCGGGGTTTACGGAGCTTCTCTCAAGCGGACACCCCTAAAGAAAGCCGGGCGCCAGGCCGGGGGCCGCTTGTACCCATTTGTACCGGTGGGTGTCCGGCGGTGGGTTTCGAACCAACCACCTCCCGCAGCCGAGACGGGCGCCCAACGTTTCGGCAACGCTTCGGGGAGTGATATGCTATGGACAGTTTGTGCCGGTTTGAACGCGAGCTAAGAATAGCGCCAACGGCTTTTCATCGAAAGTAGCGGCCTTAATCAGTTGGTTGAGAAACTGTCACGAAGCACAATTGTAAAGGACATCGTCTTGCAGAAGAAAATCTGCAATATCATTACGACAACTTGTAGGTAACAGATATATATTACAATATACTCTCAGGAGAAAAAGTGGTGTATAAACCAGTGCTTCGGTTAGTCTTGATTGCCGCGCTACTTTCCAGCAGCCCCTACGTTGCATACGGACGAGGTGACCGTCTTTATCCAGAGGCATGTCATTTCGCTCGTTTCGATGCGTGGCGCTCCAGCTTGGCATAAACGTCGAAAGGCGCCACAAGAGCAGCCAGACATACAACCTCAAGTGTTAATCACTTTTGCACCGGACAGTGCCTGGTCTCAAAATAGATCACAGTGGCAATCCACTCCTGAGCAGGACATAAGGAAGGCACCCGCTCTCTAAACACGAATACGCCCATATGGGAGTAAAAAAAAAAAGAGAGTAAGCTGTACTCTAGCGCACTCCGCCCAATAAAAGGGAGTGTGCTATAGGACAGCTTACTCCCATTTTTACTCCTTTCTGTCTAGAGTGATAGGAGGCTGAGACCAACACATTTAGAAGGTTCGGGAGAATGTGAGTAGGTTGATGGGGAAGAGCAGCCAACGCAGATGGCGTTTTCGTTTGCAGGCACAAGTCGCAGGAGGCAACAAAGCGCCGCACGGTGCGGTACAAACGGGGCCAAAAGAAATGGCAATGCACCCTTGTACACTGCGGCGATACAGTTAGGGGTCCCGCGGCCGACGCTCTTCGCTGTCCATACAGAGAAAGTGAAATGGCGGAGAGGCGAGGCCTAGCGTCGGTATGACACATGGTGACGAGACGTCGGGGTGCGGAACTTCCGGACTTATGCATGACAGTGGACGGATACCCTTGCAGACGCAAAGACCATTGGCCAAGTCAGACATTTTCTATTTTTGCGTAGAAAGCCAGCGAAGAGCACAGTGGTCGGTCACGACTGCGAAACGACGACCGAAAAGGTAAGGGCAGAACTTGGAAACATCCCACACAAGCAGCAAACACTGGTGCCCAGAAACAAAAGAATTTCGCTCGACGGCGGCTGGCATAAGCCGGCGAAGTCGGCGAAATATTTAATCAGACTGAGCAAACGTGAGCAAAAGTTCTTCGCTGACTGGGGAATAGGGTATTTCACGACGGCACGGATTTTAACGGGGTCCAGCCGTACTCCAGATGCGCCGACAAGATGGCCAAGAATAATGAGCTTGAGGCGGCCGAATTGACGCTTCGCAGAATTGATTTGGGGCCTCGCTTGACGAAAATCAGCAAGAATATTGGAAGGTTGTTCGCAGGTGTGCAGAAAACGAAGGCGAGAAGACCACAACGTTGCTGAAGCAGCACGAAAGCGAGTCACTTGAAAGAGCCTACTATAATGAATTGGTTTGATTATAGAAGGTCTGTAATGATCATAGGACTATAATGAAAGTCTATTCTCCGCTCGAAATTGGACGCAGCATTGGCGGGCACCTGCAACTTCGGGAACACGAATGCTCGGGTGGCAAACGCAGCGTCTTAGCCCTTGTCATACCCTCCGCGCTGCAGCACCCTCCTCAGGGCTGCACCCGATGCGGTCCGCACGTCCCGCACCCCTGTAGTGACGTCGGTAGCAGTTCTTTATAGATCTGTTAATAAACCTATCATCCCAGCAACGATATTTGGGGCTGGGCTCCGTGGTCGTGCTACCCAAAACAGAGACGGGCTTCTACGCTGCTTCCAGGCTTTCTTCTAAACAGTCACTTTGCCTGTAACATACATGTAGAGCACTGCGTTTCTGGGTTATATTTTTTCCAGAACTCGGGGGGTATAAATCGGGCGATATTTTATGTATTTTAAGTTCGGGTGCAAAACAAGGTTATTCCGCAAAAATTTCTAGAATTCGGATTTTTCAGGTCTTTTTTTTAAGCAAAAAACAATTTACTATTAGAGCTCGTTTTTGTGCAGGACATAAAAATGCCCTATTTTTTGCTCAACATTTCGCAGACAACATGGAAATGACAGGTTACACACAAACGCTGTTGACAAAATTAGATTTTTTTCCCATCTATATTCAATTATTTCGTCGCGTACACTGTCAATCTCCTACGCAGCACTTCGCGTGCATGCGAGACCTGCCTGCCTTGTACACTGTGAAAACAGCCTTCAAACATCACAGAGGCTATCTTAAACGGGCAAGAGCCCCACATCAAGACGTCGTTAACGTGGATCGGGCTTGATGCATGATGCCGAATAAGTGTCTGTTCAGTACCTGTGTTCTGGCCCCTCGCTTGTAAAATGTACTTTTCGAAGGTATCCTCAAATTAAGCCACGTCATGAGTAGCAAGCGTCGAAAGAGGTTTAAGATCACCAGTTGAACCAACGCTCCTCTAGAAAAGCACAGTAGCTTGCGCTTGTGTGTCCTCTAGAAGGGACATTTTCGGGGAGAAATCGGGTTTAACCGAATTTTAACAGATGTCTTCGGGTTGCAAGGATCGGGTAAAATCGGGTTTTTTTTTTTCGAAAACGGCGGGCTCTACATATAGGTCGAGCCGTGGGCACAGTTTTTCCTGCATATGTTTTACAGCGCAGCTGTTAAACGGCCGTTACCTGGAGTTAGTGGCGTTGGCACTACCTGTAAGAGGATGAGGAGGAACGGTCAAAAGGGGAGGGCGTGGAGAGAGTGCAAGAACTGGTGAGAACAAGGAGGAAGAGGTCAGAACAGGCGGAGAGAGGTTCGTGGGGCGCATATGGTGCGTCCGAGCGCACTCCCCCCTCTTTCGTAGAACACATGACCGCTAGACACATTTGATTGCTTCAACTACGTGCGCACAAGTTGGCAAGCGACACTTCTTACGGTAACCGCGTTGCGAATGGATACTATGCATTTACGCTTGTGCGTAATTATAGTCTCATTAGATATTTGTGCCCCTAACGAATATATATTTATGTCGACGACCATTTTAGCTTTACTTTAGCTGGTTTTTCTTCATTTAAAATTTTATTTTTCTGCTTTCTTGTATTGTAGATTTCTTAACTGTGACACTGGGGTAGCCAGTTCTCTACAGCCCATTTTTTCGTCCCGAGTTCGCTAAATAAACAACATCGACAGGAGCTGTACTGTCACGGTTTTATAAATACCTAGGTGTAAAGATTAAGTAATAGAATAAAGAGAGTAGAACTAAAAATTGAAGCAAAGATTGGCAGGAGCCAATACCAAGCAACCACGAGTTGTGCTATGCCTGTAAATACGTTCCCGCATTGTGAAACCCGTCGCGCTTTAATGAAACGTACCCGCTTCGATGGCACAGTCGGAATCGAATCCCGGCCGCGGCGGCTGCATTTTGATAGCGGCGAAACAAAAAAAAAATTGACAGACGATTACGGTAGTCGGTATAGCGAAGTTTGAGCGCAGCTCGTCACCGCGCTGGCAGGTGGCGTGTTACGCTGCTAGCCACCTTCCGGGATCTTTCCGTGGCAGCCACTTTCCGGTAGTCCATTCCTCCGCTTTCGCCGTGGCATGTGGCGTTTCGCTCTGCTACTACCTGCCACCAATGACAGGGTCACAGGGTAACCTGCAACCTGTAAGGTGGCGTGTTACGCCGAATACGTCGACTACTACGCCAACGTGTAGTAGCAGGTGGTGTGTTACGCTGCTAGCCACCCTCCGGGAGCTTCCTATGGCAGCCACCTTCCGGTAGTTTATTCCTCCGCTTTCACCGTGGCATGTGGCGTTTCGCTTTGCTACTACCTGCCACCAATAACAGGGTCACAGAGTAAACTGCGACCTGTCAGGTGGCGTGTTACGCCGACTACGTCGACTACTACGCCAACGCGTAGTGGCAGGTGGCGTGTTACGCTGCTAGCCACCCTCCGGGAGGCTCCCTTGGCAGCCACCTTCCGGTGGTTCATTCCTCCGCTTTCGCCGTGGCATGTGGCGTTTCGCTCTGCTACTACCTGCCACCAATGACAGGGTCACAGGGTAACCTGCAACCTGTAAGGTGGCGTGTTACGCCGAATACGTCGACTACTACGCCAACGTGTAGTAGCAGGTGGTGTGTTACGCTGCTAGCCACCCTCCGGGAGCTTCCTATGGCAGCCACCTTCCGGTAGTTTATTCCTCCGCTTTCACCGTGGCATGCGGCGTTTCGCTTTGCTACTACCTGCCACCAATAACAGGGTCACAGAGTAAACTGCGACCTGTCAGGTGGCGTGTTACGCCGACTACGTCGACTACTACGCCAACGCGTAGTGGCAGGTGGCGTGTTACGCTGCTAGCCACCCTCCGGGAGGCTCCCTTGGCAGCCACCTTCCGGTGGTTCATTCCTCCGCTTTCGCCGTGGCATGTGGCGTTTCGCTCTGCTACTGCCTGCTAATAATGAGTGTCACAGGGTAGCCTGCAACCTGTCCGGTGGCGTGTTACGCCGACTACGTCGACTACTACGCCAAAGCGTAGTGGCAGGTGGCGTGCTATGCTGCTAGCCACCTTTCGGGATCTTCAAGTGGCAGCCACCTTCCGGTAGTTCATTTCTCCGCTTTCGCCGTGGCATGTGGCATTTCGCTCTGCTACTACCTGCACCCAATGACAGAGTCACAGGGTAACCTGTGATTCGTCAGGTGGCGTGTTACGCCGACTACGTCGACTACTACGCCAACGCGTAGTGGCAGGTGGCGTGTTACGCTGCTAGCCACCCTTCGGGATCTTCCCATGACAGCCACCTTCCGGTACTTCATTCCTCCGCTTTCGCCGTGGCATGTGGCGTTTTGCTCTGCTACTACCTGCCACCAATGACAGGGTCACAGGGTAACCTGTGATTTGTCAGGTGGCGTGTTACGCCGAATACGCCGACCACTACGCCAACGCGTAGTGGCAGGTGGCGTGTTACGCTGCTAGCTACCCTTCGGGATCTTCCCGTGGCAGCCACCTTCCGGTACTTCATTCCTCCGCTTTGGCCGTGGCATGCGGCGTTTCGCTCTGCTACTACCTGCCACCAATAACAGGGTCACAGGGTAACCTGTGATTCGTCAGGTGGCGTGTTACGCCGACTACGTCGACTACTACGCCAACACGTAGTGGCAGGTGGCGTGTTACGCTGCTAGCCACCCTTCGGGATCTTCCCATGACAGCCACCTTCCGGTACTTCATTCCTCCGCTTTCGCCGTGGCATGTGGCGTTTTGCTCTGCTACTACCTGCCACCAATGACAGGGTCACAGGGTAACCTGTGATTTGTCAGGTGGCGTGTTACGCCGAATACGCCGACCACTACGCCAACGCGTAGTGGCAGGTGGCGTGTTACGCTGCTAGCTACCCTTCGGGATCTTCCCGTGGCAGCCACCTTCCGGTACTTCATTCCTCCGCTTTGGCCGTGGCATGCGGCGTTTCGCTCTGCTACTACCTGCCACCAATAACAGGGTCACAGGGTAACCTGTGATTCGTCAGGTGGCGTGTTACGCCGACTACGTCGACTACTACGCCAACGCGTAGTGGCAGGTGGCGTGTTACGCTGCTAGCCACCCTTCGGGATCTTCCCATGACAGCCACCTTCCGGTACTTCATTCCTCCGCTTTCGCCGTGGCATGTGGCGTTTCGCTCTGCTACTACCTGCCACCAATAACAGGGTCACAGGGTAAACTGCGATCTGTCAGGTGGGGTGTTACGCCGACTACGTCGACTACTACGCCAACACGTAGTGGCAGGTGGCGTGTTACGCGGCTAGCCATATTTCGGGAGCTTCCTGTGACAGCCACGTTCCGGTAGTTCATACTTCCGCTTTCGCCGTGGCATGTGTCGTTTCGCTCTGCTACTACCTGCCACCAATAACAGGGTCACAGGGTAAACTGCGACTTGTCAGGTGGCGCTTTACGCCGACTACGTCGACTACTACGCCAACGCGTAGTGGCAGGTGACGTGTTACGCTGCTAGCCACCCTTCGGGATCCTCCCGAGGCAGCCACCTTCCGGTAGTTCATTCCTCCGCATTAGCCGTGGCATGTGGCGTTTCGCTCTGCTACTACCTGCCACCAATGACAGGGTCACAGGGTAACCTGTGACCTGTCAGGTGGCGTGTTACGCCGACTACGTGGACACCTACGCGAACGCATAGTGGCAGGTGGCGTGTTACACCCTCCGGGAGCTTCCCGTGGCAGCCACCTTCCGGTAGTTATTTATTTATTTAGGACGCTAAATTTGTCGCACGGCATAAAACGTGATGCCATTAATGAACGTTATTACGTTAATAGGTTACAAAAAGGCATGGAGTCCAGTAAGGTGTAAAAAGTCACATAATCCTCGGGCATTAATGTTTTTTGTTATCCACAAGTTGAAATCGGAGTCATTGTTTGAGGACAGGCCTGCCTCTTGCAGAACGCGAGCGCGCACCAGCGAAGTTCCTGGGCAAGTCCACAATAGGTGGTGAACAGTGGTGTCAGAAGCGGGTGTGTCGCATTGAGGGCATTTTTCTGGCGCAGGAATCTTCTCACTTTGCCACTGGTGGCGAACTGCAGTCGTAATGGCCCCTCCGACACGCAGCCGCCTCAGAGAGACCTCCTACATCCGTGATACGTTGGGAGGAAGGGTGTGGGTACACGGGGAAATAAGAGCACGTGTACGCCGCCTGAGGGAGGCTGAAGATGTTAAATGTGTCAGAAGTGGATCTGGTGGAAAAGAGGCAGGAGGTGTTTGAGGGTAGGTCCGCTAAACGAGATGACATGTCAGATGCGATGCTATCGACATCTGTGCGTGCTTGAAGCCAGTGTATGAGTATAGTAGGGACCGGGTAAGATTTGCAAGCAGCATGTATGTCCTGGGAAACCCGAAGGGTACCACGCACTTTCTTTAGGTGCTTGAGAGCTTCTTGGGAATGAGTGAATAGGTGTACCTGGTTATAAGGAGGGTCGTCATGTAAAGCTGCTATGGCATTTAAAATCGCTTGAAGCTCCAAGGGAAGAGGTGATGATTTTTCAGTACAGTAGGTCTGGCGGCTGTCGAGTTGAGGGTGTGTCGGGCTTATAAAAGCAGTTGATCTCCCCGTTGAGGTTATGGCGACATCTGTGTAAAGGATGCAGTCATCATGTTGGGTAGAAAAAGTTGATGGTAATGGCGGAAAGGAGAACTCCGACTTCTTATGACAAGCTGGCTTGTTTGATGTAATGTGGCAGTAGTCCCATGGAGGTGGTTGAGGCTCGAACATTGGACGAAGAGAAACTTTCCGTGCTCTGTTGTTTTGTCGCTGAGTAATTAAATCTTCCAGTGTGTTGAGCTGCGCATACTCCTGCAGCAGACAAATAGGAGTTGCTCGTGGTAGGCCAGTAATGACTCGCATGGCTTCGTGGTTGAGTGCTTCGAGTGTAGACCACTGTCGTTTCGTAAGTTGTTGAAACTGAGTCTGGTATAGGAGCCGAGGTTGAAAGACAGCACGATCAAGTCGACGAGCTGTATCGGAGCGGGCACCTCCAGAGCGATTGGCTATTCTGCGCATGAGGCCAAGTGTGTTTATAGCACTCTTGCGCATTGCTGATAACCAAGCCGTGCCTTTGCCTGAAGAATGAACATTGCAGGCCCAATACATTGGTATGTTCCACTTCAGGAAGAGGTGCGTTCTCAATAGTGAGCACGAACGGAGTGGATTTGAAAATACGGCAGCCAGCTTTATTGCCCCCATGAACGTAACAGGATTTGGAGAGGTTGAGGGAGAGGCCAGTTTTGGCAAGAAAGTTGTGTAGAATATTGAGGGCATTTTGCAGAGAGTCTTGCTGCACCTGAGCTGAGCGATTTGTGGACCAGAGAGTGATATCGTCTGCATATGCAAGAACTTGAACATTAGGAAGGTTGGAAAGACTGTGTATCAGAGGAATGAATGCGAGCGATGTTAAATAGAGCTGGGGCTAAAACTGAGCCCTGCGGTACTCCGCGATTAGAAATGAAGCGGCCTGTAGGTTTACCATTAACACGGATAGCAAACGTCGTTTGTGAGAGGAAAGCATGTATTGCTCGACGTATCTGCAAGGGCATGCCAAGTGATGATATAGTGTTGAGAATGGCTTCGTGAAGAATGTTGTCGTAGACCTTCGTGATATCTGTTGCCAGGACTGTGCGAACGAGACGGCTGTAAGGTGAACGACGTATCACGTCGTTGGCAAAGTGGTCAAGACCATCTTCAGCTCCGTATCCTGGTCAGAAACCAGTTTGGGAAGACGAATATTTCTGATGATGGTCGAGCCACCAGGAGAGTCGAGTGGCAAGCAGTTTTTCATACAACTTGCAAATAGTTGGGGTAAGAGAAATCGGTCGTAGGGCCCCAAGAGTTGTGGGTGATTTTCCAGGCTTTGGTATTGGAACTACCGCTGAATGTTTCCAATCTGGTGGCATCTCACTGGGTATCCAGATTTCATTAAAAATTCTGAGAAGTGAAGTCAACGCTTCACCGTCCAGATTCCGGAATAGGGCATAAGGTACACCGTCATGACCAGGTGCAGTGTTAGGGCGAATGTCTTCAATTGCAGCTATAAGCTCAGCCATGGTGAACGGGCATGTTATCTTATCCTCTGGCTTATGTTTGTAACTGACCGGAACAGGTGCAGGTGATCAGTCATAATTCAGAAAAAAACTGAAGTGCAGCTTGCGAAGCAAATTCATCTGGAGAAAGACGAAGGGCAAGACGAATACTCTCGGCATAGTCTTTGACGGATGGCTTGCGTTCCATAGAATGAAATACACGCCACAAGTGACGATTGCCGACAGGAGTACTGAGTTGAGAACACCACTCTGTCCAGCGCTTGTGCAGAAAGCGTTTAGAATACCGACGGGCTTTAGCGGTGACTCTATGAAGTTCCGTTCGTGCATTCTGGTCTGATGGATGCTGAGTGATGTACACGCCCGGCTGTTTGCGCCTTGCCCAAAGATTAAGGAGGTGAAAGTCAGGATTTGGTTGGTCTTCGTTGACAGTGGAAGAAACTGTGTTCTGAGTTAAGAGAAGCATAAATGTAGAAAGTGCTGAGGCAGGAGTTATTGAGGCGAGGCGACCATCCGTGCGAAGCCTCTCCCAAGAAGTTACATGGACCTTCCGGAAAATTTTACTCAATGTACTTGAAGCAAAGTCAATTAGGATGGGGGAGTGATCACTGCCCCAGGTGTCTGCGTCACAAGACCAGTGAGGATTGTCAGGACCCAGCCACCATGTAAGATGCGGAGTTGATGGAGGAGCACGCGGGCGGGTATAATTAGAGGTGTTGTTCAGAAGTGTAAACGACTGGTCAAAAAACGTGTCGTAAATCTGATCTCCACGTTTAGAGTTATAGGTTTAACCCCAGGCTGTATGTGGCCCATTAAAATATCCTCCAACTAGTATGGGTACACCTGGGTAAGAGGTGCGCAGATGTGTAAGCCATCCAAGGTTGAGTGTAGAAGTTTGGGGTCGGCCGTAAAAAGAAACCAATAGTACTGGAGTACGTTGCGGCTTAGTGAGAATGGCAATTACTTCTTGTCGGGTATTGCACCAACGAGACAGGTCGACGGGAGAATGTGGTGTCGAACAATGAACATATATAGCTGCTTTACCAGGAGCAAGACCACTACGGCGGTCGGGTATTGATGGATTGTGATATGCACAGTAACCAGAGAGAGGAAGGATGGCATTATGCTCCTGAAGAAGGAAAGCCCAAGCAGAGAGTTTGCCTTGAATGCGCAGCTTCAATTCAGGGAGCTTATTAGTAAGACCCTGACAGTTCCATTGCACGACGTGGGAAGTAGCGTTAGTAGCCATTCGCTTGCAAAACAGATGCAATCATCTGAGGGAGTTGCTGCAATAGGATAATGAGGGACAACACTGAAGATGTTGTTACAGATTGCTCTGATTGGTCATATTTTGAGTCTGAACGACTGTGTACATTGGACAAAGGAGGCACTTGGCAAACAGGCTGAACTGGCGGTATATGCGGACGTTGTAGTAACAGAGAGCGACGTCGGCAGAGCTGATCAAGTTGTTGGCGAACGTTGGCGATCGCGTCATCGATTGCAGAGCTCTCATCAGGCATAGAGGAGGTTATTGGAGTAAATTCATCTTTTTTCCGCTGGGTATGGAAACCTGTCTTTACAACAGAGGCATAGGAAGGGCGGATACCGGAAGGTGTAGGCAAAGATGCTGGCGGTTTTTCAGTATCTGCCTCATCTGTGCCTGTCGACAGAGCAGCAAAACGGTTGGAGATCTTGACTCCAGCCTGAGTTGGCGCAGCTAGCAGACGACGTTTCTTTCGAGGGCATTCAGAATAAGTTATGTCGTAGTCATTTGTCTTACAGAATGGGCACCTGAATGAGGGAAGACCGTCTGCTGGTTGTTTGGGCAGAGTGTCTTGGGATGCAGGGCACCACGTTTTGATGTGACCTTGTCGCAGGCACCGATAGCAGTAGACTGGTGCAGGACGGAAAGGCTTCGGGTGAACGATTCGTCCATTGTAGAAGAATCGGGTAGGAAGTTCTAACGGCCCCGCAAGCAGTAGAAGAAATGTGCCTCGGTTTACTAGTCGACGGGCATTAAGCACTGAGTGGGTGTCAGAGTAGAAATCCGTCATCACTTCTTTCGGAGGCGCATTAGGTTCGAGGTCATAAATGACACATCTCTGCAAGCCGGGTCCTGATGCTAGATAGGCCTGCACAGGTATATACTGTGACTCGCTGATATATAATTTGTCAATGCCACAGATCTTTTCACCATCGGCAAGTGACGCTACTTGAACGGTGACAGAATTGGAGGGACGGTGGTAAATAAAGCCGCGGTACCCTGAGATGCCCAGTGCACGGTCAATGAGATGCTGCACCGATCTTGAAGGAACTGACGTTATGTCGTATTGCGCGGTAGGCTTAAAATTCACGCCTAGGACATTCAATACGAAGAACAAAATGCCCGTTGTTTAAAATAAAGAACTGATGAAAAGTGAGTACCCGACATGGCAGCAAAGTGACGGTAATGAAAGAAATTCGAGAAAAGGACAACGTGGCAACAGCTCGATCACGGAGACCACGGCCTCCTCATTTCGCATGCGATGCTTATTCGAAAATAGTGCGAGGAAATAATGTGTTTGATTTAAGGCCTCTGGAATACCTTTGCTTTGTGCAACTTTTTCTGCCTTAACTGCAATCTGTCGTCAAGGAGCTTTTAGTTTTACTTTGCAGGCCACTTCTAACTTTAGGTTTACTGATATTATGAGCACAAAGCTGCGATTTCCTGGTCGTTAATGGTAATAAGTTTTTTGAAGTGATAACCATAAATGCTTCACTTAACGAAGCACTTTTGCCTTGCGTTTTGCTTCTCTTGCCAAGAGTCACGAGCAGAGCTATTTGAGTATCACTTTAAACACGAGTTTACGAGGAGGATAAATGAACTGAAAACTGAGGCACGTTAGAACATGAGCTTACTCAAAAGAACCATTTGTAATAAATAATGCAGACAGGAAGCAAAGGGCGTTTGTCGAGCGCCGCGCCAGCTGCGAGTGCATCTGGATTGCATCTTTCGGGCGTGGGAGGTTTTGCAAGCGTATGGTACTTGCAACGTCTTACGTCTAGTTACTACGCGCTTCTGCCAAGCCCTTTTTGGTGCAGAACTCAGTTCTCTAGTTAGTTTACGTGTCTGCTCGAAATTGCACTTTTTACAAGGTTCTTATGAGGTGCTGACGCAGCAACACTGTACGGAGTTACTTCAAGATGAGCGCTGGCGACGCGCTGTTCGGTGACCGCTTCTGCAGCTACGCTCTCTAAGCGTTAATTCCTGCATTGGCGCATTCGGTACCTTTGCTCGGATCAGACGCAAGATGCTCGCCGGTGCGTCTACCTTCGCTGTCCTTGAACTCATTCTGGTCCGTTATCCGTCGAGAAAGAGTAAAAAAGCAGGGCTCGCCAGCTTTCTTTCGCAAGCGTTAGCGTCTTCAAGCTTAGACGCCAAGGACAAATTACTGCTGGGTAACGGTTTTCGAGATCTTTCTTTTTTCTTCTGCTTCCCGGCTCGTTTCTAAACTAGCCGGATCCGCCGCACCCCGAGATCGCGCGACGATGCCGTGTCACAGGATAGCCGGAGCGAAGAGAAAAAAAGTGATGACGCCCTTCTTTTATCTGTCCGGAGCCTTGAATGCCGCGACTACGACAAGCGGCCCGTTGCTTCCCACACACCGTAATTCAAGGCCAGTCTGGATGCGGATAAGGAACCGTTTCTCAATGAAACTACTCCGGGGCCCGCTAAGGGCTAGCGGCACTCCCGGCCGTGGGCTGCCTTTGAAAGTCTACACTGGCCGCCGCTACACAAGACGGGTGAGGGGGGGCCTCCTGGAAGAAGCAAAGCGAAGCAAAAGTGGACCAAGTTAAGAAGCAAAACGAGGGCTGGAAGGGGCCCGGGGGTTGCGGTGGGGGATTCGCCCGAGAAAGTAAGATACAAGCAAAAGCGTCGCGAAACCGAAGACGCCGCCGGACGGACGTTACGCTCATGGGGGCCAGCTGTTGGACCTGCCTTTGGGCGCCCGCCCCCGGAAAAGTAGTGCGCGGCAGCGGACGGAGCGCACCGCGGCGAGGCCCGAAAGGGCGGATACCCCGGCGCAACCCACGTGCTGCGGGGAGCGGAACAAGCACTCTCTCGCCGGCGGAGCATGGTGGCCCGTCGCCGACTGGGCAGGCAGCAGCGAGAGTAGCTTGTCTCTCTGCGGGGCTGCCAGCGCGGCCGCTGCTCGCCAGGAGTGCGCCGCTGCTAAGACACAGACACGACGCGCAGAACACCCTGCTGTCGCCAGTAAAAAAGCGCAGGGCCAGCGCACGGGGGAGGGGACAAGACCAGCGAGCGCGCGAGACCATGCCGATGTCCCCCGGCCGGGACAAAGGCGCGCCGCCGCTGCTGCTGACCGCGCTCGGCCTGCTCCTGCTCGCTCTGCTCCACCTGCCGACCGGCGCCGACGCTGCGGTGAGTCCACTCCTGCTTCCGCTTGACGCCAAGAAAAAAGCGGTGCCAGCGCCGCATTTTTCTTACGGCCTCTCCTGCAGCCACGCTACGGAACCTGTCGCAGCTTTCTCGCCGCGCGGTCCGCTCGACGGCGACTGATCGTTTCAGTGCTTTCAACCTGTCCGCTGGGCGCTCTCTCGTCTCGTTTACGCCTGCGATGCACCACTCGCACGCGTCGAGTCGTGTGAAAAGTCATTTCGTTGCATGCCCCGAGTGTTGTTTTTCCCGCGACGCGCACGAGAGGCTGCCCTGTGGCGCAGCGCTCTTCTGGGTTCCGCTTGTGCCGCGACGCGCAGCTGCGCGGGGGAGGGGGAGAGGCGCCCAGGCGGGCGCACGCGATCAGCGGGAAAACGCGCCGGGTGCGACGTCGCCACGCGGCCGCCATATTGGAAGAGGCAGGGGGATCCTAAACTTCCGGTCTGAGGCTGCGACTGGGGACGGCAGAACAAAAAAATAAAAACGAAGGGGTGAAAATTGGATTAACGGCTGTTCCGTGCGCGTCTTGAAAAGGTTGCGGTATGTACTGTAGTTTAATTTAAACGTAGGCATTCTATCCCCCTGAAATAATGCGATAAAATATGCGTATGTCAGTACCTTGCTAGGTAGCCAAGAAATGGTCCACTTGGCGTTGAAGGTTTTGTCTTTTTGTCTTTTCTGTGAATGACTCATTGAATTATTCTGTTGCTGTTTTCTCTTTCAGTTTTTTTTCTATATAATGTTCTTCTTCGAGGTTGTGGTAGAATGCTAGTAGAGAAATTCATAGTGCGCACTTTCCTTTATACTTTTTAGAACTTCTGTACTGTGAAAGCGTCCTACGCACAGTCAAATGACGGAAATATGGCAAACATTTTAAATTTCACAGAAGATTGTCTTTAAAATGCCCAGGAAACAGTCAAGAACCCAATATACTGTCCGTCTTGCCTTGCTTCCCTGGCGGATTAAGGGTACGACGATCAAGTGGCTGCAATTCAGTTTTTTTTTTTCATGGGATTCACGTGTTACAAGTAATGCACTGGAGCCATTATTTACCGTGTAATCAAAACATAATGGCTTGCCTAAAGCCGCCAAGAGCTTGTTATTACTGCTATTCTGGTTACATGTGAGATTGCCCACATAACTAGCAATGCGTGTGGGACTGATGTAATGCCCTCATAAGGAGATAAAAAGTAGCGAAGCCATCTCAGCAGTCGGCACACAATGGGCACTGCCCTGGAAGCGCCTTGCGACATGTGAAAAAGCGCACGTACAGCGTAGAAGAATGGATCATGTGAAGGGTGTAACGCCGTATTAAGTTGTGAGTTTCTGTGCACTGTGAAACACGTGTTTGACACGGAAACAAAAAAAAATATATCGCTTCTCAGTTACTCTATTTATTGGATAATCTCTTCGGAGTGTTGGGATGAACAGAAAGTAAAAATATTGCTTACCCTTTATGCCCGTGTTTAAAAGCTTTGGATCGCTTAACTAGTGTGCGTAGGAAGTGTCACCAACGCTGTGGTAGACTACTACTGCACCAGCCACAGAGTAGAAACTGCGCGCGCTGTCTCGCTTCCCACTTAAGACCTTGAGAGCCGCAGAACGAAAACGAAGACTCGCTGCTACCCGAGGGTAGGAGCGAAGAAAAAAAAAAACATCCAATAGTGCCCACAACTGTTTCGAAGACAAAGTGCATTACGACTTGTCGGCAACCAACCCGGAAGGGGGAATATATATGGTTTGCACAACGCCTAGATTTCCTTGGGGACAAGCCTACGCAATCCACTCTCCTACTCTCACTTTATATTGGGAACGTGCCAAAGGCGCTCTTTGCTTGTCGTTTTCTTGCAAGCGGTGTGTGGCTGTTCGCGCTCGTGCTCTTGCATATGGCACCGGTGGCCACTTGGTGGCACCACTCGAATGCTGTCTTCAAAGTGCCGGTGGAACGAACTGTGAGGTGCGGAAAGACCCGACCACGCCCTCGAGACTGCTTAATGGTGCTTCTCTTCACTGCGCGCAGTCCTCAATTATAAAAAAAAAACTGCGAGCGGGCAGTTTAAATGTTGCGTTGGATTCGTGTTCATTCGCACTGCACCATTCAGACATGAATTATAAGAATACGAAAATGAAAAAAAAAAAGACCGCTCACATAATTTGACTTCATGGCTTTTGTGGTTTAGGTTGTATCTTTGTGTCCCCAAAATAGGTCATTTCTATTCGTTAGGAAAAATTAATTTGCTGCACACTGGAAGAGATAGACGTATATTACTTTATGGAAAGGAGCTGGTACTCAGCATGGGGGACGGGGGAGGAAAGGGAAAAAAGTAGAGGAGAGGATGACGATGCCGAGCAGGAGCTATGGGCACCTTAGTAACGGTCTGCGTGAGTCGTAAGACTCAAACAAGCGCTCACTGGGCTTGTTGGTTTGCCAGCAAATCTGCTTTCTCGAAAGTGTTCACAGCGAAAGAACTGCTGTTACGGATAAGACGAGATCCGTAGAGCACAAATGTCATGTGCTATCTCTCAGCAGCACAGACTTTAAAACTGTGGGTCTCTTTACTTTCGTGCGTTCCAGTAAAATACAATAGCTGTTTTCGGACAATCACAAAAGTTAAATACTGTTCTGTAATTTCAACTCGGTTTCAGTTGATAGCAACAAGTTAAATAATTCACTTTGATGCTTTTTAGCTATCGTGCCCGTGTCACTATGGAGATAACAATGTAAATTGGCGTGAGTTTTCTTTCATGTGGCCATTTATCTCTAACACGCTTGGTTAACCCTTTTCTTTGCTAATAGGCGCAAGGGTTTGACACATGTTCTGGTATGAAGCTAAAGTGCCCATGACGAATGGCGTTCGTGCTGTTGCGTGAAAAAGGGACAAGCGGTTGAGAAAGAGCCAGGTTGGAAGAAAGCCTAGTAGAAGCAGCTGCTGCACCCATGCAAAGAGGCGTTCTCATTAAGATCCTTCATTGTGCACGCCCTGCAGGAAACGAAAATGGAACCACATCGTGTTCAGTGCAGTGTGTTGTACTTATGTGATGACGGGAGTGTTCAGTGTGAAAGTTTATAGTAAAAGTTGCCAAGCATTGTATATTGTTCACACCGTACCAGACCGCTGCTCGAGCGCCGGCTGTCTGCCCAAGGGCTGGCCACGTGAGAGGCTGTGCGCTGCAGCTTACATTTACTGATGTTGTGGGTAGGCGCACAGCCACCGACGCATTATGTGCCATTCATTCGGTATTGCCTGAACCTTGACTCACAATTAATGTGTGTGTTTTTTTTAAGATGTAACAGCATAGTCTTAAAATGCGACTCCTTTCAGCGACAGTTAATGAGGCCGTGGTAACCTTGAACAGTCAGCTGTGTAAATTACTTTCTGCTGCGGCGTCACAATGCTACGCATGCCTGTCGCATTCCTCGGTGATTCACAAAACGATAAGAACACTTAAGGGACGTTCCTTGCACATAGAAATCATGCAGGATGTTCTCACTCGCTAAGGCACAAGTATATAGCTTCGCGCGATGCCGTGCCCGTCAATACCAATACTGCGTATTTTGCACGCTCCCAAGCTAGGACGCTCCAGTCAGCGCTCTCGTTTGCAGTAAAGCTACTCTTCGCATGTTAAGATCGGTTCATTCTTTTAATGTCGCCCGTTCGTTTACCATTATTATCATTACTTTCTTCCTTCCCGAAAAGCCTCCATAATTCGGCCGCCGATTCGATAACGTCAGCTTCAGTTTCGACAGTGATGCACAAATTTGGTTACACAAAACACGTATTGCTCATTTGCTCGCGATTTCATCCCAGGATATGTTATTAATTATGCGTCACTTAATATATCAAGTTATACGTGGAAAATTGCAAATACAGGCGAGTTCCAAGAATTAGGAAGGCGACCTAAGTCGAGAACCTGCTTACACCGGAAAGCTGCTTTTTCCGCCCAGCACACTCGTCGTGAGGGTAAAAACGTTTTGCAGGATGAGAAAGAACGCTAACGTGGGAGTGAACGGATTCAAGTGATGTTAAGAGCGCCACAGAAGAGCAGGCTTATTCTAGAAGAAGACAGAGCGATGTACGCGGCGGTACCCACGTTTTCTTTGTAAAGGTACGTGATCTCGATATCTGGTGTGATGTAGTCCCGCAGGGAGCAGGGGAAAGGCTTTTCTCCCTCAGCAACGCTGCGTTTGAAACAGAACACCATAATTGTTTTATCACTTCAAAACCAGGCCACACGCAGGCGTGCCACGAAATGTGCTGCTCCGAGTCTGTAACCGAAACCACTCAAAGGAGCTAACACAGCGCTTTGCTGAAAGACTGATGACGGGACAGTCAGAGCCACGCGTCCTCTTTCTTCTGGCGGTGCGTCCTGTGAGACAGGAAAGCGAGGCGGGCGAAAGAGTGAAGGAAAAATAAAAATGAATGTTTATCGTCGTCTTGTCGCTAGGCCTTATTGCATCATGCCGGACCAATGGGAGGAGGATTCTGTATGGAGGAAAGAAAAGCAAGCTGACGCCGCCTTGAGAAAGTCAACCGCTGTACGTAACGGCAAGGAGATACGGCGTACGATCAGGTCAAAGGAAAGACAGATAGGCGGGGCCACTGCGTATGAAAGTGACGACGTGAGGGATTGGCGCAGCTCGCGGGCGTCTTCGCGCCGGAAAGGTCACACTCGCCACGCTGGGATGCTGGCCGCCGGGCTTCGTCTGGAACTCGTTGGAGATAACGACTGCGCTGAGGCTCGGGAAACTTGTGCAACGCAGATTGTGCTGGCGTAGGCTCAGGCGATACGCCCAGTTAGCTGCTCATTCACGGGAATTCGAGCAGCCTGGCTTCGGACGCCGGCGTAGGGGTCGCCACCGACGGTGGCCCCAGCCGGACGCCGCGTCCTGCTGACGCCTCGTCTCTGGCAGGCGGAGAAGCTGCACCTTGGCGCTCGTACTCAAGGCAGTACGCAAGGAGCGGTCCAAAAGCTCGTGTCTTACGACGGGTCACGATTTTGCAAAAGCCGGCCGCCCATGGCTGCGCAGCTGAAAGACGCAAGACTAATAAAGCAGTGGAAAACGGAAGCTCGGGTCGTTTCTCGTGTGCTGTCCGCTATGCTTCCCTTTATCTTTCCCACGCAACGTAGGAGCACTGCAGAATGGGGCACACTCTTCTTCGTTATAGGTTCACCTCAGTTCTGTTTGGATTTCTGCTTTTGTGATATAAAGGGCGCGCCTCGTATTGTGAGGCGATAGTTTAAAAAAAATGCCACTGATACATGTACACCGAATAGATAATGAACAAGTATTTTTGATGCTTTCATTTCAATGTTCTGTCCTAGAAAAGACTATTCGAACGGCGCGGTTATTGCAATGCGTGTCATTAAATGCGGTCTACCGCGCAGCTTGAACGCAGGCATTGATGCTGAACGATTTATTTTACTAGTAAGGCCACGTTTTTTTTTTTTGGAGGTGACTTAAGGACATAATTATGTGCGATTTTAAGCGTGATATCAGTGACTCAATACCATTTCGCAATTTCCTCATTCGGTGTGTGCAGGGAAAGCTCTAAAGTGTAAACTATGAACAAATGCAGTAGTTTTAGGTGTCATTCTCTTGTTGTGAGAGCATATTTTTTCTTGTTTATCTTTACTGATGCTGAAAGTGCGTTAGCGGCAAACAATACGCAGCACAAAATCTCTCAAATTCAACTTCGCGGGCTCTAGGAAACGTTATGTTGGTTTCTCTCTTTCCTTCTTCTTTCTTTCTAAGCGGATCGAGGGAAGCTATTAATTAGTCTTCAGCAAACGCGTCAATAAGTGTTACGTTTTTGTCTTCAACAGGCTTATTTCATCTAATGGCCTGTATCCGTTCGTTAATAGTTTGTTGATCAGGCCGAACTGTTTCTTGACATTAAGCTAGCAAATGTTTGGCTTGGCGCTTCAAGACGTAAATAAAACTTTGCTCGTGGTCATTGAAAATAAAACTGTGCTATTTTTAATGGAGCTTCCCAAGTTGCACAGAACGCGGTAAGCAGATAAGCTCACATGGGCTTCTTTTCTTGTCTAGAGGGAAAAACGCTTGCAACACTGTCAAATATGGTTGTTCAGGACACTATCTGAGTTCGTTATCTTTCCTTCTGCGCTCGTAATAAAAAGTTATTCGCGAGCATGGCTTTCAGCACATCATCTTGTTGGCTCGCGCTCACAAACCGATTCTAACACGCGAAGAAAGAAACACGATATTAGCGAGGAAGGCCCCGGACGAGAGAGACTTGATAGCGATGGCCTTGTTGGCTGTCACGTCCCGCCCTGGGGGTGCTCCTGTTTCAAAGCTGGAGTAGAATTTCTCGCCTTTTTTCCTTGAGAGTCGTCCAGCAGCAGAGGGGACAGTTCTCCGCAGCTCGTTTCTCGGCACGAGCCGCATAGCTTATCCCGTTCACCTCAAAAGATATGTGAGGGAAGGAAAAAAAAACATATATATAGGCTTTTTCACCTTGCGAATGGCAGATTCTGCTCTTGGCCCTGGGTCACAGTTGTGGTTTAGTATCTGTGCTGGGCAACGTTTCATTGAAAATGCTGATTTCGTGAGGCGCTTCCAGGTACATAGCTCTGTTCAGAGAGATCTGTGAAAAAAATGTTGGAGTCGGGCATCCGGTAACGCAAGAACGCGTTGAACAATACGTGGAAACAAAGGATACGCAATGTTATAATCAAATTATGTCTGAGAAATAAAGGCGTTATTGCTACATGAGTAAACGAAGTGATGCCACTTCCAGACACATTCGCCTGCTAAGCAGGAAATAAGCCAACCACATGGAACAGCGCGAAATGGGCCACATTGCAACAGCAGATAAGAACACATTAGCGCCATGTCATGTTCTTCCCTTCTCTTGCAAAGCGGTCCATTTCGCCCTTTTCCAATGTGCTTAACGAGTACTAATTCGCCCAGCCTTCAGTCCTACGACATAAGCCTGATACGGTGCTCGTGTGTCATGCCCAAAACCGGATACGTGAGCACGGGATAAGGCAGCTGAGAGAAAGGAGACAGTGTCATGATGTACTTTGTTATGCAATTGTTTCAGGCAGTGCAGGTTAAAAAAAATACGCCTATGCGACTGAGCAGTCATTAGTTGATCGCAAAAGCAACCAAGACTTTCGATTGTTGACCCTTCTGTGACCTCAGCTCATTTTCATTTTGTCATTTCTCGCGCAATTCGAAAACCGCGCGCCTGCGGAGCGTGCTCAGCGACTTCCATTCAACGCGTCACTCCCAGGCGCACATGCCACGCGACCTTCTCTACCTCGCCTCGCCTGGAGCAGAAAGGAACGGTGCACTCGGTTTACCTAAAAAACCTAGTTTCTTTTGAAATCAGCGCCACGTACCACGTGACAATCGCAGCCCCGCCCGCGCAGGACCAGCCAAGTGGCGGGGAGCGGGGAGCACCGCAGGGCGGGCGGGGCAGCGATTGTCACGTGGTACGTCGCCACGTAGTATCGCAATTTAACGAACGTTGCTTTGCGCTCTCCGCCGGCGCGCGGTTTTCGAACGGCGCGAGAAATGGGCCAAATTTGCTGAGCCGCAGCATAAAAACTGTTATGGCTATTATTAATGGCCGGCTACAAATCTCTGATTGCAATTAGGCGCCTGTAGTAATAGTTAAGAAGGCAGCTATTATAATTGGTCAATCACTTTACTAGTTAACATGATTGGCGTATTTTTTGAAAGCAGCCAACAGGCACCGAAACCAAGGAAAGCGCAGGGGAATGTTTCCTTTTTTTGTGATGTTCGTCAATGGACAGTTTGTAGTGTAATTATTTTGTCACTGAACGATAATTGGTTATAAATCAGAAGAAGAAACAACCACACGCCGCCGGTAAGGTCCGAGCCCACGACCTATAAATTTCGCGTCCGGTACACTACCAACTGAGCTACAGCGGCGGCTGTGCAATCGGCTTTCGGGGGTATTTTGTTTTGCGTTTAGCTAACGTTGAGAGTGTTCACCAGCGCCACACTCGTCCATAGCGGCGGACGTAGCACGTCCTTTAATACCGCGAGTGGCACCTAGAACGTGATCGAACGGTGAGGGCGGAAGCTGTGAGAGAACTTTATGCTATCTATGGCACCAAGAATGCCGTAACAGAGGCCCTCTTTAAGCTATTGAGCTGACAAGGGGAATGAAATGAGGGGCTCGTTATGACATGCAAATCAACGAAGCCAAGTCACGCAAACCAAGGAAAGCATTGGAGAATCTTTTTTTTTGTGACGTTGGTCAAAATTAATAGTGAAATTGCTGAAATACAATTGATTACAAAGCAGTACAGAAATAACCACGTGGCGCCGGTTTCCCAAACGTTTTTTTTCTATATATATATATATATATATATATATATATATATATATATATATATATATATATATATATATATATATATATATATATATATATATATATATATATATATATATATATATATATATATATATATTGCCGTGTTTTGTTTTTACTGTAATAGTATTAATAATTTTCATTTGTGTAAAAAAATTCACTATTTTTTTTTACAGAGCTGCATCACAGTATAAGAAAGTATAAGAATAAAAAGAACTTTCTGACTCTCTGCTACCACGAACAAAATCACAGTCTTTTGGTATATATATATATATATATATATATATATATATATATATATATATATATATATATATATATATCCGGAGTACCCGGGCTCGAACCGATCGCGGCGGCTGCGTTTTTATGGAGGGAAAACGCCAAGGCGCCCGTCTGCTGTGCGATGTCAGTGCACGTTAAAGATCCTTAGGTGGTCGAGAAATTATTCCGGAGCCCTCGACTACGGCACCTCTTTCTTCCTTTCTTCTTTCACTCCCTCCTCTATGCCTTCCCCTACGGCACGGTTTAGGTGTCCGCTGATATATGAGACAGGTACTGCGCCATTTCCTTCCCCCGAAACCAACTATTATTATTATTATTATTATTATTATTATTATTATTATTATTATTATTATTATTATTATTATTATTATTATTATTATTATTATTATTATTATTATTATTATTTGGTTCGTGTCACGTGGGCAGCTTTGCTTGGCACATTCGCTGGCCTTCCGGTCGACTTGCAAATGTAACAGTCTTGAAGCTACCCCTGGAATGACGCTGGTGAAAGCAGCGGGCGGGGCGGCTGTCGCCAGAGGCCACTTGTCGTTCTCTTTTTCGGGCTCCGGGGGGCGCAGCTGTCCTGCCAACTCCCCCCTCTCGCGGCGCTCCATGGGCGAACGCACGGAACGGCCCTTACTACGAAAGCACTGGCGCTCTTGTTCGCCGCTGTTGTCTGGAACCTTGGGCAGCTCTAGCTATAGTCTGGGAGCCGCACAGGCCTTGCACAAACAAATATCGAGCGCTGCGGGATCAGCGAAAAGATCTGCGAGTGACGGCACCATCTGTAGGATCTGGGGTACGGAAATACTCGCCAAAGCAGCGCGGAGAGCGGTCTCGGGTCCAGACGTTTCTACTGCGCGGCCCACTCCGCATGTTTGTAGAAAAAAAAAAAACGTTTGGGAAACCGACAGGGAATAAGTCGATGCAAGTGGGCCAACGATACGAAGACAGGAGAAGCTGGGCTCCCTCTGCAAGTGCAAGGTAACATTGCGGATAGGCCCGGCTTGTGGGCCTTCGAAGCCGGTGGGTAAGCCTCGCTCATGTTTGGGAGGCTGCGTAAAGCAGCGAATATAGCCCGCTCGAATACGGTTTTCCTTCTCCCTCTCTATCTGTCCGAATTTTGAGCGCACTAGTTGCCCTCTTCAGGACGCTATCGCAGGTTACGAGACAGGGGTTCGTGGGGTTGTGCCGAAAGATGAGATATCGGCTGTGAGGTTTAAAAATACTGATTCACTTTACTGCAATTAGACTCGAACAGTATTTTTCGCTGTTTTCTAATGTACCTAGAAATTACCTTTTCACTGTCTAATTGGGTAAATCTTTATTTGGTATTTATTACTTAACAGCCGAATGGCTAGAAATACAAGAAACATTTCGCTTATAAAGTCGTAGGAATCAACAGCACGATTCCCAAAAAGGTATCTTAATTCTGAAAATTCACGCACTGAACTCACTGCGCCGTACCATTGAGGCGGCCGAGGCTGCGGCAGCCGGAAGACGTTAGTAGGGGCAGCTTGGGCTCTCATTTTAATTTTCAGGCTGTTCGTTTACAACGCGAGAATATCTGCTTTTTAAACACTCGGCTTATGTTAGATGGGGCCTACCGCGAATGCTTCTGATGTTTTTTTTATTGCTTTATTTGCTATATTTTGTGCGAGGGAGATGAAACTTCACGTGCGACGAGATCTTTGTCCGTTTTAAAAGCGACACTGGTGTGGTCCTTAAGACTATTTTACAGCTCAGAGGACGGCTACAGGATTGAGTACAGTAGCTCTGGCTTCCGTGCGAAAGTTGTGGCCGTCATAGAGGCTTAAGTCTAACGCGTCTGCTATCATTGTCTTCTTGCTTGCAGCCAAATGACAATAGCGTGCGTTCATGTATTTTGTCACTTCCTGTATAGAAAAGTGGACGCCGTCAGAATGGGGACTGTCGTCGTAGGAAGGCTTTTGGACCCGGTAGACCGAGATGCGATGGCGCGTGCCCCACCGTGGACGCAGCATCACGACAACGCTGACTCCATGTTGCCCAAGAGGAGTTCCCGGCGCGGCGTTGCCGGCGCGCGTAGCGCTTCCCGAAAGGCCCCCGGGTCGGGCGAGCGGAAACGGGACCAGAAAAGCACGCGGGCAACGCGGGCCCGATCCATCGCAGCCCGCGGGGGCGAGCCTCCAGACGCTGCTGAACAAACAGGCTCGCTCGACGCAGGGCGGGCTCCTCTCCGCACGCGCTGCCGTTGAAAATACACGCCCAGTCTGCGCGTACAATAAACAGTTTGACCGAGGCAAAAATTTTTGCCCGATGCGGAGGAGGAAGCGCGTATTTCGGGAAACTGTTTAGCTTCGCCGGCTCGATAGGCTTGCCTTCTTCAGAATGGCTGCCGGGTGTTGGGTTACGGCCCCGCCCGTGCGTAAGGAAGCACGGGCGCATTGTGGCACCACCGCGAGACGCTGATGTCATGCAAAGCCGCGCTCGATGGCTTCCAGCCACGCGATGAGTGGACGAGATTGCCTGAGCATGGAAGCCCGGGGGAGGAGGACGTCTGGGAGCGGCTGTAAACAGGGCGCCTAACCTTGCACGCGAGTGATGGGGCACAGACCTTGGAACGCGCAGTGAGCGTGTTGAGAGTGCTGTAGGAATCAAAGGCGCCTCTTTCGGAGCCAGCGGTTAGCGGTAACCGTCGTTATCGATGGTCGGCCGGCATCGCGGGGCTCGAAGGGCCCGTGTTCGGTAAACAAGAACGTGCAAATCTGCATCCGCCGCAGGAAGACACACAGTAACGGAGCAGACCAGGCGCCTGCGCAGCAAATCAAACCAGGGCTCGGGGCAGTGCGTGCTCAGAGTGCTCGGTCTCGGCGTCAACAACCCTTATCCTGTTGGGGGACCAATGGCGCGCAAGGCCACCCAGGCGCACCATGACAGCGTGCCAGATTACGCAAGCGACGAACCGTCCGAGCAGCGGGCGTGCGTAGTATCCAGCCGCTCCAGCAGGCTGCCATTTATTTTCTCTCGCTCGTTTTTCGCCTTGTCGCCTGGGCATCTTTGTCAAGCGGGTATCGCAATACGGAAGTCTCCGGTGCCAAGCAGCAAGAAAAACAAAGAGCAGGCTCACGCATGCACAGCCAAAGACGGATCTACGAAAAAAAAAAAGCACTCAATGACAGCGCAGCTGACTGACATTCGCGGTTATCAAAGGGTTCCGGCGTCGTCTGCGCGCCGGTTTCGGGTTGCAGGCTCGTTAGGCACCCTCGCGCACCAGCGGACCGCAGTGCAGGCGCCTCCTGCGCGGCTTCTCGGCGGACCTCCTCCAGCGGCCTGGCTGAGAACCAGGCCGTTGTTCGTTCGGAAGGGGCGCGGCAGGGGCCAAGCCCCGCGGCGGCCATGCACTGGGAACCGCTCTGTACTGCTTCCGCCGCCAGTGCACGCTGTTCTTGTGGCGAGGAAAAGGGAAGTCCTTGTTGTCCGATCTCCTGACGCCGACCACGATAAAGCTTTCACGCCTGTCCTCGTCCCACGTGGCGCAAATGACCTTCCAGAGGTTACGCGCTATTGATAATGGGGGCGATCGGGCAGCGCCGATTAGCACCGCAACGACGTCGTGTACGCCCCCCCTGGGTCGCCGCCATGTGCGCCACAGTCAAGGCCACAAAGTCAGGAGCGGCGTCGCAGCAACCTTCGGGCGTGGGCTTCTCGACCAGCATCGGCCAGCAGCAGCCGATGAACATGGCTTGTCCAGAACAGCTCTTCAGGGAATCGTGGCCCAGTTCGCCTCTTAGTCGCATGGCGGTCGGTGCCGTGGCATTGCGATGGTAAAACGAAGGCTGAACTAGAGATTTTTCTTCCATAAAAAGCAAGATGGCTCCTGCTCGCATACCAAGGTTACAGTATAGTTCCAAATCGCATTACAATGGCGGCTAGAGGCAGAAAATGCCTTCGAGCATGGATTCTGGTGCGACCCGAGTACCCATTCGAGATCGAAGTTTCCAACCCGTAATTTCAAAAGGGATCCTGCCACCTTTTGTTCATCATTGACAGATGGGACAAGCATCCGCACGGTCTCGACGCGTGGGGGCCCAAAGTCTGCCACCGCGGTGGCTCAGTGGTTATGGCGCTCGACTGCTGACGCCAAAGACGCGGGTTCGATCTTCGGCCGCAACCGTCGAATTTCGGTGGCGGCGAAATGCTAGAGGCCCGTGTACTGTGCGATGTCAGTGCACGTTAAAGAACCCCAGGCGGTCGAAATTTCCGTGGCCCCTCACTACGGCGTCCCTCATAGCCTGAGTCGCTTTGGGACGTTAAACCCCATAACCCACAAACCAACCAAGGTCTGTGTGTAACTGAAGTCACGTGCTGAACACAATTTTGAGAACGCTTTGGTAACCCCAAAGTGAACTGAATGCGATAGCGTGCGGTAGAGTCACTTTAGCTGCTGCTGCTGCTTTGATGATGATGATGCCTTGCGGCTGCTCCCTTTGTATCGCGCGGACACGACGTACGCTTCCCAGACGGTTTGATGTGCTGGAATCTTGTACGTCATCTCTTAGCTGCGCTCGTAGTTTCGGCGGCCGCCGCATGCCGGCGCCACTACGACACGTCAAGCAGAATTCGGTTGCTCGTACGCAAAGGCTTTGTTAATTGGCGACAAGAATCGGTGATACTAATTGATCGTCTATATTAACTCCATGTTGTTTCCCGCTGTGTAGCGTACTGTGCGGTGCGAGGCGCTCACACAAGGCCACTTTTTATTGCCATCGGCCAAAGTTCCTCCGTGTTCGAGGGGTAGCGAGCCCGGCTCTCAACCCAAGAGGCAAAGGTTCGAGTTCTGGCTCGACCATTTTCTTTTATTTTCAGCGCCATGGGAATTTGTTTTTACACCACACTGGCGACTACCGAACATGCGCTCTAAAGTTATCGCGTTAATATTGCGGAAAACACGTTGAACACGCACTTCGAACAGCGAGTCACCAAGGGAGTCCTGTTCTTGCAGAAGAATGCATGCCCGCACACTGCACATCACACGGCATGCACACTGCAGGAACTGGGCTGAAGATACTGCCGCACCACCCTGACAATCCAGACCTCGCTCTGAGTGATTTACTTTTTCTGTGTGTGTGAATAAAAGAGTTTCATGGGGGGCGCCATTCCAGCTGTGACGAAGGGAAGCATGCGGTGCGACTGTCCAATCATGGCGGCGCCTCTCTGACGGGGCTTTCTACGCTGCTGGCATTGCAGCGCTGCATGCTGAAACGCTGGGGACAGTGCATCATTGTAGCTGGGGAATACATCGAGAAATAAAACGCATTTCTCGCGTCTAAGGGCGTTTTAGTTCAGTGAATTACGAAAAGGCCCGGTTTGACTTGAACACCTCTTGTGTGTCTTGCCTGATACTATGCAGCCACCTGTTTCATAAAGAACGTGTGCTGTTTTGGCCCTCGCCTGAATTCCCGCCCGTTTTATTGTTTTCTTGCACGCCTTGTAATATGCGCAGTGTGTCTCACTGTTTTACGCAATAATTTCAAAGAACACCGCTGGAAAAGAACAGAGATACGCTCCACAGCTTGACACATGTTGTTGCTCAGGAGTTGTAATCTTTGCAGCCCCTGCGCATTAACGAAGATTCAAACGTCTATCAGTCCAAGAGTTCCAAGGGGTGTCATATCTTGCCGTCGACATCTGCAAAAGACTGCCTGACTTGGTTTTCTGGCTTCATGTGCACAATAGAAGCGTTTCGCGTGGCTCACGACTTCGCGTTGCACGGCACATGCATAGCTGTCTTCGCATGTGTCCACAAACCAGGGCTGCCCGGCAAGCACTCACGGCGTGCCCGCAGTGACGCTCGCCACAGAGTGCGGCGAAACAGGGTCTCGTCTAATATGACGCTACATTATATTCTTCTAGAACAGGATGTTTCGGATTCCAGAATAATAGCTCCTGCAATTTCGGTATCTCGCTTCTGCATATATCCTCAGTTATTTACGCACCGTCTCTGCAATGGCTTGTTCGCTCCACAGTTCCACACACAAATTGCTAGTCATTCAGGCTTATAAAAATCACTGACATTTGGGTATGGAACTCAGCAAGCTTTTGATGGCTGCGCATAAATAGATGTCCACAACACTGATTAAAAACGTGATGAGCGCTCCAAATCGGATGCTTTCGAATTCAGACTTCTAACGACGGAAAACATTTGCTCATGGAACAATGGAAGGAAAACAGAAGCCTGAGGACACAGCGGCCTTTCGCAGTGCAATTCCGCTGGTTCTAGAAAGCGCCCCGCGAGGGCTTTGTGTAGAGCGAAGCTGCGCACTGCATTTCGCGCGGCGCAGAGCCAGCAAGCGGATACGTCGCGTGAGCTTCCCAACGCGCGTTCCGTATGTCACACTCCGTTTTATCTCGGGTCGGACTGCAAGCGAAGACGCGTGCGCAGTTAGGCCATGGCCTCAGCGCTGGCCTGCGCGTGCTTTCTTGCCCCGCTCAGCAGCGGCGTTAGCTGTCGAGGCCACTCTTCGTCGGTGCCACAGAATGTCGCTTTCTGCACTTGCATGTCGCAATGAGCGAAGGAGAGGGGGCGCATCGCGCGGCCGGATGACGCAGCGCAAGGGCCGAAGACGGAGGCATCGCGGCAGGGGCGTTCCCACGGCCGCTGGCGCTCGCGGCGGCAGCAGTGCTGGTCGCCAGCGTTGCACGTGGGCCAGCTCGTTTGCGAGACGACGCCCACCCACGAAACGCGGGCGCCGAGGCGGCGGCCGCCTTAATGAAACGGGTCGCCGTGGCATATTTGCGGGCACAGTTCGCACTTTTGGTTGTGCCTTGCGGACGAGATGCAGCGGTGCTGACACGCGCGTGTCGCTCGTTTGAAACTCCCGCAGGCGCGCGCCAACAGCGACCCCAATCCCCACCAGCATTGCCAGTCTCCTCTTTCACCTACGGGCAGTCCTCGAAGAAAGCTATTTGATAACTTGGAAAGTTGTCTCTAGCTGACCAATGGGGTGAAGCGTGCCGCAGAAAAAAGGACGAAGCCGAGTTAAACTGCAGTGATGTCGTGCAGGAATATGCTCCCCTCTCATAACTAATATAGGTGTTTGCCACATATCCTGGCGTCTCGTAAAGCGTGTCATCAGGATACACTTTTGGAATAATAAACGTTCTAACCAACTTGCGTTCTGCCAAGTCCGCAAAAAAAGGTGATATTAGGTCCGGGCTGTACCGGAAACCAAGCGGGATCTGCAGCTTTTGTCGAGTGGTAACAGTGTAGCACACAGGGACGAAAGCGAGGACGAGACAAACGCTGACTTTCAACTCCCACTCGACAAAATGCTGAGCCAACTAGCTCAATCGTCTGCGGCAGTAGGATCTGCAACTGGCAGTCTGGTTCCGGAGGATAGATGGGAGGGGGGGGGGGGGGGGGACTGGGTTTTTAAAGTGAAGGCCGGGAGTCTTGAGCCAGACGACAACGAAGCCGTCGTAAGGCTGAAGCAACGCTGCCACGAACGATGAAGGATGGTATATCAGCGCAGTGACGCAAGGATAGTCGCCGGCAACGCTATCATAGTTGCGTTCTTTGCCATGATTCGCACGCTTTTCCCCACGGAGTGCATGCGATGCACCAAAGGGCCCTCAGTGCGAGTTCGCTGTTTGCTGCGCTTACTAAGCTTGCCCAGTTCAGAACTTGACAGTGCCAGTCACTGGCTGTGCCGGGTGAATCAGGACCTAAATCATGCCGCTGCCGCTTTAGTAGGGAAACCGTTAAGCGGCAACTCCAAGGGCCCTTCCTGGGCGTACGCGCTCAGCGTCGGCGCTCTTGGCGTACGCCAAAATCGGTCTGCGCATGCGCACTGCAGAAGACGCCAGCGAGCCTCGGCGAGGCGCCGATATCTGTCCGTGCTAGATATCGGCGTCAGCGGAGAGGCGCTCGCGTACGCGTCGGAAGATGGGTCGGGTTTATAACAATGGGAGGATCGGGGGGCTCTTGGTGACTTTTCTTCATGGCTTGAAGCTCTTTCAGAGGGGAAGCGAGCCAGCACCAGGAACATGGAGATGCATGCCCCTTTTCGACGGCCGTTCCGGCGTACGCCAAGAGCGCCGACGCTGAGCGCGTACGCCCAGGAAGGGCCCTTGGAGTTGGCGCTTTAGGAGCTTCGGAAAAGCTTGCACCCTGCCTACTTATCTAGGCAATGGGCGTGACGGCCTCCACGCAGCTCGTGTTGGCATTTTGTTCCCACAGCAGAACATCGCGATTGTATAAAAAAGTAATCATCGCAGAATATGTATCGGCAAATTATTAACCTCGGCCTGAAGGCAGTAGCTTGCCGTCAACTTGCCGGTAGCTGTACTCTTTGTGGTCCAGCAACGATCTAGTCAGGCGCAAATGATAGTTCTATGTATTTGCTTTAGCAGCCATCTGGAAAAGAGGATTTTTTTTTTATTTTTCCGCATATTTCAATGAAAACCTGAGCAAGAAAGAAAACAAAAAGGAGAATCATAGCCGCGAATTGGATTTGAAATTTCGCCTAAAAATGGGCCACCTGAAGCAGCCACTTCCTGCAGCGTTTATTCTCCGAAGCCGTCGTCATTTATCTATCATAAAGACGAGCGCACCAGTTAAAACGCTGCGCGCAGCCGCTCCCATTTTTAGGACGCTCGTCTGCACACACCTTCCTTTCGCCGTTGTGTCGCGACGTTCATAGCGCGCCAAAGTAGCAAAACAGATTTTGCGCGCAAGCAACGCCCGCGGAAACCACGATTACATGGTCTGCAGGCTTTCGTCTCGCTCGCTAGGGCCCACCCGAGGGAAGGCGGCAAGTGGTGGCCAACAACTCGGCCGACGGGAAGGGGAGCCACAAAGGGCAGTATATCAGACGCCGCCGCAGCAGCTGCGTCCGAGACCTTGCGACGCGCCTGTGTTGGTGACCTCCCGAAACAAGCGCGTGTTTGCCGCGTCGCCTCACGACGCTCGACAATCGAGGACAACGTGCGCCGGCCCATAGGAAGCGGCGTCGCCTCTCGTTGTACCAACGAGGCCCCGGCTCAAACCATCCACACGCGCGCGCAGAGCCAGCCGCGCGGGGGTGTCGCTCGTGACAGCGGCTTCTGGCCCGAGGCGCGGCCGCCCGTCTGGCTGCCTTCCAGCGCCGAGCACGTCCTCGCCCCGGTCGCGATGACGACGCGCCTCCCGCGGCTGCCAGAAAGTGGAGGGGGGGGGGGGGGGGGCGCCTTCGGAGCGCCATGCCACGCACGGCACTTCCGCATCGCTGCCTGAGCGAAGTTCGCGCGAGCCAGGTGTGATTCACCTGCGCCCGCGTACTGGCGCGAACGTCGCTTGTGTCCGAACCGCGGCCGAGTGTGCGGAGCTCGACTCGCGCTCATTCTCGTGCCTTTCGGTCGCACTCGACAAGGAAAAAAAAGGCCTCCATATCAATAAAACACGCTGCTTGCACGGTTTTACGTGTTTCACTCATCCTTTACTTCTGTTCATTAGAATAACTGAAGTAGTTGTTAACCGCGATATCGTCGCCAGTCTGCTAACTTACAGGCATATTCCTTTCGTGGGCTACAAAAGAAGCCTGAATCCGGTATTGAAATGGGATGAATGGCAGGGGGCACACAAACAAAAAGAGAGAAGCTAATTGTAATCAATACCATACCATATCGACAAGCGTATCCGCTCATGGGAGTACCTTAGTATTTCTTTTTTTCTTTTCGGCGCACGTGCTGCCCAAGTGCGGGTCGCAATTTTGCAATGCGAGCTCTGCTGGCTCATACTTTCCTCTCTGTGGCTGCGCACGTTCCTATAATGGTTACGTCTAGTTCCTCATCGCGCTGCCAGTTCTCTTTTTCGCTCGTTGGCCGCGTGAAGGAACACCCGAGGAGATGGGGGGGGGGGGGGGGGGGCGTCTGTTTCCAGCCTCCTGCTCGTCTCGCCGGTCGGCTGATGCGCCCCGTTAATGCGAGAGCGGAAAAGGCCCGAGAAATTCGTTGTACTGAAGATGTCTCCGGGCGACGATGCGCAGACGCGGGGCGGCGGCGAGGAGGCTGGCAGAGGGGGGCCGGGGGGGGGGGGGGGGGGGGGGGTTACGCCGAGAACAAGGGGCAGGAACGAGCCGAGGAACGAGAGACGGCGCAGCGCGGTTTCATTACTCGAGCGAGGTCTCGAGGGGGAGCGCCGCAAGAGAAGAGAAACAAACGGCCGGGGAGAGGGCCAAGTTGCGTGCAATGAAAAGGACGCGCGCCTTAATTGGGGTGCGAGGAGGAGGCCGGAAGGCGGCTACACACAGGGCGGCGCGCGAGAAAGATGATCTCCCCTCTCGTCCCCACCATCCCTTCTCGGCATCCTTTCCGATTCGAGATAACTGTCCTTGAAAGAAGTCCTTCTTGGGGGCCGCGGCCGCCCCCCTCTCCTTTGGCTGCCGCCGCTCCTCTCGATGCGCGGCGGCGAAGATGGGGCGCCACAGGCGAACCGTCGGCCGCGGCGCCCAGCTCGGAGCGCGGGGCACTTCCGCGAGGCCCGCCGAAGGGATCCCTTGTCTGCGCCCCGAGCTCGGCGGCCGAGCTTGCGCAACCAAGCCGCAAGGCTGCTCGCAACGCTGCGGCCGCTTTCCAAAGTGATGCTGCCGGCTGATGAAATAGGCTAGACACGCAGCAAGAGAGGAAGAGAGTCGGCAGACGTCGCAAGAAGGAACAAAACTGGAAGCACGGTGAAAAAGGGGAAAAAAACACACGAATAAGCGCAATCAGTGTGACATGTGAGGAGAAATTAATAGGTACTTAATTTCGGGTGTAAGTCAAAGGAAAAAAAAACAAAAACTATTCGCATTTTCTGACGAAGACGCTTCGGGAACGTGCCTACGAATTAAGCGCGTCCGAGTAAGATAATATCGGATAATCACGCACTGGAAAGGAGGGTGTTGGGAAAGGCGGAACTCAGAAAAGTGGATGATGTGCTGTAGTATTGGTGTTATCAGGAATCTGTACGGTTGCGTTTGATGGATAATACGACTATTCCAATGCGTAGACACATGCAAGCACGATGAGTGGCGACAAGGTACTGCGCACTTCAGGGATTGCAAATAAATAAAGCGCCATATATTCGTGTTTTATCGACGTGTTTGTGGTGGTGCGCCAATAGAGAGGTATCGAACCGGCACCTGATATAAACTTTGAAGGGACAAGTCAGACAACATGCGGCTCGAAAAAAATGTTTGTCTCGTGATATTTACAAGATATATTCCGCCGCTATTTATTTGTTAGCGCCAGAAGTGCACGATGAAATTTTGATATACCTTTGGTCCTATTCCACTGTCCACGCAAGCACTTCGTCAGTGTTGGGTGTATTGTGAAAATCTTGAACTTTTCACTTATTTCTGAGTTGAAAATAAATAAAATAATGCAGTTCGTGCAACTGTATCCGCAAGCTTGAAAAAATTTTTTCACGTTTCGCCCCGTTCGATTTTACGAAAAAGAAAAAAAACTTCTTTGTCACTCAAACATTCGCTTCATAATTTTTTTTTCTCTCCTCATTTTGCAGGCATGCAAAGGATGCTCCATTCGCCATGTTTGTGCAAAGGTGAAAAAGGAGCTGGGGTGAGTGCAAACGCATTTTCACGTCATAGCACTGCCAAGAACCTCTTGAAACGTTCAATAGATACTTAATAAACCTGTGATGATGATTGTAGCACCCGTATAGTTGCACATAACGTGTGTGCACGTGCGTAGAAAAAGCTCGATTCCTTAAATCAATTCAGTAGCACAAGCACAATCTTCATTATTTAAATGAGTTGAAGAGTAAGACAGGCTTGTGAAATTTTTATACATTTTTTTTTACTTTCAGAAGCTTTGGTTGGAACTTTCTTTTTAATTTTAAGCCCGTGGGATAATCCTCGAAAAACAACATTTTGAACAGGTTGAAGCGCCCATAATTTTCTTCATTTTAGCTGGCAGTGTTTGGTTCTGGGTAGTATGAGGTGTACAGCACACTCCAAACGTAACCACGGCAGCGCGTTATGGCAGCCGTGTGGTGCAAGCGCCTTTGCGCGTTGCGCAGGGCCACCCGGGCCTTCCGGGCTCGCCAGGCACCGAGGGCTCTCCAGGACCGCTGGGCCCCTTGGGACCACCCGGTCGCAGGGGCGAACGCGGCTTGACGGGGGACACCGGCGCCACTGGACCCAAAGGAATTCGGGTGCGTATGTAACGACTTACGCGCTTACATGCGTGCCTGCCGCCCGCCTTCTAAGGCCTGGGCGTGGAGGCCGGGCTTCTCACTGCCTTCTTTGCGCCCCGAACAACACTCCGGAGTCACCGAGGCCGGCCGGCCTTGACTGTCAGCGCCACGGCGAATGTACGCTATGGGCGCCATCAGTGGTGATTGGGCAAATGACGCACAGTGCCATGAAAGTCGTAAAAAAAAAGTCAGCTGGCGAGAACAGCCTCCGTTTACCAGTATCCGAGTCCTTCCTCCTTTCCCTCTCCCCTTTTTGTTTTTGAATGCCATAACTTTGATAATAAGAAAGAGCGCGCTTCTCTCCACTGGTATTTTGTATTTTGATATTCGTCTACGTCATCGGGAGCCGCAAAATTAGAGGCCTGAAAGAGAAACTAAAAAAAAATACGGAAAGTTTATATTACCTACCAAAACATTCGGTAGAGAAAGTCGTGAATGCCGTGATTAGGTGCTGCGCGCCAGAGGTGGCAGTACCATGTCATGGATACTATTAGCCATGCTAACCTTATGGAGAGGATGAGAAGGCGGTTGCATGAAGGAAACGGGGATAGCTCGCTAATGCCGGATAGCGCCCGAGCCATACTACACTCTTTTAGCAGTGCTGTGTGCCATACGGACTTGACCCGCTAAGCATCGCAACACAGTCTGCAGTTTTTCCCTTGCACGCACGTCGACTAGTTTGTTTGCACATGCGTGCATCTCAGCAACCACTTTCTAAACAACGTTGGTGCGAAGAACAAGCGCTTGCGTTTCCAGCACAGCTGTGCGTCGAAAGCGTGATGCGTACGCCCTTACACCCCACCTCCGCCTCTACCTCCATTTTTGCTAGCACGTGATGAATGGCGAAAGGAAAGGCGGAGCGGCAGGGGTACAGCTGGGGTGAGAACGAAGCAGCGTCATGTCACCCAAAAGCACTAGCTGGCTTGCTACCTACCGCCCATGCCTTCGGCTTCATCTCATAAGCACCCTGCTTGCAGTGAAGGCACCTTTCCTCACTTGTATCACTTGGCGTCGTCGTGCGTTTAACACACGCAGTAAGTTAGGGGGCTCTGTGTGAGAGAACACGTCAACTTACTGTGCACCGTTAACGCATCTGTAAAAGCTGAGAAAGGAAAAAACAAAAACAACCGAACAAAACTTTTGCGGTGCCTTATTCCGCATCATTCTTGCATTGTTTACAAAATGTGCTTTGGTTTTGTCGTCTTTATGTTATGTATGACATCACTCGGAAGCAGGCGCGAACATGCGACTTGTAGAAAAGAAGCGGGGGGGGGGGGGGGGGGGGGGAACCGGCTCCATACGATCATTTGTTTCTGGAAGGATCTTGGTGCGTGTAAAGATGAATACTGACGCGAAAAACGAAGGGAAGCACCTACAGAAGACTTAGACAACGGATCAAGGACTCTTGCCTTGCGACCACTAGCAGGTGAAGGACTGCAACTGTTATAAAATAAGGCCCGTGCGGACATCGTTTGAGCTTTCACCGTAGCGTTAATGTTACGACGCAGCTTCAGGATCTCTTCGTATAAGCACATGCGCGTTGTGTGCTATTTTCCGATCCGACAAACTCAGCATGGGCGGCATAGCTTATCCATAATTTTTTCGCCTTGGAGTGCTGCTGGCGGTCCGCCAACTTTTTTTTTCGTTGCCTGTAGGGTGATGAAGGAGCAACTGGATTTCCCGGCCGGCCAGGAGCACCGGTGAGTAGTGCGCGAAAAGCGATTGTGTTTACATTTTCTATTATACTTTTCACTGGCGACGTGTAGGGTTAATTTCAGCTGGCGTTACAGGATGTACATTCCACGAACAGGTCACACAAAGCGAGACAGTTAGGTTATTTGCCCGCTGCGCAGAGTTCGGATGGATGATTTTCTCGCGCAAAGAAAATGCCACGTCCTGACGCATGGCATTGGCCATATGTACAAAGTGCTTACGTAATGATTAGTTGACATTTTAATCACGCAAAGATTTGGCGAACGTTAAAATCATACTCAGCACTTTCTCATCTATGAAGCTTCTATTATCCATAAGGCAAACGTTACGCCGGCACGAATCAACAGTTGCTAAGAGAAGGACAAAGACCGGCACCGGAAAGCAAAAAAATTACGTTGTACCTTTACAGAACATAACCTGGTACAGCACGTTAAGGCCAAGTAGATTGGTTCAGTGTCAATACGATGCTAGCACAGCTATGCGCCTACTGAACTATACTAGGCTAATTCTGGTTGCCACCTTTGCTCCGACAAGGAAAAAAAAAATTATTTCCAAGTATTATCCTTGGTAACCTTTACGACCCTCATAAGAGTGACAGCGAGATTGCTTTGCCTTTCTTACTGAAACAGGGAAAACCAGGTCTCGATGGCTGGCCAGGAGAGCCGGGAATACCAGGCTGCAATGGAAGCAAGGTACTGTTTTTTTTTTATTATTGAACGCATGAGCCTTGAAAGAGCCTTGAAAAGCTCCGCGACATAATGAAAGAATAGAAAAAGGACTTGAACAACGAGCTTGAACGTATGAAAGCACGAAACAAGTTGTATCTTCTGTTGCGTTAAGAAAAATGCTTTTTACTGACCTTTCGGCCGATATACCAGCCTTCACAAAACTTTGTTTTTATTGATGAAGTTTGTCGAAGTTCTTTTGGTATGACCCAACCGAACAGACCAAACGAACTTAAGCAGTTTGCCCCAGCGTCTCTTCTAGTCGGCGTGCTCCTCTTGTTGGTTCTGCGTTCGGCGGCACGGAGAAGAACAGGTGCGTGATGTCGTTCTCGCTCTTCTTGCCGCAGGGTGCACTCGGTCCGGAAGGTCCTCCCGGTGTGCGCGGTCGAGTAGGACCCCGTGGCCCACGCGGAGACTACGGACCTAAGGTGCGCTCATGCCCAGCACACGCTGCGCGGGCCTCCTCCGTTTGCCGGCGTCTGGAAGCGTCAGTGCTGTAGCATCACAAAGAGTGGCGCACACTTTCTTTTCCACTGTCATCTATGTTCTTCGTGAATGGTAGTTAGACCCGAAATTCCGGTTTAAAATAGGCAACATAAAATGCTGAAGTTTCGTTATGGCACGTCAACCGTCGCAGGACATGGTCTACTGGTGAGGAAATGAGGTGGTTGTCACAGTAATCCAACTCACGCGTGTGCACCCTGTGGCGTCCGAAAGACTGTATAACACTCCCTTTCTAGGGTCTGCCCGGAGACGGTGGAATAAACTCGCTGGGAGTCCGCGGAGAGCCAGGAGAGGACGGGCGGCCGGGTTCCCCGGTAAGATTAAGCTGACGCAGAAGCCAGCTAAAATATTTCGTCAGTAATAATTTTTCAAAAAAAAAAGAAATAAAGCGATGTACCTGGTGTCGATAGGCTACTCAGCTGCTCCCGCCTATACTCTTCTATCTGTCTCAGGGCGCACCTGGGTTCCCCGGCTTTCACGGAGTAAAAGGCGTTAGGGGAGACACTGGACCACAGGTGAGTTATTTTGCACTCGTTTGTATTTTGCAGCTGCACGTTAAATACAATGCAGCGTGAACTGCGCAGACCACTGTTGTAGAACAGCAACGATGAAAGATGACCCGCCCTTAGCGTTCAACAAGGTGTTCGTGTTATAAGGACGCCATCCACGTTGCAAAATACGCGGCCTTCTCTCTGTAGAGAGATTCATGACAAAAATCTGCAATCTGCTTAGATGCTGCGGAAACATCTTCGTTCTCTTGAATTCACCCACACTCTACGCCGCTACTCACTTTCACAGTGGCAAAATTTAGTCGAAACTGCCGTTTATACGGTGTAGCGGATCAGAAAGACGGCGAGCTTTTCTTGTCTGTCTCGTTGCCTCTCCAGGGAAGGCCGGGTCCGCCTGGAGGCCCTGGTCCTAAAGGTGTTCAGGGTGACGGAGTACAAGGTGACAAAGGATCCAAGGTGAGTCTGCCGACAGGGAGAACGTTACTTCGCGGAACTGGGAGAGGATTTCAAGAGCGGGTCACGCTAAGAGGACTTGTTTTTTGCTATTGCAAAACTAAAGCGATGAGTATCTTCGCCTGACAGCTCCTGCTACTTCGTTACAGAGCGCTGGTGAAATAAACTCCGTGCTAAAAACGGTTGAATAAAGCACGAGCAGATAAGCAGCGTTTTCTAGCATGTTATTTTTCTATTATTATTTGTTGCAATGGCGCGCAAAGTATCCCGGAACGTGGCTTCAAGACAGCGTCTACCAGTACTGTATGGCACTTTGGGGTCGCGAACTCGGGCATTAGGTGCGCATGCTACTGTTCCTCCCTTTAATTTTTTTTTATAAACGAACTCGCTAGATTCACAACAACCACGTTACTGATTTTTAAAACTCTGGCGCTTCCTGTAGGGAGAACCGGGCCCTCTGGGAGATATAGGTCCGCATGGTGACTCTTACTACCTCGAAGGGAAGCCACCCTTCGAACATGTGCCTGGCGAAAGAGGACCAATGGGTGAAAAGGTGAGTGCCGCGAATGTTCTTAGTCAAGTCTTTCGTGTGCTAAAGGGCTCTGTTCGTGTTCTAAAGGCTTCTTGTGTTCATGTGCCCCTTACTATTTCCGCGGAAGGTGCTCTTGAAAGCTAACAGTGTTATTGGTTTCCCCCCAACAGGGCGACGTTGGCAGCGTAGGTGAACGGGGATCGCGTGGAGTCGACGGAGAAATCGTGAGTTGAGCGCTCGCGCGGGCGCCCTTTTTGTTCGTTTTAAGTTGTTTTAAGTTGAGTTTTTTTCAAAAGTTGAGACGAATGAATAATTACGCGATTATTGCAAATCTATTCACTTTACAATATTCTCCTAAAAAACATTGAACTAAGTTACCATGTTTGTGAATTTGCCACCGCGGTTGTAATCTATAATAGTGGGTTGATCATTTTCACAGCTCTTAACAGACACACGTGCGTGTCTTGCACTCCGGTAAAGAGTACTACGTATTTCTTTTTTTTTGCGGTCATTGTTTAGAGCCAGTAAATAGGTAGATTGCAAAAAAAAACAAGCGCAAAACAACAATTTACAATGGCATTGGATTTGTATGTTGCGAGTAAACATAATGGGCGGACGTGGGTTTCACAGGGTAACATGACAACAGTGCCACAGAAATTATTCCATGAGGCTGCGCTGATAGTTGCACGGTACATTTTGCAGCCAGCGTTGACACTGTGGCAGCGCCTCCAAGGCCAACTTTATGGCATATGTGTAACGCACGCGCGCCCTTGTTGCAGGGCTTGCCTGGTACCGACGGCCTCAAAGGACAGAAAGGAGACCAAGGAGAAGAGGGCCCACGGGTGAGTGCGAAAGTCTGTCTTTATCGCCATTCCTTTCTACTCCTTTCCAGCTCCCGTACACAGAGACATCACCTAAACCCGGCGTTCCAGGTGTAATTTTGTCGACGTAACATCTTCTTCGAGCTTCATTGTGCGGTATAACTTGAGGTGTCGTTCTGCGTTCAAGAAAAAAAAATTATAACTATTATAATTCACCTCTTCCCCGCCAGCGCTTCTCGTCAGCGCGATTCGGAGTCTGATGCTCCGCTTCCGTCTTCTTCCGCACGCAGGGCAAGAGGGGAAAGGTTGGAGTTGAGGGTCCAGCTGGAGAGAAAGGCCAGAAAGGAGAACCAGGATTTACGGGCCAAGACGGTTTCCCCGGTGACACGGTTAGTGAAACGACTCTCTTTGATACGCAAATTTCTTATTTCCGTTCAAGTGTGACTGCAAGGGTTCACGTTAACCTTCAAACGCAATTAGAATGCGCAGAAGGCGCCAAGTGTTCCTGAGCGGTGCTTCGCTGTCTTTAACAGGGAGAATCCGGAGAACCAGGAAGATTGGGAAGCCAGGGCCAGCAGGGACCACCGGTGAGTGTGAAACATCGCCGTGCCTCTCGAGTTTTCATGTGTAACAGCCCGGCCTCCAAGACGCCAGGACTGGGATGCATTAGCCATTGCTTACTTGAATACCACCAGGCTTCGTACACATCGCTGAAGATTACAGCTCGTCGGGCGAGTGTAGTATGCCCGATGACGTCAGTAATTGCTTGACTGTGGCATCACTGCAGCTCATATACATCTGCAAGAGCGTCTCTTCCTTTTCTGTTCCGACATATAGGGCGCGCTCGTCGCTATCTCAAACGCTATCGCAAAAGTAGACCCTTCTTTGCAGCCAATTATCGTGCCATCTAGGGCTTGGAAAATGAACTATCGTTCATATTTGGTCGGTCTGATGTTTCATGTTAAAAGCACCGACGAGTCGGCGCGTCGTTGTTGTGCAATGTTTCTAACGCAGAAAATTTGTGTCAGTCGTGCACCATACTGTAAGCACAGCACGCTGCTGCAAAATTTGTCCTGTTGTAAATGTCGAAAAACCCAAGTGCGGCGCGTGTGCTATCAACGCCTCGACCATGGAGCGATTCGCACTGAGCTGTTGTCATTCTCCGCAAACGAGCAGGATTGCTCTTGTTTTTATGAGTGCATCGAAGCAGACCGAGCCACGGTCCCAGTCTAAAAACGTAATCGCGTTCAAATATCAGAACAAGTCTCAAACTATGAAACAAGAATCCAAAATTCAATAGACAAGCTACGCAATACGTTCAGGACTGCAGGGTGCACTGCTACGACGCGAAATATTTTTATTCAGGGCCCGCCAGGACCAACCATTGAAACTGGAGAGGCGATACCTGGTCCCAGAGGTCCTCAGGGCGTGCCCGGTGATACAGGATTTCCTGGTCGCGACGGTAAGCGCCTCGTTCGAGGCAACTCTGCGTGGTCTTATTAAAGCTGCGTCTCACGCCTGCACAACGGACTGCCGACTTGGCGCAGGCGAAAAGGGCGCCGTCGGTCCCATGGGCTACCGAGGGACGCAAGGAGGGCCAGGCGTCCCAGGGGAACAAGGAGCGACAGGACCTCGTGGTATCGCCATCAAGGGCGAGCCAGGAGAAGACGGTGAGGGCTTCGCTGCTGGTTTTATTAATGTCACATCGTCTTCTCAACCCCCGGTAGTGTTAAAGTGACAGCGTGAAGGGTCACGTTCAGCAGTAGTCCCGGTGTCGGCGGCGCTGGCGTGTCGAGAAAAGCAGGTGGCCCACCTGCCACTTATATCCATTCCATTCCATTCCAAAAACTTTTATTTCCATCAGAAATGGAGACCCCCTACTCCCTACCCCTGGCGCGCAGGCCTAGGGGCAGGGGCAGGGGCCTCCGCGACTAGATGCGGGCAAAGAGTTGCTGGCTCTTCGCGGCCTCTACCGCCAGATGGATGGCTTTCCTCTGCATGGCGGGGTCCGCGCTTTGCAGAAGGGTCTCCCAGGCTTCTCTACTATTTATTCCTTCATTGACCCCTGGGGAGTGTGTGCATTGCCAGATTATGTGGTCGAGGGTCCCCCTCTCCCCGCATTCCTTACATTTATCGTCTATGTCTTCGTCTTTCAGGACGTGTGATGCCCATACCGGATTTATGTAGTTTCCGGCCTGTAATCTGCGCCAAGTTGTTGCCTCTCTGTTTCCGAGCTCTTTGTCCGGTGGAGGGGCAGTTCTTCGCTGTAATCTGTAGCTTTCTATTATCTCCGTGTATGTCTGTAGTCTCTCGTCAAGCTCCTTAAAACTTACTTATATCATGCGACCTTGTGACGTCATCACAGCTTGCCCACCGCGGCAGGCGGTGACCTGGATCTCACAAGTCCCACCGGTGGCTGTGTTTGAAATAGCCCCCTGCCGGGGCAGTGGCGCATCGCTTAACCGCTGCACCACTGCGGCAGTAGTAGTATGAGGACTCCCAGCGATCCATGAATGTAAAGTACAGAATGTGACTGATTCCGCATATACGGGCATGCGGGCAGAACCTATGGACGAAAGAGTACTTGAGCGAGAGGGAGTATAAATCTAAATCTTCTGGAAAATTTGAATGCCGGAAAAAAAAACGGGAAAAAATTTATTTTCAGAAATATTGAGAATATTGGTAAGATACTCAAAACAAGAATAAGCAGATAATTTAAATCCGAGTTCACCTAAAGTTTGACATCGAAAACACTTTTTCGCCGATTCTTGCTCACGTATATGCAATACTAATTGGTGCTTTGGCTTCCTAAAGACTGCCACTTGCAGGCGTGTATTAACGATGGTGTATTCTTTAGTCTGCGCTCACAGCCATGATGAAGTAAGGAAAGCGCATGCGGAGCTACACTGAACGGTGCGAAAAGTGACTATACCAGTAGGTCATCTGATCAATCTCGACACGGTGGTGTTTCAAGGATACCGTCTGGTTACAGTCTCTACAGTAACTGACCTAGTGAAGTTGAAAAATCCGGAATATGTTGTCGTAAGCTGACTTCCACAAGGAAAAGGAGGAAGCTGACAGAGAAGCCAACCAGTGTGCTTTTTATAAATGTCTGCTGAGCAGATCGCGCCAGAGTGCCAGAAGGCTCCCGATGAGGCACTGACACAAACAATACACACCTGCAGGACAGATTTATTGCTAAAATCCGGTACTGGCTTGAAGCCTTCGAGCTGCAGCTTAGCGCTGCTAAGCGGGCGTCTCTCAGCGGTTGAGAATGAGAAGGGGATGTGGCAAACACTAGGAAAATCTTTAAAAAAATTACATTTAATTTTTCTCTTCAGGAAGCAAAATATCTAGGCAAAGATATGTAGCAATGAGGAAATAGAAGCTAATTAAAAATACATTTCTATAATTTTCACCATATGTAGCCACGTTCTCATGTAGAACAAAACAACCAACACAAGTTTAGGTCAATTCCTTGCCAATAGACAGGTAAGCATGATCATTGCCTCGTCTAGAAAGATGCCTGTGGCGTCGCTCGCTCACCCATTGTAGTCGCCGTGCCTTGAGTTGCGGGCGGTTGTTAAGAGATGGCGCTATCTACTTCCCTATCTGCGCCGGTCAGGGTGTTGTGGTGTCGCGGCGGTAGCAGCCAGTGGCGGTATCGGTGGCGCTGCTCGACAAGCGCGGCGACCCGTCTGTTCAATTGTATTTGACCGAAGTCGTGTTCTGGCCACTTGCATATATTTGCGACCTTTTACTTTAAGTTCTGCGTGCTTATGTTTCCGTTTGCTTATTAAACAGTTGAAAACGCGCGGAAAGCGCCGTCTGCCGCAGAGACGTCTGCTACGGCTACGGCGCGCGTACGGGCGCGCCATGACCGCGCGGTAATGCGCGCATGTGTTGTAAGCGGCAGCCACCACGATCGCTAGCCACCACCTCAAGTGGAAATGAGGAAAAAGGGAACGGTAAGGGCAGCAGGTTTTTGGCGCACACGGCAGGCATCTTTCTAAAGGAGGCGATGGCATGATGTAATGACTCAACCGTAAATTTGTTTTGCAACTGATAGTAATACTATACGAAGCGCACTTTTTCAGATTTTATTTACTTTTTTTACGGAGCCGTTCATCGCAGTTTCAAGTTCACAGGAATAATTTTTCAGTACCTCATTTGAGAGTCTTGAAGACCATCGCCTGTTTTTTTTTTGTTCTCCACCCCTAGAGAAAAAAAAAACAGAAAAACTTTTTTTAATTCTCAGTTTTTTTCCGAGCCCTCATATCACCAGAAGGGAGCGTTAAGCATTATGTGATGGTGAAAGAAAAAACAGTGTCTATATCTGCGAGGTGATGCGCAAAAGAGGACCCCAGGCCGCTGAAGGCACCCATTAACGATATCACGTCAGACCCCTAAGGCGGATCATAAACGAAGAGCAGAGTTGGCGACGCTAGCGCAACAGGACGCCACAGTTGAGCAGACGAGGCTCCGTACGTACTGCGTGCAGCGACGTTCTGTCGTCTGCTAGTGTATAGCGATGTGTCTGCATTGCATAGCGATGCAATGGACCCGTATTTTTGAAACGTCTTTCCCGAGGACTTTGCTGCTCTCCTCATGCAGTTGACGGCGCAACAGGTGGGCATTGTCACGAAGAAAGACAAGAACGTCGAAAAGACAAAATGCTGAGCGGAAAACTAAAACTGAAAAACGGTGCTGAGGTCCGATTTCGTGCAGTGCCAAAGTCTGACTTCCGGGACATGCCGCCCAACTTCCGGTGGCTTCACTTTCGAGCATAGAGCTACTACTCTTTCGAGCGCCCGATGCGGCATCCAGCCCCCTAGTGGAGATCAGTGGCTGCCTGTTCTAGTCACTTTGTCCACGTCGTCCAGCCCTGTATATATATAAGTTTGAGCCAAGAATTAGCCCAAAGGAACATAAGCATGTTGCTGCAACCATGCTACAGTATTTGTGTCCTTTCCGTGAATTTATACGAAGCTGTTTCCAACGCGGAATTCAGTGTTCGTTGAAAAAAAAAAAATTGCATGAAGTAAATCCACGATGTCGTTGGTCACCACATAACAACACAATGAAAACCTGAGAGCGTTCTCCCAGATTCGCCCCCGATAGACCTCCTTCACCCCGCGGCTTCACGAAGATGCGGTGGCGCTGATGTCAGCAGCGACTTTCGCATGGTAGGCAAAACAGGTTCCGCCTGCCCGTGCCTCCTGCAGCTACCGGCGGCTGCATCATGCATGCGCACTGCAGAAGCAGCATGCATTTACCTGCTGCGTCACTGTTGGATCCGCGTAGTAGCATAAAAGAAAATTTAAATGAGCCTCAATAGGTTTCTCGCAGATAAATACCAAATTAGGGAACTGGTTAACAGGGAATGGGCCGCGGTAGTAAAGCGCAAAGTCTGGGAGTCAATCGGTACTGCCACTCAATGTACTTAATAGCATGCAAGTTACTGCGTTCATTCACCTGAACATCAGCATAGTACGTTTATAACTGTGCAAGGAAAAAAAGCACATATGTAGCTGCACACATATATCAACTTGAGCCGGTGTGCACGGGGCGCCGGCAGGTTCACTCAGCCCCAAGGAATGCGGTCTTTTTTTAATAGCACAGCATGTTTCAATGGCGCGTTTTATGGCATTTGATATTTACTTTAAACTGTTTCTTAATATGACCGGCGTAATTATTTGATTCGAGTAGAAAGAAGTGTGGTAAGTTCTGTCAATCTTGCGCAGTCACGTTGGCGTGCTTAGAATAGCTGCGAAAATCCGCATGCTTTTTCATTGCATCATGCATGTTTCATGATCGCGAAGCTTGTTTGGAAAGAAGCAGCCGCAGGCGTGCTACTAACAGACAAGTGGCGAGATTGAGAGGGGACGTGGCAATGAAAAGTATTTTCGTTATTTATGCATGCGATACTATAAATTTGGTGCAAATATGAAATGGCTACGCTAGTTTCAGTAATGCGTTTCATTTTTATAGCTATACCTGGTATAGTTCTTTGGTAATTATAATTAACACCCTCGTCAAGTCACCCCAAGGTCTTAAATAATTGAGTAGAAAGTGCGCAATTTTTTTTATGCCAGCATGTTCACAAAGCCCTGTTCTGTATGATGACGCTATTAGTTTTTTTAGATGATCAGTACTTATGCATGCATAGTTGCATGAAAACGTTTCTTATACAGAAATAACAACCATAGTACTGCATGTGTAGGAAAAAAAACAAGGATTTATTACACTCCTCAATGCCGCAGGAATCGTTTGCGACAAATAGAATCATTCTATTTTCATGCGTTACGAAATTACGAAGGTGTGAGTCGATCCCAGTCGCGGAAAAGGTGAAAGGCCAGAAAACAAACCTTAACGTTTATTTCCCCGTTTTTGGCCTCTTCTCTTGAGCTTTGGTTAAAGAAATGTGGTACTGAACTCAAACAAAGCCTCAAAGAAATTACCTCACAATTTTCGACGACCACACATCTAAAAAGCGTAATTTATAAATTTCTAGGAGAACTCTAGTTTGGGCTAGTTGGTTCATGATTCACAAAGAAAATGGCGCGAAATACAGGGACAAAAGAGAAACACGCTGGTCCTGTCGTGTTTGTTTCTCTTTTGTCCTCGTATTTCGCGCCGTTTTCGTTGTGAATTATAAACATCTGCTGAATATTTTGCTATAATTTTTCGTCACGAAACAGAAGACCCCAGGGCTAAGAAAGAAAATAATTCCAGAAATTTTCACCAAATCGACCAGTTTAACAAGGGGAGACAGAAGTCGGCCTGGCTGGTGCGTGATCCTGCGGCTAAAAACAGCGCTTGAGCGAGACAGGGGAGAATGGGGACACGACGCTGTCCCCACTTTTCGCACAGCGCGACACGTACGCATGTCAGCAGGCGGTGAGCGCACGTCTGCTCCGCCGAAACAACGCCAGCACTTCCTCTCACTACTGTCCCGAAGTAAAATCATTCTGTCTAGAGCGCTAGCACAGTGTCAAAACTTCCCATTTTATTCAATGCCTAGCGTGGAAATCAACGGCAGAAACGCTTTCTGTTTACTACAAACCATATACAGTATTGTGCGTTTTTATCGCTGACACTTTCAAAAATTTCCCCGCCTCAACCGCTGGCTCGTTTGCGGTGAAACTGCACACAGAGCTTGCGTATTATGGTAACTTTTGTATCGTAGCAAGTTTGACAATAGTACTTACTTAGTTCAGGCGCACATGATGCGAAAACGTAAGCGTCTACGAGAGATCGGCGAGCCAAAAACCGCAGACGACGCTTTTTCGCTGAGAACTGGCAGTGGCGCCATCTGTTTTCGGCAGCGGAAAGCGTCACGACTAGGCCGCCGAGGTGAGCGTTACAAGGAGCGCGGGCCCTTTGAATATGCCGTTCGGCATTTGCTTCATCTTAAGTATTTTCAAATTATAGCACTGAAAAACAAACCAATTCCAGGCGTATCTCATCATTTGCCCTATTAAAACGATATACACACATTAGGCCGGAAGAACGGCTCTTTTTCTCGCAGGACGCTCCGTCGTGACACTTTTCGCTGCCGAAAACAGATGGCGCCACTGCCGGTTCTCAGCGAAAAAGCGTCGTCTGCGGGTTTTGGCTCAAATAATATATATTTTGGCTCGCCGATCTCTCGTAGACGCTTACGTTTTCGCATCATGTGCGCCTGAACTAAGTAAGTACCATTGTCAAACTTGCTACGATACAAAAGTTATCATAATACGCAAGCTCTGTGTGCAGTTTCACCGCAAACGAGCCAGCGGTTGAGGGGGGGGGGGGGGAATTTTGAAAGTGTCAGCGATAAAAACGCACAATACTGTATACAATACACAGTGGCGAACTATTTCTCTGCATAAGCCACACGTGGCCAACTCGAGCTCGTGTACTTCAAGAAATTACTAAGTTGAAAGCATCAACCATTGCTGTGATTCGCAGAAACTGAAAATGCGCCAACCATTGCTGTGATTCGCAGAAACTGAAAATGCGCCTACAAGTCTTGAAAACCCGCGCTCGCCACCTCTCGGCGACGCCACTCCCTTGCCTTTTGCCTACCGCGAGCCCGCTAGCGACTGCAGCAAGGGTGTGACATTCCCGTAGAGCCAATGGGGACGATTTTGAAATGCGACGGTGGCGGTGCCTGGGAGTTGGCGGTAAAAACATAAATTGCTCAAAACTTTTTGAAACAAGCTCAGCCAAGCCAATCCAGAAAAATCCAATATGTCGGCGTTTGTTTACCCGGCTGGTTGCGGGCGGTTGCTCGCGCGTTCGTGGTGCTGGCTGCCGCTAGCTCGATGCAAGCTTCGTAAATACTGGTGACTTGCTGCTCCCGCGCTGCATTCCCGCTTGATTTCCTAAGTACTTACGACATCTGCTTACCCGCTTTTGCATTTCGATGTGTCTGTTGAGGCAGCACGGTGCATGGTGGCGAGCGGCGCGGCCAGCGCGGCTGATTAGCAGCTGCTTAGGGCGCTCGCTCGAGTACCAAAAACGTAAATAGTTTTCTCCAAAGAACAGTTTATTAAAGGAAACATCAGTAGTGACAATCGATGTACAAAAGTGATTTTAGGCATCTTGGGCATTGCAATATCAGTGACAATCGTTCTAAAAATCAAAATTAATAAATTCCATTATGGAAACCTAGAACACATGAGCGAGTGCACAGAGAATATATACAGGGTACAAAGAGGTAAGGTACTATCAAGGTAGGTCCGGTACATATAAGCATGTGCTACATTCATGTAGCATATGCTTTTGTGCAGGTTCAGATGAACAGCAGTGAAGTACAACATCCGAGATGTATTGAAATGTATCTGTCTGTGGCTATGCATACACACATACAGAGAAGGGCAGCGAAAAGTTTCAGCCTTTCACTCGTTGCATCAGACTAAGGACAACATAATATGCTGCAGTGCTATAACTTAGTAAACAGATGCCATGAAAAGAACTTAGGTAACCTTGGGCACGTTTAGCTCTTGGCAGATGAGTTACAGGCTTGCATGCTTTAGGACACAGCTCGTCTGCCATGCCCTATTTTGGTTTCTTTGTTTTGTAGATACCAAGGGGAGGAAGATGCAACCAGGGCAGGCCGAGAATTGTGTGGAGAAGCGACTTTATGAAAATTCTCTGAACAGTTGTGGCCGTGGCTGGTGACGAACAGTAATTGGAGGTCATTAATTCAGCTTGCGATGACACATTGGGGTGTAACAAAATATGCGTGCGTATAAATAACTCATCTGAGAAATGAAAACGCACAGGGTTCGTAACAGGCCAGTAATGTTTCTCTATGTGGCGTTATACTGCATCTACCACAATGTCCAGTTATTATATTACTGAATGGTAAATTGCAAGTGGTCCGTGTACTGTACAGTATCTGCAAACGCTTATGGACGCCACACAGTTCAGCGTAATGCGCCGGCCGCTGCTATTGTGCCCCTCATGACCCATGTGTTGCTCCAAAAGGTGAAACCCCCAAACGCTACAACTTCCAGAAGGAAAAAAAAAAGCAACTACAAATAGCACCGCAGCATATTTCGAGCACGCTTGTATTGGACACCAGCAAACATGTCAAACATTTTTCATCTTATGCGTACACCCCTCTTAAATGTTACAGAGCCGAGCACCTGAGCCAGTCCGCGTTTGCTGCCTGTGGGTTCTGCTCTCTGTTTCATACATCAGGTGCAATGCTGTCAAAGCTAGCGCTCTTGTTTGCGCTGCCTGCATCCATGACCAAAAAGTAGTGCGTTCCTTGTGGTGAGCGAAACATGGTGAATGCTTTGCCTACAGGCTTACTACATGACGCATTTGTCATGAGCTTGATTAAATGCACTGTTATTGCTGACGACACGCTGTTGCTTTGTCAGTCCTCAGACCACTCGGCCACAAAACAAGCACGGAATAACATACCTCCCTTCATTTTTTCTTGCTGATTACTTTCGTACATTTCACTGTGTTGTACCTTATGTATGAAATGAACTGTAGCTATCACCAATTTTCCCAGCAGCATAACAGAGGGCAAGCCATGACCAGAGGTTGCCAAGTTATATACCACAAGAACTCCTGGGTTCCGCAGAGCACTTTTTGGTTTTTGCGAGCACCTGAATCGATGTATGCTTCAACATTATGGTGTGCTTCACAAATTTACTTTTTGCACAAATGGCACTGTTACTGATCATAAGAACTATGGTTAGCATACAGCCAATCATTAACTGAATTCTGGCATTCCTTGAAGGGCACTGAGCCTGTATACTTGTCACGCAGGAAGAAAGAGAAGCCAAAACAAAACGGTTTCCCTAGCACCTCTTGTAAGTTGTTAGCATTCAGCAATATTAATTTGAGAACCAATGGTCATAGCAATGCTCATACTAACAAGGCACACAAGGCTTCTAGAAGGCAAACTTGTACTTTGTAAAAGAAGTAACGCAGCAGGAGCAAAAGCAGTCAGTACAGTATATGTGCAATCGGAGCAGAATTACGGATAAACAGGTACATAAATACTTATATACATAAAAAATAAATAGTACAACAAAAAGTTAAAGAGAGAGCACATGTGTAGTAAGTAGGCAGCATTAAAAATCCAAATACAATAATATCCTAACACAGTGCCTCATGAATTTAGCCGGCTAATTTGCGCCTCTTTCTGGCGGGAGCACTCTGTTTTGTTTTTGACGTCATGCTCCTGTTTAAAAAGGAAAGGTGCCAATGCAGCCTTGTGCGGCAGAATAATTTAAGGAATTTAATTTTGCAGCCTAATGAACAGAAAACAGCTTGCTGGTTAGGCATCCTCTCAACAAGATTCCTGGACACATTGGACAAATGAGCACAGCAAGAGATTTCTTTTCTGAAGGCCGAATCCAATTTCTTTATATAATTTAGACATGCCTCAGAAGTTGCGGCAATTGACTGGAAAAGGTGCTCGGGAACACCATTCTCCTTGAGTAGTGCAAAGAATTGGTGTCGTCCATGGAGAGAGCCACCGTCTGCTGCAAGGAGTGTTCCCTCACATGTGCATTCTGTGGTTCTCTGGTCAAGAAAGCTCTTCACAAGAGTGCCAGCAACATGGTACACAACATTTTCGTATACTATGTCAGGGGCATCTTGTGAAGACGCCTGCAAGTCAGATGAACCTGAGCCTTGCTGCCTGCTGTGGCTTGTGCTTGGAGTGCTGCTTGGTGACAATACTGCAGAAACACTCTCCAAGTTGGTGAGGAACGCATGTGTTGTCACTTCGCAGTTTCCTTGCGAAAGTTTGAAAAGTTGGCCAATCCAAATATGTTTTACAGCAGCCACGAATTGGTACACATTAGGTGTCTCATTGCAGCCATGTTTTTGACGAACTATTGCAAAAAAATTTTCCAACGGATCCTGCTGCAACCGACGAGTGAAAAGATGAGTGTAATCGAAATCTGCCTTTAGATCTGTCCACAGCAGAAGTAAGGCTTTGATTGTAATCTGCCAACCTTTGATGGTGTGTGGTTGCTTGTCCAGAGGACCACCAAAATGCCATTGGGCGATCCAATCTATGCACGACTCAAGGAAGACATGATGTTCCGAGCCTTCTGTCATTGCGTACCGCAACTTGTCGTCCTGCTTTTTCAGGGCCGAACTGTTCAGGCAGTCAAAAAGCTTATCCATCCTTTCCGTGAACTCTGCTGTAAATTTTGCATCAACAGGAAGCTCTTGAATGGCAATGAGAGTGAGGAGTGCCACAGATACGGATTCGCTGAACACTTGTGTGGCGTACTTCACTCTCATGTCAGCAAAGGGCATCCTGTAGATGTGTTGCTCTTTTAGTTTTTTTGCCAATCTGCTTTTGAGATGCTCAACTGGTGTTTTGGAGGCCCGATCAATGTGACGAGTTTTTTTGTAAAGGGTTTCGATGTGTGTCCAGTCAACAACCTCAGAGCCAATGGTGAGCTTATGTCGTCGCAAATTATTTCTTGTGCATTTGATTAGGTGTGGGGTGTCAAACATGAAGTATATTTTGCGGTTGTTGACAACAAAATATGGTTCATGGATAGAATGGATGAGCATTCTTGACAGACTCACATTGTTCGACCCTTGATCACAAATGACCGCTTTCACCAGAAGACCTTTGGTTTGAAGCTGCTGAATTAAATCTAATAGCAGCTTGCGCATTGCAAGAACTGAAGTTGCATTGTGGGACGCTGCAAAGGCTACTGGCTGCATCCAACTTCTTGATATGCCAGACACCGCCATAACAAGGGCTATGTTTGCCACACGAGAAGTCCTAGTATTCCCATCATCTGTGAAGCCAATTACAATATCTTTTGATTGATCATACATCAAATTTTTTTTCAAGGATATTTCATCGAATAAAAGACAGCATGCTTTGTCTTGTAGTGGCCAATCTTTTGTAATTGATTCTATTGCATCCATGGCACCTGGAATGATACCAGGTGTCATTGGGATGTCTGCCAGCCAGCGCCTTAGCGTCCTCACATGTGGCAAATGGAGCTTTTCTCTGAGGAAGCGATAAGCTTTTGGAGAGTGAAAGAACAAATTGAGAGCGAATTGTTTAATTTGTTTTGACCAGTGCTTTTTGGATTTCGGAAATGAGCAGAGCCTGATTTGAGCTTTAACCAATTCAAAAAGGTCTTGTGGCAAATGCGGTTCAAGCTTGTTGAGAGCCTCCTGCTGCGTTACTCGCCTTGTGTCGTGCCTTTTCCTAATCCGACTCAGTGGCTTTCGGTACCTGTCGCTTCGAGAATGCAACTTCTCGAAGCGCTTTTTGGTGCGAGGGGTGTACACAACTGCGCCCTTCCTCCGCCGACTCTTGGGCGTTCCTGATGCTGGTGTCATCACTGGCTGTCTGACACTCTCTTTGGCACCGCTGAGGCCACTAGGACCAGCTTCAGCTGCAAAAAATATATAAAAAAAGCATATTTATGTTTGCCTCAGAGCGAGACCTACATCTACATCCCTCACAAAATCAAGATTAGGGTGCAGTCACAGGGCTACAGGTTGCCAAACTTGCAGGGCAATGTTTTTGTGTGAAATGATGAATACAGTCGTGCCCCGTTAATATGATCCTCGCTGATAGGGACAGTTTTTTCTGGCGACCAACTTTACGCCTCGCTTAAATGGAAACTAGTTGCTCGTAATACAGACAGGGTAATAGTTAATGGATCTCATTGTTATCCATGTGTTTTGCCTGCTTAATATTCAGAGCAATTTTTCATGACAAGCTTGAGTTAAGCAAATGGAAAAAACCAGAAATATTTATGTGCAGTAAAGCGATACCTACACGCTGTTACGGGCCTGCCGATACCCATCATGAATATATCAAGGTTACCGATGCATACTTTTTCATTGAAGTGGAAGGTTGTAGTTTGCAATAAATTCTAATGTTTTCTTGAGTACTTACCATAATCAGGTGAGTCCCATGATGCTGATGCAATCACTCTGATGGGTGTGCTTTGGGCAGCACCTGTCAAATAAATAAACACACTGTGGGAGGCTTCAACCAAGTATTTTAATTCTCAGGTGCACATTTTTAGCCTGGCTACGCAGCGTGTATGTGAATGGTAAGCAACAGGCTAGTGAAGCAATTTTAAGAACAAGTACCTGAGAAGGCTATCCAATGTTTTCATTGAGCTGAATGAAAAATTACCTGTAAATATAATTCTGTACAGATAACACAGGGGTCCACCACGTAAACAATGCATTCATACATATGCACACAGAAAAATATATGAAATACTAGTTGGTGAGCATAAAGTTAACACTTGTTTCTTCTCTTCTGAAACAAATGTCTGGCATCCGAAGTAGTGGTACAGTAAGATGTGCCGACGTGCACCTAATTATTGCACACCACGACATAATTGCACACTGCTGCTATTTCAGAGGGTTAATTTATTACGTGCAAATCTGCAGCAATAGTGCTGCAGTCTATTGTTGAATTTTCATAGATTATCACTGCACTATTAGTGCATTGCACCTACCTTCTTCGTCAGCTGGGGGAGGGGGCGTAGTCTGCACATCAGTGAGCTGCGGGGCACGTGAAGAGTGTGGGTCGTCTGCAATTAAACGACCGCTTAGACACTCCCAATCTAAAGAAATCAGCCAGCAAAGTAATTACATATGTTTATTTTTTTGTGCTATGACAGAGCCCTCAGCATAAGTAATACTGCATTACAGGGTTAGCCTGAACCAAATGAAAAGTTCTTCATTTCAAGCTGTAATGTAAAACAGATCCTGACTTAGTGCACCTACCTGTGTCATGGACAGCAGAATCTGCACCAGCAATTGTGCCTAGCCCAAGTGTTGATGGCAACGGCAAGTAGTCTGAAATATAGGTACCACTTAGTTACTCCCAAGGAAAACAAACCAACTGGTGTAGTGAGACATTAGGAATGTTTTCCTATGCAAGATTGCAGGAAGACTTACCGTGACCAAGCATGACTTCCACTGGTGCAGCAGTGGACTGTAGTGGTGAAGCGGATTCAATGCCTATGCGAACAAGGAAAAAAAGATAGCCAATCAAGCTCTGCATAGCAGCACCTTCTGCTCAGTGCACAGTATGGCCTTGATGTTCTATTTGGAACGGTTTCTCTTGCTGGGAGTTAGTGTGATCTTAAATTGGGCTTAAATCGTTTTTGTGAGTTTGTAGGCAGTTACGATTAAAAAGGAAAAATTTGTGCGATCAATATACCGCGACATACAAAATAGCACAGCAGCACACAGGAAGAAGAATGAAAACACACAAACGAACACTTTACTGTGAACCACGAGGCCATAAATTCACTTGATGTGCATTGTAGGAAATACAAATCAAACTGCAAACCTATCTATGAAGCGTGCAATGTCACCACTATTAATGCTTGCAAACTTATTCCCGAAATCATTCAGGAAGAAATCAGATAGCCTAAGTGACATGTGCATCGCTAAATATCCTGGCGGGTTGCTCCTCAAAGAACCATTTTTACCTTAGAAACCGGTAAAATGTTTACCCTCCATGCTTGCACAATATGCGGCCACTTCATGTATAATTACCGCCTCGTGTGTCACAATAAGCTGCTGGCAGTTTGTGCGTGTGTGTGTTCTTTCTTGACCCTGTGTGCTATTTTGGAGTGAATTCGCGCAGTCTGCCCTCTATTCACCGCAGCGAACAGTAAGTAATAATGACAAGAATACTAAACATAGAGTTGTAAAAATTATTTTCCTCACTGCTGCTGGAGTGCACTATCCAGCATCTGATTGTTAATATGGTTAAGAGAAATTTAAGCTACAACATGGTACACAACTGCAGTCTGATGCAACTGAAACAATGGCCACATGACATTGAAGCAGGAAAGTTTTGTGCCCGGGAAGTGATGTTTGCAGTTAGCCTCTATGAATGCAATTGTTCCCTTTGGTCTTACATTTACAGGATGGGTTTTTCTGAAAATAGTGCCCTCACCTTGTGCCGCACCTCCTTCATAGAAATCTGCAACAAAAAAGCCACAGGATACACTGAGGGATCAAGCTTGGGAAGAATTTACTGGGAGAGGAATTTTGCTTACCCGGGTGCACCAAGGCTCTCAGACGAGGCTCATGCACCTTCACGGAAGGGACTGCTTCATGCGTGAGCCTTGTGCAGGCATCACTAGTGAAGCAATCCCTCGTGAAGTGCTTTGAGCAGAGCCTGTATGTTTTGTAGACCTTTTCCCTTGGTGTCTCCAGGAGTTCAAGCCTATTGGCATATTTCAGCCAAATGGAGAATCTGAAAAACAGCCAAATAACATGATTTCATACATTTTAAAGGTTTGCATACCTCACTTCAGGAATGCTTATTAGCATCTCCTAACACAGCAAAGGGGTACGAACATTATATAACATATATGCGTGAAAACAACTGTGGCAGGATGCAAGCAAAATAAGACAGCAGTTTGTAACAATGTGCCACAGCCTGCTAGTCTATTGCTATGCTGGCCAATCGAAACGATGAATGAAATCACCTTTTTAATGTCTGGCTATGATCGACAAGCCAGAACCTTTAAAATTCTTGAGCTTATGTTTTCTTTTGTGATCTGCTTTTGGTTTAGGTAACAATAACTAGTTCTTTGTTCCAACTGCTTTTTGGGTGCGGCATAATTTTGTGCAGCAGATAGAAATGGGGACAGAGCTTCACTGCAGACTTAAGCTCTATCTGATCATAGCAATTATTCCACTCACACTTTTCTCTAGGTAACTGCATACTAACCACCACCCATGATTCGTTCTTTTCTAATTCCTCCATTAAACACAAGTGCCAATGTAGCTATGCTATGGCAGACAGCTGCTTGCCCACAAATTTGAAGTCTGGATTAAGAACAGCAGGTAAATGAACCAGTAGGCACAGTTTTTCATCTTTTGCTTTCACTGTGATCAAATGGGAAGTGTGAAAGGGATGTGAGCAGAACATCAACAGGAAACACTGCTCTTTCAAGAAACTGAAGGTGCAGGCAAATAGCATGGGTCCAGAAGAAGGGGAAAAAAGTGCTTAAGCAAGGGAAATGTCCCAAAAAAGACACAGACAAGAAGAAAGCGACCTTCGCCTTCCCCTCACCCACCCGCCGGAAACGAGCGTTTCCGGCGTACTAGGCGAAACTATTTGCGAGCTTCCCAAAAGCTGTCAAGGACAAGGCGCGAGATAAGAGACATATGTGAGGAGATGGGAATAATGCGGAGAGTTCAGAGCCCTCCAAGGTCAGTCGTGCGCCCCGCGAGCGAGCAGCGTAGAGGACAGCCGGGGTGGAGTGTGGAGCGAAATTTACAATGCTGGAGCGGCAGCACTACGGTAGGCAATAGTTTCGAGAAACGCTTCCACGGAGTACATGGGTGGTTGAGCGCGGATATCGCGAGGAACAGCTCCGGTAAAAGTAAGAAAAACAAGACCGGCGGACTTTCTATATGCGGCTCACGGCGTGCAATGGACTTTCAGCGCGGTGTCCAACACTAGTGGTGTTAGTCTGAACAGCTCGATAATTTATGTGACGTGCATCACTGCTGCAGAAACCATGCACGAACACGCAAGAAATAATATTCAAGCGCGCTGAACTCCGTAAAGAAACAGCCAAACTGAGCATTACAATTACTCCGCTGACGACGCTATAGGCACAGAAGTTAGAATATTCATATTTAAAATACACTCTGAGGGCACCGGAATCTGCGGGGAATAAGCTTTTAAAGGCAGCGAGAAAAGTCAGTGAGTCAGACACACACACACACACATGCGAACAAGCAAGCAAGGTAACTAACGGTCCCACGCTTACGAGAGGCAACGGCTGTTGGGCCATCTCAAACTGCAGCACCTTCCCTTAATTTTGCTTTAATGTCCTTAAACGTACTTATCAAACTCATCTCGCAAAACCAAAGCCACTGCAGTAAACAGCGCCAGGTAAAACTAGTTCTATTCCGTCGGCAATTTCAAATGGTAACGACCAAGGGCGGTCAAAACAAAGGCACAACGGTCGCCAACGGCTATGCAAAGAGGGATACGATAGTCAGTGAATTCATAAATACCTGTGGTCAGAAGGTAATCTGAAGAGATGTTCTCCACTCTTGCCGGATGTGCTGCACCACTTCGCGCAACAATACATATGCGACATGACGCTGAGGACGGTAATCACGCTGGTCCAGTGCGCACGTCGCGTCGGCAGTCGCTCGCGTAGTTTCGCTATGCTTGCGCCGGTCGCTGTCGTCTGCTGCCACTGCGCTGCAGCGTTGCCCGCGGCGGCACTGGCGGCGCAGACGCGTTGTGTCATTTTCGCAATTTATTTCTTTGATATACTATTTTTAATGCTTACGACTGGTTATATTTTCATTCATAAGCATGTTTGTGTTGTCTACTATGGTCGAGAAATTTTACTTTTTTTAGGCTTGACTCCAGCCGCGTTTGCTGCCAGATACCAGGATCGCTGCAATCGTTCCGACCGTGGCGACACTTACGGCGCGGACGCGCAACTTGCAACATGCCACAGCACTGACTGCAGCACCACCTCGTTTGTTTGCAAACATGCAGGAGGTCTAACGTTCCCCTGAGGAAGCGTGCCGCTCTTTAACGTTTGTTTCTGCACGAGTATTTTTCTGGTAACTCTGACAACTTTTTCGGTTCGTGTGAAGACTTTACTGCATTCTTCACAAGGAGTAAGAACTGACCCGTCGATGGGCGTTGCAGGTTGATTTACGCAAGTTCAATCATGTTTAAGCAAAGTGGCATGGGGTGAAAAAAAGCGTCCATCATATCTTCGCCATCCAGCCGCCGCGGTGGCTGAGTGGTTACGGCGCTCGGCTGCTGGCCCGAAAGACGCGGGTTCGATCCTGGCCGCGGCGGTCGAATTTCGATGGAGGCGAACTTCTAGAGGCCCGTGTACTGTGCGATGTCAGTGCACGTTAAAGAACCCCAGGTGGTCGAAATTTCCGGAGACCTTCACTACGGCGTCCCTCATAGCCTGAGTCGCTTTGGGACGTTAAACCCCCATAAACCAAACCATATCTTGGTCATCCCGATTTCGTAACGCGATACTGTCAGACACGTTTGGATTAAAAAAAAAACACTGCAAAAGAAAAGCCCACGACTTTCTCTTTCGCTTGCCTTCATAAGCTGTTTGCGCGAGGACAGTTACGAATGATGTTATGCGTTGCTTCACAGAAAGAAAGTGCCTCCACGTGAGGTCGCGCGTACAGATCTATGAAGACTGCGTTTGTGTGTTGTGTCGAATATTGGAAGCCGTAAGTGTACGCGGAGCTACACGAAAGAGACCCCATGTCTGTATGTCTGGCTTCCACACAGGTCATCCGGGACTGCCAGGCTTGCGGGGAGCCACGGGCGCCCAAGGTCCCCAAGGCCCGCCGGGAGAGCAAGGCCAACCGGGTCTAACGGTGCATGGACCGCCGGGAGAAGACGGGCGTCCCGGAAGAGATGGACGGCCCGGCATTCCCGGCGTACGAGGAGATCCCGGACCTCCAGGCAAGAACTAATACTACCCCCATCAGTGGTTATTTCTCCTGAACTGCGCGTTTTGTACAAACGAAGAAAACGAAACGATGGATAAGGCAAGTTCCTGGACAAGGAGGCTGTCGATTAAATTAGGAAGTGTTCAGGAAGCAAGCAGTGGAAGCTTCTATCAGCGCTGTCGCAAACTGTTTCTTCCTGCTAACAAGGCGTGCTTTCTTGCCTCGTTTTGAACAGTGAATAAAATTCCTCTGAAGTTTATTACGTCCGGGTCCACCGAAAACGACTCATTTCCAGGTTCAGTCTTTTGCTGCTCGGCAAGTGTTCAACACTGCCTTTGGAACCCCGGCCAGCTAACATCGTTTCATAGCTATCAGCCATGCTGTCAAAGGTGGTAATTGCCAATGCAGCTGGAGCAAACGAATGAAGCGGAAGAATAGCCGTAGCAAAATATGGCCCCAAGTTGCATGACGTTAACCAGAGCGTACAGGGGAAAGGGCTAAACCGGCTTACATCCGTAGTAAACGCCTTGCCCTTTAAGACAGCACCAGCCACAGACAGCAGAGATGAGGACTTGCGCGTTAATTGCGAATATTTTACCCCAAATAACGGCGCGAATAAGGAAGAGAACGAACTAACCGACGCAATTTTTTGCTTTTTCGCCGCGCTTAGCTCGTGAAAAAGCAAACTAGCGGCCTTCTACCAAGCGAGGAGGTCATGGCGGGTAACACATGCTTCTTTCAGGTGACAAAGGCACTCCCGGACTCGGCGTGGCAAGACAAGGGCCCGACGGTCCCCCGGGCCTGCGCGGCCCCCAGGGTGACCCAGGTCTTCCGGGCCAGCCTGGCAGACCAGGCGAGGACGGTCGCACAGGACCCAGGGGTGACGATTGTGGCTACTGCCCGCCAGGGATACCTGGCGCGCGCGGAGAGCCAGGCGACGACGGCCGACAAGGTATATTTGGAGTACGACGCCAAATGGTATGCAAACCAACATGGTGCTGTACGCGCAACATTTCCCAAAGCGGAGATTTAGCTTGCTTCGCTCTAAAAAGCTCGTTAAACTTTTTAACGCATTAAAGACCCCGTTATGCAGAAAATCCGGCGTCGGCGTTGCCAGCGTTTCGAGCAAAAAATCACGAGCATATCTCTGGCACATGCTCAGAGAGCATCATCGTAGGGTGCTCAACCTAGGGTGCGGTGGGCCACCTGGGTCACGTGACCTTGCGGTGTCATCGCAACCTGCCCATTGAATAGTGAGAAAACTGCCCACCGTGGCAGGTTGCAGTTAAATGAATGATCGGTCGCTCGGGAAGAGCAACCTAAGCCATACAGTAAGGCCCACTGCTGGGAGTATTTGCCATCGCAGGGCAGTGACGCATCGCTTATAACCACTGCGCCAGAAGTGGTACGAAGGCTCCCAGGGATCTATAAATGTAAAGTAGAGAATGACCTTCTGCATATATAGGAATTAACCCATTACACTATCGCGTCATAGCCTTGAGGCGGAGCTTAAGTGTCCCCTATAATTTTTTTTTTTTGATGTCTTTAGCCTATTTTCCATCTTTGCTCTGGTCGTAGACTGTCGCGTTTCACTTTCGTTTCTTTGTTCTCACTTCGTTCTCTTGCCATCTTGTAAGAACAGGTTCGCCCTGCCTCACTATTGATTCCTTTGTTCAGTGCGTGGTTAGTGGTTTATTGCGTGAGAGCTGTGTGCTTGCACATAATCAGACGCCGAAAATAACTTCGCTGTACTGAGGTGCTTCTGCTTTCCGCTGACGATCATTCATAGTAACCGTATCATAGCCAGATATTCTTGACAAGCGCATTTTTGAACCCAAAGCTGTTTATGAAGGCAAGTTTTTCGCATAGCATAGGACTGCAGCCTAACAATCATTATATCCACAGATCCCTCCTCGGGAAGTTTGTAGTTTTCTGCTATTCACTGTCCAAAATGCACCCCGCTGGGTTTCTGTGCCAGCCTTAACTACTTGTTGCAAGTGCAGGATAACTTTAAAGGCAAGATTTTGCTACTCATTGGTAGGTTAGACCATTACCACCAGTATGTTCATAACAGCATCTTACCAGTAATCCACAATTGCCTCACAGTTACTGTCAAAAAAGCACCCCATTGGTTTTCTTTAACTACACGATGAGAGCGCGGGACAAACTTTAGAAGCAAGATTTTGGTACACATTGGAAAGTTAGACCATTCCCATCAATATGTTCATAACAGTATCTCACAATATTCCACAGCTGCCTTACAATTAAAAGTGATCTCCAAGAAAGCTGAACTTGATCGCGGTTGAAGCTCCAATTCATGCACTTCCTCGCATTGAGTGAAAAGGGGTTACTAAACCGTGAACTACGAGCGCAACGCAGCAATTACCGCAGAAATTCATCTCTCTGATAGAAATAGACCAGCGTAGGTCTATACTATTTAGCGAAGAGAATAGGCTCCACAGTCTTGACATCTTGTACCACTTAGAAGCAGAGGCCGAGACTTGTTATTCTCTGGTCGCAACTGAGTAGCACGGTCATTGCGAGTGCGGAAGCCACCCCTTGCAGCTCAGTGTTTTCTTCATACGTGGCTGTGGACAGGATTCTATCTCAGCAACAGCGACGAATGGAGGCGTGTGACATAGCGTCACTTTCGTTCCTGCTTGTTTTCTGTCACAAGGAAAAATAAACGCACACACGTTTTCTAACCAAACACTCCACACTCAGTCGCAGTGGTTAGGCTGCCACCATAACCTGGGAATCTAACAAGCCTTTTATCTGACCTTAATTCTGCAACACTACAGACCCGGTATGCCACGATAAGCGTAAGTTGTGGTTGAGTGCCGCTCACACTAAAGAACGGGCGTCAAGCTGTAGTAAATCTGCCAGTTTCAAGGCGTAAAAACTGCTACTGCATTGGTGCGCCGCTCGAGTCAAGTTAAAGGCCCAGTCCAGTGTGGACGTAGGTGCACCTGTGTATCTATTTCATTCGACCCGTTAGGAAGGCCCGCTGCTCGCTCAGCATCCACTCGTCGGCAGCTTCATCTATACGGCTGCCTCTAGATCACCTGAAGGAGCGCAAGCTTCTATGGCCACATTAAATGTGATGAAACACGGCACATATAACATCTTCTCTCTCTCTCTCGCTCTGTTTCATATATAAGCAACGGATATACAAGGTGCCACTTATTCCTTTGCGACTACAGGCTGGTTGTAATGCAATTATGAAAGTCTCCTACTGCCTTGTCTCTTTTCCGTAGGCCCTGACGGCTCGATGGGATTCCCCGGCAATGTGGGTCCGCAGGGAGTGAAGGGAGACAGAGGCTATCCTGGCGCTCGCGGCATTCCAGGACTGCCGGTAAGAGGAAACAGCGGAACTCAGTGTTCAGAATAGACTGGCGGTGATGTTTTGATACCGCAGCACATAAGGTTAATTGTCGCATTTTGCCAATTCCTGTGCATTCCTGTAGCAGTCTCTGACTGCTGAATCGTTTCCGCTGCAGTAGATAGCGTTAACACCTCTTTTTGGGCTAGTTGGTGCATACCTGAATTGGTGCATACTCCAATTTAAAAAAAAAATGCAGTAGACAGGCTTTACAACTGGATTCGTTTACCCTTGGTGTTTCTTTAATACAGGGCGTCCAAAATTAGACTTGGGATTGTTTAAAACAAACGATAAGCAGCCCAAGAGACCCGTTTTTTGCACTTAAGTTATGAAGCCAAGCGGGCAGAATGTGACATGATAATTAACCTTGTCCATTTGCTAATTTAGAAAAATCTGTTAATAAACTTTTTACTCGCAGCACTTAGCTTGTATGCTTTATTGAAAACTTAGAGGAGGTCGTATTCCTAGACTACTCTATTTGGAAGGATTTGCATAGTATGCCCTTGTTTAGATATATTCGCCTCTAAAATACATCTCAGTCCACGTATAATCACGCTTGCAAGGCTGTGACAATTGGAGCGGAACTCTTCCTCCCTAATGGGACGCAGCTGTTGCATCTGGCGTTTCTTGGGTTACGCTAGCTGAAAGTGAAAGGGGAACAGCTATCAACTTCACCTGCTGCCCTACTCTGTTGGGATACGTAACGCCATATGCAATAGCTGCGTCATACCGGGAGGAGTTTCGCGCCGCCATTTAGCGTGCGAAATTGCCAGGATCGAGTAGGAAACTTGGAGGGCGTGCTAGAATTCTACCCCACGGAATAGTCTAGAAATACGACTGCCTCTATGCTTCCAATATAAACATGCCTGCTAAAGTCAGTAAGTCAAAATTTTATTAATTTGTTTGAACTAATGAGGAGGTCGATGACAACTTTACGTCCGCTTGGCCCGATAACTTACGTGAAAAAAACTGCTTTCTTTTGCTTTAAAAATATTTCTGAAAGCTTAACTTTGAACACCCTGCATATGCCTTGCACGTGGAGACGCTTTTTTTTAGTGCCTTAAGGAAGGTTTACACTAGCCAAGTTAATCGAACCAATTTAAGCTGATGCAATACTCAACATGTTTTGAATGTTTCAGCTTCTCTTAGAAATAAACACTTGAACATTCGTGATTTCACAGAAAAGCCGTCTAAAAAAATTTTAAGACATTGTTATTGGAATCCGCTCGGAGGTCGGGGCACAGAAACGCGCTGTGAATTTCTCACTCTGGCGCTAAAGATAAATCACGTTGGAGGCAGCAGGCAGTGGCAGGTCGCTTGAGTGCGAGAATGGCCAACAAAAGTGAAAGAATAAAACGCATTCGCACATGGCGCCAGCTAGATGGCCTGATGCAGCTCACTGCTCCTTTTGTGTTCTTGTTTGTTCGACCTGCACTGCGCCTCACGCCTGTCAAGTTGGTGGTATCCAGCGACGAATCACGAAGATGCCACGTTTTAATAGTTTCGTTTCAACACTCGACGCATCGGTCTGCTCCCGCTTTTATTATTGGTCATAAGTCACACTTGCAGGAGGGGTTTCTCAAGTCTGCCATTTGTTGCACGTCTGTGAATACATACAAAAGCGCTGCGAGAGAAGCTGTCGCTGCACTCTTGCGTGCTTCATGGGCACGGTGAGTGGGTGTTTGCAGAGGGACAGCGAAGAACAATGCTCGTCGAGGCGCTGAGGCCTCTCCAGAGGCGGCTTGCTGGCAAAGCGGCTAAAGTCGTCATTGGTTTTTTGTCTCAGGGTCGAGACGGCGAGCAGGGTATCGACGGCCAGAAGGGCGAGAAAGGTTTCCCGGGCGACTACATCTTCCCACCGGGTCCGCTACCGCCGGGCTCCATTAAGGGCGAGAGGGGTGAACGCGGAGACTACGGACCAAGGGGCCTGTCTGGCCGAGAGGGCAACCGCGGACCAGACGGCCTACCCGGCATCATAGGCGTCAAGGGAGACATGGTAGGTGCTGCGCTGATGACCGCAAGTCTTGCACGCACCACACGGCAGCTGTCCGCCCTTGCTGCGTCTAAAAGCCTGCGCCACTTGCAGTCGCGCGCAAACAGCCAAGCGTCGGAACACAATACCTCCCTCTGCAGTCTCTTGCATGCATGTAAAAGGGAAAACGTTATTTTTTTGCAAATTGTGCGATGCCTTTGCATGCCTTCTATGATAATCCCTCTCGCTGTGGCGCACTGTTGGGCAAAGCTCTTGGGTTGCCCATTTTAATGTTTCGTACTCTCACTTTGCATTATGCGTGCATGAGCGATGCATGGTGTTTGGCTAGTCGGTAAGGCGTACTTTTCCACCAGCTAGGAGAGAGGCGTAAACGTGCTTTTAACTTGGCTTTGGCACCAGACACACACAGCAATTAAGCTGTGGCCGACGAGCAAGTGTGCTTCCGTGAGGTAAACATCCCTGCATGAGCCGACACTTGGCGCCGTCCGCAGGGGGAAGTCGGAGATCCAGGCTACCCGGGTGCTGATGGCGCGGAAGGCTTCCCGGGCCTCGCTGGCCGAAAAGGTGAAGCCGGAGACTACTACATAGGCGAGAAGGGCGACTATGGAGAGGAAGGCGAGCCCGGAGAGCCGGGCGCAACTGGACCACCCGGCGACATGGGTTAGTGTCACGCCCTGTACAGCTGCTCAGTCGACGAGGTTTGCACTCAATGAGCCATGTTCCCCCCCCCCCTACAGCAGTCACTCTCTTTCACCCGCGTGGGTGTCGGGTGCAAGTGGGCCTACATGCGTGCACCTTGTGAGCCACCCGCCTCTTCACTGTTGTGTAATTTGAAGCGTAGTTTGACAATGCCCGCGTGTATCTCAATCGCCGTTAATCAACTCAGGAACAGGCAACGACGCAGTCATCACCGCTGGAGCTCGCCATTTTGACCGGCGTTCACGGCTGCCGACAGAAGGCAGCTCACCGTAACCGCACGAAATTTCGCGGGTAGTATGAGGACAGGTACCCGTCAGTAAGAATAAAAAAAATAAGATTCCTTTGTTCAATCATGGCTTTCTCAAATTTAGGCAATTTAGGCGAGGGATGTTCATCCAATACATCATAACTCAATCGTATGCTATTGCAGTTCGTCAACCTGCCTATTCGCGATACTGCACTTAAAGCCGTGCAACAGTATGTTGCACGGCAAGATGAATGTGCCCTGTCACCATAACCGTATATGCTGTTTTATTTTTCTTTGTCCCATGCTAAAAACGGAGCAATAATGGAGATGGTGTATTGCTTTCAGGTGACCCTGGACTTCCGGTGAACGTTGCGGAAAACCAGACGCACTTGATCGGAGAACGAGGTGCACCCGGTGCCCCAGGCCTGCCCGGCAGAGAGGGACCAAAAGGCAAGCGGTCTTGCCTAATTCACCACTGTATATCGTCTTGCACACTTCTACTTACTCGGTTACACTCATCATGCTAATGGTTTGCTCACCGAGCAGACTGTTAGCTGTCGAGCAGCCAACAAGTGTCTTTCAAGCACAAGTCCTGTGGATGTACAGTTTCTCACAAGAAAACATGCATGCCGCAGAGAGAAAGCTTTCAGTTCTCAGTTCTCAGTTACCAAAATATGTTTGAAAGATGTACTACTCGACTGATCACTTTCGTTTGCCTATTTCTGTGCTTCATTAAATTGCCCGAGTGATGATGCACGTACGCTGCTCAAAGCGCTGTGGAGGAATTAGAAGAAAAGGCTAAAAACGAATTCTCCGTATGTGATTACACCGAGACATAATCATCACTTTGCGCATTTTTCAGCTGATGGTTTTATCTTTGACATTTTAAAAGCGCACGGCATGCTGCCTTGTCAAACACGAGGCGAAAAGTGTTACGTCATGACATCCTTGCAGCCAGTCAGCCAGCCAGCTGGCTGCTGTGATTCGAAGCGCTACATCACACAGCTGTGCAACGTGAAGCCTGGTTCTGATGAGCGTAAAATTCAGTGCATGAGCGACGAATACCGCTCTGCCAATGAAGAAGCTTCGTATTCATACACACACACAAAAAGAAGGCGGAAGGGGTGGGGGTGGGGGGCTTAGGGCTGCGAGCCTATGGCGTCAGGCGCCTGCGAGTGACAAAATGTAGCGGATGGGTTGGTAAGCCAGTGAGGGCCAGAAACAGCTTTTCTCTCTCGTACTCAACGTACAATGGCAACAGCAGAAATAACGTCACGTTGTGCCTTAAAGTCGCGGTTTCACGTGCGGTGTTGAGACAGAAATACAGTTATTACGACTTTATCGATGTGTCATTAGATCGTACCTCGCTGCGTGTTGTGCAACGAGATTCCTAGGCTTTACCGTATCATCCGGGACGTAACGTGAACAAACTGCAGCTTCATGCCAATCAATAGTTGAAGCGCATCCTGTGCGCAAATGCGAACGCTATAATGTGCCAGGTGTCGTTCACCGCGTTGCACTAGGTTGAACTAAGCACTGCACAGAACTAAGCGAACGCTAACGCACAGAGCTCAACGCTTCATGATATTCATCATTGTACTAAGCTAAGCATTCATTGCGATTTCCCACGCTAATAGTAGATAATAAGTCTGGATATGAATAACAATCCTCACATTCTTGTGGTGTTATTTATTCTTTCAACTTAGCAGTGTGCTATGCGCCATTTATAATGCAACGACGACGTGAAGGAATTTTGTGTGCTCTTGCCTAACTAGCAACAATAAAAAAGGGGCTTTATTATGATGTTATATGCGTCATGTCGATGATTCTCAATACGGCTGCACTAGAAACTCAACTTCGGTTGCACTGAAAAAGTGTAATCACGTTTCAGAGGCATGAGGGTTGGACGTGATAGCTACGCCTCACGAATCCGCAGTCATCGGAGCTTCTCATCCCTCAGAAACGTATTTGAAGGCGCGTCTCGGCCAACGATGCTATTATGACAGTCTTGAGCATTGCATTACTTTAGCATTTGGTTCCGCTGTATCGAACCTTTCATTACTAAGGTTCTCCATGAGAAAGTGGAGTCGGATAAAACATGTACACAGATAACTGTACCCTGTCGGCCACACACATGTAGCGATTTAAATCGGGCGGGAGCAGCGGGGTTGTTGTGACGTCACATTTGAACTGCAAGAAAGAAAACATGTTTCACACTTTCTATTTCAAAAAAGCTTGCCGTATTTATTAGTTTTAGCAGTTCAACTCTCGTTTCCATCAGAAAATGCAGCTATAAAATGCTTCAGTATCCCTTCAACACGCTGAAGAATCCAGAGCTCGGTTGTTCACATAAGAAAATACTTTCACAGATTAGGTCGAATACTGATAAGGTGAGGGCACCTGCAGCCTTACAATTTCCGCGTGGTGTAGTGTTCGGCACCACGCAATGTTGCCAACAAGCATACATTATAAAAGCAGCTGTATGCAAGGCCCTGCACATAGATCACAGCCAGCGCGATAGCTGACGGTAGAGTTTGACTGTTTGCAGGAGATAAAGGGACGGCCGGCTACGACGGCCTGCCTGGGCGTCAGGGAGACAAGGGTGATCACGGCACACCGGGCTACTCTCTCCAGGGCCCGGGAGGTCTTAAAGGCTACCCGGGTCTTGGCGGAGACCAAGGACTTCCCGGCCGGAGGGGTACGCCCGGACCGAGCGGAGAGCGCGGCTATGATGGGCGTCCCGGACCCAAGGTGCGCATGCTAGTTCAGCGCTCAGCTGAGATCAGTTTCAAGCACAGAGCTTCACGTCTGCTTGTTTCTCATTTCGTTCATCTCATGTGTCTCACTTCTGTGAGAGCATGCGCCACACGTGTCACTTCGGCGTGCCACACATTCCCGCTTTGCTGGGAGTTACACATCTCCCTACCCTGCACCTCTTAAACAGTCTGCACGTCCCGTCTCCGTTTCACTACCAGCCCATGTTTTTGTGGAACACCGCCCCCTCCTCTTCGTGACTGCACGGATCTCTCGCTTTTTTAAGAACAAGAATCTTATCCTCCATCACATAAATACCGAATAAAGTCTAGCCGCTTTGTCTTCCTCCTTAATCGGTAAATTTGTTTTCGGAGGACTGCGGCTCTATAAGGCGCAAAAACGCAGCTATGATACGCGTGAATGCTTGGCCAGCCCTCCCTTTCGTGGAGCACTGGCAAGTTGGAGCAGCGGCGGCATTGTACTTGGAACTGAGCTCGCCACACGCGCAGGGCGGGCGAGGACGCCCTGGCACTGGCAAAGGCACGGGACCGCCAGGCCTTCCGGGCATCCTAGGACCCAAGGGTGAGCAAGGCCTGCCAGGATACCCTGGTGCTCCCGGTCCCGCCGGGCAGCCGGGATTCGCTGGGACCAAGGGACAAAAAGGCGAGTACCGAAGCAGCATGCCGGCAGGCCTCAACACAGACTCCACATGAACAGCAAGGTTCCAGCTGAACTGTCATTTTGAAAAAGTTGTTAGCCAAAAAAACATTTATCTGGTTATCAAAGTATGGCATGGTAGCCTTTTACAGTACTAATTTAGGGTTGATTATAGTTGACAAAGGCAGCAAATAAGGCTGCGGGGACAATTAAACGTTGCCAACAGCTGCCAACACAAAAAATTATATTCCTACCCGTAAGCATAAAGAAAAAGGAAAACACGATGAGACGCAAGAATTTGCTTGATTGAGCACATGTATTTCCATGAATTTTGTAAACCGCAGTACCATCTAATGGGACTTTTGTCACGCCGGCTAAACTTTCTTTTCACACTGGGTGCACGCAGGTGAACCGGGCTACAATGGATATGACGGACCGAAGGGAGTGAAGGGAGACCCCGGTGACGCCGGCATCGGAACGCAGGGGAATCCTGGGCTGCCTGGCTACGACGGCCAGAAGGGTGAGGCACGACACTGCGCAAGACGCTGCCAGCTGTGGCTTAGCCTGCCCCTCAAAGGCTTCCTGCAACTACCTCTGTTAACTCGTGCCATATGGAAGCTCTGCCATTGTTAGGATTTAAAGTCACGAATCCTCTCCCTATTAGTGCGAAAGCACTATTCCAATGGGTCAACCCAGACCAAGATCTTGGGATATTTGTATGTTTATGGTGTTTGTATGCTTGCGTTGTTCGTGGATTTGTGCCAAGTGAAAATAATAAATAAAAAGAAATCAAAAAAGTATCCAGGCCTGGGAGTCAAACCCACGGCGGCACGAACAGACCAGCTTTGCAGGCCGCTATGAAACTAATATCCGCGCTTTGAGCTATGTGGCAGTAGTGACAGAGAGGTGTGCGCTGCATGCGTTGACGAGAACAACGTTGTGGCAGAAACACGGCACTAAAGCAATACGTATTGGAGTTGACAACATTGCTGTAGAAACATGGCATTGACGATGAAAAAGTTAAAGATGCGCATAACTGGCTCCCTGGGTTAGCGGAAACCTCAATCGAGCTTTCAGGTACGCGGCGGTGGTGTCCACCTGCGAAAAATTGTGCTTTCGCGCAATATTTATTGCTTAGCAATGATAAACCGCCAGCAATTTTTTATGCATACTGGTTTATAGAAGCATCTCATTGCACTTACAGAAACGACACCAGGTGCTTAAAGATCAGAGCAGTCTACAGAAGGTCACGACATAATAAATATTTACAGCATATTATAACAGTATCACGTATGCAGAGAAGAGAATGTGACACTCGTCTGGTTTTATTACTGGCTCATTCGGCGCATAAGCCTTCCCAAATTCAGTGTCTTTAGGCTTTAGGTGTAGGTGTGTAAAACAGTATGTACCACAATGCATTCCCACGTTTGTGCTGCTCCGCACGTTTTCGTGTGTATTATGGCTTCCCGTTCTTATCATCGAGTAACTTAATGTAGCGCAACAGCGAGCATGTTCTTTTTCTTTTTTAAGTGTTGCATAATTTTACGCTCACTGCACAACTGTTCTTTGCCTGTTCGTACTGTATTTACATATATGCTTAACCGGAGGCATGCTGCTCCACTCCCACCCAAGCGAAACCAATACCTTTCATCAAGCGGCGTTTTGATTTTGTTCTGAATAAACCCCTACTAGTAGCAGAAGGACAGAAGAATACGTTCAAAAGTCTGATCTCAAGACCCTTTCATCACCTCTGAGCAAAGCAAAGAGCTCAACATGCGGCACGACTTCACTGCTTCGTGCGTGCGTGTATGGGTGATGAGAGTTTCCAACTTGGCGGCATGCGCAGGAGAAAGGGGCATTCCCGGACTGCCGGGCATTGACGGTTTCCCGGGTCTACCCGGAGCCAAGGGCGAGCCAGGTGCAGCAGGAGCACCCGGACCCCGCGGCCGGGACGGCCAGCCCGGCGGCAGGGGACAACCTGGAACGCCCGGTCTCGAGGGTTACCCGGGGACGCCAGGTACGTGCGCGCGCCTCCTTCATCTCCTACTACAGCAGTCATCCTCTACCTAGGAGGACTGCTGATGCCACGAGGATCGCCGGTTAAGCTCAAACAGAAATATGAACGGTTACGGCACCGTGCCGCACAGACCGGCATCATGCAGAAAAACAAGCCCCGTTGACAAGATAAAAAGGGACTAGCATAATCTGTCATTTCTTTGTTACACCGCTGGGCAAGCTTGGCAGTCTGACTGCGTATAATACGTTCAGCCATCAGTGATCGACGAGAGCTTTGGGCTGCACTATTATTCATGTTGTTGCTATGATTTAATCGTTTGTATTCGATGATTTTTCATGATCACATGCGAATGTGTGAGAGTGTAGTTTAAAACACGACATCGGAAAAGAAAAAAATATGCCTTTAGTAGCGTATAGTAGAAGTTATCTGCACTGTCAATGACTCTTCTTGCAGGCAGAAAAGGCGAGGCAGGAGACTTTGGGCCCCCTGGCTGGGATGGACTGGCGGGAGAGCCAGGATACCCTGGACTTAAAGGGACTAAAGGTATGTAAATGACTCCAGCTCTACCTGTGTGGCCTGCGTATTGTAACGAATTAGTTTCCCTGCGCGAGCACTGGGAAAATTTATAAAAGTTAATAATAATAAGCAAAATAATAATAATAACCTGACCTTTGCATCGTCTTCATACGAAAGCCTCCGGGCTGCGTGCACGCGAATGCCTTGCAAAACTAGTCGCAACTCAAGAGTACTCTTTTCACTGACTGTTGCAGTGGCTTGGCTGGTGCTCGAAGACGCTGACCTATAGACGGTATCGTTCAAGTACAGTGCTTTCTCGCGCGGATCCTTGCAGCAATAGACCAGAGCACCATGACATGTCATTATCATTGCTTCGGGTCATATGCTGCCCAAGCTAGTAGCCGAAAAAACGCGTTTCCTAGGCAGAATTCTTGATTTGTACTGAGATTTTCTGTACTTGTACGGCGACATTATTTTTACAGCACCCCTGCGAATGTGTTAAACACGCCTTAACGCAGGAGAGCGGGGCGACAGTGGACAGCCAGGATTTCCGGGGCTTCCTGGAAGACCAGGCCTTGCGGGTGAACGTGGAGATCTCGGCTTCCCGGGTCTTCCTGGCCAGAAGGGAGATAGAGCTCAGCGAGGCATTCGAGGCGAGGATGGCTTTCCAGGGATCGAAGGTAATCACTGGTATATACGCCCGTGTGCACTGAGCGTGAGGACAGAGTGATCTTCCCATAAAATAAGGTACCGTCAGATATGCTCAGAGGTCAAACATTAATCAAGCCCTTACTTAAGACGCCGCAGCAGGACTCTTTTACATTCCCTGATTCCCTTCACATTCCCCCTAAATTTTTAACACTGTCTGGCACAGAGCTTCGATTGCATCAGACTTAAAACGGTAAAGGTTTTACTGGCACCTTCTTCTTGCACTTCAACGCACACCCAGTGTGAGAAATCAGCAGGCTACTTCACGTTTGGTACCAACAGGTACCAGGCTTTGCTAGCAGGTTCCTAAGGCATTATTACAGCTCCAAAGTTGTGAAGACGAGAAAAGCTTTTTCTCACTATACTATCTAGAGCCAAGAGATGGCCAACACCACCGCAGAATACCAAAAGAAGTGTCATCAACATGCTCCGGCCAACCTCAAAATGACCTGCGCATTTTCGATAAAGTGCACCAGTATAAATTGTGGCCATATTAGCACTCAACTTTGCTTGTTGAGCGCAAATAACGAAATACTGATTTTCCCGGAGAATAAGCATTTCCCTGCAGCATTATTCGTGAAAGAAAGCATAAGTATTTCACTAAGCCAGGAAAGCCTGTAGTTGCATAGCCTACTGCTATTTAAACATCGAGGCCGAATATACTTGCGTCTCCGTCATTTCGATGCCGGCTCAATTTTCACAAGGTGCGCCTGGACCGAAGGGCTCTGCCGGATTCCCTGGTCTTCCTGGAAGGAAGGGAGAGCGGGGAGAGCCCGGTCGAGCTCTAGGTGCACCAGACGGGCCACCGGGAGAACCAGGACCCAGGGGCTACGATGGATTCCCTGGACTTCCGGGCATCAAGGGCGAACCGGGCAACCCGGGAGCCCCAGGTATGTCTTACCCAAATCGCACATCCAGCAGTCTGTACAGTGTTGTGATCGTGGGGCTTTGCTACGAAATTGGAGGATTGGAAGAGCATAGGAAGCTGTTTTAAAGCCAACTACCCAGTTAAAATGAGTGAGGGGGTGAGGTGTCCCAAAAATATCTGGGAAGGGGAATCAGTTAGGGAGGTGGAGTTTAACCTTTTTGCATTGCCTTTGTCGAGAATGCAGATGCTACCCTATGCATTTGGAACCAGCTACGTTGGTCGGGACTTATGCGACTTTTCATCATTAGAGTCTTCGATTACTAGATGACTTGTCCCTTAATTGTAAAAGAGAGCTGTGATCATCACACTCACTGTTCTGTTTAAGTGCCACCTCAATGTACTTTGAAGATATGCCTGACGTTCGAAACAACGTGGCTTGAAATAAGAGCGCAGATACTTGACCGCGTATCTCCATGACAGTCAAATCCCTCCTTGCACTTTTTCAGACTTTCACACAATTATTGACACTGCCGCTTTGTTACAGTAAGCTTAACACTACATCACCGTTTGCTGATCTCCTCTTGAAGGCCGTTGTTTCCTTGATGCAAAAGGCTGCCTTGCTTCTCATATTTCTGCGGCATTGGAACTGCCGCTAAGCGACCTACACGCACCGTGCTGTCCTACACAGGCCCTCTCGGACTGGAAGGTGACCCGGGTTTTCCGGGCGTAGCAGGCCTTGATGGAGCAAACGGTCTTCCCGGTCTTCCTGGCCTGCCTGGCCCCGACGGATTTCCAGGACTTCCAGGATTCCCCGGCTTGAAGGCAAGCACACTGTCGAAGAAGCGCTGTGACATTGCATTTCCCTTATTCTGTCCACTACTCGCCAGACAGAAGCAAAATTCAATTTTCTAAAGTTTGTACGCGAATAACATTTATTGGCCACAATTGCGACTTGAGCTACAGCGCGTGGATAAATCAGTAGTATCGTACGTCGACGACAGTGCAGACAGTCCTTTATGTTGCAGCACTGCACGATATGCTGGGTTCATGTGTGATCATCATTCTGTGGTATCACAGCCTTCCAAGCATCCACACCATCACAGGAAGCTGCGAGATTAATTCTCAATCTAAACCTTTGGTCCCTGGTAATGGATCTGCTGTTCACTTTTGGGATATGAGTGTCTGATGTCCACTTTTGCACATTGGGACCAGTTGCACCACACTGCACGGTGGCACAAAACTTTATTTGCCTTCCGTACATATATAGTTTATAGTCGCTCCCAAATGCTGTTGCCAAAGCTCTTCCCACTGCGTAGGGTGACCCGGGCTTTGACGGACGCCCTGGCCCCGCTGGCCCGGCCGGCCCACCAGGACTCCCAGGATCTCCGGGTCTGGACGGCAAGCCCGGACTCAAGGGACCGACAGGAGATCCCGGATACCGCGGTACTTGCCAGCTTGCAGAAAAACTCTTTGGGTTCACTTCTTGGCTGTGCAGCATACAGAAAAAACAAAGGCTGTGCACACACGGTGTTTAACCTGACAAGGACCGGGAAGGATATAACCAACGCAACTTGCTGCAGGTTGCTTCATATAAGGAGTACCTGTGCTATCACAAATATTTCTCCCTTTGCTCCTGCTAAGGTTGGGCGTTCTGTATGGATGCAGAAGAAGCTACCTTCCACTGAAAGCCTAAGATCACTGATTAGTGAATGTCGCATAGCCATTCGCAGGAATCTCCGTTAGTGGGGACAGAAACTATCTGACAGCGCCAATTATCTGACAATTAAAATCCAGTAGGTTGGTGCGATTACTGACCGCTCATCGAGTTAAGAAAAAAGCTCACCTGATCACCGAGATAACGAGCCGGTACGATAGCAACTATGAAAAAACGCCATGGCAGAGCTTCGCTGTGGAAGTTGGGTAGCAAAAACTCTGTGCTATGAGTGGAAGATCCCTACATGTTCCATTAACCATAGTTAATTTAAATGACCCATTAAGTTTAATGTTGCAGCAACAGCTGGTCAGCCAGCGTGATTTCTTTTTTTTAATCTTTCTTGCATGATTTGCTTAAGAAAAGACACTCAGCTATGAGCATCACAGTAAAGTTGTGAAGACGCGCCTTAGCGGTTCAATGGCTATACAGCTCCTTTAGTGTGCATGGCGTCGCGGAGTGAACCTCGGCCACAATGGCAGCTTTTCTATGAAGGCGAAATGCGTAAACACCCATGTGCTGAGACTTTTGTGGACATTGAAAAGCCCCAGATGACTGCAATTAATCCGGAGCCCTTCCCTAGGATGCGCCTTAAAACGCAACCTCTTCCTCAGTTTGGCACGCAAAAACCCATCAGTTATTAATTAAATAAGTCAAGAGAAGCAGGGTGAAAGTAAACTAAAAAGTCGACAATTTGTGTTTCGATGAAGTCAAGGCGGTTACGTGCTTGGTCGAAACTGGACTACCACGTACACCGTGGTAGTAGTGGTAGACTGAGCAGCTGTGATGGGAAGCACAAACGACAGAAAGCGTTCAGAAAGCGTCGACGCAAGTTATGTGCACAAAAAAAAAACAGAAAAAAGAGAAAAGGCAGGATTGGGGGGGGTATTCAGCGTTGTAGGGTTGAACCCCCTATGCTCGATACAGACAACAGTTCGCTGAAATCTTGTCACTGCGGGCTTGAAAGAAGGCGTGCCGTGCAGGTCTTTCAACATTCGAGATCAGCAAGGGAGACAAAGGAGAGCCGGGCGTGCCGGGACTGCCCGGATCGCGCGGCCCTCCCGGCGACGATGGCTTCCCTGGTGTGAGGGGCCTAAAGGGCCAAATCGGAGATCCTGGTTACGACGGTACGCCAGGAACCGTGGGACGGCCCGGACCCAAAGGTGGGTTTCTCATCAAGCCACTATACATCTGAACAGAAGCAAATATCATCCATTCACACATCTCTCTCACACGCATATATAATCCACGCCAGACTCCGCATATATTGTAGCTCAGTTTTCTCTATCCCTTCGGGAAAGCGCACCACACCTGCAGCCCAAATTCAGTTGGAGATCAAAGACTAACCATGCTGCACCGTCTAGATGACTCTTTGAAATAGATAAACAGAAACAGGGAGCGCTCTGATCAGTCTTCGAAAATGATCGCCTTGTATAAATCTTTTGTTTTACGTTATTTGTAATTTCGATTCATATACATATCCTGATGCGTATTCATTCCAGTACATTCGTGGCAAAATATGCCGCTGACAATTTTTCAAGGCACAGAGACGAATAACTCAAAGCATGAAGAAAATCGGAGAAAAACTGTTAAACGTACGCCAAACTTTTTACCTTCGTCCCCTTTTCCCTTTACCCCAGTGCAGGGTAGCCAACCGGGTACTGTAGCCCAACGGTACTGTCACTCAGATCTGACAACGATAACCCTAGAACCCAACTGATATGCTTATCTGAAGACCGTGAAAAAGAAATCCACAGAAAAAAAAAGTCGGGAAATAGTGAGACTAAAAACCGCCTCAGTGAATGAGGGCAGTAGTTTTAACTTGAAAACTGTTTATTCTGCCAAATTTGCCATTGAAGACTGAAAAGATCTTTAATCGATGCCTGCAGTCTCCTTATATATATTCCGCGATACCATTCGTTTCTTGCGCTATTCTGAAGAGCAATGTCCCGCCGTTCTTGTCGTAATTCTTATGCTCGTGCAGCCGGTCGTTGATGCATCGACCGGGCTACCCGATGTACACTTTCTCAAAAGATAATGGGCGGGCATTAAACAATCGCCTCAGTACAGTGGGGACAGATTTATGACTGGCTCTTAGAGGGTGCGGTTCAGGGCGGTGAGGAGGAGTCCTATTTGTACAAAGCACATCTTGGATTTTCTTCCTCGAAAAACTGGTTTTTCATGGGTTTTCCCATAGAGAATTTCTCATTAAAAGCGGGTGGAGGGGGTGGGGCACCGTGCCCAAAAGTTTACGTTGCGCTGTTCTTCTTTGTAGTTGTCTTTGTAGTAATGCCTCTGTGTGTTGTGTTGGGTTTAATGGCACATAAGCAGCCAAGGCTATCATGCGGCAAGCTCAAGGTAGTAATGCCTCTGTAGTTGCGCGTCAAATTTCTTCGGTGAGCTACCAACTACCACATGCCCCCTTGTCATGCTGCTGGAATGCTTAAGCATGAGCAAATGATGCCCTTTTGTCCATTGGATGCAGCGTGTGTGCTGTAAGCCATGTACTTCCGCTACACCGCTATATTTATGTAAAGGGCCCCGCCAAAATTGAACGCACGATGCAGGAACACCACAAAAAAAAACAACGTATCATTTGGGAATGCAATGCATGAGAGTCCATGCACTTCGCATCCATTCACAAATATGGTTGCTCAGGCGAGCGTTGCCGGCGTCTGTTTGTGTAGAATTTCCTGTTATTCGGCAGTGCATGTGTTTGGAGTACATATTTACCTGTGTTTTGTATTTTATTCTTTTTAAACCTGTTTCAGGTTACCCTGGAAACCCTGGACCACCTGGACCTGAAGGGGCACCCGCTTTCGGTACCGTATCACGCAATGGCGCTCACTGTCATAGCGTTACGGCCTGTCTTTGTGCATATGTATATGTAAAAGTAAATGTAACTGTGTATGTATGTACAGGTCGTTACTCTGTGCGTGTATATGTATTTAAATCTCATCTCGAACATTAGTTTTGTTTTTGTGGAGCCTGTCAGTTACCGTCTAAATGAAGGTCAACGCAGCGCAGCATGAATTAGCAAGCGTCGACGATAGCACCGTCGATACATCTCTCTCGCTCTCGGGGCGCACTAAAGAGTCTCTTGATACGTGAAAATTATTACACCACTTAAACAAAGGAGTAAAATATCGCTGAAAGATTATGCTCACCTGAGACGATGTCATTCGCTACGACACACTATTTTTAGAAGCAACAGACCAATACATCCCGCTTTGATCCTGCATTCCTCTGAGCACCATCCTTTGTGAGTTCGGCTCAGTAAGCGAAGGCGTAGTCATTAACATAAAGACGGAATCTTACAGTACTGCTTCCCTCGTTGGAGGGGGAGAGTTTCTACAAATGCACGGGGAAGTTTCGGCCTCGCTTTGGTGAGCTAAGTGATCTAGTGCACCGTTAATCAGAGGGGGGGATATGTTTTAATCAATTTCTGCCATTTGGACCAATATATCGCTGAATAACGAAAAAAATATTTTCAGGAATGGTGCCGTTTCGTCCTAAGTCTGCCAACCGTATTTTCTTTGCCTTGCATTGTCTCCTCACTAGGCAGACATCAAAGCGTGAAAGACGCAGAAAACGACATGCTTAATTATTTTTATTAACTTTCAAAACATTTAGTTTTCTCCTTCACATAAAAAACAAGACAGAGAAAGTAGATGTGTACCTGCCTGTGAACTAACGTAGTATGTCGTAGCGTTTGGCAAAAAAGACGGCCACTGAGTTTGCAAGCTGGGGTTACCGCACATAAAATCACTGAACGTGTTTTCACGGTGCTCGAGATAGTGCAGCGCATGGAAGCGAGAACCTGTTCCAGTGAAAAAGACGAGATGCATGTAGCAGGCCTCCGAGCAAATATTTGATGCTGATGAAATTTGCTCTGCAAAAATGACTACAGTGCCGAATCCTCGGCTTCGTGGCGGTCTTTCGCTCGCAGACATCTACCCGGGACCGAAGGGCGAAGAAGGCGCTCCAGGACCGCCGGGTTTCCCAGGCATCCCCGGGCTCAAGGGAGAAGCAGGAGAGCCGGGAACCCCTGGCCCTGATGGACCGCCTGGCTACCCCGGTGTGCCCCCCATCGGCTTCAAGGGCGAGCAGGGAGACTCCGGACTGATCGGAGCACCAGGTGACGCTTACGCTTCTTAACTCTTCACCTGCATCAGGCAGCTGCCAACTCCATGAGGGACAACATCTAAAGCAAATGTCGCTAGAAAGTACACGCATATCGGTAGCATGACAAAAAGAAAAGAAAAGGACACAGCAGTATATCGCTCCGATAGAGCTAAATGTTATCTGAAGGGAGGGGAGCTGGCCTGCAGCGCTGTTCTTGTAACTTCGTTGTGTTGGCAGGAAGATGAAAGCCCCTATACTCCCCACAGTCCGTGCCCCAGTCGCCTACAGTATCAGCCATACCGCCTTGCAAGTGTAGGGTCGTGCAAAATAAATATGCCGGCCGAACAACTACCATGGGGAGCCACCATCTTGAATACTAAGAAGTGACGCCAGTAAAATAGCACATTTAAATAAGTTGGCACAGACAGTGAGCACCTGAGTGTAGTTATACCATATAACTCCTTCATTCACTTCAATTATTCATTGATTCATTAAACAAATTTGCGTGTTGCCTGTCGAGATGCGAATAAAAGTTGCGGCTCCCTGCAGCCGCTAGAGATAATGCTAGACAGAAGTTAGTACACCGGAGTTCGAAAACCAGCGCCTCATGGATACGGGGCGGATGTTTGCCAACCTTGGCTGTTCCATCGGTCCATATCAAAAAACAGCGCGAACCGTGCTACTGTTGCCACTGCTTTCTATGGAGATGTATATGTGCACCATTCTGGCCGGGTCAAGTGCGTGTGTCTGCAGCCAACGCAAATGAGATAAGGCGACACTGGTGGATACGAAAATTCAGAGAAAAAACTAACACGGTTTCATCGTAAAAAACCAAGCGGCCCGCGAAGTGTCGTAAAGTGGAAAGAACAAATTACTTCTCTCCATCCTCTGGAAATAGGTTCACCCGGCCAAGATGGCGTTCCGGGAGTACCAGGCTACGCCGGCATCCCAGGAGCAAAGGGAATCCGAGGAGATCCTGGCCTGGCCGGGCCTACCATTCCTGGACCGCCGGGAATCCCAGGATCCAGGGTAGGCTGATGTGCATCTATTTTCCCCCGTATAAGCGCAGTCTATTCCCGCTTGCTGTGGAGTTAGGGAGCCGAGGCTGATGCGAGCGCCAACTGGCTTAAATTTTTTCTGCATTTCTTCTGGACTCTAGAAAGCAACGAACGCCAGTTCCATTGAAAAGTGTGCACGTAATGTCTTTCTCCGCAACTGAAGACTTGCATGCAGATATAGTCAGGCAAAATTAGCTTTCCAACTAGTTCGAATTAAAGTTCAATAAGAAAGCAAAACAAGGCAAAAAATCTCTGGGCCATGCACCTGTTCATTCTTACCACCGGTGGATGACAAGAACCAACAATAACAAATGAATTTACTAAACTGGGTTATGCTAACGTTTCATTAGCCTTTCGGTGCGACTTTCAACTGCAGAAGTGAAGCCTGCCTTGAAATGGCGCGTTCTGAGAAGACGCACTTTCCTGTCTGTTCATGGGCAGTTTGAAGAGCAATGCAGACATCAGGCGTTGAGAAGGACACCTTTCCACCCTGTCGTTCACGCCATTGACGCAGTAAACCTGAGTGGCGTTGAGACACTTTCGACAGTAAGACGGACTGTTTTCATTGTCAAAAACCGCGACAGAGGGTGCAAGTGAAACACAGCTCCTGCGTGCCGCGCCTCAGCGGCTGTTTCGGTCACGCACGAACTGGTCTGGAAATCTTTCAGAAACACAATAACTGGAGGTTAGTATCGGTAGAACAATCTCCTTTTGAATAGGAGCAACACTACCCGGGGCGACGTACACTGAGGTCACACACGCAGAGGCGTATCCGACGTCTAACATCGGCTTTTGCAGTGTATAAATGCGCTAATCGCGGTATTGTAGGTAATGGGCTCCGAGGATCGTGGTCACTCCAGGCGTACTGGGAGGTGGCCGTTCACATCTGATGCTGCAGTGTGTCGGAGAAGGCGGAGCGGTGTGCCTTTGCACGCGTTATCTATCGCTGAGCATATATGCATAATATGGGTCCAGCTATGCATTGCACATCATCTGAGCGATCCCGTACGCACAATGTGCTTTTGAACTTTATTTCCCAAGAAAGAGACCACTGTGATTCTTCAACAGAAAATTTCTATCTCAAGAAAAGGGAGGGAAAAGGGAGTGAAATCAGCTAATGTCTACAGCTTTATTTAAAACACGACGATGTGTCTGTTTCTGACGCATTACTCTAGGCGGGACTTTCGGCGTTCCTTGAGCGCCAAGTTTCGAAAAGCGGGGGAAAAAAAGCAGCAAATTTGAATGTTTTGAGACTTACTGCGACTCAGCAAGTTCTGTCAACTGAGTCTCTTATCAACACAGTCTTCAAGGCAGCAGTTGTTGCAGCATGGAGGATAAGGTAAATAATTTACAAATACCTCAAAAATTCGGCTAATTAGTCGGGTAACCGTGACCGCTACCTTCTAATCCCGCGTCCACCAAGCCCAACATACACACCCGGTAATAAGTGCAGTATTCATTTGAGCATCATCGTCATTTTTTAATAAAGCTGCGAAGATAATTGGAAATCATCTTTTATACGGCGCGAGGCTGTTTACTTGCGGCATTCGAAAGGTGTTTCAGGGCAAATTACAGTACCATGTTGTTCTGCTTCCCTTTCCTCGACCTCTACATTGCTTCAGCACTTCAACTATAGTCAGATGCAACTCAAGAGCAAAGCGGCAGATGCCCATCAAAGGAGGTCCTCCAGCCAATGGCGTTAACTGATTTTCATGACGTCGCGGTTAATCCATTTAAGCCATGGTTATTCCCTTTTCATCTACCACCCCGTGATTCCACGCCAGCAGGTCCAATGGGATTGGTAAAGGGGTAGAGGAGGAGCATCGGTAAAAGGGGATAATCGGTGGACGCCAGTGGCTGGAAAGGCTCCTTTTAGGGGCCTTCTCTGCTGCTTCGTTCTTGAGTTGTACACTACTACAGTGATGTACAGAGGGCGTCAGGCTGCGCTGCGGTCCAAAGATAGCAAAACAGCGCTTGCTTGTATCAAGGCACGGTGTTCGTGTCCATGTTTCTTGTGTTCCAATGGCATGCAGTGCTTAAGACTCAGTCACCGCATTTGGAACATAGAACCTTCATTGAGATGTCGCTTTCTCTTCAACAAAACTCATTGTGCACTACAGACAAGCCTATAGCACGCACTGCCTCTGTGAGCAGTTGATTTACTGTACATACGAAACATTATTTAATTTCCTAAGCATGTCATTGTAATTACATTTAGGGGACCATTGCCACTTTGATATCATGTGGAATATGTAACCTCCAGCATTAGCTCCCACTGGTCTTCATCCTTTCCATACGTTTTTAAGAACGTTAAAAAATTACGCTTTTCCGTCGGTTTACAAAATTACGCATGTAATATCGTTACAAAGAGCAGTTGAAGAAAAACGGCAGAAGGGAACAAACAAGAAAAAAAAAACTGAGGAGGGATTGCATCACGCGATAGAAAAAAATAAAAGGGAGAAAGTCGGCCCCAAGTGACGGCCGGCGAGGGGATTTTGATTGGCCAGGGCCGGATCTCGGTTGTCACATGGGGCTGACTTTGACATGCCCTAAGAGAGGAAGAGGAAAGGGAGTGGCTTCAAGAGCGGTTGGCTTGCGAAGGCACGGCCGGACTGGAGAAGCGGCGGTGCACGCTTTTTATAAAGTGCGCGCTGCCGCTGCTGCTCTAGTTCAGCCGTGGCGAAGGTCGGCCACATGACTTAAATGCTATGCTCGGTGATGTCCTTTGTTCACTACTAAACGGTTTTCCCGTATTAAATGTTTCGCACGCAGAGTAGCTCTAGTCCAAACGGTTTTCTGTGCCCATCCATAAGCGTGCATGAGGCGTTTGATGACTTGCAACATAAGATTTTCGGCTAATAAATTGCTGGACAGAAGAAGCGCAGCATGCTGACATTCATGCATCGTTCTGCTCAAGGGTCAAGACGGCCAAAGAGGCAACAGGGGAGAGAAAGGAGCGCCAGGGGATTCGGGACTACCTGGTTTTCCGGGTACGAAAGGCGAGAGAGGTGAAGACGGCTTGCCCGGACCTCCAGGAAGACCCGGTATTAACGGCACAAAAGGCAAGTTCTCATTGCACTTCATCATTGAGTAAAGCCGCGCCTTATGTGCTTATCTCCGTGCGCTTTGTTTTAAATTTCCCCACGTTTAACTTCCATTGAACTTCGGATTATTGCTTTCCGGAAGATAGTTGTCATTTCTGAGATACCAGATAAAAATCATGCGCCCTTAAGTAGTAAAACGTTACTCGCTAAGGTCTCAGTCATGGCGGAAAGAGTGTACATTAGATATGTTTTTCTTGTTACCTCAATTAGGTGCAACAAGCGACACGCTGAGCGCCTTTAATGTGTTCAGATGGGTACACGGCAGCCGAAAGGTACCATGCTATGAGCGAAAAATTATTTGGTTCAATGTACTTGCTACAAGTGTCCTCTTGATGTATAAAGGACCCACAGCTGTGTGCTTAGTGGTAAAATCTACACCCTACGAAATTTTGTTTCAATAAGAAAGTGACTTCTTTGCGCACCGAAGTGCCATGTGCTGGGTGCCTTCTGCACGGTCTCTGTGAATGCGAGGCAGTGACGAAACATCCCCACTTGCAGGTTCCAAAGGAGAGCGGGGCAGTAGCGAGTCGCCAAGCAGCCTGAGGCTGCAGCTTCAAGGTTTCCAAGGTGATCCCGGTTACCCGGGTACTGACGGCTCGCCTGGCCTGCCCGGCGACCAGGGCTTCCCGGGCATCAATGGCGAGCCCGGAGACTACGGCCTTCCAGGGTTCCCGGGACCTCCAGGCTATGCCGGCCCCAGAGGCCTCTCGGGCGATGACGGATTCCAAGGCACGTCTTTCCAGCACCAGCTGGCTCAGCTGCAGAGCTGCTTACTATCTATGCAATACTTGCAGTAACACGGGACTGAAGAGGCTTTTGTAGTATTGGACGGCGGAAGACAGACTAGGTGAAAGCAGCACGCGGTGGGTGATGAAGCAACATGGACGCACTTACTTACAGAAGCTCATGTCAATGCTCGCCTTTTCCCCGTAAGGAATTTGACGAATAGACGAGAGAACTATGCGACAATCTGCACACGCAAGAGGTGGAACACCCAAAAAGTGGCACTGCGACGCTGGACCACCCCGTGGAGTGATTTAATTGGGTTTTATTTATTGGAAACGCTTGAGGCCAGCAAGTTCCTCGCCCCATAAAATATGCGCGTTCTTCTGCAAGCTCATGAATAAGTTGTATTGCTATGCAGCCATGCTTTCTGTAAAATCCTTGTATATGTACGACTATACAGAGAACATGACATAAGGAAACACATTTGTAACACTTATATGCGCCTATATATATGAACATGTGTGTGTGTTTGCTTCCTATGCCCTCTACTGTGCATAGTAGTACAAGCGCATGAATCTCATACACCAAATCAACTATATTCACTACTCAGTTCGTACATTTCTCTTTACAAGGGCCTGTCCCTGCCAAAAAAATTAGTTTACCAATGCGCATGGACAACCCTTACTACATCTCTCTGAAAGTTGTTTGAAACCCAATTTCAGACCATTGGCTTCGAAAAGCGCCATTACGTCTAAGCTTTTACGGCACACCTACCCACTCATGGCATTTGGAAAACGCATACTTGGCGAACATTTGACGTTTGCTGCGTTCGATATTCCTACTTTCGATCTTTTTGAAAGGTACAATACTATGAACTTCGCTTCGTCGCTGACATGCTATAGGTTGACGCTCTCACAACACAAAATGTCATAGAACGTATAATGAAACACTAAAGAACATTGGCGTTTGCTTCCTAACAGGGTTGCCAGGATACCCTGGCCAGCCTGGAACCCCTGGCCGTCCAGGGAATCGCGGTCCACCAGGCGGTCCCGCCAAGTCCCGAGGCTACTTCTTCACTCGGCACAGCCAGACATCGCGAATCCCAGAATGCCCCAGAGGCACCCATACCCTCTGGTCTGGCTATTCTCTCCTTTACATACTTGGCGACGAGAAGGCCCACGGCCAGGACTTGGGTGAGCTGCTCGAATCCATGTTGACGTAACGTTGAACACAGTGAGAGGAGGTCATGGACGGTATGGACACGAAGCACTCAAACAGTGGTATCATGTATGGCACGCGCATGGTCATACAAGGCACATAGACTTCTGGATGTCCCAATTACAAGAAACAGCTATTTGGGGCAGGTGACGTCAGTCACTCTTTTATACGTTGCAAAAATGCGTAACATAGACATCAACAATAAATGAACTGAATTGGCCAATTAATCTTCACGGTGCTCTTAGCAGATGCGTTGAGAACTCCAATTTTGACTTATGATGTCGCCTTGTTGCTAGTTAGAATTGCCTAGCCTGTTTAAAAGCAGTCTTTGGGGCCGTGAAGTTTTTTTCCTTTCTCTCTCTAAAACAAGCACAACTACGTTATCTCCGTTAAAAACTTCTAATCCCTGGAAAAATTGCAACTTCCAGGAAGCGCCGGGAGCTGCTTGCGGAGATTCAGCACAATGCCGTTCCTGTTCTGCAGCCTGAACAACGTCTGCAACTTCGCATCAAGGAACGACTACAGTTACTGGCTCAGCACTCCAGAACCAATGCCAATGGCCATGACACCGATTGTTGGGAGAGATATCCAGAAATACATAAGTCGATGCAGCGTCTGCGAGTCCTCCACGCAGGTATGCTAGTAAAACCAGGTCACTTTCATTTATAATATAACAATGCGAGGATGTGGCCTACGTCTGGTAAATATTTTATTCTCGCCCATAGTTTCTATTTCAGCAGCCGAACGTGGCTATGACGCCAAAAGTTTTTTTATATATATGTACCACATATGAGGCATAAACTACAATATAATCGCTGCTACGTCGTTTTAATTTTCTCCAACTCTTACGCTAGGCTGCCTCAGGATCCAGAATGACAGCGAGTGCACCGACAGCATTATGGAGATTTCGTATGCCTCACGTGACCTCAACCTTAATCGTAACCGTAGATTGGCTGCCGAAACCGAAAGTACATTGCAGAAAAAAAGTATAAATTTTTACACCATTAAAAAAATTAATTCGCGATGCAATTGTATTGGGCTCATCATGAACCACACCACTATATTTTTCCGCATTCAATCCCAAAACAAAATCTGAGTCTTTCCGACTACCTGTTAGTAAAAAAAACTACACAATGGTTACGCTATATGTTGCGTAAATCGCGGAACTCAGCAGCAGCAGCATCCTTTGCTTGCGACGTTCTCGTTGCTGTGACGCATGCCCCACACTTACTATCGCGATCAAAAGTTTACAGGAAGCAAGTGTGCGGAGAAAAATTTATTGCTGCATGGTCACGTAATCCAGTCGCCTAAAGTGTGTAAAGGCATGAGGGGACGTGCCTGCTCTGTCTGCTGCTATCAATACCACATGACTGGGTCGCGAGGCACAGCTACAGTAAACTTTTTTTGAGAACACGCGTCCTGTAATATTTTGATTGCGATAGTACATTGTTGCCGCCAAGAATACTCCACGCCACAGCCCGCAGCACTGGAGCAGTGCGAGCCCACTGCATGGCCTCCCGGATATGAGTGCGCTGTTTAGCACAGGGCCGCCGCGCCGAGACCCACCTTCGGCGATGCTGCAAGGCGAAGAAGAGATGCTGTGAATTACCCTCCACCTGTAGCTTCCACAACGCTATTACCCTTCTCTCGCGCAGAAGCTGCATGTGGAATGGTGGAACCATGGAACTCATTACATAAACTGCGTGGCGTATGCACCGCTAGCACCGCCACCGCCGTCCCTCGAGCGCGCCACGAAACCACATATCTCGGAGCACGGCTGGGCTCGAGTATCGGCTACGGAGCGTGTGCTCCCCTCGCTGCCTCAGAGGGGCAGCACAGCTGCACGAATTTTTTACGACATCCAGTTGGCTCGAGAGATTCAAGGGACACTAAGGATAAACTGAAGTTAGCCTGTACCGATAGGATCCCACGTTCTAATGACTAATACCCTATATTTTCGCTAAAAACATAGCTTTTGTAGACTTTTCCATCGGGCGAGGGAAATGCCGAAGAACCTCCTCTCTGGGCTGTTGCAAACCGGTTCCGCTGCCGCTAGCACCGCGCTAGCATTAGGTGCACACAACAACCCTCATTGCAAAGGTCTACAAGCTAGAAAGGTAAAAATATCAAATACAATGTTGACACCACTGGCTGAGTTCGCAAGCAAACTGCGGTGCGTTATCGAAGATCCCAGTTTGTTCGCGGATCCCAGTTGCTGAGCCACATCACCATTCACTTCAAAATGGTGACCGCGGAATCTATTCGTCTTTGCCACGAGCTCGAACCCAGAGGTGGGAAAGTTTTTAAATCCAAATTTCTCAGCAATGAATGTACGTTTTTCTGCCGAACAAACGTCGACATAGCCAGAAGGAGCCACGGAGTCGATTTTTATTAAGAATAAAAATAGGATAGCCTAGCTGTTTTTCATGAGACCGCGGAAAAAAAACAAAAACATACCAACCAAGAAACGTAACAGCCGAAAACAGCGCACGGAAAAATTGTTTTATCTCCTACAAGCGCAGCATGCTTCCCCGGTATTTGCAAGACTTTGTGGCTCTCGCGACCGCTATACATGTGCAAAACATCCTAAATGCGCTACGATGGCTCTCACATCTTCCTGAGAGCTGGCGGTGGTAGGAATGCAGCAGAAAGGAAAGAGCGCTGTACCTTTGAGCTGTCTTCGCAGCGGCTGCTTTAACCTTAGGCAATCTTTGTATACTGAAATTTACAAACTGCAAGAAAAAAAGTGGATAACAAAGAAAAGCCTCAGAGCCAGCCTTGCGTAACAGCATCTTGTACAGCGCTGCCGGATGCCGTATCTCAAGGCATAGTTTCATTTTTGCGCCTTCGGTCCTTCGTGCTTCGTGTCGCAGCGGAGATAGAACTGCACCAACAGCCGAAAAAAAAACAAAAAAAAACACGCCATCTGTAAGCGTACGGGGTTTGGTGTGAGGCAGTGTGCTGAGCCGCCGAACGCTGTGGCGATCAAGCGCCGATCGTGTGAGTCAGGCTTCGGCCAGCGTGCCGTCGCCGTGCCGCACGCGCTGAACGTAGGCTGTCAAAATGTCTGCACGGGGTAAAGCATTATAGTACGAGGTGACATTTGCGACGTACCGCGTAGGAACACTGCTACAATTGCGACGTAACAGTTTGAACGGGAGCTACAGCGGGAATGGCTTAGAACATAGTAGCCGGCAAAACCTAACTGTAACACATCCCGGTAGCATTAAGAGAGCTTTACCATATTGAATGGTAAAACAGGCTGACAGCAAGGGTACAAAAACAACACACCACAAATATTTTTTTATTGTTCTAGAAGCAGGTTTACAACTGCAACATAAAGTACGAACAATTGTGTCCAATGTGACTGCCAGCAACTAGCATGCCCAATGAGGCTGGAATTAAACATGAACACCCCCTCTGCATAGAACACAATTTTTCACTTGGTTACAATAAAGCCCTATTCACCTTTCAATGCAACAGGTTCCTGCAAAGTGTACTTATATTCACCAACCGGTTACATTTCAGCTTCACGCTACACACTTAACGAATAACATGAGTGTTCAGATTTAAATCCAACCTGGCAGTACCAGTGGCATAATTAAACAGAGCACGGTTCCGAGATTTAAGGTCTCAGTCCCGTGACCCTGCAGAATTTGGCGATCATATTGTGTACATTTTTGTTTGAGTGCTGTGGTTCTGCGCCAATACACTACCCCTTTATGCTTCCTTCAGGCCACATGCAAGTGCAGTTAGATGTTTTGTTTACTTCTGATTTCATTTATACATCACAAATGTTGCTTTTACCACCACTAGAAAAAAATGTTTCAAAGCATTTTTCTTTTTTTTTTTTGTTCATCAAGCATGAAACATATACAATGTGAACGAAATTGCCTCGAAAATCTGTGCAGGTCTGTTAGTGATCAAAACACACAGTTTGGCCAATCCAGTAGTCAAAAAGCAGCTAGCTTTTTAATACCTTGGGGGTAAAGTGTACGCTGTGCAAGCGAGAAGGTGGCTATGGACATGGAAATGAGACAGCACGTACGGGCCGTTCAGATAGAGAAGGCTCTCAAAGAGTTTACTGGAGTAGGGAAAGCAAAGGACAAACAGGCGCAGGGCTGGTTAGCGTGAAACACAAGAGTAGCGGCGGCAAGGTGGCTGCTATTGCGTGGGAGGCTGTGTGCTTTAAAGTATCCGAGGCTTGGTTTCGCTCAATTGTGGCACGCGCATCTGAAGCGCTGCCGCTTAGATAACGTCCTGCTTCCACATTTCAGCGTGCCATCAGCGTTTTTTAAGGGCCCTCGGCTATGGTTGGCCTGAACAGTTCGAGAATGCAATGCAATCTTAATAATGCATTTTTAAAGTCTCCCAAATTCTAAAACTTCCCTCTCATGTTATATTCGTGCATATAAGGTAAAATGGTGATTTTTCTGCGGTACTGTCATTCATAATGATGTCTAACTACAGCATAAAATGCTGAAATTTCGCTAAAAATGCTGAAATCCGTGATTTTTGCCGGAATTGTTGAAGGGGCATTAGTCATAGCCACTGTTCAGCTGTTGAAACTAAATCTGAAACAACATGACAGAGGAAATTTAATTACAAATTATTTACCAGGCATTGGAAAATCTCACGTGGCAACTTGCGTTTGCTAATGTCTTGCACCTCACAATAATGAACAGACATACAACCAAAATTTGGTGTCTGCACCCAAGTCAGCAGCACATGTCATGGGTTGTTTAAACTAAGGTTCTTTCTTTAGAGCTAAAAATAAGAGGTTATGGTAACAGGGCTGAGGCAGCAGATGTAAAAAGCCTTATTTGCTGAATTAACTTAAAGGTGCTGTGAAAGGGGGTCTCAACAAAGATGCGATGTGCCTAGGATGCTAAAGGACACCGCTTCACAAATAGCCTCCAGCAAGAATTTTTTAGATGCACTTCATAGAAGCCGAGTTATCTGCAGTCAAAATTTGAATTTCCCTGTCTTCGTGCCTTTCCCCCTCCTCTAGTCACTTTTTGCACACTGAAATGTCGGCGCTCCTCCGCCGGTCCCTCGCACTCGGCTCCTCCGCCGGCTGCCGACACATGCGAACCAATGCTAGCAGTCCGCTGCTGATGTAACGAGTGTGGATGCTGACGTAACGAGCGTGAATTCGGGCGAAAGCCCAGCACCGCAGGTCGTCGCTAGGCACGGGAGCGGTAGTTTTTAAAATTGTATTGTAAATTACCGGCTCGCTTTTGAGGTCTTGTACGCGGCATGAACGCTCACTGGCCTGTACTCTACATAATGCGAGCATTTTATAGCCAACCTCAAACACCCTTTTCAGGGACCCTTTAAGATCTCATCAAAATCCATCAGTCTGTAGTACATTGAGACAGTCCTCTACTCCTCCTCTTGCAAGTAGTCAATGCTGTAGCTATATGCATATTGTACAATACACTGGACAAAAGTTTACAAAATGCAGAATTGTGGAAAACAATTTATTTTTGTGCGGTCAGGAAAGCCACTTTGTTGAAAAGCCAGGAAGCACAAGGGGACATGCATGCTACACCCGCTGCAACGAATACCAGCAGAGACAAAGCATACATAAATGTATGTCTGCAATTGCACACCTTGTAGAATTTTTTTCCATGACTGGACAGTGTATATAGCTAACAAATTAAGTATTACTTCCACTACATGCACCAGATGCATTTGAAGGACATCTCACATGAACTCTTGATGGATATCTGCTTTACTACCTAACTATACTTCATTTCATACATCAGGTGCAACACTGCGAAAGTTACGGAAGTAGTCCGCACGGGAAAATAAAGGGAGGCGTGTTACACCACGCTTGTTCTGTGGTCGAGTGGTCTTAGGCACGAGAAAGTGACAGCGTGTCGTAAGCACTAAAAATGCATTTAATCAAGCTGATCACAAATGTGTCATGCAGTACGACTGCAAGCAAAGAATTTACTATGTTTTGCTCACCACAAGGAGCGCACTGCTTTCTTTTTTCATGGATGCAGGCAGCGCAAACAAGAGCGCTAGCTTTGACAACGTTGCACCTGATGTATGAAACGGAGTATAGTGCAGCTTCATATGCAAGTGTTACAGAATGAAAATAAACATCAGACAATATTGCTTTGCCCTGTGTTGTACAAACAATATGCGTAAGGCAAGCATGGATTTACAACAATTTGGGCGAAGTTATGTTAGTATATACAATGTCAGCTCCACAGTAAAAAAAAGTGAACTAACAGTATGTTCAGCTGGCATGCACCAAGGAGTTCTACAATCTCAGACAGCAATGCACCAGTACAGTTTCTGTCAAGACAACTGAAATAAACCCCAGTATAAAAAAAAATTGGAGAAAAAAAATCTTTACAGGGGCAGCTAAGCTGAATGCACCACAAGACAAATGCAACCACTGAATGTACCATGCAAATATACAATATAAAACTTAAGCACCAAAAATACGACACTTATATCACCTTCAATGAAGTGAGAGACGAGTTTTCAAAATGTTATGAATGTCTAAGTTGTAAGGCATTGATTGAAAAAGAAAAAAGTTTGCAACATTTTAAATGATTGGCCTGATTGCAGCATGTGCTCATAGCAGCCAACATCCTGCATCGTTTACTATAGTCCTTGTATAGGTACCCAAAACAGTTTAAATAGCATTAGCTGTAGAACTACGACCCTAGTATAAAACGTGGTTTTGATAAAATGCTCCACAGCATGCAACAGTTTCTTTGCCCAGGTGGCTTTGTATCACAAAAATTTGCAACATAAACAATACCTAAGTGCAGAACAATATGACTGTTCTGTGAAAAATCATGAAGGCAGCAAATGGCTTTCTGTGCATTGGTCCCAAACGCTCATACATTTAGCATAATGTAACACGAACTCAACATAAAAATCAACATACTTACCTATGCTTTGCGATTGTTTCATGTGCAGGTTATAGCCATGCATAGCCAGACTCTGGAAGTACCAGAGTGCCCTGAAGGCTGGGATGGCATCTGGTCAGGCTACAGCTTCTTTATGGTAAGAAGGCATGCAAATTTCTGCATTTCCTTGCTGTTAAGATTACATATGGCTCAACTCCAAATAAAATGCATGTTCAAAAAAAATATACTGCTACAAAAGCAAAACAGAACAAAGAAATGTCTGAATGTTAGTAGCTATTAATTTGCAAACAAATACCTTCATATATTTTTTTTCTTCAGTTCATCAGCTTATCAACTGAGCAGGATGCCCTGCATAAGGGCAAATTATAATCAAGCTCAGGAAGATTATCAATTATTTAATGTGCATAAAAGCACTTGGCTTACAGCTGGTGGTGCTTTGGTGTTCTAGCAATATCCCTCATGTCTATTAAACAATTAATCACTTATTTATTTATTTACTGTACACCACAAACTAAACAAAATTTAACTAAAGTGTCAGTGGACATAGAAAACACTCAGTAAACAACTGACCAAATCAAATTTTTCCTCGAGTTGTAAAGGAAACAACATAAGCACGTGTTAAACAGTACCCAATTTGAGCATAATGAATGCAACAAAGACTACCTGCTAGTGTGCACCACTGCATTTCTAATGGCATAATCTCAACATGCTTGCAATGCTCAGTGCAGTTTGTCTACAACGTAAATCAGCTGCTAGGTTATTAGGATTTTACCGGAAATCTGAACACACGAGGCATTTCTCACAAAAAACATTAACCACAAGAACCTTTTGGTCATAAGCACAAAGAACACTTAAAGATGCGTCGAAGCATCATCAACAAAATAATAATTTCGCCCTGTAACAACCTGTCTCAATAACCTTCCAGAACACCGACTCAGGAGCAGAAGGCAGTGGCCAGCCATTGGTTTCACCAGGCTCCTGTCTCGAAGATTTCCGACCTAACCCATTCATCGAGTGTCACGGCCATGGTCGCTGCAACTACTACACCACAGCCTACAGCTACTGGCTGGCAACAATTGAACGCCAAGATATGTTCAGACCACCAGACCCACAGACGCTCAAGGCAGGCGACTTGAGAACACGAGTCTCTCGTTGCAAAGTTTGCAGGCGGCAGGTTTTCGTCCCTTGAGCAAGATAGTAAACTTTCTTCCTACGTTCACTGCCTTGTTCACCAGCGTTTTTTTTTTTTTCTAGCCAAGAGGTGAAGTGACCTCAGACTGAGGGCAACTGCTTTAAGAAAACACAGCACACTTGTTTTGTTGAATGTGTTAGTGTTTCACCTGGACTTTTGACTAGAGGCCTCATGTTGCTTGTGTTCCTTTGTTTTGCATTTATAGTACACATAAAAACTGCCACTGAGTGTGCATGCATTAAGCCAACAGCAAGACATGTTAATGCGAACTAAGTGTTGTAGCAAAAGCCTGTTCACCAGATGAAGTTGAAGCTAGTCACACCGTAACTTTGCTGCACCACTGGTTACGAAAAAAAGTGACAAAAAGTGCAAGAAAGCCAATGTGTATATAAATATAAGCCTGTATGTGAACAGCAGAAAGCAGGCCATCAGTCTCAATGCTGAAAATATGCCAGCAATCAAGCAATGGCAATAGAACGTTGCTGACATTTTTTCTTCCTTCTTTGTGTGCATCTATGACAATGCCAACACTGCCAATTTGCTGTTAACAGTAGATCAATTCAAGACATCATTCACCACTCTTTCTTTAAAATGACTTTTTTGTTGTTGATTCTTGTGCTATACTCTGCATATTTGTTAATAAAACATTTCAAAGTGCCTGTGCAATTAATGCCTGTCATGCTCTGCATTTCTTACTAATGGACCAAATCCTGTGTGTGGTTCTATACATTTCATTTGGAAAACGTAGAATGTATTAAAGGTGCGCTAAGGAGGAATCTGAACTCATTTTTTTACAGCCGAAACACAATCTACACATGCCAAGCATTCTTAGAAACTTCGAATTATTGTCCCGCGCGGCCGATTTTCCTAATTTAAGGCGGATTAAGCCGCCTATTTTTCTAACTCGACGCTGATTGTAGCACGAGACGCGTGGAGTGCCTTTCAGCAAGTCCCATGGCGGCTTGCCGCTCTGCCACCAACGATACGTAAATCAAAGAGTCCACGTGTATTTTTCTTTCCGTGACTCTAATATGCGGCTATGTTGTCAGCGACTGAAACTACTTATCCAAAGAAAGCTAAAAAACAAAATAAAAACGAAAGCGAAGCCGCCACGGGACTGGCTGAAAGGCACTCTACACGTTGGTTGACTCCTCCAACCTACCGTGTTGAGTTCAAAACAAGGCAAAAGCTGGGACGTTTAATCCGCTTAAAATTAGAGAAATTGGCTGCACAGGGCAATAAATTAAGTTTCCAAGAATGCTCGGAATGTGTACATTGAGTTCCCGTGGTAAAAAGATGAGCTCAGATTCCTCTTTAGTGCACCTTTAAGAATCTGATTCACACCTTGTACAGTTTCTCAATGATGAGCCAAAGTGTAACCACCAAGCACCAGCTTAAAATTCCCAGACCCTTATAACCAGAAATATTTACCAATCAGTGCATATGTCAGACCATTTTTGTGCTGCATTAAAATGCATACTTGGCACTTCGCAAATCTGCATGAAATTTTTTTAGCATATTACAAACAATTTTATGACGACTCTCACAAAATCTAATTGCCATATCTCCAGAAAATTGTTTTGTAATATACATATATTTTCCTCTGAATATCGTGACAAGGACGCAAAGTTAATAAAATGTGACAGCAGGCTGGTTCAACATTAACTGCGTTCCGACTGGCGTGCTACAGGTCAAGACATTCTTAGAATTTTTTTTGCAAAGCGCAAATTATGGTTTTAAATATTTGCGATGCAGTGTCCTGTTGACATATCTAGAGTGAGAATAAAATTTTAAAATTCATAAATTTGAAAAACACACTGTCTTGATCTGCACTACAGTCCTAAGAGCGTAAAAAAAGAAACGAGGTCAAAATAGATAAAAGTTGCAACAAATCTGCTCCGCAAGGTGAGTATCTAGGCAGGAAACCGTAACTGAGAAAAACGACCACTGTTTGAGCGTCTCACTGCAACGCACAGCCGCCGTGGTTCACAAAATTTTTTTAGAGTACTTCCTGGTCAATTTCAGCAATGAAACTTTAGGACAGCATAAAAAAAAAATGAGGAATCCAAGCGGATACAATACAAGTGGATACAGTTATCAAAAACTCAATTTTTTGGCTATTTTGTAGGATATATAGACACCTAATTTGAAAAAAAAGACTATAGGCACCTAATTTTAGGTGCGTGTTTTTTTCTTTCAAATGATGCGTTAGACATTAGAATACATGGATCACCGCATGGGATTCGCCTGCGACTGCTAAATAATTCATAACTGAATTTCTTCTCTCATGCTGACATGTAGTTGACCTTTAGGTCACGTGAAGCACGAAGAAAACCTGCAATACAAACGCTGATAAAAAGTTTTAATTTTAAACCAGCCTGCTTCAAGAGCTGCAGTGACAACAAATGATGTATCAACGGTTACACTGTCATCTTTTTCGTGCCGCACATGACCAAAAGGTCAACTACACATCACAGCCATTCTTCGGTTGATGAAACCAAAAGTGAAACAGTGTCAAGAAGAAATTTGATTAGACATTATTTAGTGGTTTCAGACGAATTTCATGCGGTGATCCACGTATACTAATGTCTAACACATCATTTTAAAGAAGAAAACACGCAAGCAAAAATCATGAGCAGGAATCCAAGTTGGCCCTAGACAAGGCAATGCACCTTGTAGAACAGGTTGTGCTGTACAGCTTGCTTTTCTAGTAACAGTTTGTTTACATGTACTAATTCTAGTAAAAGAGAGCCATGCAATTGCATGCAGAACCACACTGGCATGCCACCCGATACATTTCCAGACTACCGCAGTGTGCATGTGCACCTTATGCGGCCTGCTGGTATGCTCATCGTATTTTTTCAGAATTTGGCGCTATCTGTGTTAAGTAGCTATCTAGGTTGTTTTGACAGTTGCCAAGCAATGAGTGGGGCTAGGCAGTGCTACAGTGTGACACAGACTACAACATTACTATTTGATTGGTCCTAACTGGCATGGAGAACAACTGCGCAATTCAGATAACACAGTTACTGTCACTGTCATCCTGCAGCCTCATCCAGCAGTGCTAGTGGGAGCTTGCACAGATATCGCTAGTTAATAGTGCGATGCACTGAATGCAAGAAATAAACCTGCCAGCAAGTTACAAATAACGCACATGTGCACTGTACCAGTGTTGACATCACGTGCTACATTACTGTGGTTAGGCATTAGGTGCCTCAATTTCAGTGCGGTTATTCAGGGTGGGGACACATATGACATTTTGGTGTACAAGAGCAGTCTCGGGCTGCCATGATGCTGTGGAAGACAGAATTCCTAGCTTTATGAACCAAGGGGTTGTATATTAGTGCTGCGAGGCGCTGAAGTCTTGGTTTGGTTTGGTTTAGTTTGGTTTATAGGGTTTAACGTCCGAAAGAGACTCGGGCTATGAGGGATGCCATAGTAGAGGGCTCCAGACAATTCTGACCATCTGGGGTTCTTTAACATGCACTGACATCGCATAGGACACAGGTCTCTAGCATTTGCCTACACTGAAATGAGACTGACACGGCCGGGATCGAACCCGCGTCTTTTAGTCAGCAGCTGGGCACCATAACCACTGAGCCACTGCGGCGGCTTTCACTGAAGTCCTATTTTAGGAAACTGGTTCCTCCTGACTGAATAATGGGCGTCTTCAACGATGAACGATGATGGTGGCATCAAGGCACTTGAGTTCAGCATGAACTTGCAAGGATCTTATTTTTGGTCACAACAGTACTCAAGTCACAAAAACTTCTGTTTATGCCAAATAAAATGTGACCAAGCACTTGTCCACCAGTAATATATCTTCAAGCCTCCAGAATCTCGTCTCCTCTACTAGCCATTCATTGACGCAACCTATATGCTTCCCTTTTTTGTTTGTCGACAGACAGATGGTTGGTGACAAAATGGTATAAGGCAGGTCAACCAGCACCATAAGTTTCAACGGTAATGTATTAGCTGTGGAACAAGAACCAAGAAATGTAGGATGTCATGAAGTTAGGGAGGCGAGTGTGGAGTCACCACAGCTGCAGTGCAGGCTAATTGTAAACTGTGGGGTTTAACGTCCTGAAGTGACACATGGTCTATGAGGGACGCTGTAGTGGAGGGCTCTGGATTAGTAATTTAGACCCCCCCGGGGTTCTTAGCGTGCAGTGACATCGTGCAGCACACGGACACCTTTCGTTTCGCATTCATCAAAATGCAGCCGCCACGGACAGGACTGAATCCAGGTTCTCCGGCTCAGTAGCCGCACACACTAACCACTGAGCCATTGCAGTGGGGCAGTGCAGGTTAATGTTGGTACACTAAACTGAAGGCTGGCATGTCAGACCATGCCAATGAGCAAACGCTACGAAATGACCATATGCATCTTTGTCATGTAGTCTGAGATATGACGAAGCTTATAAAAAGGGGTTGGAGCTGCTGGCTTTTATTTTTTGCAAATTCAGTGGTCTTTTTTTGGTGTTGATTCCAGAATGCAGTCACCGGTTTTTTTTTTCAGAGGATATTATTTTCTCCACGTAAATTACTACTCGCTTTTTTTTTTCGGTGATACAATGTGGTATTTCTGTGATTAAAAGTCGCTTAAGAGTTTGCTCTTTTTGCAAGCACGAGTAGTCTATTTATCAGTGATAATGCACAAATGGTTTTATTTAGAGCTGTGCTCGTGGAAAGAAGCACCATCGCCAGTGAAAAACAGTAACGGAAGCAAAATGACGAGCCAAATAAAAACGAAAGCTTACTTCCAAGAACTGTGCTGTCATGTTAGCATTAAGCTGTTGCATTAGGTTGAGCGAGAACGCAGGGCATCATGTGGTCTATGTGATGGAATGACTGCCGAACTGCCACGGTAGTGAAAAAATCACACTTTTTCACACTCGAGCATTGCTTCGCGACAGTGTCCTTATGTAGTGGAGAAACCTACTCAACCATGTAACTGCTCCGAGTTAGTGATGACAGTGAACAAACAGTGCTTCGCTGGCAGACAGCAAAGAGTTGGAGACTATTGGTCTGCAGAAGATTGTAAGGTAACGCAGCAATGACTCAAAACACACAAGTGCATTAATCCAATGGTACCAGCATCAACAACACCCCTGCCTTGCATACTTTGTTCATTTTCTCCTCTGAGTAACTCCAACTCAGTGGCCCGGCAGCTCCGACGTGCCTGTCAGAATACTGACCTTTTTCGGTCAAAACTGAATTTCGAAAATTGAATTAAGCGTACTTTTACTGTTTTTTTACCAGCTTAAACCGAAAAGTCCAACCCCAACTAACAAAACAGTGAGAGGTAAATGACAACAAAGAGTGCACACCCACACATTATTACAAGATCAACTAGTAGGCCATCACCACACAGAGAAAGTGACATGAAGGAAAGACGTGGTTTTTTGAAGAGGACTTTGAATATGAATACAGTCAATTTTCGACATATTGAGCTCGAAGGGGATCACGAAATAGCTCGAAATATAAAACATGGCACCAGATAAGCTTATGTGCAACCTAGAAGTAAGAATACAGTGCATCCACGCTTGCGACATGCTGTCCGCAGCCGTACTGGCAGAGAACCGCTCGTTAGGTATCGCTAGGCTTAGCTTGCTTCGCATCGAAGTTGCAGCGAACAAAGCTTTGAAAATGGCCACTGTCTATCATAAGAGGTCTAATCCTGTTACTATTATTCAAGAGGATTTTCAAGAGGATGTTCTGGCTGTTCGATGTAAACACGGTCATCTGAAATATCCAGGATTGACTATCAGAACTGGTCATAGAAATATGTGTAGCATAAGTTTTATATTACATTTGCATTATATGCCTTGCACAGAGCAATCTGAAAAACAAATAGAAGCACTAGCTTTTCTTTGAAATAAATTTTTCATTGAAACAGCTGCAGACAACAAAATATATAGCAAGAACCTGCTATAACATTGCAAGAGCATTGTGGTCTAAATTGCAGCAGGTGAGAAAGCAAAAGTTCAGATCTAGCAGTGTTCATATTGCTGAACAGAGAAAATATCTTCAGAACCTGACAGCAGCAAAGTAAGCAGCTTTAAAGTTGATTCCATGAAAGTTGTGAACATAACACGTGCACATCTTCAAAGAATTTTACATCACAGAATACTAGTCCTTAAGCATTAAACCCTTGTTCCACAACCTCTTTGATCTTCTTGTGAAGTGGAAATCGAACACCTTCTGGAGATGTAGCTCCTGTGTGGTCGTCACAGTTGAGACTGAACGTCATGATTCCTCCAAAGCCCTCTGAGAGGATCCACCTGGCCTGTATAAAGAAAGTGGTACAGTTTGACAAACAAAATGAGAAAAATAATCTGATCCCATATAACCCAAGCCAATTAAACTCAATTCAAAACAATAAGAACAAACTGACATTATACAATATAAATGAGTGGGACTGAATACATTTTTCCTTGATTGAAATCACATGTGCAACTGGCTCACTTCGTAATACTCTGATCATATATGAAAGACAACATTGATGTTTTAAAAAATATGCCCACCAGTATACACACAAACAAGCAATGACTTCCAATGTCTGAAGGTAAAGCTTTGTACAAAACCAGCACTTCAAATTTCTCAGTGAGGGGACCCACTGTCCTCACCAATCTAGAGCTGAAGAGTTACAGGGGTTCTAATGAAGCCCCACTGCATGGGCCAGTCACATATACTTGTATATTTTTGACAAAAGATGTACACGGCAGAGAACGCAAAGCATGTGATAATGTTTCTGCAGCTATTTTGCAGAGATATGTAGGTTGTTAAGCTTTTCTGTTGCATTATCTTCGAAAGAAATGCATGAACTAACCACAATTCTTACAACAAAAATGCACAAGATATCTCATTTGTTAACATGCCTGAACCATAAGCCGATGCATATGTCTCCGAAAGTTCTTCCAGTACCCTCACCCAGCGTAAGCCAGAGTTGTGTGTTTCGAGACTAATCTGCAATTTCTCTCCCATGTTTCTACAGTTATGAAGCCAATAAATCACAATAAACATTGTGTGAGAATGTCATTCATAAACTACTGGCTTTTTCATGAGCATTCTGTTATAACAGTGCAAGAATGTACGAGCTTCAAGCTACTAGAGTAAATATGAAAACCATGTCAAGATGCTGTTATGTTATCTGCAGGAGTCACTTCTATACCATTTGCTTGCACACCACCCCATATGTTCACCTCCATGAGCATCCAGCATTTACATGGATCAACTACTGCCTTCAAAAAATCTTTTTTACCAGACGTGATACAAGAGTGGAATCAGCTTCCCGAACATGTTGTCATCGAACAGGATCGCCTTTGATTTCAAGAATGCCTAATATGTCACCTTACGCAACAAAATGATGCTACCACTTCCTTTTCATGACAGTGCCTTCTTCAATTAACTCTAACTTTCTAATTGAGTGCTTTTCATTGATTACTGCTTCCATTTTGGCATATATTTTCATGTTATTTCATGTGCTACTCTCCCCCTTATGTAATGCCCTTTCTAGGGCCTTCAAGGATATAATAAACGATGATGATGATGATGATTGCAGAGAGAAGCTATTTGCACAAGCAAAAAACCACGTCAAGTGAAAGATGTTTTTGCAAGTTTTTGCTCTCAAGGCCAAAGTCAAGTCTAAATCCATGAATAATAAAGCAACTTGTACGTCTCTTTTTAAGCACCTGTCAGCTGTTGCAAAGAAGAAAGCAAATATGTATTCCTTGAGCAGCGAAGACAAAAAATGATTTTTCCAAAAACATACTTCATTGTCAGATGGAAACGTCACAAGACAGTCTGCATGAAGTAGAGAAAAAATTTAAATAAAAGTTAGATTAGTAGTCACTGCCCAGCCAACCACACAGGATCAATTATAATAAAGAATAATAATGTTATTATTAACAGGAAGGATGCGAAATACTGTTGCACATCAGCAGGAAGTAAGCACGTGCCCGTGCTTTCGGTAGCTTTTGTACAAGATTAGCAGCTAGAAAAAGCCTGCATGAAAAAGTAGTGAGATGATGGCTAAGAAACAGTGATAAAAATTTTTAGGCCAGAACATGTTTCACCTACCAGCCAGAAAGAGACTGTGGTCGTATTCTGCTCGTCTTTTCAATTACTTTTTTTTTTATCCCTTACGGGTTTTTGTAACGGATTTGTAACGGTTTTGTAATGTTTAAGGGCATCTTACACAGAACACACGACCCGCCTCTGTGAATCAGTGGCTACAGCATTCTGCAGCTCAGCATGATTTATGGGCTACATACTGGCCACAGTGATCGTACATTCATGAGGGCAAGATGTAAAAATGCCCATTAACTTAGACTTCGTGTTTTAATCTTTTTCGTGAACTTCTTTTCACGAAAGCACTCAACAGAAGAGGTTACGGCTAGTCTTCTGGGTGGAGCCTAATGTTATTGTAACCCTTGCACACGAGCAAATTTAGTGCTGCTTTCAACAAGCGACACTCAACTTTAGTGTCATTCGTGTAGCGTCACACGATGAACTTCAGTGACATCTACTGCAGAATGTACTCCGCGCAAAGTTTGGCGAAATTACTACACTCAGATTTAAAACACACTTAACGCTCTCCACAGCATAAACAGCTTCCCTGTGTGGTGCAAATTTCTGTGCACTGCCGGGATGGATATACTTCGGGAAAATAGTCCAGAGCAGCGTCGGCATCGTGAAGCTCAAGCAAGTCTTCACTCTGTCTGATCACACTTTCAACGTACTATGTTTTCAGGGCGGCATTTCATCAGCTTATTTCCGACTCAAGGATGCAGGTGAACCAGACCGCGTCTTCTCTTTTGGTTCAGGTTGGCGAACTAAGTATGTGTCTGCGTGAGCCTAGAAGGTGTTAACACTGCACCTAAAATATTGTCCCAAAGTTCGTCGTTTCGTTGCCTGAGAAAACGCCTGTCATGGATGAACAGGTGTGGCGGCTTCAACTTACAAGAACGGTGGCAAGGAGGCAAGGCACATGTGCAGTATGTTGCTGGAGAAGCCCCATTGTGAATGACATTTCCTTTCCCCATGTAGCAACATCCCGACAAATTTAGACTTCTCGAGGCGAAGTGTGTCCGACTCCCGAATAGCGAATTTCGGTAATAACACCAGTGAACACTTTAGCTAAAAGGTCTGATGGCATGCATCACTCTCATGAAAGTGATCCTAGCTGCGCACGATTAGCGAGTGTTTGTCCTCTTTCAAAGCAGCGAGACTGAGCTGCAAGCATGTTCTCTAGCGGGCAGCAAAGGAAGACAGCGTTGCTGCGGCCGCTGGTGGCTGTACAACGGAAGGCTGTGCGGAGCACCGGCATGATATTGCAGTGAGCTTAGCAAGCTTGATGAGAAAACCAAGAAAATTGTAGCCCATCGCAACCGATCCCGGGCTGTCTAACGGCAGGTGCAGAGGTGAGCACTGCTAGCGGAAGTGTGAAAGTGAGGGGCCCTAGTGTTGACGTCACGCAACTGCTTTCCGCTCGCTGCTCTCCACCATCGACTATCGCTGGCGCTCCTAGCGAGCGACAGGAGGAGGAGAAACAGTGAATTTTTAATCGCTGATAATGTCGCTCCGAGATACGAATTAAAAAAAAAATGTTGATTGATTATAAGGGGCCCACATTCAGGTACCCGCAGCTTATCGAATTCGACAGACTCTTTAGCTCCCCTTAAATGCTTACATGACAAAGGAGCTTACCAGCCTTCTAAGCTTCTGCTCTCTTGATCGCAGCACGGTAAGGTGGCCAGATATTACCTCACTGGCAGAGTGATGTCAGAGGTTGCTAACAAAGGCGCATGGCGCAGCGTATTGCTGGCAAAACACAACAAGATGAATCACTAAACGGACGAAGAGGGGCCGCTTGAGCTTCAATGAGAGCGGGACCACCCTCTCCACGCTCCCTTACTAAGCCTGAAGACAAAGCGCTAGCTGTGTAGTGTCGCAAAATACGACGCGTTTTCGATGAGATGCGGCCCACTCAGACCTCACGCATCGGTTCACTGTACTGCAAGCCATGCAATGCGCCCAAATGCCAAAAACATTGGTTCAACTCGCACAATACACCCTGCAGAATAATAGCTCATACATATGAAGCAAGGTCACTTGAGCACAAAGCAATGAATAGTAGTTTTCTCCATTAATTTCGAACAGTAAATATATACAGTGAACTTCTGCTAAGATGAAATCTGTTAAGCTGAAATTTCGAATATGATGAATATGAAACATCTGGTCGGTTTTCTGCAGATAAACGGAAAACATGAATATCAACCAATTTGCATGAGCTTTTTAGTTAACACACACTTTAGCAGTGACCATGAACTATGACATTATCATGAAGCAGTACTCTTGCATAGCACTCTTGCAGTAGAAAGAAAAGAAATGAAAGATACAAAATGCTTCTCGGTGCAAGTAAACCCAACGAGCAGATGAAAGCCTGCAACTTTGCAGTGCAGAGATTAAACATGGTAACACCGGGGCACTGCACAGTTTTTCTGCTGTGCACTTCCTACAGTGGATGAAGAGGCACACAAATGCAGGGTGCACCTGCTTGTGGACTTTTGGCTTGAGGGGGCCAAATTTTCAACTGGTTCGGCATTTTATCACACGCCTTTGCATCTACCTCAGTCAAGTGCAGACTCATGCCCACAGCAAATGTCTAACAGATTCTCAGCACTGTGCGTCACCTGCTACACACTGCTTTCAGAAAAAGAAAAGGTGTGCAGTGTACTGTCACGGGAAAGCATGGCAAAACTGCGTTCTGCATCACCTAATGCCACAGGCCCGTTTTTTTCGTCCCTAGTCCACATCTCTGCATCCTGACTCCTACCTCACGCGCTGCGCAGTATATGCAGATCGGAACCACAGCCAGATGCCACTTCAATATCCGGCTGCCATCTGCCATAGCGGCTGTTGTAGTGCCCAGAATATACTGGAACTATACTGTTGTAATGGGAAGCAGATCGTGAGCCGCTTTTCACAACACGGTGACTCTGGGGATGGAGAGGGGGAAGGAAAAGGGATGCAATTATCTTTTTTTACTGCGATAGCAGTACCAGTGGCACTTAATGAAAATGTCGGCGTTGCCTGCTTGAAGCCTTGTTGCGTGAAGCCTCTAGCCTCCAGAAGCACCACCCACCACCCACCAGCCACCTCCCCACCACACCTCCCTAGCTAGAGGGCTATTCAACCAACCAGTTCCACCCTGGACTCAACTCCTCACTCCAGCTAATCCCTATAGAAGGGGTACCCAACGGTCACCTTCCCAATGTACGCCCTTGCTAAGGGGCTGCCCAACCTCCCACATCCGCCATACACCCACCAGTCCACCCAACACCCAAGATGCTGGAATTTTGCAGGAAGCTGAAGATGGGTGGCAGAGAGGGGTGAGGGTTGGGTGATGCTTTTGGCGGGTGGGTATGAGGTGGGGGTAGGAAGGGGATGGATCAGCAGCCCCTTAGGTAGGGTGGGTGCTCAGATGTGCACCCACCGTAAAGGCTCTTTCTCCCGAAGGTGCTTCCGCACACACACAGAGCTTCATTCACTAGAAGAAGGTTGCACTGATGCTGTAGTAAAAAAGAAAAATATATGGCTGTATGCACCCCTCAATGCAGACCTGCCACGTGGCGAAGGGCAGCACGCGATTTTCTTCACCCAACACAGCGACTACGGCAGATGCTGGCCGGTAATCAAAGCGGCACCTGGCACCGGCTCTGAACTACTTACAGTGCACATAAGGTAGGAGAGAGGCTACAGAGATGGCTGCAAAGGACGAAAGAGTGGGCGTGCGCCGTTAGGTGGCACAGAACACAGTTTTGCCACACAATATTCTGATCAAAATAGTACCTGAATGTAGAGTCAGTAACAGCTGTGCTATGGAATAAGCAAGATAGGAGGAGCGCAGGAAGGTTATGAGGGAAGGAAAGCAGCAGTAACTGTTTCACTCTTGGTGTAAATCTGAACTGCTCTGTGAGAGATCGGATGAAGAAAGTTGAAAAGTGGGAGAATGAAGGAAAAGCACTGAGATAATAAGACAGCAATCTTGTGACCTAGCAGCCCCTGCTATGCGGCTAGCGAGCAGGTACCCTTGGAGTGCTCAAAGACCAAGCAAAATGGAATTCACAAGAAATCCATGCAATGGTTGCTCCAGAAGGGAAAAAAATGAGGTTGTGAATACAAAAAAAAATTTCCACAATGCACTTCCCCAGTGGGATCAGACAAGTTTGTGTTGTCATGCCATGACTTGTGACCATGCCGACCATCGAGGACACCAGTCATGCCGTCACTCCAATACTTGTGGTTATGAATAGTGGAATCAATGTTCCTGTTGCATTTATTGTTTTCCTGCATGACCATTTCATTTGGTGTATAGTGCTCCATCTCTTGAAGATCATTTAAAAGTGAGTCTTCTTGATTCACTTTGACTGCAACGATGGTGTAGTGGTTTGAGCATCCGCCTCAAATGTGGGAGGTGCGGGGTTCAATCCCCAGTGCCACCGTGCATCCACCGGTGATTCAATGGCTTTCGCCTGGCCTGGTGGTCGGCTTTTTTAGGGTGAAATGCTTGGGAAATAGGTCTTTTACCCCACCCTGAGAAGACGAAAACATCTTGTGCCATGGCGCTTTTTGGCCCCAGATGCCTTTGTGCCATAAAAATTCACAGTCATCAACCATCATAACTTAACTCACTTTGAAGAGAAAGTGTATTTATGTTAGATGCACTTCCCTCAATAAATGATGTCAAATACGTGGAAGAAAATCCTGCATGGCAAATGCAGATCAAAGCTAATGCTGAACTAGTCAGCATGATGTAAAAAGAATGCTTACTCTTGTAACTTCATACCTTCAATTCCACACTGCTGACATCGTCATAGCTTATCCAATTCTTCTTGTCGATCACATATGGGACTTTTGACTGTTTATCAAATATCCTCTTCCCTCCATTGGATATTACCTTACAGACCTATTATGCAGAGAAAAAAAATGCACAGGTACATAAACACATAACATTCCTGCACACTGCTAATATCATTGGTGTGCGCAGAGGGAGAGGGGGCAATGGCTCCTCCAATAGACGTGAGGAATGGGGCGCAAATTTTGTACAATATTTTTCTTTGCTATCCAGAAGAAAGTAACGGGTGCTACCGTGAACTTTGTCCCCCCTTATGGAGAGACCTATGCATGCCTATGACTAACAAGGTTATGCCACTTAGAAAATTTTCATTCATTTATAGGGGTCATATAAGAGATCTGAAACACTTCTCTGTCGAACATTTCAACTCATTTAAGTGCTCTGCAAGCGATGCTGACCTGAAAGAATGTTTCGTAAGTCTTGAGCTGATCACGAGCTAAAAATTTAAAGTGAATGATTGACAGGCATTTCCAATAACTCGAATCACACTTCACCCTTTTCCCACAACCCATGCTTCTGGCAACGACATTACTATGTACCTGCCCAGGCCAAGCCATGTCACATTCCTGATTCATAACGGCAGCGAAGGAGCACTGTTATGAATCACTGTTATGGAGCATCGTTTGCTGTCGTTATGAATCAAGAATGTTACCAACTAGCCCAAAAACTTGTTTTACTCAAGTCATGTCACAGCACATCCATCAGAAAAGCAGGCAAAAAGAGTCGCAGCAGCAGTCCAGAGACAAGCATAAACAAGCAGAGCATGCATAACCAGATAGTGATTCCTTTTCACTGATGCTTCGTTTTTAAAAAAGAAGTAAGAGGGATATAATTGCTTACTTTAATAAATTTTCCTAGTTAATCTGAGAATTTCTTTGTATTTCTGGAACAACTCGTGGATCGCCATGGATATTTCACGCGAACCACTGGACAATCAACCTGTTGCTAACATAATGGGACTGCTGTGCTGATAAAATCAAGAAGTAACAGGAAAGCTTCCAATGAATTAAATGAATGAGAGCTTGACTATGTTTTGTCTATGTGCACTATGTGCCATGTAAGGTAATGCAACTCTGTTGAGGTGTTCGCAGCATTTTGCCCTGCCAACTGAGTAAGTTCATTTACCATCCATTAATGACCAAGAGCACAGTAAGAGTTTGCAACATATTTTTAAATATATATTTTTATTTGCGAATACTGCAACCTCACTGATGATATCATAGCATGATGGCATGCTGCAATTTGGTACAGTCGATCCTGGATATATAGAACTCGAAGGGGACCGCAAAATATCGGCAATTTGATATATAAACATGGTAGCAGACAAGCTTATCTTTAATCCAGAGGCGCAAATACAGTGCACCGATGCTAGCGGCATGCTTCCTGAAGCGATGTGCTGTCCGCTGGCATACTGGCACCACACAGCACACTGCCTGCTGGGTGTGGCTAGACCTAGCACACTTTGCATCGAAACAGCAGCAAAAGCTGCTCTGGGAGAAGCCACCACTATATACGATATAATATTTCAATTAAAATTAGGGCACAGATGATTTCTGTGTCACCCTATGCAGCAAAGCAGGACACGCGAGAGCCACTGCAAGCCTCCGAGCTGCTAGGCGCATGACAGCCGGTGTGCTGAACTCTTGGCTTCCCCACATTATGACAGTGTCACATTGAAAATAAACATGCCAGATCGAAAGCCACTCTAAAGCATATCCCTCCATTCACCTCGTCATACAGTTTCACAGTGCTAGCACCGCCAGCAGGAGCCCGAAGGCCATGCAGCCGACCCAGCTGAGTGTGCGAAAATCGACTGCAGGAGCGCCATTACGAGAAGCACCATTTAGAGGGGCGCGGCATGCAGTTTGATATATCGGATGTTCCGCTGAATGGAAGCTCGATAAACGCGAACAACAGTGTATAGTTTTGCATGGGATTTTCAAAAGGGATATTCTGACAGTTCGATATAAGCAATAATTATATATAGCAAGGTTCAATATATCCGGGATCGACTGCATGAACAAAAAATTCACACCCACGAAAAAGGCACAGAAATGCACTTGCTTGTATCACTAGTTCTAATAAAAGCATGATCTGCTGGGCGCATGACAGCTGGTGTGCAAGGTACAGGCGCCGACAAAAGTGGTATACTCCACGCAGCGGGAGCCGGAGCAACGGCAAACTGCATTGCAATGCCATCTACAGGCAGCATCTGGGATCGAGACAGCCAATGGGTGCCCTTTATTATCTGCAGGCACGTCACTTGACTCATTTCAATGTTTCGTGCTTCAGCTCGCCAAAATGCCGAGCAGCGCCGCTGCAGTAGCAATCTGGTGGCCCTCTTTTCATTTTGTGTCTTCTTTTTTCCCACGCGTGTTCGAGATATGGCTCGAGAGCTGGCGCGCGCAACGGCATGATGCGATAAAATGCCCCCGCGTGCGTGGCTGACTTGCTGTGGAAGCAGCTCATATTTAGATTGATATTTGCGACAGACAATGACTGTTACGATTACTATCTCGCCGCGACCTTACGACCGGACAAATTTACCTTTAGAACGCCGCAGTGGTCTCTCTGCTGTGTCCACTTTCGTACTCGATTAAAATGGCACCTATGGTACCAGTGAACGGCAGATAGCGGATTGCCGAGCTAACTAAACAAGAGATGTCGCAACGGATCGTTTGTCATCTCAGTGGAAGAAATCTTAAGGCAGTCGACCGAGTCAGCAAGGGCATTTTATCGCATCATGCCGGTGCGCGCGCCGGCTCTCGATCCATATCTCGAACGCGCGTGGGAAAAAAGAAGACACAAAACGAAAAGAGGGCCACCACATTGCTACTGCAGCGGCGCCGCTCGGCATTTTGGCGAGCTGAAGCACGAAACATTGAAACGAGTCAAGAGATATGTCTGCAGATAATAAAGGGCACCCACTGGCTGTCTCGATCCCAGATGCCGCCTGTAGATGGCGTTGCGATGCAGTCTGCCGTTGCTCCGGCTCCCGCTGCGTGAAGTATACCACTTTTGTCGGCGCCTGTACAAGACAACATTAAAGGGATAGTGAATAACAATTCTTCACCAAGATTTTTAGCCCGGATGAAAGCTGTGCGACTAAGAGTGACCAAAACAGCAGTGCTTTGAAACAAAAATGAGCAGAAAGTAATTATTTTAATGAATATTTCTCAAATCATTGCACCTAGCGGCAGGCTGTGAAAGCTCCCACAATACGGAACATGACATCAACCTTACCCAACGCAACCTATCGCCGGCACAGACCACATGAAAGTGAACGCGTTTGACGTGCTATTGCTTCGTTGTAAAGTCAAATTCATTCGACTTCCTAGTGCCCATGCTTCAAGATTCTCTGCCTGCATCTCGTGGTTGTATACTTTGGGTGAACACTTGCCAGATTCTGTCAGCATTGATCAGAAATCTCCATCGTCTGCAGCGGCAACGAACAAAAAAAGCAACATTTCACAAAGATGGTACCCGTAGCACCATCTCATGCCCGCAAAAAGAACGAGCGGGCGGAGACTCCTGAACTGTGCACCGCCAAGCCAGCTTGCATATGGCGCTGCTGATCAGGGTAAGCTTGACGTCATGCCTGCCAGCTCGTAGGCAGATAAGCACTGAGTTCGGACCGGCGACTGCTAAAAAGACGTCAAAAATACAGCCATCCGCTCAAAAAAAAAAAAAAACAGATCACTGCAGCAACCTGCACTGGAGAAATGTGAAAGCATTGTGTTGCTTCTATGTATAGACCAGAATCCTGAACCATTCTCCGGCACGACAATTTTCCACTGACCGGTGCACAGCGGTGCGGGCGTTTATTTGGGGACTGCGTGGCTACGGCAACTCTGCGGCCACATCTGCATATAGCCGCGATTTCCTATCCTTCTGGTGCCAAAAAAAGCGTTGCCAAGTATACTTCCACAGCGATGGCCAAGTGGTTGAGCACCCGCCTCGCATGCGGGAGGTGCGGGGTTCGATCTCCAGTGCCGCTGCGTACCCACCGGTGATAAAATGGGTACAAGCTTTTCCCAGCCTAGTGCTTGGCTTCCTTAGGGTGAAATGCTTGGGAAATGGGTCTTCAACCCCACCTTGAGTAGTCGAAAACACCTTGTGCCATGGCACTCTTTGGCTACAGATGCCCTTGCGCCATAAAAATCCATAATCATATACTTCCACAGCGTGGTTGTGTTGCGGGAAGTCTTTGCGTTATCAAAGGGATAAAATTGACGTGCTAATTATGATATTTAGTTTGACATTCACGTTAACTGTGCCTGCCCTTTGCACGCGCTCATGCTCATATATACCGCTGCTATCTTGATGCCTCATTGCAAAGAAAACTGTTTTCGTCAATATCAAGCATTAGGTGCATGGCTAGCATGCAGTTGGCTAGCATACAATTCCAATGCACTCTTAATCGTTCCTGCCGGCCATAAAAGTAACCCCTACAAATAGGGCTTTGTTGTCGCCTGCGTGGTGGTGTGCCAATTATATCAACAAATAATCGCTCTGAGCTCAAATGAGTCCCAGGGCTAACAGAAAACAAATTTTGTTATGGTTTATGCTATCTAGTGTACAAAAATTATTTTCGCTTGATTTATGAATGACTGAATAAATATTAGCAGAGAAGCCAGCTTCCATGAATTCTGTGACCCGAAGTCGCATTTAATTTATTCGGAAGCTATTGGCACGTGTGGCAGCGTCACGTAGCCGTTTGGCCAAGTGTCACAGAATGTAATAAAATCTTGTATATCTTGCTGTGATTCAGGCAACCAAGAGCAAAAATACTACGATCAGCCCTTTACCCCACCGATCCTTCAGACATACGTGCTGAAATGGCTACTAAAACTGGTAGCGGTCGTGCTTACATTCCTGTGCTTACACGAGATGTATTTAATGGGAACAATAGCAAGCTCAGCGCACGGATGTCGAAGACGTACTGGTGATTTAAAATATGCTATTCGCCCCGACAAACTTCAGTCTGCAGCTGGCCGATCCAGTTGCCGCTTGCACGTCACTGCGCCATCGAGTCAAATAAAAAAATTACAGGATTGCACTTAAGTCTGCTTAAGAGCGGAAATGTGAAAAACCTTTCCTTTCCTCTCTTTCTGCCTCTATTTTTCATTTTTATGAATTGATATATAGTCGTGTTTTATGTTAAGTTATTTTTATTCTTTTGTTTAGTTTATTTTTATACTAAGTAAGCTTTCTCACGCATTTACATTGTTTTTCATCGAATCAGTCACACAAACCCTGCTTCAAACACAGCATTTTTCTACATTAATTCAAATTAACTAATACAATTCATCAACCAAACTTTTCCCATTTCAAGATCTACTCATGCACTAACACAATCAAACTTTTCCACATATATCTGCACAGAACGACATAATCGTGCGGAAAGATCTGCGGACACTTTTTGCCGATGCGACATAACCATATAATGCTTTCACATTAAAAATCTACATTCTGATGCATAAATTTACCATAGATGGTAGCCAACGTAAAGGAGGGCAACAAACGACATGCTAGCACAGAAATCTGCTTATAAATACCAGTTTCCAGTCCACACCCTACCTGGTCGAGTACCCTCGGATGTCACCTTATCGAGTAACAATGCGTCTCCGATAACCACAGTACTGTCTGGTAGAGAGAAAATGTGACCAGTGATGCACAGCACACACCTACATATGTTAGGTGGTGGAGCACATCAACGACGGAAGCGAAGAACGTATAAACACGCATTCAACGTGCGGCGCCGGTGTGACCCGCAGTCCACACCGTGCACACCGACAGATGGCAACTGGTACTGAGAGTATACTCCATCCCATAACTAACTTGCAGCACTATCAAAAGCAGAGACCTCCTCAGCCAATCGGGAGAGCGCATTAAACGTGTTCTATGCCTAGCCGGCTGCGTATCGTCTGCTCGCGGAGTACACAGATATGATTAGAAAACAGTATAAATTGATGCTGTCTACGTAATATCTCCCTATGCACACTTACTTACGCTAAACGCATGCATTCTGCATGATGTTACACCATTGGTCACATTTGTACTTGTACTTCAGTGCATGCAAACTGAGACAGAATGATAAGGTCAGCCTAGTGGAGTCATCTGGCGGTTAGAACGGAAAGCATTTTTGTCAACAAATCGACACTTCCCTTTAGGACTAACAGCAACAGAATTGTCACTCTAAATAAAAAATAAAGCAATCTATCGTTTATACATTTTATTATAGATGACATTAGACGAAGCGAAAGCCAGGTGTCCAATTTATGGCCAGTGAACGTACTGAAAACGGCAGCAACAACGACGAATTCAGTCCGAGGCGAGAGGTTCTGCTTAGAAGGGCGCAGCCATTTTGCAAACGACGTTTTAGAGCACGCACACAAAGCTCTGGAAATAGCGTACGTAATGCCAGTGTACATTAAGTCTCGATATGAAATAGTGCTTGGTGTATGCGCACTTAATATGCGCATTTTATACTGGCACTACGATCCGTGGTGTCAGAACGTTGCCTGTGCACTCACCACAGCTTTGGTAGTGTTGCGAAGAACTGGTGGAGTATAGGAGCGCGCCCACAGCCTGCATGTGCGAGGGTAAAAGAACCTGGTCTATAGACCTCCTTCCACCCGCGACGTCACGAAGATGCAGTGGCGCTGATGTCAGCAGCGACTTTCGCATGGTAGGCAAAACAGGTTCCGCCTGCCCGTGCCTACCACAGCTGTCGCAGCTACTGGCGGCTGCATCATGCCTGTGCACTGCAGAAGCAGCATGTATTGACCAGCTGTGTCACTGTTGGATCCGCGTAGTAGCATAAAAGGAAATTTAAATAAGCCTCGATAGGTTTCTCGCACATAAATACCGCATTAGGAAACTGGCTAACAGGCAATGGGCCACGGTAGTAAAGCGCGAAGTCCGGGAGTCGATCAGCACTGCCACTCAGTGCACTTAATAGCATGCAAGTTGCTGCGTTCGTTCACCTGAACATCAGGATAGTAGGCTCATAATTGTGCAAGGAAAAAAACGCACATATGTAGTTGCACACGTATTTATCACCTTGAGCTGGTGTGCACGGGGCGCCGGCAGGTTCACGCGCCCCCAAGGAATGCATTCTTTTGTTAATAGCACATCATGCTTTAATGGCGCGTTTTATGGCATTTAATATTTATTTGAAACTGTTTACTAATATGGCAGACGGAATTATTTGATTCGAGTAGAAGGAAGTCTGGTAAGTTGTGTCAATCATGCGCAGTCGCGTTGCCGTGCTTAGAGTAGCGTACCTTAAGTGTGTTAAATGCCACATACTTTTTCATTGCATCATGCACGTGTCATGTTTCATGAGGTAGTACATGATCGTGAAGCTTGTTTGGAAGGAAGCAGCCGCAGACGTGCTACTAACAGACACGTGGCGAGATTGAGGGAACACGGCAATGAAAAGTGTTTTCGTTATTTATGCATGAGATGTGTAACTAAACTTGGTGCAAATATGAAATTGCTATGCTAGTTTCAGTAATGCCTTTTATTTTTAGCTATAACTGGTGCAGTTCGGGGAAATTAAAATTAACACCCTCGTCAAGTCACCCGAAGGTCTTAAATAATTGAATAGGAGGTGCGCAAATTTTTTTATGCCACCATGTACACAAAGCCCTGTTCTTTATGATGACACGATTAGATATTTTTTTAGATGATCAGTACTTATGCATGCATAGTTACATGAAAACGTTCCTTACAAAAATAACATAGTACTGCACATGTACGAAAAAAAAAATCAAGAGATTTATTACGCTCCTCAATGTCTCAATTTTCATGCGTTACGGAATTACGAAGGTGTGAGTGATGACAGTCGCAGAAAATTTGAGAGGTTAGAAAATGAACCTTAAAGCTTATTCCCTCGTTTATGGCCTCTTCGCTTTCGCTTTGGTCAAAGAAATGCGGCACTGAAATCAAAGAAATTACATCACAATTTTCGACGACCACACATCTAAAAGGCGTATTTTATAAATTTGTACTGAATATTTTACCATAATTTTTCGTCACGAAACAAGACTCCAGAGCTAGGAAAGAAAATAATTCCAGAAATCAAAAATTTTCACCAAATCGACCACTTTAACAAGGGGAGAAGTCGGCCTGGTTGGTGCGTGATCATGCAGCTAAAAACAGCGCTGAAGCAAGACAGAGGAGATCAGGGACACAACGATGTCTCCACTTTTCGCACAGCCCGACACGTATGTCCACAGACGGTGAGCGCACATCTGCTTCGCCGAAACAACGCCAGCACTTCCCCTCACTACTGTCCCGAAGTAAAACCATTCTGGCTAGTGCAGAGTGTCAAAACTTATTTATTCAATGCCTAGCGCATAAATCAATGGCAGAAATGCTTTCTACATGTTTACTACTAACCATATATACAATACACAGTGGCAAACTATTTCTCTGAATATGCCACAGCACGTGGCCAACGTGAGCTTGTGTACTTCGAGAAATTACTAAGTTGGAAGCATCAGCCACTGCTGTGATTCGCAGAAACTGGAAACGCGCCTACAAGCTTTGAAAACCCGCACCCAACACGTCTCCGTGACGCCACTCCCTGGCCTTTTGCCTGCCCATGCGCCCGCTAGCGACTGCAGCGCCACCTCGTTTGTTTGCAAACATGCAGGAGGTCTATAGACATGCAGCGACGTCAGTGGATGTGATGCCATGGAACTTTCTAGAACAGGGGTTTTTTGTGACCCATTTTGGGAGAGCAGATGAGACCGATGACACAGCAACTTTTGACTAGTATGACTGAGCACTTCTGATTAGTGTGATTAAGCCCTTTTGTTATGACTCATCCCTTTTGAATATCATGACTAAGCATTTCTTATTGTCATGAGTAAGCACTTTCCAATGCCATGACTCAGCACATTTAAGTGTCATGCCTAAGCACTTTTGAGTGTCACGACTCAGCACTTCGAGGTCCATGACACAGCACTTTTATTGTCATGACTCAGCCGTTTGAAACCTGTCATGGTCATGACTTTCCAATTCTTGTCTTTAGTCAGCACACACACACACACACACACACACACACACACACACACACACACACACACACACACACACACACACACACAATTTCATGTCTCATGACTAAATTGCAGTGACTCGATTGTCATGACAATGACATGGCTTTTATATACCTCATGTCATCACATACTCATTCATGACTTCCAGTCTCATCTTAAAGGGGCCCCAAAACACATTTTCAGTGTATTGTTTTGCCTGTTGGTTGCATAGAATGAGTTATAGTGATGCTAATAGCATCGATCGTACGGCGTATACTGCGGTTTTTAACATTTTAATTAGCTCGCAAAAACAAATTCCTGGCACTGACGGTGTCACCATACAGTGGCGATTTTTAGCAGCGGATATGACATCACTTAGTGGGAGCTTGATGATTAGACAAAGAGTAAATATACTGCAAATTGTGTTAATAACTAGAGATACGTCTAGTCAAGTTTTTGTGTTTAATATTACAATAACAAAACCAACTTTTTTCCCTAGATAAAAGCACTGTAAAGCAAGTAAAACAAATATACACCACCAGAGGCTTTGGCTACTTTTTGTATCGAAGGACTTTGCGCCTCTCTGTAAACATCCTACGACCTAGCACTCAACATTAATGGCTACTCTCTATGTATCCGATCCGAGAGCGACTTTGCAGAATCGATCCGATCGAGCCATTGCACTCTATAAGCGTTCGTTTCGGTCCCAAGGAAGCACGCGTTCCTTTCACATTTAGCAGGCAGTGCGCATCGCCAGCTTGTGCAGGATCACCGAACGGCGGCAGCGCCAGACGGCGCCACGTTCCCATCAACAGCGCGTGCTCCTTGCTCGCCGTAACCAACCAGCACGCTAGGAGCGACGGGCCATGGTTAGCGGTAAGCAGTAGCGGTACGCGCTATGCTAAATGTGTCTGATATCTTGCGCAGGCTGTCACGCCATCGGAAGTATCTCGCGCTCGAGTTCGGATCAATTAGTAATGGAACGTCACTGATCAGTGTTCCCTTCTGCGCCGTCGACGTGACGATGAAGCATCGCTGGATCAGCTGGGCGTTCACATGGTTGTTGTAACCATGCAAACAGTGCTGCCAGCCTTGGCAAGAATGAATTACAGAGAACAAGCAACCATGAAGTGCAAACTTCTGCCATGTGCTCAGATAGGCTGTTTTAATTGGTCGCACTAAGTGTCATCATTGAGAGAGTGAAATGGGAATGGGAAGCTGCGCGAAAATTGAGTTGAGGGCAGCATTTTGTTTGCTTGTATTTTGAAATTTCTTCATTGAACAACTCCCATTCCTATGCATCGATTCTCGTAATTCTTTTTTAGTCAGCATCTGTGTGACATAAAGAATCTATCTAAAGTGTAACCAGCATCCGTTCAAGCGGTGTTTCGCAGCCCCTTTAATGTGGCATCATATCACACTTTACATTTAGCTTCCACATTTTGCGGACACGTTTTCGCCGACATAGCCTAGTAATGCTTTTGTATTAATAACCAGAATGATGACTGTATACTTGGGTAACCGTATCTTACAAATGATAACTCAATATTTCCAGATTTTTGTTCAATATCCCTTTAAGCTTGGAACCTTTGTAGCATTTCAGATGCATATGCAAGCAGTGCATCACAAAAAGTGAGCTAGCAGAATATTCAATTGAGCTAATCAGTCATAAGAATAAAGATAATGCCTTGGCAATAACTGAAAACCATTACACCAGTAATGAATGTCTATCAGGTCAAATTCGTTTGCAGTTTCATATAATAAACTGCACATCTCCAACCAAAAATGTTAACTCTAACCCAACGTTTCGAAGCCGACTCGGCTCCTTCATCAGGGGTGACTGAGGGCAGTAGCTAGCATCTTTTAAGTATGGAGGGGAGGGGGGTCCCCTCCCCCGCGCCTTTCACATCACAGCTGTTGTTCCTTTGACCCCCCCCTCCCCTCTATACTTAAGAGACGCTAGCTACTGCCCTCAGTCACCCTGATGAAGGAGCCGAGTCGGCTTCGAAACGTTGGGTTAAAGTTAAAATTTTTGGTTGGAGATGTGCAGTTTATTATAAGTCTTCAAACCCAACCAGACAGGCAAATCTGTCAAAATGTTTAGTTTTCAATCTTTTCAGTTTCATGCATGTTAAGTGTAGAAGAACCATAAGAACAGCATCAGCTCCTTCACACTGCCCTCAACTGCATCAACAGCACTTACTACTTAAAGAAAAGGCTATGATTCCTGATTTTTGAACAAACTGCTCACTACACCAAACTGACAGATGTGAAATTACTACTACTGGAAATTTCAGTCCACCTGATGTGGCGGATAATTTAAAATACTTAATTTCTTTATGGGAAGCTTGCCAGTCTGACAACCCTTGTCTTCTGGCTGCTGTTATTGACCAATACCCACTCCATACGAGCTGCTGCAGGTTGTGTATTGTGTTGGGGCGTCTACATGCTACGGTGATGGACGTTTGCAAAACTTTTTGGGCTGCAAATATAATTTCTTGCTTTTTTTTTCATGGAAAACACTGTAGACTCTCGATAATTTGAGCTCTAATGGAACCGAAAATTTGTTCAAGTTATGTGGAGTCTGAATTAACCTTTTCATATGCTATGTATTGTAGAGCTGCACACTGCCATAAGCCCCCTCTGTTGGCAAACGGGTATAACTGGGCATGATGTTGAGGTTGGTCAGTGCTGTCTATGTGACAGGGGGACAACTACAAAGAGCAGTGCACCAGCAAGGGACAATGGCAATAAAAGGCAGCAGGATGAGTGGGAAAGGGGGCAGTGCCGCAGCACTGGCCGGCTACGTTTTTTAGAATATCTCTGTCCCAGTTTTTTTGGCACTGTGGTTGATTGTCACCCTCATTTGAACCTCTCCTGCCAGTAAGTGTTTGTTCAAGCTTATTTTTTCCCTTCAGAGCATTAAAAGAGCACTGTTCTTGTTTCTGAAGCCTTCGTGTTTTTGCACGAGTGAGCCAGGAGTAATGGATCTGCCGTGCCCACGGAAGGTGTGCCCTTCAGTTTATAGCAAACTTGCAGCTTTATCAAGGAAATTGCTATAGCTAGCAGCAATTTTAACACAAAAGCATTTCTTGGCTCGTGAGTGGCATCACCGGAAGCTGTGGACAGGCGCTGTGGACAGAAGTTGTGGGTAGAGCTTGTCGGCACGAATTGAATAAAAGTGAAGTCGTAGAGCCATCATGCGTCGCCCACTGAAATCCCCCTCGCAATGTACGGCACTGGTTCAGCAGATGGCACGCGCGCAAGAGAGAGGAAGGATGCGCAGTAAGAGAAATGGTTTCGCATTACTGCACCTAAGCAGACTTAAGTGCACCCCTGGATTTTATTTTTGTTTCAGATGAATTTAACACCCTTCATATCGCAACTGGGTGCTTTTTTATGTTAGCTAGTGAACTAAACAAATAATCTGGCTCAAAACAGCAAGTCTAGCAGCATGTACCATCTGCTGCAAAACTGACTAAAATTTTGCTACAGTGACTGTACTCCGACAGAATCACATAAACAGATTTTGCATCTTGGAATACCTTCTAGCTTCACCTGCAACTTCGAAATTTTCTAGCATTGAGAGTTCCTATCTTTTGTCTGCACTTTCAAAAAAATGTGTAATCCCATGATCCCTCAACTGCTTATCTGACAAATCCTGGCACCTTGGGATCAGTAGCCGAACGGCAAAGCCACTGAGCCATTGCGGCAGGTCAACTGTGGTTGAAGCATGTATTCACTACATGCTTCAGCTGAGGCTGCAGTAAAAGCAGAGGTGAACGCACTCCAGAGAAAGCAAAAACCATTGTCCACTGGGAAGATGATGGCTGCTTTTTTGAGATAGCCATGGGGTCACATAATCAACTACTTGCAGAGAAGCAAAATAACAGGAGCATATTATACATAGGGTTCTTCGTTTTCAGGTTTTATATTTTTTAAAATTCGGGGGTAATAATCTGGTACTATTTTTCAACTTGGTAATAGGGAAAAAATTGAGTTTTTCATGGAAACATTCCGAAATTCGGGTTTTTTTTTGGGGTTAATTTTGTAAACTAATTTATTTGACTTTTTTTAATCGGAGGGTAACGATTAGGGTTATGCTTTAGGTTGGTAAATGGGGAAAAATTGGAGCTCTCAAGAAAATATTTTTTCGGTAGTTAATCATTACAGGCAGTAAAGAGCTTGGATCAGTTTTGGGACATGAAACATTTATTGACACGAGCTGGTCACTGACTTTTTACACATCCTTGTTAACATAAATAATGATCTGTATGCGCAGCATTTTGGTTTCCATATGGGACCTGTCCAGTCTTCGGATTTATCTCAGCTGAGAGAACGTTCTTTCAAAATCACAGCTGCCATTAGCTAAGCACAACAATGTCAATGCGGCATTTGCTAGCCCGAGGCAACGCACAGTTGCATCGTGCCAATAGTCTATGACCTCAGCACCTGTATTAGGGAGGCTTGATTCAAGCAAGTACTGGTTAAACTCCTCATGAAGCGAGTCTACACATTGGTCACGGAAATCAAGAGGGTCAGTAGTCATCAAACGATTGACTCAGCAGCCGCTTCTAGAATGAATCCAGTAGGGCTCCCAATTTCCATAATGTCAACGTCTTTGTCTGAGACGTTTTGTTTCAGAGTGCAGTAGCATTTTGTGGAGATTTTCACACAAGATGACGCCACGAGACCTATAGTCTAGACACTGTCTGTCAGCTGCCTCTCGCTTTGCGCGCCAACTGGGGCAAAGCAGTTCCACGGGCACAGTTGTTCCAGAAATCGGGGAAAAATCCCCGATTTTTTAGGACCATGTTTGGGGTGCAAAAACTGAGTAAAAACAGGTTCACCCAAAAAAGAAGAACCATAACTATATAATAATAAAGGACTGTCTGAGAGAAAAGCTCAAGAACAGAAAAAAATAAATGACAGCTCAGAATGGCACAGAAGGAGGAATTGCACTTTCAACATGACAATGTGTCAACCCACATATTAACCAATGCACTGACCACGCTACGAGAATTAGGCTTAAAATTGATTCCCAACTACTACTATTCTCAAAATTTGGCCTCGTATCATTTCTTCTTGTTGACAAACTCGAAAATCTGGCCCAAAAAGAAATTCAAGTCCAAAGAAGGGGCCATCACCCCCTCCAATGTGCACTTCACAGTCTCTGACAATGCCTACTTTTCTGACAGGATGAAAAAATTTTAATCTTGATGGGCCTTCTGTGTAGCCCTCAGCAGATTATACAGAAAAATAATATACGTTTCCCAAAGAAAAATGTCTAACCTGCATTTATACTAGACTTAGGAAACCATCCCCAGGAACAAAACCTGTTAGAAAAAGAAAAAAAAATGCTTCCTTCAAACTGAGCATTGTTTAATTAGGCATCATTTTACTTAACTACAAAAGAATGCCATCTCAAAAACAAACAAGAAAGGCCTACCTCAGGATAGCTGATGTATCCACCTCCCACTGTACCTTTTCCCAAAGTGAGGCATGAAACACCATGCCAAATTCGATGGCAAAGCTTCCACACTAAGCCATATGTCGGTATACCAACTATTATCTTTGCCTTTGGCATCCCTCTGGAGGACCAAAATTTAGCCGAAGATGCCTATGCAACAAAAAAAGCAAAGAAAAAAAAGAGGCTCTCTTGACAAGAAAGAATAACAAGAACCATGCATTCATTATTTTCAGACCACAATTTAAAAAAAATGCGACAGACATAAGACACTGGTCTTATCAGCATATGAAGAAGCACATTAGTTTTGTTAGGCAGAAGTGGTCTCCCAGATGCTATTACAAACCAATACATATCTTAAAATAAACAAAGAGTCAGGTACAAAGCATAGGTGTCAACCACTGTGGGAAAAAGTGCTGGCAGCATTCCCATACAACCAGGGTTTTAACGTACACTCCCGCTCCTAAAAAAGGAACATTTCTTGAATGCAAGCAATCACGACAGGAACAAGAGCTCCTTTAACTTACCAGTTGCAAAACTTCCCATAGGATCTATGTATTAAAAAAATGGGGGTCTGATTGGCCCAAAATGGACTGTTGCAACATATGCGGTCAATAATGTAAACCGTGACCAGATTACTAACATCGAAATGGTTGATAAACAGAAAACCGCCAGGCAGAGAATAAGCGATACAGAGAAAAATAAAAATATCATAGCACCATAGCTTAGTTATTTCTGAATTCAATGGTATAAGATTAAATGAAATTGCACCATAAAAACATAACTAAAACTTCTGAAAGGCTGGTCATATTGGCAAAAAACACAAAGTGGAGAAAATCGAATTTGAAGAGTGCATTTCAGCTATTCGCAGGCCATTGCAAAAGGGCTGTGAAAGCAGCAGAATGCGGATGTTCCAAAAGGACTTCACAACAGTGAGTAGTACCAGGATGTAGGGAAGAGCACTAGCTTTTGAACAATACCAAGATGGTGGCCATCAGGAAGGCAGTTGTGGGAAGCGATGATTGCGAAGTTTTGCCGCATTTCACTCCAAAATTGTCATTTTGGTGCCTTGGAGACATCAAATATATTGATTTTTTAGTAGCTGGAGGTTGAATTAGACCTTGAAACATTGTAGGCATGTACTTTAGAGTATATTGAACCTGAATATGCCATTTTCGAAAAAACGAAATTTTAGCCATTTTTTTCCATTTCAAAACCCGGATTTCCCCTTAAGTGATGAAACTTAAATATGTTATATTAAAATTAATGTTTGAAATGTCTTATTTTTTAAGAGCGCATCACAATTTTTGATGTAGTTCTCACCAGCAATGATTCACTTCTATGACTGGTGCGGTACTTTGTGTGTGCTGTTGTAGAATAAGAGCAGCTGTCCAGCGCCTACCCACCCAATAGCCTCTGCTTCATGCTATAGGTCCCCTGCCCATTTCCCAAGATGAAGGAACATACTGAGGGTGTGCTTTTTTCATTTTCATTCAATACACAGGTCACCAATGTAATGCACTGCTGGCATCCATCAGTCACTGCTCATTCTCCCATGACAACATGCAGAGACTGGTGCACCAATCATGGAAGTGACACTGGCAGGGGAACAACATTGCCATTGGCATTTTTACTGCTACCATAGTAAATATGTTATAACCTACGAGACTAAACTTACTGGATACCTCACATACATTGAATAGTGCCATTTACAGCAACATGCAACAGCAGCCTCTCAAGTGGACAAAATAAATATGCAGAATTAAACATATGCAAGAAAGCTATTAACCATATTCAGGGTTGCAAAGTAACCGATCTCTCTTCTTCTTCCATACAGTGGACTGTTATGCCCGGAGAAAGGATAATACCACTTGAAGAGGTGCAAATCATAAGTCATCAGGTTAATGAAGTCCACATATCTGAAATCAAATCACAATAATATATAAAAGCCAGTCTCCCATATGAACACTTCACTCTAATAAAGGTCATTAATTATAATATAATGCTTTATAGTGCTAACAAAAGCAACAATACCTAGGCAGGAACTCACTTCTCGTATACAAATATAAGGCTTGCATTTTTTCTTTTTTTCAGAATTGGGAGTAGGGGCAGCAAAATCTGGGCGCCATTTTGGATCAAATTCAGGTACAAAACTAGTTATTTGGCAAAAATTTCCATAGTTTGGGTTTTTTTCAGGTCGTTTTTAACAGCAAAAGACAATTTACTATAAGCACTCGCTTTTGTGCAGGACATAAAATGCCCTATTTTTGCTCAATATTTAACAAACAACATGGAAATGAGAAATTGCACAGAAAAAGCTGTTCAACAAATTAATTTGTTCTCATCTATTTCAATTATTTCCTCGTGTAAACTATCAATCTCCTACGCGGAACTTCGCGTGCATACAAGACCTTCCTGCCTGCCTTGTGCACTGTGAAAACAGTCTTTAAGCATAAGAGAGGCCATTTTAAATGGGCAAAAGCCCTGAAGCAGGATATTGTTAGCGTGGATAATTCTTGATACATGATGCTGAATAAATCCCTGGTCAGTACCCTTGTTTTGGCCTCTCAATTCTAAATGTTTCTTTTCCAACATATCCTCAAATTAAGCCTAGCCATAAATAAGCATTAAAAGAGGTTCACGATCACCAGTTGAATAAATGCTCCATCCTATCTTCCTCGTCCTTATTGTGTCGTCTTTGTGTGCACAAAAAAGAATACTGAGAATGCTCCTCTGGAATAAGCACAAGATATCCTCTAATTTTCGTGCAGTGTCTTGAACTTTGTTTGGGAAAACATATGTTCTTGAAGCCCCTTTCATATATATGTATATCTTAATGAGCCCCTCATTCCCTTGCCCTTTTGTGTACTCTAGAAAGGGCATTTTTGAGAAGAAATTGGGTATAAACAAATTTTTAAAACACATGTTCACGGTGCAAGAATCAAGAACAGTGTTTGGCCCAAAAATGAAGGGGTCTCTCTCTTTCTATATATATATATATATATATATAAACATTTATTGTGTAATGCATAATGAAAGCAGGCCAACACTGCATTCATAAGGTTAGTCGATGTTTTCATGAAAATTAAATCAGTTTCTGTTTGACATCAGACTAAGGTTGAGCAGCTGAGTTGTTGGATGTCTCAGCCACCAAGACCGCTTGCACCATGGTTCACTTTTAGAGGCCCAACCTTCACAGCATTCTCAGAAATGCAATACTGGAAATGAACGCACGGTAGAATTTAAAGAAATCCTTCTAAATGGCAAAAAGGAAAGCACCCGGCACTGTTCATGTGCATGGCTTTAGCCAAAAATGAATGAGATGTCTTGCCTGCACACAAAGAACCTGCACAGGTGTGGGGCACCTGCTACAGAGTCAGTCTATGCACTTACTGTAGTTTTTTTTTTTCTGATGGCACATGCCTAACCTGGCATTTATGTTTACTTTAACGAGGTCAACATAAGCACTAACAGTAAAAGAGAAGAGGCAGGGTACAGAATGCAACAATGCTGTAGCAATGACTATAGGTGGTTCTTTGATATAAGTCAACCTACAGTTAAAGAGTGATGTATATATCATATGAGCTTCAACTAAACTGCACTCGAGCACCAAGTTTGAAATAAGCATGCAGGAGCACCACTAATCTAAACAAGAAAACAGGCATGCCTGCAAACGAGATGGCATTCTGGACACCAGATGCGGCCGTGATGCGACGGTTAAATGTAATTCAGCCAAAGCTAGCTTGGTTTACCCCACTTTTGCTTTCAAAAAAGTTTGATTACAGCTGTAGGTTGCCCCTCCTTTCCTAGTTATAAAGAATATTTGTGGAAAGAATGTTTACCTTTATTTGAATATATATACAGCATGCAAGGATATGAACTCTAATGTAGCCTACTATATTTTACTTAATGCAGTTACTAACAATTCATGCAATGACCACAACTGCATGATTTGCGCACACCTAAGCACGCAACTAGTCATAAAATTACAGGAGTACCAACATGCAACTATAACATAATAGGTAAATTGGTTAAGAGGAAAGGAATGGTGCAGAAACTGGCTCACTCGCGGTGAACACCTCAAGCACCTGAGGAAAGGGATGGAGGGTGTGAAAGAAGGAAGAGAGGAAGAGGCGCACTGGGAGGGCCCCCAATTGGCAGCCATAAACAGTGGACTGCTGGGCTAGGTGGCCTACCCACATGCTCCAAGAAGATTCAGTTAATAAAGATGTTTTCAATCAACCCAGAATAATTTCGACCATCTTAGGTTCTTCATGTGCACTGACATCGCACATCACATGGACGCCTTTCGCGTTTTGCCTCCTTTGAAATGCAGCTGCTGCAGCCATGAAGAGAGACAACTCCGGGTTTTCATTGTTCATTGTTAATTTTTAACTGAAAAATATGTGAATCACACCAGCAGACCTGCAACAGCTTTACACATCAATCACATCACTTGCTTACTAAATATGTTAATCTTTCAAGGCATTCTCTTTTAGTTTATTACACTCTACATTACCTCCATTCTTCAAAACTAGACAGAACACCTTTCTGTTATAATTGTGTGGCATGACGCAAAACATAATGTACACTTACTTAAACACTGTCCTGCACTGAGGAGAGCAAAGTCGATATATGGTGGGCTGCTGAGGTTAAAGAAGCAAGAGCTGGAACAAATTTCCTTGAGACACAGACACAGCAGTGGTGTGCTGTGGTGCTCACACACACGTGCACACCTTTAAATTCCAAGACAAATGCATTGGCTACAAGACCTTGGTTTTTTACATAACTCTGATACTTTAACTTATGTAGCTGGGTGTACACACAACTGGGTGTATACATGCAACAAAGAACTTTTCCAATGCACTGCCCACCATTTTTCTCAAACACTGGGCGTCAGCAGAAAGAAAAACGAGATTTGGATCACGGTGCACTTCGCCTCACGAAGGCAACTGAAGTGGTGCAAGAAAAAATATTCTTACCTCTCAATCTCTGGAACATCATAGGAGGCTTTCACAAGCACAGACTGGGCAGCAACTGCTGCAGACAGAATGAGTGACTGTCGTCCCGAAGCCTTTGCCTCATCGTCGAATGCAGTTCGCAATTTCTAAAAAAAAGTCAACCATTACCATTATGTTTAGTCTAAACTAAGCACCCATTCCGACATGAATACCTGCAAAAGTCTGGTGAAATGGGCCTTGCCATTACGAATATCCATGGGAAACTCCCAGTCAACGTCAATGCCATCTAAATTGTTTCCCCTCAGGGTTTCGACAACAGAGGCGACGAATCTGTTAAACAAAAAATCGCGACTTGTTTTGCATCGGCGCACTTAAGTCATTGAAAAACTCACATGACAATTACACACCTGTCCGTATTTGAGGGGTCGGCCACCATGTCGTGAAAAGACTGCGAATGGGCCCCGCCGCCAACTGACAACATGACTTTCAAATGAGGATTCTTCGCTTTGAGGCCCGCAACGGCACGGTAGGACGGCTCCCCGTCCGTGGACCCTTTGCTGAGGATGCGGTCCTCGACATCGGCGAAGCCCAAAATAAGATGCGTGCACAAGCTGGTGTCAATATCATCCGGCTTAAGACTGGACTTATCCCAGCTGTAGTAAGACACGATCAGAACACCTGCAACAGGCACGAAGGCGACGGTATCAATCAAGCATATATCGGAGTTTCTCCAAAACGGAGTTTCTCCAACACGGAGTTTCACCAACACGGCGTTTCTCCAACAGGGAGCTTCTCCAACAGGGAGCTTCTCCAACACGGAGTTTCTACTAGGCACAAATCAAGGATATCAGAGTCGCAGCAGGCAGTTGTCATTCCCCAACCTAAAAACTATGGCACTGTAAATACTTGGCTCGTCTGCATTCACAACAATGTCGTTTCGAAAAACCGCGCAACTACCGCTAACAAAAAGTAAACACAGGCGCGCCAAAAACATACTTTGGTTTTGGTTAGACGTGGGCGTCATCGCTTGCTGGTTGCAAGAACTGCGGGTCCTCACTGAGTAGTGTACTTCAACGACTTCACAGCTCCCACTCGCAGTGCACTTTCACATTTCTTCAACACAAGTCAATAACACCAGATGCGCAACAGCATGCAGTTCGATTGTACCGTAATACGTATGGTCTCATATAGTTAGCAAAGGCGGAGCTGAAGCCACTGGAGCTCTCCACTCCAGCAGCAGCAGCAGCGCGGTCGACATCAGCCACGCCCATAAAAGAATACAAGTAACAAAAGTACGCCTACACAGATGTGAAGCAGTTATAACACATTACGTTCAGAATTCTGGTTATGGTGAGGTTTTTGATAAGAAACTACCACATGAAGCTAGAAAAACTATGGCATGAAGCTACAACTCTGTCATGTGACCTGCGGCCCTAGCATCACCATCATCAGCAGTGCGCGCGTCGTCTGCTACTCCCTGCTTGAAAAGCGTCAATCGGCAAACGGCGATTCCCGTGCGCGCAAAAATGTATTAAAGGAATAAAAACGTAGTTTTTGCCTTGATCTCTTCAATTACATACACAAGGCAGTTTCGTAGTATTGAAAACAACAATCTTACCCGGGCACGTTAAATACGCGTTGGCAAACAGCTCCTGACCGCGTACGAGATACGCATTCAAGAAAATAGACCTACTTTCAAACGCTATCACTTTATTAAAAAGGCTGTTGCGATTGACATTCTCATTATATTTCTATCTTGACATGTTAAAGAGGCGAGGGCTACTGAACTAAAGGGAGCATTGGCTTCAAATTAAAAAAAAAAAGGCGACACTCTGCGGGTTTTCATTTTTTTTAAAATCATTTTCCTAAGTTTCAGTCGCATAAAATTGATTTACAGCGAACTGGTGAAGATTAGCCGGCTTCAGAGATTTAAGAACGCACATCGTTTTTATCGCTGACACTCAAAAATTTCCCCGCCTCAACCGCTGGCTCGTTTGCGGTGAAACTGCAGACAGAGCTTGCGTATTATGGTAACTTTTGTATCGTAGGAAGTTTGACAGTGGTACTTACTTAGTTCAGGCGCACATGATGCGAAAACGTAAGCGTCTACGAGAGATCGGCGAGCCAAAACCTGCAGACGACGCTTTTTCGCTGAAGGGCGGCTGTGGCGCCATCTGTTTTGGTCAGTGGAAACCGTCACGACAAGGCCGCCGAGGCGAGCATTGCAAACAATATTCTTTAAAAGGTAAAACCTCTTTAAATCATTTGTTCTGATATTTTTCCGCTTAATTATAATAATAATAATAATTGGTTTTTTGGGGAAAGGAAATGGCGCAATATCTGTCTCATATATCGTTGGACACCTGAACCGCGCCGTAAGGGAAGGGATAAAGGAGGGAGTGAAAGAAGAAAGGATAATAGGTTCCGAAGTGGAGGGCTCCGGAATAATTTCGACCACCTGGGGATCTTTAACGTGCGCTGACATCGCACAGCACACGGGCGCCTTAGCGTTTTTCCTCCGCTTAATTAGTCGAAAATGTTGTAAGCGCTTCAGTAGAAGCAGACGAAACCACAGGAACGGCTTATTCAAACGGCCCGCGCTCCTTGCAACGCTCTCCTCGACGGCCTTGTCGTGACGCTTTGCGCTACCGCAAACAGATGGCGCCACTGCCGCCCTTCAGCGAAAAAGCGTCGTCTGCGGGTTTTGGTTGCCGATCTCTACGTAGACGATTATGTTTTCGCATCATGCACGGCTCAACTAAGTAAGTACCGTTGTCAAACTTCCTACGATACAAAAGTTACCATAATACGCAAGCTCTGTGTGCAGTTTCATCGCAAATGAGCCAGTGGTTGAGGCGGGGGAACTTTTGAAAGTCTTCACGATAAAAACGCACAATACTGTATAACGTATTCCGATAGGGGATTTTGCTTGTAGAACTTAATTTTAGTGCTGCATATATAGCTGTGCGCAAACAGTATATACTGCTCGTTTGCTTCACATAAAACGCAAGGTGGGCTCTCCTTATCTTAAATATTACGTAGTACTGCCCACAGATTGTAGTCAATTAATTTACACACTATGATAACCCTGCAATAAGCGCGCCGCTGATGCGATCGCCTAGCTGCTTGCATGGGAAACGCTTCGCGTAGGACCGGCACTTTCCGCTAATTGTATCTGCTTGTCATCGGTATGTGATTTTAAAGCGTTTTAGCTAAAAATACGTTCGGACATTACTTGAATTAATGAAAACAACTAGATTTGTTGTCCTGCGCAGTCAACGCCGACGGCTGCTGCGGCGGCTGCCTTCAACACATATGCTGTGCAGTCGTCGCTTTGAAGGCACTACATATGGCCAAAACTACGCTTGACAGCTATTTTCAGGCGCTAAAACACGCGAATTCGCTCTCCGCAATCGCGGAAATCACACACACGAATCCTACGTACTCGCTATCGTCACGAAAGGGGCCGGCGGTCGTCGGCCGAAATTCAAGCATCTGGCGCAAGTTCCCACCTGATTAGTAAGAAAGTGTGACGATATGAAATGCAGCCGCTCGTTTCGCTTTTTTAGATAAGGATAAAGTACACAAGCGCAGTTTTTCGGGCCGTCTATATTCACCGGGCGTGGAGCAATTTCGCTTGGTCGGGCGCACAAAGCGCCAGTCGACGGCGACGAGCGGCACTGATATATATAATAGGTTCTATGCGCAGGCACCGAATGAATTAAAGCACATCGCTGGTGCACGCACATCGATCGCGTATGTCGCCGTGGCTAGCATCAGATACAATAAGTTTTAAAATTCTTAAGTTTATATAGAATGTCATATCAACTATACAGTATTGTGCGTTTTTATCGCTGACACTTTCAAAAATTTCCCCGCCTCTACCGCTGGCTCGTTTGCGGTGAAACTGCACACAGAGCTTGCGTATTATGGTAACTTTTGTATCGTAGCAAGTTTGACAATGGTACTTACTTAGTTCAGGCGCGCATGATGCGAAAACGTAAGCGTCTACGAGAGATCGGCGAGCCAAAACCCGCAGACGACGCTTTTTCGCTGAGAACCGGCAGTGGCGCCATCTGTTTTCGGCAGCGGAAAGCGTCCCGACTAGGCCGCCGAGGCGAGCGTTGCAAGGAGCGCGGGCCCTTTGAATATGCCGTTCGGCATTTGCGTCTGCTTCAACTGAAGCGCTTACAACGTTTTCGGCTAATTGAGCGGAAAAATATCAAAACAACTGATTTAAAGAGGCGAGCCCGCGCTCCTTGCAACGCTCGCCTCGGCGGCCTAGTCGGGACGCTTTTTGCTGCCGAAAACAGATGGCGCTACTCTCGGTTTTCAGCGAAAAAGCGTCGTCTGCGGGTTTTGGCTCGCCGATTTCTCGTAGACGCTTACGTTTTCGCATCATGTGCGCCTGAACTAAGTAAGTACCATTGTCAAACTTGCTACGATACAAAAGTTACCATAATACGCAAGCTCTGTGTGCAGTTTCACCGCAAATGAGCCAGCGGTTGAGGCGGGGAAATTTTTGAATGTGCCAGCGATAAAAACGCACAATACTGTATAGTCCGGCCCCACCTCTCACTGCCAGTTAATTCCCACTAAGTTCACTCTTTACACTACTGCGATACGGGGTCGTTGGTCGTGCTGGCATCGTCGTCGGTCTAGCTTGACAGATCAGTGCGTCAGCGATGGCATTTGCATACCGACCAGCACCGATCGCCGTCCCATCGGCCTCATATATGGGGGACTACTGCTACTTCAATCGTCCGCGGAAGTACAGGGGACAATTAAGAGACCTCGCTGCGCACATTGCAGCAAAAAGAGCAGACGACGTTGCTCCGTGTTTGCCCTGGTGACGTCACGATACAGCGGTCGCACCGACCGTACGCGCGGCATTTTTGCAGCAGATGATAGCGTTGTCGGTTATATGACGTTACTCAGGCTGGCCGTTCCTGCCAGGGGGAGGGGCTCAAGGCCGATAACTTCTAATTACAACTTTTAGCCCGCGTAGAGTCCTACTATACGGCTCTACGCGGGCTAGAAGTTGTAATTAGAAGTTATCGGCCTTGAGTATAAGTAAAAAAGTATACTTTTTAAAGTATGCATAACGACGTGGCTAGTATATAGCTGCAACGTAGAAGCACGTACGATTTGTTCGTAAACCATGTCAAGATCTCTTTAATGAAGTAGCTGCAAGAATATATTACATGACACCATGGATTTAAGTTCCTCATAAACTGTGTGTATTCTAGTGCTTTGTTGTTCTTGTTGATGCTGGCTACTCTTAAAGCTGCATGAATTCTCTATGGTGAGATCTGCGTGCTTAATTCGGCAGGGCGACACACATTTTAGTGCAGGTTGCACATGCATGTTTTCTTAATTATTGGATGTGCTTAACATTCAGGCATTATTACTTTAACACTTTGTAGTTTTTCGGAAAGATTAGAAAGTTAAGGACATTACACAAACAGTTTACCCGAAGAAATGCTTGTGCTATCAGGATACAGTTCCAACAGCTACTGGCCCAGCAGCAAGGACAAGTCGCGCCCGGTTCTGCAGCGGTGGCACTCCTGTTGCTCCTGTAGTGTCGACACCAGAGGGCCGCTCTCAGTGCCTGGCATGGTGGAAGTTTTTTGGTGCGAAAGCATTGCTTCATGCACTAGCAAAGTTGAAAAACCCGAGGTATGTGTGAAGCCTCAACCTAATGCGGTTGCCTTTGAGGCGGTGTTGCCTTCATTGTGCTTTCGCACGTCCTACTCGATTTAACTACGTGAAAATAATTCGTTTTTTGGGGAAAGGAAATGGCGCAGTATCTGTCTCATATATCATTGGACACCTGAACCACGCGACGTAAGGGAAGGGATAAAGGAGGGAGTGATCGAAAGAAGAAAGGAAGAGGTGCCGTAGTGGAGGGCTCCGGAATAATTTCGACCACCTGGGGATCTTTGACGTGCACCGACATGGCACAGCACACGGGCGCCTTACCGTTTTTCCTCCATAAAAACGCAGCCGCCGCGGTCGGGTACGAACCCGGGAACTCCAGATCAGAAGTCGAACGCTCTAACCACTGAGCCATCGCGGCGGGAACGTTAAAACACCACCATTTTTTCCCTCCTTGATGCCAAGAGTGTTTGGTCAGGTGGCGCCCCCCATGCAGAACGATAATTGAGGCTCGGAACACGAGAGGGGTGTCTCTTATACCCCTGTCACACGGGCATTTCGAGGGCCCTCGAACCGATCGTCTATCGATTCAAAGGCGATCGAGCGCTGCCACACGGGCAGTTTCAATGGCGATCGAGTCAATAGTCTATCGAGTCAACGGAGTTGCGCAGAACTCCATCGAGATTTCGAGGGCCTTCGAGCGCTGCCCAAGGTTGCTAGCGTTACTTCGAGCGGCGCCAAGCACACTTTCGTACACGACACATTCACGGTGCAAAAGCATGAACAAACATTATTCGCATAAAATATATAGCAAGCAGCCTGTAAAATTATTTTAAAATTATATTGGACTGGTTTTAAGCGCATTAAGCGCATTCATTTTGCGTTGCAGTCTTTGCGTGGCTTGCGTACTTAACGTTGACAACATGGCGGCACCCTGCCCGCCCGCTTCACAGCGATAACAGCTTCGTCGCTAATCCCTCAAAGCAATATCGTGTTCTAAGCTGTTGTATTCGCCTTCGTTTTGCCCATTCTTACTCTCGCATAAAGTTTCAAGAGAAAAATAGCTCTTGTTTTTCAGATATCATGGCGATTTCCCCGGTCTTAAGCCTGACGAAGCAGCGCTCCGACGCAGTTGGACTGGCTTGGTTTTGGCTCGTCTTGTATTAAAATGGCTACAGCAGTGTATGCATATGTACGTCGCGTACGTGCAACTAAAAGGGTTTTTAACGACTTTCGCGTATGCCTGTATTTCAGCATTTAGTATACATTTATCAACTATTTTTGTTATTTTTGCAAAATCCAAAGTAGCGATTGTGGCGCCACTCATCTGTGGCGTAAGACACGAGAACCATTTCAATGGCCATTGAGATTTGCCGTGTAGCAGCGGCGAGTTCGATGGCGATTGAGAATCTCGAAGACCCTCGACTCGAGGGTGATTGAAACTGGCCGTGTGACAGGGGTATTACTTTTAACAGCGGTAACTCGATCCCGTTCTGCAGAAAATCCGGCGTCGTCACGTCAGCGTCAAAAACGGAAAACAAGGTGGCCCACCGTTCACATTACCTTGCGACATTACAACCAGCCCATCGGATTATGAGCAAACTGTCATTGCAGGTGGCAGTCAAATTAGGGGTGGCGCGAGCAACCTGGGGCTCACTCACAAGCCACGGCTGTGTTTGAAACAGCCACCTGCCGGGGCAGTGCAGCAGCGCTTAACCACCGCACCTGCTAAGAGTAGTAAACCAGAGAATGACTAATTCCGCATATATGGGCATGTATGCGACAGAGGAGTACTTGCGCGGGAGGGATATCTCCTGCCACTGCATTGTACTCTTGAAAGATCTAAACTAATTTTTGGGGTGCACCTTTTCTTATTGTTTGTAATTATGCCTCGGGATGCGTATACATAATTGCCACGTGGTATCCGTCTACTAACCTGCCGTGGTGGCTCAGTGGTTAGGGCACTCGGCTACTGATCCTGAGCACCCGGGTTCGAACCCGACTGTGCCGGCAGCATTTCGATGGAGGCGAAACGCAAAGGCGCCCGTGTGCTGAGTGATGTCAGTGCACGTTAAAGATCCCCAGGTGGTCGAAATTATTCCGGAGCCGTCCACAATGGCACCTCCATCACTCATTTACCCCTTCCCTTACGGCGCAGGTCAGGTGTCCGCCGAGGTGAGAGACCGATATTGCGCAATTTTCCTTTGCCCAAAAACCTATTTCAGTTTCAATTTTACTTGCCTAAGACCACTAAATAATTTAAAATCCAATTTCTCTCTCAAGCTGTTTTCATTTGTTTTTGTTTCAACAGACGAACGATGGCTCCAACACGAGACATGAAAAAATGTATACTATAATCACTGCTTTGTTGCTTTCACTAAAACTCTAAAGCCAGCCTGCCTCACGAGCCGGAATGACATTGGGTAAAGAAGCAGCAATTATATTGCAGTTTTTACATGTCTCACAAACATCGACGTAAAGAGCTGTTAAAACCGAAACAGCAAGAGAGAAAAATTCAATTATTATTATTTGTCCTAAACGAATATCACGTGGTGATCCATGTATAGTAATGTCTTGCACACCACTGCAAAGAAAACGTGCCACCAAAATTAGGCCTCTATACTCCTTTAAGGGCAGGCTAAGTGTTATATGCGACGGCAAAAGAAAGCGTATCTGTCTCTACGAAGCGATACACAAAGAGAACCCTACAAAGAAGAAAAAAAAACCATTGCAAACTTACCAAGGGCACAGAAAGGAAGCCTCTACATTGCCGCTGCCTCTTCTTCCTTTGAGTGTCCTTGTGAAGTTTGCACTGTTTTCCTTTGTGATGAATAACCAACTATAGCTCGAAATGTTATTCGAGAACCCTAGGCCGCTGAAGGGCTATCTTAAAGTGTCCCCTTAATGCTCGCGATAGCTGGTATGTATAACATATGGGCATCTCTATTCTGCAGTTCTAAAAAGTGACCACATTAAAAATGTTAAATGTGAATTTAATGTTAATTTTGAAGTTTTAAAGAAATGCATCCGGGCTAGTGCCACAGCTTCTGCAAGCAACGTTGAAGAAGACAGTTGGAATCAAATGGAGTTTAATTGGTTTCAGGTTTTTTTTTTCTACAGGGATAAATAGTCTGTGCAATTTGCACATGCCACCCTATGCTGCAAGCAAAAAGACCACTTCCGAAGCTATCAGAGGCTCACCTATCAGAACTTTTAAAACACAAGGTGAAGCTAATGGGCAACGGAGAGGTTTAGAATGCTTCCGCAAACAATCTAGTAGTAATGCTAATACACACGAGTTTCCGAATGAATATTTCTGCTTCACACTAGACACTTTTAAAGGGACCCTGAAATGATTTCGATGGGCATATTTTAGTGCAATACACCTGTAGAGGTGGTCTCTGCGGGTATTAGTCAAATTTGACATATCTGCATGGACCCTATAATTTAGAAATAATTTTAAAAAATTGCTGCTCGCAATAGAGTCACTGGATCCAGTGACTAGCTCGCAAAAGTGACTAGCTCGCGACCGATAAGGGCGACACCTCACCGCGGTGTCCCCCACACCAATGTAGTGCACTGTCTGGGGAGCCCAGAATGTGTGTTCTGCTGGCAATATCCATACCCATTTTTGAGTGCCTGGTAGGAATCCTTCATGTTTGAAAAGGCACTCGACTGCGAGAAAACGTGTTCGTTGCCAAATTTTGGGAATTATGGTTACAAAAAAGGCCACCTACAATTTCTTTCTAACTTTCAAAAATTATGCTTCAGAACATGCTTAATTGCACTCACAAAATTATGTTTCATTATTTTTGTACAGACCAACACCGTGTTTACAAAGAGGGGGGTTCGCGGCAGGCAGATTGGACTCTGGGTGAAAAGTAGGCTTAACGCTCATAGAAGCAAAAGTTTTCAAAGCAGCTCTCCGATTTCGTAGTGCACCTATACATATTATGTTGTCCCTTCGTGAAGAACCAAATTCATCGTAGAACAGGTTCTGTAAGTATGAAGAGTCATTTCAAAGACTATGTATTTTTAGAACACCGCGAAACATGTGCACGGGAGTTTCCTGCTGCCGGGAGTACGAAGCGGTTGTGTGACCCATTAAAACACATAAGCAGAGCTTACCAAATCATATTTCATCGAACACAGCACACATGGAGGCGTTAACAGTTGGCAGGTGCTTTGAACAAGTGCGAGTACGCTTTGTCATTTCGGAGCTTTTTAAAATGCCATGATAAACGCGCGTTACGAAGCCTGTCCACATACCCCCAAGAGGTGCTCTATCCACTGGGTGCTTCCCTGAATCGCGCAAACTTTAAGTTTGACATTTTTTATATTTATTTATTTATACACAGTACCTACAGCACCCTCATTGGGGCATTATTGTAGGGGGAGCCACGCATGCCACATTCGCTCACAAATAATTCTGTTCAAACGATACCAAGGTTTATATTGAGGACAGCCCTTAAACAGCACGATAAACGAACTGCGCACTGCAGCAGATGACTAGCACCGTGAATACAAACATAGGTGATGTTGGTGGACGCCGGAGAGTAAAGCCCCTCAATCAGAGCTGTGAGTGCGTAAAGGGTAATAGGCGGGTAGCAACACAGCAAAGTGGGCGAGTTGGTATTACATCTTAAGGTACGAAACAGCGCAACTAACACGAAGGACCAGAAAAAGCGCGTCCGTGTATCCTTCTTTTTCTGGTCCTTCGTGTTAGTTGCGCTGTTTCGTACCTTAATAGGCGGGTACCAGTCTGGGTATTCCCAGGGAGGACAATGGGCACGGTGCTGAGAAAGAGACGAAAAGCGGACAAAATGGTCAGCAGGTTTTGCTAACACTTACCAGAATGCCTTCATTGCCATTTTTGTTTCACACAGAATATAACAGGATACTTGCGAGAGCTAAATCTGAAATACGGTAGAGCCCTGACCTAGCAATGTTCAGGCATATGGACAAGTCTCCCTCAACAGCTCCGGTGATATGTTCACCTGGAGACAGAGCCAGGATAATACTCCATCCACCATGGTAGTTTTTGGTTCTTCTGGTTACTTCTTCAATAAAAAAAAAGAATAACTACATTTGTGCAACAAACCTTGCACACAAGGTTGCTAACCCGGATGGCGTGCAGCCAGAGTAAAAGGCTGAAAATCACTCATAACATAGAAAAATTTATTCTAGGATGAAATGCTAGGACAGTGACAGTCAAGATTGTTAAAGTTTACACTAACTTGTTCTTTAATGGTAGCAAAAATGGGTAAGCAGTAAAACTGAACATAAGGCTTATAAATAATATCACAAAATTGCACAAACAGATACATAATTTGCAACTGTCTGTTGTAATGAATGCTCTAGCATCACGGTATGCATCTGAATGTCTTCCCTTCAGCACTGTTGCATGCATGACATGTGAAGCCGGTGTTGTGGATGATGGGAGGTTTCCTTCATGGACGGGTCAAAACTCTTCTGGCAAACAAACAAGTGCCAAAATGAAATGTCATACACAGCCGCTTTGTCACTGTCAATTTGCCAGTGAATAATGATGACAAATTTTTTGCATGGCTTTAAAACACTAGCAATGCAAGCTTTGAATTAAAGCACGAAATGTAAAATCCTAAGCATTCCTGCTATACCAATACTGTTTATGAGAACAGCAACGTTCGCTTTTTAACTTATGTGAGACCTTCTGTTTCAGTCACGAGTGATTCGACAGCAGACAAAAAGAATGTGACACCTTCTAGATACCAAGTGTCATGAACACTAACCTCATACTACGTGTATGAAGCAACAACATTGTACATGTACGCACACAAAAGAATGGGAAAAGGGGCTCTGCCAGAGAATAAAATTCAGGCACCCATGTGAGAGGTTCCAGCCTGTTAACTTTGAACCAAGAACTTTGTGGCCCACAGCTTGAGAACACACAAAAAGGAAGGGAATGAAAAACTGATACTACTGCTAACTGCTCGGATGAAGAGCGCAAAAGTAAGAGCATGTGTCACTTTCACAAGCCCGAGTTTTTTTTTTCTTTTTCTCTGATGGCAATACAATGGACCTCCCAGAGACATGATGACCTGCAAGCTCCTCTATACAGCTTGCATATCTGATGAATGCAAAGTATGGTCATGTCTACAGTGACAATAGAATGATACACTAATGGTGATTAAACAGAGGAAAAAGGCAATGGTCACTAGGACGCACTGAAACACCACCATCGTCACCACAACAGTGAACAACAACAAACGAGGGAACAACAAACATCACCAGACACTGGAAAAAAGTGTTTTCACGACTTGAGCACTGATGTACCATGATGAAAAACACCTGAAAAACTCGCGAACAGCCACCCAATGCTACTCCTGTCCAGCCGCTGCATCAAAAGTTGCATGTTACAGGCAACTGTTGTTTCAGTAACATGGTGGCCATGGTGATGGCGACAATGACACTAGTAGGCCACACTTCAAGAAAGGCAACGCCGAGTAAATCGACATGGAGTGCAGCAACTCTGCTCTTGAATGAGCAGAGTCCTGAAGTATGACAGAAACATGTGCACAGCCCGTGCAGAAGCTCCACACAGACACACACGAGCAGCCAGGCTGGCCACCATTCTGCATTCAAACACAGGAAGAAAAACACAGTGGCATGCACCCATATCAGCCCTGCTTCTTGCCTGGCTCTGCAGAAGCTGCCACATATTAGGAGCTGCCTTAAGAACTATCGTGACACTGTCCTGTAGTATGTGTTAGCTAAAGATGAAACAAAACAGTATTAGCATTTTAGGAAGCAACAACATACAAGTACAACAAACTAAGAATTACAGTTGCACACAGACAACACAACTACCTATGTTTTCTTTTGAGCAAAATGGCAAACAAAATTAAACTCAGACAATGTCACCTATCATTTTTTTAATAAATGGCCAAAACATCAAGCTTCAAGCATATCATGAGATGACATGCACATAAACATTGCATGTGAGAAAAAAAATATAGATATAGCAAAAATATAGAGCACCGGACAAGGGCTGAGCAATAAAGACCGCTACTACATCAGCCAGTACACATTTAGGCCAACAGCTTTTGGGATGTGCCTACATCTGCAGCCAGTGCCAACCTTGGTTGTGCCCAAGCTAGCACCACAGCATTTTTTTTGCAGCTACATTCAAAAACCAAACCATTAGCAACGCAGCTCCCACTGTCTGCTGCTGAGGGTGTTAAGACTTCCATAGAGATGTGTCCAGAGCAAGGAAAAACCCCTGTGGCCCACTGGTACACTTTTCAGACAAATGCTACTGGGGCAGACCTGTCGGCAATTGTTTCATTCACACACACATGCGCACACACAACACACACAGGGACACACACATAGTGGGAGTATGCAATAAATTAACAATGTTACATCTGCTATGAGTTGCAGAGGCATTCACACAAACAACAAGGTCCCTCAGACCAAAGATGATCAGCTCCCAAACCACCCCCACGGAAACTTTTATCGGCACTGTCCAAGGCTGGTGTAGGCAAATACTCAAGAAGAGCTTACCCCTCAGTCATACACATCATTGCTATATGCAATATGCAGAGACACCAATGACAAAGAGAATGAGAGAGAGACTCAAGAAAAGAAAACACAAAAGGAACACTGGTAAGAAATGAGTTTGTTACAGCCATCAATTGCGTGCACCTAAAAGGCCATGATGGCGTCAGATGGGGGGACTTGACGACACCATGTTATTGATGCGTTGCCAGAGATCTTTTTTGCAAGACTTGGAGCGCCGCAGGCTGTGCAGTAATTCTGTGAACTGCACCATGCCACCAGGAGTTAGCATAAAAGCTGCACGGGCGCTGCGGAGGGTGTTGATGAATTCATCGTATTCAACAGAGGTGATGTGGTACATCTTGGTGTGGGTGCAGGCGATGAACCTGCAGAGGTGACACGTACAAAAGGACCATATAATGCCACTGTCACGGAAGAAAGGGGGAAGGTGGCAGGAATGTCTTAAATAACTGATAAAAAGTTAAGAGAAAACCTTAACAACGAACTACTTCCACATCAGAAATAACAAAAAAAATGCGCAATATTTAAACACTGAATCTAATAACAAGCAAGTCTTACGAAGAAAAGATTCGCTCAATGGCTTTGGCCAGCGTCCTCCCAGTTCTCACTGCTGTTACCCATGTTCAATGACCGATATCTTTCTAAAACGTACAGACAGTCATTTCCGAGGGCAGTCATTTAGCAAATGAATGCACAAGAGCGAAATGAAGACTGTCCTTGAAACAAGAACTTAAAGGGACACTAATATCAAACTAAGCAAGACAGATCGACATTTTTCTGTGTGGAACTGGTGGCTGCGTTGTTGAGAAAATCGCAAATGAAAGTCCCAAATCATTTCCACATTCAAACTGACTGCATTGAGGATTTCTATGATTTATTTTCTTTTTATTATTTATTACGGTAACTACAAATTGCCCATAGGCACTGTTGTAGGGGGATGTCACAGAAAGGAAAAACGCGAACAGTGGTTAAATGAGCAAAGGATCACATAACTAAAGCATAAAAACACAACAAGAACGAAATTTATACAATAAAACAAACAATAGAGAATCAAGTTTCGAGACACGCAAAGAAAAGTATTCATTTCTATGATGGATTTGCAATGGAGCTCTCCGACTAATCAGAGGTGCAACTTCCAAAAATTGGAAATGTGTGAGGAAACCGAAAACCGAATGTCCGCTGTCACTGCGCAGTGACACATATTTACTATAATGTGATGCCATCCAATCAGTCTGTAGAAAGCCTCAGATCGCTGACCAGTTTCGAAAAAAAAAAGAGAAGACTTCTTTGGGTGAGCAATTGCGGCCATCTTCAGTGAGGAAAATACAGATTACTACTACATGCGAGGACGAAAGGCTGGAGTAGGATGAACAAATTTCAGAGTTGTGGTGGGAGGGTCACATACAGTATTTACAAGATTGTAAGTCTACCTATTTTTTAAAATTAATCCAAAGTGGAGGGATAGACTTATAATCTAAATCAAAGCATGGTACCACATAAAAAGGCGAGACAAATGAGATATCAGGGGTGCTACAGCATGGTCAGAATTTTATGTTTGCTTATGGCTCTACCCAGCAGATATTTGGCTATTCTGCGAGCTTTCTCAGAAGGATTTTTTCATTTTTTTAATTTTAAACTGCGTACTCGGCACTCAAGGGAGTCTCGATAGATGGAAGGGCCACTGCTCCAATCACGGCGGCACCGCCACTCGGCACAGCAGCGCTTCCGGGGAGCGTCGGTAGCTGATGGATGAGCAGACGCCGCTCACGCATAGATTCTCTATGGCTCTGTTTGATGTATTTAACAACTACCGGCTAAGTTTTACCAGTTTTTGATGTAGTGCTTTGTAAATTGTCATTTGTGCTCAGGGTCCAATAAGCGTCCGGCACTCGATCACGGTTATAGTATTCAAGATGGCTGTCATTCTTTACGCCGAAGAACAACTGCACGCCAGGCCACAAGTTCGTCTCGGATACAGGTGTGGCGGCTGCAGCGAGGCAAAATTTTCAGCTGTTCCATGTGATGCCGTGGTGTGGGATTTTGCGGAGCGACAACATTACAATGACTTGCTGTGGGACTACAGCAGCGATTACGACGGCAGCTCTAGTGAGGACGATGGCACAAGTGTGGATGAGTATTCCAGTGACTAATAGATTTTTATTTTGGAATGCACCCACGGGCACACCCTTTATTTCCCCGACATGTGATATAAAGGGGGAGGGGAGTCGAATTACATTTGAGTTCACTTACAACTGTTTAAATACGGTACGCTGCCTTGAAAAGCTTCCTTCCAGGCATCCATTCATCAGTGGAATAAGCTTTCCACTTCCCTCCCCTTTTTAAACTGTGCTTTGTGCACAGGTCGTCACGATAATTTCAGATAACACATGTATCCTTTAGCTTACTGGATTTGTAGCAGCTTGCGTTACATTACACTTGTCAAGAGAACTGTGGCAGTTCTCCAATGGAATGAGCTTTCAGTATATTCTCTCGAATTGATATTAAATGGTCGAAATGCCCACTGAAGCAAATTTGCAACAAACCATAAATCAGAAAATTATTCAACAAGAAGCGTTTAAAGCATCTGGTTTCAACACAGGCAATCTGCTTTTGAGCATTAACTTTTGTAGTGCCACGCGGTTGGCAGTTACAGAAGCAAAAGCAGAGGACTGCTGCGTTTTTCACGTAGAGGCGCTGACGGCGCTGGAGCACTGCGCATTGTATCAACTGCATTCGCTCGTTCCTATAGTAGATATTCCTCTCATATCAGTTTGTGTTTTATAGTAATAAAAATTTCGCGTTCTTCAGCCAAATTTCAAGTAACTCATCACAAGCTAACAGACAGTTAGTGTCGAGAGTTCATTATATCAACGCCAACCGTCACAACACCTTTGTCACATGGAGTTCAAAAATACACGTGCTTCAATTGGAGCACTGTTGAGGAATTGAGAAGCAACATTGAGGAATTTGTAACATGGATGTTCATTACACCTAGGTTTAACTGTATCCAGGTTTAACTTAACAGTGCTACCAGAGAGAACTTACCATTGTTAAACACGAAACTACATCTGGAAAGCATAGAAATATACCATTTTACATACTCACATTTGCTGGCACTTCTGGATGAGCGGTGTGAGGACATGAGATCGAATTGGCATAGACAGTGATGCCGAGCTGGAGCGTGATAAGTGATGGGCCGTGTCCGTGACAATATCATACAAGATGAAGGGGCTGGCAACACTGTTCACTGTACAAATGCAAAACTCTTGCAAGTAGGAGGTACCTGCACAATGAAAAAAACAACAAAACAACAACAACATCTATAAAATACAGACAACCGGTATGTCTAAGCTCACATCTGTCCTGTCGGTAGAAATTTACATTTGAATCAAGATAATGTGTGTTGCATAACCTACAAAGTACCATATTTACTTGCATATTATGCACACTTTTTTTTCTTCAAACTAGGGCTTCAAAAAGGAGGCATGCAAATTATGTGGATATTTTGCAAACATGTTCTGAAAGACTCTACAAAGGTCATAGTGCGCAATTCATATTGTATATTCAAGTTAACTCTACAAGTGTAACTATAGGTCGACACACACCCCTCCACCTCGTGCCCCGCCCTACATTATATAGTTCCCCCCAACATGGCATCACGGCACGTACACAGCTCAAAGCAATAAATGTGTGAAGATACAATAGCGAAACAAGCAGTAACAGAGGCAAACGGAGACAAAAGGTGATTAATGAGCTTTTACTGTACTGGTAACAGGATTAGACTAGGGTTGTGCGAATATACTAACGGTTTGTATTTCGCCTTCCCTTTGAGTTCGATATATATCTGGGTTCGACTATACTAAGTTCGCTCATCGTGGGCCACCTGCCATTGGCTACTGACAAAAGGCGCTCGCCATTTCTGCTTGCACAAATCCTTCTAATGCTAATGCAACGCATTAGAAAATATTTCACCGCATGAAAGGGGAATGCGTAATCAGGGCTCCACTGTAGCAGGAAAAATTTTATGTTAAAATGCCAGTCCCATGTAAGGGCCACACCCTGTCAAAAACCGCAAAAAAAGAAAGCCTGGCCCTTACATGAATATATACCATAACCAAGTACAAGGAATGTAAAATTAAGTGAGTGAAACAAATATGGCAGCATAGAAGCATTCCTTCCTATACAGTTAAGTTCTGATTGCAAGTTTTTGAAGAAACAAGCATGCAACCAAATAACAAAATGAGTATTGCCAACCACTAACAACAGAGAACAAGAGAACAGCTTGCCTAGTTTCTTGGCAACTCCTAGAAGCCACTTGACATCTTCTCCGTAAGGCGGGTTACGTGCATACTTGGCTTGAGGCCTGTCATCATGCACTCTGCGAGCCAGAGTCTCCATGGCGAGCAGTCCCACGCGATATGAGGACAGGAGGTAGTTTAGCTGAGTCTGATTCAACTGGAAAAAATAGACAACACAATGAACGGTTTCAAATGTCATGAAAATTCACCCTCTAGGCCTTCTTCACACAGCTCTGTCTAACACTGCTGCTACAGAAAATGCAGATGTAGAATTTAGCCACTCTGCATTTCTCGACTGACAATTAATGACTCCACATGCACCATTTGACAAATGCATCAAGTAAATTCACAGCACCAAACTAAAAACATTGGCAATTTTTTATTGTTAACCTCATCACCATCATCAGCCTGACTATGCCTACTGCATCACAAATGCGGGTGAACCTATGACTATGAATCATATAAAGATTGGCTGGCACATGTATAGTATAGTCGTGGTTTCACGCAAAACATAGCGATAAAGTACTCATGAAGCCCTAATAACACACACACCCAGAAAACAATTTTTATAAAATGCCTACATAAGCTGAGCATGTTCAGCAAGGGCACCAATTATAAGCTTTAGTTCATGCACATCAAGTGATTGTTGAAAACAATACAAAAGCTGCAGAGTGTAGAGATCAGAACAGTAATGTTATAATGTTGGCCCAACACTCAACACCTTCCTGCATTCTCTCATCCCCAAGAAAGACTGGCACCTGGTTCAGAACTATTCATTAGTTTTTTAAATGCCCTGACAAAATAACCTTATAGGCTCTAGAAATAGTTTTTGATGTCAGATAAGCCACACCATAAATGTTTCTTCCTTTAAGAATTCATACCTCTGTGTAAAATCATAATGGACACCACTACATTATGCTGCAGATCAATGATTGGGGAAAAATGGTTTGGTATGGGGTTTAATATCCTAAAGTAACTCAGGCTATGAGGGACGCTGTAATGGAGGGCTCCGGATAATTTCTACCACCTGGAGTTCTTTAATGTGCACTGACATCGCACAGTACACGGACTTCCAGCATTTCGCCATTCGAAATGTGACCGCCGGAATTAAACCCATGCCTTTCGGGTACCATAACCACTGAGCCACCACGACAGCGAATGGGGAAAAATGATCCCTGTAATTCCCTGAGGTTGATTGCAAAATAATACCCAACCAAACACTATTAGTCCTGATAGTAAGCCTGAAATAGAGGCAGAGTGCCTCACACAAACCTTGAGATTCAGACCAGTCTGCCAAAGGAGGCCTCACCTGGTGTGTCTGTCCAACTTGAGCAGCTGCCGGTGGTGGTGGGGGTGCAGGAGGTGGAGGGGCCATAGGCAGCACTGCCCGCGCCATTGGCGTCACGTGCACGCCTATCATCTGATGGGTGTAGGCAGGGGGTGGGGCCTGGGGAGGTGCACCATGCCGGCTGGCAGCCGCGTAAAACTGAGCATGGCTGGGAAGTGGAGGGTAGTGGTAGGTGGGTGGCCCCTGGAGGTAGGCGGGGTGCTGAGTCACAAGCAAGTGTGAGTGGTGGAAGGTTGGCAGGCCACTAAGGTAGGGGTAGTGTGGTGTCCGGTATGGTAGAGTGTACTGTAATGGCGGGACCATGGGTAGCTGAGGTGCCGGGGTGCTGCCTAGTCCTTCCATGACAAATGGTGCTGCTACGTCAGGCAGCCCGTTCCCTTCCAAAGACTGTGCTGCCAAGTTGGGGGGAGAGCTTCCACGAGGTGCTGCTTCCCCTCCAGAGGCAGGAGCATCTCCTGAACCTTGAGTGGTTTCTTCATACAGCTCAAACCTGGATGCAGACAGGAAAGGATAGCTGTAGACTGAAGTATTCTTAAATTTTCATATTATGAAGAAATAAATGTCAAATGTGAAGCGCAACATTTTTTTTGCTTGCAGTTCTGTTGAAATGACCGTGCTTAAGAGGACCGAACAATGAATTTTAAAGGGGCTCTGAAAGGGGCTCTAATAAAGTTGCAGTATGGCTGGGATGTTAAAGTGTGCCTCTACACGAATACTGTCCAGCAAAAAATTTTCTAATGCGCTTTGTAGAAGCCGAATTATCTGTAGTAAAAAATTTGAATTTCAGTGTCTTCGCGGCTTTCCCTCTCCTCTCGCTACTTTTTGCACGCTGGAAGGTCGCCACTCCTCCGCCGGCCCCCCTCCGGGAGCGAAGCTTCCTGACCCGCCGGAGCTAAGCGGCTTATTGGCCGCGGCCTTGGTAGCTGCCTGACGTCTGAAAAGAATCTAACCAGTAACCACCTCTCAACATGTATACGTAGATGCGAGCGACGGAGGGGGGTGCGAGCATGTAAATGTCGCTGGGAAGGTCTCGTCAACTTTCGCACGTGAATGTGGGCCCTCTGCTGCGATTCAGAGAGTTGATGTGCTCTCCTCGGAAGCTGTTTCAGAGCCCCTTTAAGGGCCAAAATTTTTTTGGAAGAACGGAAAGCTTGCTGTCTAAGGTGTTGAATTCCGCTACAGTTTTGTTAGAAATTCTGTAGGAAATTTTAAGCAAAAATTTTCAATCAGTGCATGAGTCCATTTTTATGCATCTCAATGCTAGAAACCATGATCAACGAGCACGATGGCAATTGCACACTGGCAAAAGTATGTTTATGAGGGTTAACATCAGAAAGCGACCAGGCTATGAGGGAGTTGTAGTGAAAGGCTCTGGAAATTTCTACCACCTGGGGTTATTCAATAACATGCACTGACATCGCACAGCACACGGGCCCCTAGCATTTTGCCTCCATCAAAATTCGACCGCCGCAGCCGGGATCGAGCCCGCGTCTTTCGGGTCAGCAGCCGAGCGCCATAACCACCGAGCCACCACGGCGGCTCACTATGCAATTCTGTTCAGACTCAATAACTGCTGTACCACTGGGCCACTGTGGTGACCACATTGGCAAAACTGCTGTGCCAAAAAACTAATATAAATCTCACCCGCCGGACAGTAATAAAATATTTTTAGAATACAGTGGTGCCAAATTTGGCTTCCACACTCAAAGCTGTTATGGAACAGTGATGTATGCCTCGTCGACGAAATTTTTAGTAGACTGTGACTGCCGCTCCATCCAAGAAATTCAACACTGTAGCGCTATCTAATTACAAAAACTAAAAGTGCATGGTTGACGATGCGAAGGGAGCGTTACTTTTCATCGAAGGGCGCACTGGAGAGAGTAACTATAATAAAACTGACGAATGCACCTGAAATTTCGAAAACAAACACTGTGCACTTAAACAAATACGCAATAATTTACCGAGATGTAGTCACGTGGTGGGCTACACTGATAATGGAGAGTTTCACAGCAAGATTGCTTTTTATGCATTTTCAATGAAAAATTAAAATTCTAAATCCTTTTTTTTTTGATACTGCAGTGCTACATTCTAACAATATGAGGTACAATTTTTTTAATTTCTGCCATAACGTCATCACACGTTTTGGTCAATGGTCGGTCCCTTTAAGAAGGGGGGCACGGCTTAAATGACGAAAAAAATTGAATTAAAAAAAAAACGCCAAATATTGTATCTATAAGGTCTTTTCAATTATGTCCTGACATGAGGTAGAAAAAAACTGGTTGAAAGCTCTGTGAAAATGCCAGTTTTCTCAATAAGTGTTTTTAATGTGACTGGCCTGCTTACAGCATGACAATAGTGTCATGAATTTTCATGCGGTTTGTTGCATTTTGCTCCTTGATAAATTCTTTATGCCGTGATGCTTATGCCGTGATAGGACAAATGGAACACAGAAATGCTGCTGCTCAAGCACTAGCAGGGGAAAAAAAAAGCCGATGATAAACGCACCATCTGCGAGCCACGTCGAAAAGAACCTCGGGGTAAACGCCGCCTCCCTTGGCAGCTGACTCCACGGCCAAGCATGCGCGCTCAAGCACTACAGGTGACTGTTCCTTGCACTGGAGTAGGGCTCGCTGTATCTCGTTAGGGTTGAGAGCATGTGCGTGTGGTAGGCAGGAAAGAGCCAGCTGGGCGGCTGCCCGCACCATGGCAGGATCCCGGCCTCGTGATGCTTTATCAGCCAGGGATGCCACTTCTGGAGGAGTCAGGTGGCCTTCCCATGTGTCCATCAGAAACATTAATGCACTGCTGCCAATCTCCATGGCTTGCCCTGGAACATGACGCAATTATGTTCAATATTTTATGCTGCCGCCACTAATATAGTAGACTTTTATTAAGACAAATTCTCAGATAAGACAATGTCAGAACGTTTGGTTGGTTTCTCAGAGACACCACGAAAAAAAAAAAAAAAAACTCCGCTTAGGATGAACTGTTCAACGTGTCTCTCGGTTAAAGGGATCAACAAACTGAATTTTAAGGACAATTTAGTTGAGTGCAATGGAGAACTGATATGTAAGGTGCCCAATTCTGCAATGGTTTTGTTATAAATGCTGTAAAAGATTTTTCCTGAGAATTTTTTAATCAATGCATGTGATGCTAGAAACGTTCAGTGAGCACTATAGTGATTGCATGCTGACAAAAGTGACTTCAACTAAAAACTAATATAGACTCAGCTACCAGGCAATACCTAATTACAGTTTTAGTATAATGTAGCGTTCATTTTGGAAATACAGTTTTCCCGAAATTATATTGACCCTGCACCTCACTGTTCAGCTCGCCTAGATCATGCACATATAGTCCAGCCTTTTTTTCACTGGTCCACTGGTGTCTGCAATAAATAAATGGAACACATTGCCAGTAAGCATTGTCAGCCATACTCATTCATAGCCTTTTCAAACAGCTCTGGTACTACCGTTTTCGAAGATAGGTAACATGTCATGGTGCTGCGAATGCTGTTATATTTTTTATAGTAAATTTGAGCTTTGTTAGTTGTTCTGTTGTGCCTTATGCTAGTTCCGAGTGATACTAGAGCTTGCTTTCGGTGCCGGCCTGTTCGCACATTTCTCGATTTCTTCCTCTGCGCCCTACTGTTGAGCGAGTTTGTTTATTGGATCTCTGTACCATGTTATTGTGTTGCCGCTTTCTTCAAAAATCGCACGTTTTATGCCTTTAGGGTAAATAAATTTGAGTTTCCACAACCAAAGCTGCTGCAGCACAGTGATGTACGCCTCACCAATAGTTTCGATGGACTGTGCTTCACAGTTTGAACCAAGAACTTCAGTACACTGTGCTGCCATCTATAGTCCATCTCAGTAGTTCCTTGCAGCACTACCAAAGCTGCGATGAGTGCACAGGCGACATTCTGACGCTACAGAATGTAGTGCCAATATAAAATGGGAACATGAGATAGCATGCTTCATACTGTACATCTGGTAAAGGCTATTTCAAATTGAGCCATTACTGTACAGTCGCGTTACGTACGCTATTTTCCGAGTTAAGCGAGTCTGGCTCTTGAGTACACTAAAAAATTGTTTCCAAAAAGGCGGTGCCCTTTGAATCAGGACCCCTCGCTTCGGACTGGATTTAACGTTGTTCACTGGCCATAAACGATGTACCGGGCTTTCATTTCATCGCATCTTGCCTATAAAAAAAATGTATGAGCAATAAATTTGCTTTCTTTTTATTTAGAGCGACGATTCTAGCGCTTCTAGGTTTAAAGAGGAGTGTTGATTCATTGACAAAAATGGTTCCTGTGTTAACAACCAGATGGTGCCACTAGGCTGAGCTCAACATTGCTCCGTCTGCATACGCCAAACTAAATGTGCGAATGTGACAAATGGCGTAACATCCCGCGAAGTGCTTGCGTTTAGTGTACGCTTATTATGGCAAATAGCGTTGATTAATGTTCTTTTTCTAACCATATCTGTGTACACCGCGAGCAGATGACATACAGACAACGAGGTGCGGAAAATTCAATAAAAACGCTCTCCCGATTGGCTGAGGCGGTCTCTACCTTCCATAGTGCTGCAAGGAACTTATAAGATGGAGCATAGTAACAGAAGCTCAACACTATTGACCCTGCGTGGCTTTTTATCGAATGATGCATTGGAGAGATTGTAAACTATAACCAAATATGACAAACATATTACATTATATGACGCCTGGATTATAAGGCGGTTTCATGCGGTCCCCTGAAAGTCGTATAATTGAGGTTCTACTGTATTAGTTTTGATAGCAAATGTAGCGGGCACGTTTATTACGCCAATACTTTCATTGTCACAGATTTCCAAAGTACCAAAAAAAAATTGCGCCACGGCGCTGATTTCAAAAACGGCCAGACCGAAGCCGACAGAATTTTGAAAACAAACGTTCATAAACTAGCCAGTCTAATCTGTCAAACGTTCTGGCCCGATTTCATGACAATGAACCTTCAGCTTCAACAAAATTTTTTGCAGGTCCCGTAAATTTCACAGAAGCAGGGTTCAACTGTAACTATATTGTTTTTATGTAACAGATATTTGGATGCACCTTGAATGCTGAAGTGTATTGTGGGGCATATCTGATAAGACGAACAAATTCTCAAGGTTCCTTCAAGTTTGTCTCAAGGGAGTCTACTGCAATAATTGTTGCGACATCTGTCACTAGACACATTGTTCACACATGATAGTGTGCCTCCACTACATGAGGGTGGGGCAAGTGTGCACAACCGAGTGGGCTTGGCTGAGCTGGCTACCTTAACAGGAGGCTACTGACAGGGAAAATGTGGAGTGCAGTAAAATGTCAAGTGTGGATGGTTGTAATAAGACTACCATTAAACAATTTTTCTAAATGTAGAAGGGATCCTGCAATTATTTTGCATGAGTGTGATTCTTCTACACATAACCATTACAGGCTCTCAGTAGCACAGGGCAAATCTAATTGGCAATGAATGGGAAAAGCTTTTGCCCTATTGTGGATGTAACCTGGCTGCAGAGCCTCCTTACATCCTGGTCATTTCTTATGAGGCCAGGTAACAGAGCCTCTAGCTGGCTGCTAATAGTGACTAGTTAGGGTCTCCACTCCATTTTGCCTAATTTCCCAATCTATGAAGCTACTGACTCCAGAACGACAAAACAGAAATGAACTTGCCTGTGATCCAAGAGACATGCGAAGAGTAGGTGCGAGACAACCAGTTCGGGGAGACTGCATTGTGTAAGCCCAAGGCATAGAGGCCAATCTGAAAGGCGCACATATGCAGTGCTCGATGGGGGCCCCTGTGGTTCTGGCTGGCCGAGGGCTGGGTGAACAAAACCGCCGTGCTCGAGTTGCCACCGGCCTTGGTCAGCACAGTCTTGGCTAGCTCAAACATGAAGTGGGCCGAGGCCTCGCTCGGCTGGTTGGGCAGGCTCGGGCAGGCTCCTCGCTTGCCCTTCAGGCGGCTTGGCGGTGGGGGCTTTTGCGGGGCTGCAGCCACAGCAGCAGGTGCCCGGGTCCCAGTGCCAGCCCCAGGTAGGGCCCCACCACCACTTGCCAGGAAACGCGACGGCGCTCCCCCCACAGATGCAGGCAGGCTTGGTGGCGGGCTGTCCGCTGGCAGCACGCACAGGCTGCACACACATGCACTATCCCTATGAGAGATTATCAATGGGAATTTTACAGAAATTTAAACAAGGCTCATCTCCTAGAGAATAACTTTCCTTTCACACCACAATTTAGCTAGACACTAAGCAAAAGCCAAAACTGTGTCAGCATGGCACTCCGCAGTTCAAAATACATACCCTAAGCTAATGTCCCATTTAGCAAAACAAAAGCACTGCTGAAAAAGTAACACAGATGAGGAAAAAAAAGCAACTCCTTATAAACTTGAACTCTCAAATCCCAATTCTGCAGTCTTTCATGTACACTGAGCTCCATATCAATATCATACATTTTTTATTGTTGCTGCTTGTCTCAAGAAGTGCGAGATGAAATTTGGATAGATTGAAGTCAGGCCTCTGAGAATGTGAAAATGTCCTGCTATCCAGTGGTTTACTCAGCCCACAGGGCATATTTCAAAGCAACTATCAAGTCTGCACAAGCATGCTGCAATGCGTGTCACTTGCCACCCCTCCACATTTGTCTCTAATTTAAGTTTCTGGTGCTGTGCAAACAACTTACCAATTTTACTCGCGTAATCCTGGCACTTTTTTTCCCTGAAAATCAACGCGAAGTTTGGGGGTGCGATAATTATGCGGGGAAAATTTTCAAGCAAATGTTTCGGAGTGTTAAATGCAAAGATGAATGGGTGCAAGATCAGGATTGTGTGGTCCGCAATTGTAAATATAACGAAAACATTACTTTCAAGCGTAACTTACCTTCGTTATGAAAGTACAGGGTGAACGTAAGCTCAAGCTGCTAAACCACTTCATTTGCCGTGCGCAACCTCCCCGTCACTACTCGCGTTGCCTACGTCCTGCAGGCAATTCTACTCTTCATCAGAGTCTGTGTCGACACTGGAATCGAAGGTTTCTTCACCTTCCGATGCTTCTTCGTCGTCCCACACCAGGTGGTCCTCAGTCGCATCCAGGGCGTTCGAAATTCCTGTTTTCTTAAAGCTTGTGGCCACCATGTTTACATCAATCATCCCCCATACCCTGCTGCACAGCAGCTCCACGGACGGTCTTTTGATCTTGCCGCCCGGCGTCAGAGCATGTTCACCTTCGGCCATCCATTCTGCGCACAGCCTCCGGACGTCATCTTTAAATGCCTTGTTCAAAGATACGTCAAGAGGTTGTAGCATTGATGTGAGGCCGCCGGGTATAACAGCCAGGTCCGTGCGCAGTTCCTTGAACTTCGACCGAACCGACTCTTGAAGATGGCCCTGAAAGCTATCAAGCACGAGGAGCGACGGAAAAAGAAGCGCTCCCGGTCGCCGCCCCCACACAGTCTTCACCCAGTCCACCATAAGGTCCGCGGTCATCCACCCCTTTTCTTGGACATGCACGTGTATACCAGGGGGGAGCTTTCCTTTCGGGAGGGTCTTCCGCTTGAAAATGACGTACGGTGGGAGCTTCCACCTGTCCGCCGTCACGCCTAGCATGACCGTGCACCTCTGTTTTTCGGCACCTGTAGTCCTGACGTGCACAGTCCGAGCGCCTGTCTGTTCGACTGTCCTGCTGCTGGGCATATCGAAATTCAGCGGAGTTTGGTCCGCGTTCCCTATCTGGGAGAGCAAGAAGTTTTTCCCCTACCGGATCCTGATAACGAATCGATGGAAGTCCACTATTTTCTCTTCATAGGCTGCGGGCAGGCGCTGGCAAAGTGTCGTTCGCCTCCTGAGCGAGAGTCCATTGCGCCGCATAAATCGTGTGGCCCACCCGTTACTAGCGCGGAAGTCATGCACCGGGATGCCCTTTTTTCTTGCGATTACGAGCGCCTGGTTCCGTATCAATCGACACAGCACACCCATCCGCTCGTCGAGCCTTGATATATTCCAGTAAAGAGGATTCGACGGCAGGAAATTTCCCAGTCTTCGGTCCACGGAAGGCCCGGCGCGTCTTACCAGTCGTCTTGAGTTCGTCGTGCTGCCGTCTCCAATACCGGACGCAAAACTCGTTGACGCCGAAGTGTCTGCTGGCGGCGCGGTTGCCATGTTCCAACGCATACTCAATGGCTTTTAGCTTAAAAGCAGCTATGTAGCTTGCGTAGTGCCCCATGGCAAAGCGGCACAAAGAGCACGGTGCAACACGCAAACAAGGCAAACGAGGCCTACGAGACACCGGAGAGCTGGAGCCACCTTCGCAAAATGGCGTAGCGGTGGTGAGTGGATGAGCGGTAGCGGCGGTGGCAGCGGATGATAGCACAGTACCGCCGCCTAGTAGCACGCGCGTCCAACTATGGCAGTTAGTTGTGGCCGCAGTCAATAGATGGCGATCGCTACGACAAGCAGACGGCTCGCGGCAGTAATTTTGGGGGTGCGATGATTATGCGGGAAAAAAAAAATTTTCCAATTTTTGATAGCCAATGTGGGGGGTGCGAGCATTATGCGAGTAAATACGGTACATCTTTTAAGATGATCCAGAGTTCATGAGGACACCCTCTATCTACAGCCTGTCGTGATACACCCCGTCCACGCCACTAATGAGGCAAGAAATGCCTTCTCATTAAATGTCACAAATCCGCCTCCATGAAAAAAAAAAAGCATTTCATATTACCAATCCTCAAAAACGGTGTGCAGTGGTTATCTGAACGAATCTGGTGACAAAACGGTTATTTCGCGCATTTGATTTTCGTAGGTGGCCAAGAACACACTTGCAACGGGGCAACATTTTTAAGTGCAGTGAATTGACGTCAGCGATCTGTTCAACGTTTCTTGTAACTGAACCAGTCAAATACTACTACGTAATTAGAGCGAGATTGTGAGCTACCTCGCGGGTGTCACTATTAGCTCCATCTGATACGTTCGCATTGGATTCCAAGCTACGAGATAAAACCTTCCAATCCTGTCAGCTTGGCTCTGGAGCGTGTGCAACCAGCACCGTCGCGGAAAAACTATGCATCCTGATCGGGATCAGCGGCCAGCATATTTGGTCTACACTGACCCATCGCACTCGCAATGCTCTCCCTTGAAGAGGAAGAAACAAACCTGCATCCTCGCCAACTCTCAAGGTGTTTATGGTTTATGGTTTATGGGGGTATAACGTCCCAAAGCGACTCAAGCTATGAGGAATGCCGTAGTGAAGGGCTCCGGAAATTTCGACCACCTGGGGTTCTTTTACGCGCACTGACGTCGCAGCACACGGGCCTCTAGAATTTCAATCTCCATCGAAGTTCGACTCTCAAATTGTCTGCCGCAATTACGGCAGATGAAATATATCCGCCCGTGCACATCATGTCCTCTAAAGCAGAGGGCACCAGCCAGCCAATGTCATTTCCACACATGGTCACCACTACCTACACGGAATCCAGCGCCCGCGCTATCAACCGAGCTTATGCTAACCGAGTCCCGCACGACGGTTGCATAAGATCAAAACCAGTGTTCGAGCACTACTGCGCAATCCTTCAACACCATCCGGTAAACCAACGTACGTAACCCTCGCCACACAAACAACAGACGCGGATTTGAGGAAGCGGTTGAAAACTGCTCTGAACCAACCCCTAGCGCGGTCTCAGCCAACCCAGCTCACAGCAAAGCCGTACAGAGCAATGTAGTGAAGGTCCCTCCGCAGAGGGGGCAGAAAAATGTTCCCTCCCACGCACTATTCACTCCCTCGTTAAGCCATTCCCTGAAGCCGCGATTGACGTGCCCACAGAGATTTGAGTCAGTTGCTGCGCCTTCCTTTTAATCAGAATTTTATTTTATCTTGGCATAGGCCAGCAATAGGGGACGCTGCATGACAACTCGCGGTTATGTGTTTTGTTCTGTTGTTATTTCCAGATGCGTTCATAAACGAGGTCAACTAAAAGCTATACGCAGGTCAAATAAGTCGATGCTACCTGTGAATAGTTCACTCATTTTACACGACTGTGCAGATGAATTCAGGCAGAGCTTTCGAAGCCTAATCAGTCTCTCAAAGGTTGTTCAGAAGGATGGCCTGAAGTGCGCTGAGTTTTAGGGAGACGTTTTTGGGAACAGTTGCATTTTTGATAGCCAATGTGGGGGGGTGCAAGCATTACGCGAGTGCGAGCATTATGAGAGTAAATACGGTATACGTGCAACCTCCACTCGTAGCTATGCAGCTTGTGGAATTCAGGGTGAAGATGTGATACGAGGATCTTATCCAAGGAGACTGCTGGGTAGACCGTGACGGGCGAAAAGCACAAGGAAATGGGCGCCCGACTTTTAGAGATCAGGGATTCTTGAGCTTTATGGCTTCCGGGATGCTTTGCTTTTGTCCGCTCCCATAAACACATGAAAAAAAAAGTACAGCACCAGCCCTTTCCCGATGCAATAAACCTCTTAGTCCTTTTATACACGAAATCAATCAAATAGGTAGAAAAGGTTGATTATACAGAAACTAGACGAAAAGGCCCACATTAGTGCAAAAGGCATATTTGCATGTCTTTAAACAGGGTTGAAGCATGGTGTACTGATGTGGAAAAGGTGAACATGAACAGCAGAATCTCGGTGATACGAATTCGTAAAATTCCCCCGCCAAAATGCATTGTGTACAAAATTCGGATGTTCCGAACACTTTTCCGCGTCGCGTAGGGTGATACGAACTTCGGTACCGCGACCGTCGAGCCGCCAACGGCGCAGCGTGCGCCAGTGCCGGTTTGGGATTCCGCAGCAGCAGGGAGGCTGACGAGGCAAGCGAAACTTTCTCTCGGTCTAGTTTTTGGGGGCGGCCTCTTCGCCTTTTTCTTTCTACTTCGTTGTTGCCCAAGGCTAGCGCCGCTGCTTATTTGTCCGTTCACCCTGCGAACCAGCCAACCCAACCGGTCGGGTGCGATTTGTCCTCTCCACATTTCTCCCGGCCCTGCGAGCCCGTTTTGCCGGTCTTTCCTCCCACAACCCCTTCGCCCCTCCCCTGGTCCCCAAGAGTGATGCCCAAAAGGTGTATCCAGACGATGAACCACGGACCTGTTTTGGCCCGCGGACTAGCTGTCACGTAGGGTTTCGCTTCCGGTCTACGAGGTCCGCGGGCCGGATCGCGGGAGAAATGCGACAGCATTTTTTCTGGTGGCGGACCACGGACTTTTTAGCCTACTCGCACACATCAAGTCTGGCAACTACACCACATTGCTCTTTCCCGACTCGGTGCTCCCGGCAGTCGAGGGGACACCAGCGAAAGTAGTTTTGCTTCCACTGTTAACATGTCAATGTAGTCGGACGATGCTACGTTTTACTTTTAGCCTTAGTACAGCTTTACGGTCCGTTCATAATTGGGCATTCGGTGGCGAGAGCGAGCGAAATTAGTCGTAACGTCAGTGCTCGCAACGTACACAGATATGGTTAGAAAAGAACTGACGCTGTCTACGTGCCATAAGCGTATGCACTCTCATGTACACTAAATGCAGGTATTTTTCGATACGTTACAGCATTTCTCACATTTTCCACCTTTAGTTCAGCGTATGCAAACACAGACGGAAGGATACGCTCAGTCTTGTAGCGCCATCTAGTTGTTAGGACGGGTAACTATTTCTGTCAACAAAGGTACGCTCAGCTTAAGCCTAGAAGGGGCACAATCATCAAATAAAAAATAAAGCAAATATTTCACTCATACGCCTTCTTATAGGCGAGGTGAGACCAAGCGAGAAATGGGTGCACCATTTATTGCCAGTGAACACAACAAAAAAGGCAGTAACAACGATGAATCCAGTCTGAAGCGAGCAGTCCTGCTTGGAAGCGTGCCGCCATATTTGCCACCGTGGGAATGCTACTTCCTCCTCACCACAGCAGAAATCTGTCCCGTACCGATCAAGCTTTCCGCTGGGTATTTAGGTGGAATCTGCTGCGGCCGCGGATTCAGTTTGTTCTCGCCGCCGAATGTTGAAGCGTGAGACGGGCGTTCCTGCAGGCTGATCAAAGAGGCTTGGCCCGCCTTGTCGTCTGCTCTTTTTGTCTGTCGTGTGGACGCTGTCGCTGGCCAGACCTGGCCGGGCCACACACGGTCGACCCCACGTGACCGGTCCGCGGGCCAGCTCATGGCCCGCCGCCTGGATACACCTAAAGGGCCAACAAGCGTCGGGACCAGTATCCCCCTCCCCAGAATAATTCATAGTACCAACCACCAACCCTTTCCGCAACAGCCAGCGTGCAGATCGTCACACCAGCAGCAGTTCCTGCTTCTTTGTTCCCTCGTGCGTGACGACTATGGAAGTGCAGCATGTTGTTTGCGTGTGTCGTTTTAAGAACATTGACCGCGTCAGCCCAAAAGGTACTGCAACCATTACGATGTCGCGAAAGCGGAAGGCGCTGTCCTTGAAGACCAAACACTGGATATTTTAAAGAAGGTGGACGAAGAGCCGAAGAAAAGGCGCATTGACATGGCCAAGGAATTAGGCCTGCCAATTTCTACGCTGTCCATGATCGTCGGTCAGTGCGACCAATTTACGCAGAATGTGAAGCACTTTCACGTAAACTCCAAAGAAGCGAAGACTGCTCACCATGTAAAGTTAGAAAAAGTTCTCCTAACATGGTTTAAAGAGGTCACCGCGGCCGGCGTCAATGTTCACGGAAAAGTTCTGCGTGAGAAGGCTGCGGACATCGCACTCGCGCTTGGAATTGAAAATTTTCTGGCCTCTGGTGGCTGGATTCACCAATTTAAGGCACGGCATGACCTCTCCTACAAAACCGTTTGCGGCGAAGAGAAAAAGGTTGACACCTCCGTCGTTGAAGACTGGATGGCAACCACGCTGCAGTCTTTCATCGCGGGATATGATGCTCGCGATGTTTTTAACATTGACGAGGTGGGGCTATTTTACAATCTTCAGCCCGAAAAGAGTCTCTGCTTCAAGGGCGAAGCCTGCCAGGGAGGACAAAAAGTAAGCAGCGTATGATGGTTTTGTTTTGCTGCTGGACCAGTGTGCGGCGCATCCAAAGCACATAACTCTACAGAGCATCAGAGTGGTATTCCTGCCCCCGAACGCTACTAGTCATTTGCAGCCACTGGATGCTGGCATTATCAGAAACGTAAAGCACCAATTCAAAGGTTTGTTGGTGTGCCGCCTTCTTGCGAAGATTGACCATAAGAACGCAAATATGCAGATTAGTCTTTTGGACACTATGCAGTTTATTGCAGTGGCCTGGGAGCGCGTCTCCCCTGCAACCATCGCGAATTGTTTCGCAAAGTGTGGGATTCTTAAATCCACGGTGGCCACCACCTCGCAAGTTCCAGATCCAATTCCGGTTGATGTCTGGAACCAGCTTGGCATTGACTGCAGTGCTGACAATTTCGTCACCGCGGACGACGATCTCGTCACCTGTGGCCTGTGGACAGTGGAAGACATCGTGGAGGATGTATCGTCGCAGCCTAGAATTTCGACCAGTGACGAAGAAGAAGACGGGTGCCAAAATGGTGATGACCAACCACCGTCGGCAGCCGAAACTATGCACGCTAGCGATATTCTGCGGCGTGTTGTGACATCCAAGACTTCGCGAGAGAACACTACAGCCCAGTTCTTCAGCTTCGAAAATTCTCTGCTGGCCAACCTCGCGGAGAAGACTCAGAAGGACATACGCGACTTCTTTCCACGTAAATAAATGTTTTTTTTTGTGCGTGTCTCTTGGTTTCGGGCCGGATTTCGCTCGTTTTTTTGGTTATACGAAATTTCGGGTCATACGAATATTTTCACCTCCCCTTGAGATTCATATCACCGAGATTCTACTGTATATCAGTCTAGGAGATTGTGGAACCCTTTCTAAAAGGCTGTATGAACAGCTGAGTTATTGGAGGGTAGTGGTTAAAGATGCAGTAGGGTAGTGAAAGCTGCACATCTGTGCAATTTGCTCCACATGTGATCAGCCCACTGACCTGTCTGTGTGGCGAGGCTTGGCCCCTGTGGCCCGGTCCCCAGAAGAGCTCGATACCACTGAGTCGCTACTCTCACCACTACTGCCACTGTCACTGCCAGGTCCGCACGGGCGACCCCAGCCACCACGCCGCACCACTGTGGGCGAGTTGTCGCTCGATGTCGTCTCTGGTGCGCTGCTATCTATACTGGCCATGCCTACAATGGGCAATGAAAATGTATGTGCACAATGCGATCAACAAAGGCACCTTCCCATACCAAGCTTAAAAAAATACAATTACCTGAGCATACCTCTGGTCACATACTTCACACAATCAGACAGCATAGAAAACTGAACATTTCAGTAGCAAAGCGATGGGTGGTCTGCACTATGTACAGTAAAACATTGTTGATGCGTTTTTTTTAAATGTGCGAAAAAAGTACTATCCGAGAAAATGAATGATCCATTTTTTTATGAAGTGAATTTATTAATTTCTTCGTACCTCATTTAATAGTCCCAGTCCTGAAATTTAGGAGTTCTAAAAAAAAAAATTTGTTCCTCAAAAAAAAATTTTTCTAAAACCTCCTAAATTTCAGAACTGGAACTGTCGAATGCGGAAGAAAATAATTTCACTTCATGAAAATGTCTATTAGCATTTCTGGCACAAGGCCTCAATTCAGTCTGCATTTGCGTTAAGTGCAGAATACACTTCGCAACACACCCGATCCCTCAATTGCAATGAAAAAAGTTGCTGAAATCTTCATTCTTTTTGGATGCTTTGCCTCCTTGCTTTGCACCCAAGCAAATCGGGGTAGCCACCACGGCAGCCGACTGTCGCAGCGTCTTTGCTTTTCATCCTGTATTCCCCAGACTTAGCCCACTCACAGTCATATGTGAGCATGTCATAGTTTTCAAGGGCTTCGCCCCCTAGTGCTTAGGCTCTCTGAAAAAGCCGGTGTGTTTTTCCTCTTCGTGTCGCATCCCCGCAGGAATGACCCGCTTGTAAATAAGCCAAAAAATTTTCTAAAGGCATTGAGGCACCAAAGCATTGAAGAGCCACTATGGCGGGTGACTGCAGCTGCATTCCAGCTATGCCGTGTGCAGTGGCGTCACTAGGGTTAGCTGCACCCGGTGTGGTGGCCAGTGAGTCCCAGTGGCAGATGGAAGTCGCATCGAGAAGCACTCATGAAAAGTTCAGTTCAGAAGTAGCAGAGAGACGGAACACGAACCAGCTAGGTGATCGTGAAGTCGCCATACTTAATGTATGCGCTCATCAGTGTTTACGCTGCTGCTTGGCATGGTAAAGGACACGACTAAGCCTAACTTAGCGAAGCCCTAAGCCCTATTGGGGAATTCATGATGCGTGTAAACTGTTTGCAAGAAACTAGATACAGTAAAGCCTCATCAAGGCATACCTCGTGGGAACACTGAAAAACTACGTGCAAAGCGGTAGTACACACTAGCTTAAAATAGGAAGGAAGGCTCATGTGCAAGCTGTTAAGCAGGACCACAAAAATTTATTGTTTTTGTCTGCCATCGCAGCAGCCTCACATTTATTATGCAGTTTTGAAGGCAATTCTTTTCCTACCACACCCAATGAGCATCGTTATCCTGCTAATGATGGCTTCGTGCACCAGTTTCGTAACATTCCGTGTTGCTTATGGGCACGCTGAATCATCTGGCTTGCAGTTGCTTAAAACTTCGATGCATGCCGACCGATTTTTTGGACTAGGCAGGACCTGTAAAATGATTCGAAAAATCTGTGAACTTCAACAAAATAATCTCTTTGTGAAAAACCAGCTTTACGAGTTGCAAACTTCGCCGCTCCCCATGTCTAGCTTGCAAGCGATAATATCAGACTTTATCTCAGCCACAGTCATGCTTTCGTCATGTCTGTCTGCACCACCTCGCGTCATGAAAGTAACTATGTCACGATACCAGACAGTGCGACGCGGCCGCAGATCATGCTACGAATGAATGCACGCGCCGCACTGAGCAAGAACAGCCTCTTTCCATGGGCATCGACGCTCACGAAGATAGAGGTCATTTACGAGAAGACGTGAGTGGAAGCAAGCACCTCTGATTGCACTTGTCCAAGAAAAGTATTTAGCACCTTTAGCACGTGTTTATTTGAAATCTGACTAAAGTCTTTTCTGCTAGAATTCTTTGGCAATTTTGGTATGTTTTTCAGGAATTCACTTGGCAGCAATTTTGATATGTTTCCATGCTGTTTTAACACGGTAGTGCTAGAGGCCCCGTTCACCACAAAATCCGGTGCTGGCATTGCGAGCGAAAAACACTGGCATCGCTATGGCAGGTGGTCCCCAGACAGCAACCTAGGAGGCAGGTGGCAGTTAAAATTAATGATCGGTTGCTCGGGAAGAGCAGACTAGGTCACACAATAAGGCCCACCGCTAGGAGCACATCGCTTAACCGCTGCACCACTGCAGCAGGAGTGTATGGTACGAGGACACCCAAGCACCTATGAATGTAAAGTAAAGAATGGCCTTCTGCATATACGGGAATTAACCCTTTAAGCCATTGCGCCATGCCCTTAAAGCGGAGCTTAAGTGTCTCCTCCAATTTTTTTCTTCAAATCTCCCACTGCTGGTTCATTCAACACTCTTAGTGTGTGTGCCAGTTTGATCAATCAAATATAGCTAGTTGCATGCCCGGTTTCTTGTGTCACTAAGCTCCCAGTGGCATCCATTCTAATGCTAAAGGATTCCTGTAGATGGCTTTTTTTCTGCCTGCAGTGACATGTAAGAAACAGAAATGACATGCTAGAAGTGCAAAGGAGGGCACAGACTTGAGAAAGATGAAGGAAAAGCAAAGCTACTTTTGAAGCAGAGACTTTAGGTCCACACTTACACATAGAGCAACAATATCTGACTGGGAAGTTCTTCGGCACAAGGTGTAAAGATTGGGCAGGCTTACTTTCTATAAGAAGTGCTTCAGGGCCTTTCAAAACAAATAAAAAAGACTTTCAAATGTTACTCACCTGCTGAGTGCTTCTTTGTTGTCCTGAAGTTTGTGCAGCGAAATTTGGCTTCCCAAGCCTTGAAGTTCTCCTCCCAGCCGGGACTTGAAGCCCCTTCACTACGATCGCCACTGTCACCAGCACTTCTGTACACCATGCAGCGAAAAGCACACATTCACTGAATATGCCTAAAGATTCCTCATGTAAAAAATTTTACAGGCCCACAAGTACTGTGCAGAAATGTGCCATCTCTAGGATTAAGAGCAGAAGGCAGAAAGTGCTTGTACTTGACGGCAGAAGCTCATGTATGACATAGAAGTGTATGACATGTATGACATAGAAGTCTCATGGCAAGAAATACAGTCGAGCCCGCTTATAACAAACATGAGCGTCACACGGCGTCCGTTCTTTATATCCCGAAGTTCGTAATAAGTGGGCCACCGCTTTAAAGAGTCAAAACAGAAAATTTTTTCTTTGCGAAAAAGTCTGTGATGGACGTCTGTTTTTGCAGCGCAGATCTGATGAGGGAGGTTTCCAGTTTATTTAAAGCAGAAGCGTGCTATCACCAAGGCCCTTGGCATACACAAGTTGTCTGAGGCTCTCTATGCAGCATATTGCTATAGGCGCGCTTATGAGTGCTGGCTCCGAAGTTTCATCCTCATCCGATTCCTCAGCGTCACTCTCATCCCGCACTTCAGAAACGATGCACGGTTCCGTGGTGTCGGTGTCGTCATCAAAAGAAATAAAATCACTACAACCAATGTCATGAACCCCCATGTCGGAGTCGACGACGCGCTGCCATAAATCTCCGCCGGGCTGGTCACCTTCCGAAGCATCAGACTCGGCATCAGACACCGTGTCGATGAAGCCGGCCTTGCGGAAGCAGTTCAGCACGCCAGTGGCCGTCACCTTCGCCCTGGTCGCTTTCGTCACCTCTACCACTGATTACAATGGCAAATGGGCACGGTGTTCCCGTCCGCCATCCCGAATTACAACCAGAGCCCAAGATTTGAACGAACCCAACGAAACGCCCGCACCGCAACATGATAAGCAACAAGATTGACAAAAGCGCACGACGGGGTAAACATGCAACATGCACAGGCGGCAATCAAGCCAATCAAGCTAAAGAAACAGATGTACAGCGCCAGCCGAGACCAATGAGGGGCGTTCGTGAGTGTCAGTGCAGCCACCTCTTGGCTTCCATGGAAAGCCTGCTTCACGGAGTGATCGGCACCGGCGGCGGTGTGGTTGATCGCAGAGGCCACGCACGGATTAGCAAGAGAGTGAGGAGAGGGGAGTGGAGTTGCGAGGAGGGGCGGGGAAGGGGCGTCGGCGCGGAAAGGGTAGCTCGCTTCAGAGCGGTACGAGATGGGGCGGGCAGTTTGCCTAGGATGAGGCTCAAGGAAACATGCCGCGCGCCGAGCGCATAAAGGGGCCGGAGGCAGGTTATCTCGCATCGCGGCGCCGGGTTTACGCCGTCCATTCGCTGTGTAACCGATCAGCAGGGCTTAATGACGTTCGTTATACGTGTGATTTTGTGCCACTGAAAGAATGTATAATTTGCCGGTCGCGCAGGTCTCATTCGTTATAAGCAGAAGTTCGTTTTAAGTGGGGCCGTTATATGTGGGCTCGACTGTACCGTATTTATTCGTGTAATTTGCACACCCCTAATTTTCCCCCCACATTTATATATATATATAAATAAAAAAACAAACTTCCACTCGCATATTTTGAGCTCCTTGCTGTGTACGCACATCAGCATACACGTGGGTGTGCGCATGGCACGCTTCGGAAGATCGGCGCTGCCATGTCGCCGTATGTGGCTGTGAAAAGAGAGGAAGTACTAGTGTTTAAGAAAAAAGTAATTACTTTGCAAATTAGTCCCAGTACAGAAAAGTCAATTGTGCACAGTTTACACGGCTCAATCGTGTGAGCGGTTGCTTTTCCGTACGAGCGACTGTGAGAGTAAACTTTCGGTAACCTCTAGAGCGTGCGTCGCGTCAAGAATCCGAAACTTCCGAACCGTTGGCTGTTCTGTTTGCCGCTACTCAGCCAGGCCGCATGCGAGGGCGCTGTTTTATCACCTTATCTCTATTTGCCTCTGACTTCTGGCTTTGTGACTGTATTGTTCCATGTTTATTGCTTTGAGGTGTGCACTCGTCGTCAGGCCAACATGCGGGGAACTACATAACGTGGGTGTGGAGTGAAAGCGGGGGAGGGGTATGTGCAGATTTACATTTGGAGTAAACTTTTTTATGGCTAGCGAGGGGCGCGAGTTGCGGGGACGACTACTGTGCAGCAATATACCGTATACTGCGCGTTATGACCTTGGTAGTTTAGGACATGACCGCGAAGTCTCCACGTAACTTGTGAACCCCTTTTTTGAAGCCTTGATTTTAGGGAAAAAAAATTCTGCAAATTACACAAATAAATACGGTATGCAATGTCACGACACTGGTAATGTGAAATGGGTGCAAGACACACTACACCCAGAGTTAAATGTTGCCAGAGAGCGCTGAAAGCAATTAGGCGTTGTAGTAGCTGTTTTGCAATATTTCTAATTGACTTCCTACTGCATACATTTGGTGGAGAGGACACGCATAAAACGCAGGAAATGTTGGTTCATTGTGACACAGGATGGCATCACAAAAATTGCATGACACTTGTGGAACATCCAGCAGCAATTTGTGTGGCATGCATATTTCAGCCACATTATTTTGCAAAATGAGTGACAAAGTGCTAGCATGCTAGTATGTCCAGACAGTGATTCTTAGCATCAGTTCTTGCAGATGGCAGCAATTAAGAAAAACATAACCCCGTATTCAGACAAGGAGTTTGCTCCCGTTTAGCCTTAACTCAATCCCAAAAGACTAGAGTAAATTCGAATTCTCCCCACCTGTTGTGTCGGTGCGATTTGACCCTTGCTCCCCCAGAGTGTTCCTGACGTGCCCCTCCAGGTGCCACAGGTGGGGGGCTTCCCGGCTCAGCTACTGCTGCTGCCGCAGCTGCTGTTGCCACTGCTGCAACTGAACTCCCATCACCGATGCAGTCAGCAGCACCAGCACAGCTGGTGTTGTCACTGCTGCCTTCTGCAGCACCACTTGTGGGGTGTGCTGCGGCAGATGCCATGTCATCTGCCTTGGCTGGTGGTCCGCCAGAGGAGCCTGCTGAAGTGCCCTCAGATGCAGGAAATGCTGTGTTTAGCGCAGTCACCACAGGGGGAGTAGAGGTGCTGTAGTATGAGCTCAGTGGTGGGCTCTTGTACATCTGGTGGACCTCCTTGTCCAGCAAGCGATCCATTATCTGCAAGATTGTGGACAAAAAAATTCACCCATGCACATGTAAATGCACATGCACATCTAGTGCACACTCCTCTAGCATTCCTTACAGTGAGAATTTCCTTCGGCATTTTCCCAGGAAGAATTCCTTGGCATTTAAGCAAGAAAGTTAGAAGAAAAGAATAGGTCCATACGACCAGATGAGCTAGCAGTGTTGGGAAACTTGCAGGTATCACCCCTTGACATGGCACACTTGCTAAACATGTTTACTATGCAAACAACAAAACTACCCAACCACAGTATAGTAGTTTATTAACTTGAAAATAATGGGAAGATGTACCACCACAAGGAGACAGTTTGGTTTGCCTCGATCTTGAAAATGGCAATGACGGTACTTGACTAAGCCTAGTAGACTGGTTTTGCAAACCAGAGAGTCCTGCGCATACTCTCTAGAGAAGCAGGTCCATCGCCTTGCTTTTTTTCAGCATACAAATTATAAGGAAAAGCTACAGCTCTTGCCTGTGGGAGCATGGGTGTACATAAACTGGTACACTTCACTGCCACTTTCGCTTATCAAGCTGCATTCTCCAGACCCGGCCCGCTTGTATGCAAGCGAACTACTGTAGTTCTCGGATGCTTCACTCCATAGCCATTAGGCACTACGAAGCAGCAACTAAATTTCTCCTTCATATTGTGTCCCCACTGGGATGGCCCGCTCGTAAGTTAACGCCGTTTGTTCTTTCATACTTCTCCCCTCTGCACTGCAAAGAGGCCACCACAGTGGAAGACTGCAGCGGCATTCCAGCTCTTCCATTTTGTGTGCTCCCAGGTTCAGCCCACTCGTATGTTTGCACCTGTGCATCTGGTTGCTGAACATATTACATGACCAGTTTTGGCGAAATTTTGAACGTAGTAGACAGGAGGTTGTGTTATCCAAGAATGCATTCATTGAGAGAAAAATAGCATAATTCTATGGGACGTTCTTTACTGCCCACGATTTTAAGTATCAGAACCAGGAATGTATCGACCAGGTTTTACTGTAGTGGCATCTCTCTTCCACTGTAGGTGTACCACTCACACTGTTCCAACATTTAAAGAACAAACCTTGGCCAGCTTTTCTTGATCGTCTTTATAGAACACGAGTAATGTAATGCTGAGATCACCCCTTTGTCTCCTTGTTCCTTCACACAACAATGGATGCTCAGCTTCTGAAACATTTGCCTTCAACCCTGTAAAGAAACCAATACATAAAAATGCAAAATTAGATGAGGGCAACACATATCCAATGTACATTTTTCTGTTCACTGCAACAAATAACTTACCTAGGGCAGCTACTGCTGCTTCAAATCCTAAAGTCTCGTCCGATGGCAACTTGGTGCCCGGGCTGGGCGCACCTTTTGTGTTGTTCTCTGCAAAATGCGAGCGAAACATACAAGTTTAGCAGGCGATAACATTGAGGACAGTTTAACCAACCCTTCATTGTAAATTTTAGAGTTATAACCTGGATTCAGTCAGAGATACTTGCAACAAAAAACTGTGCATAAAAACCATGGGTGTAGCACAAAACTTGGTGCTCGCAGCACATGTCAAGTCCACCCAACAGAAGTGAAGACGAAACTTTCTAGACATGCGAGGCAAATTGGGCCAGCTTAGAGAAAAACTTCACCAAAGGCTTCTGGCACCAGACCTTGGCTAGTCTCCTTCTGTTCCAGCAAATACAAAGAGTGACAATGTATTTTTGCTTACAATCAACAAGGCAGCTTCAAAAACACTCCAATGTGCAAAATAAATGTTACAATGCATTTTTTCTGACATAAAACAATCTGACATGGCAAATTAAAAAGAGTTGTGTTGTGTTTAACGGCACATAGGCAGCTAAGGCCATCATGCACCAGGCAAGAGGCACAGAAAAGTTTTCGGCAGAATTTTATAAAGTAAAAAGTGATCGGTGGTGTAGAAGGCCTAAAATATTAGTTTTACTACCTAGTGGTGCTAAAGAAAAGTCATTTTAAAATGGCCAGTAGTAAAAGCTTTCAAGAAAATTGGGTAACCTCTGCAACCATGCTTGACTAGGCAAGGATGCCGAGGCTTCCAACCAATCGAATAAAGATCTCAGCCTTCTCAGGAATGAGAGTGTGACTGAGGCGTGGTTAAAAAAAAGTCCGCATCTTGTAATAAACTGACTATACAGTAATCCCTCATTCTAACGAAGTCAGCGGGATGGCGAGAAAAATTCATTATAAGCAGTAATTTGATATAAGCGACCATCCGAGAAAATCTAAAACAGTCGAGCTTTAATTGCGTCGCAGCGGCGAGGAAGTCAAAATACAATGTATTCAGTGAAGCAAAACTTTAGTCAGGTGCAAAAAAGGCAGCGAGCTTTGGCTGTTTCAAGTTCTTACTGGGTGCGTGTAACCCCTGCTCTAATCTGACCAAGCATTGCACGAGGCCGCGGTCGCCACCCATGCATTCAACCTTCGGGGTATTTTGAGTCGCGAAGGCAGTGGCCGCTTTCAAGCAGGCGAGGGGGGGGTCACAGAAATGCCGTGGCTCGAGTTGTGTTTGTTGTGGTCAAAAGACGATTAGCCGCTCATTGTAGGTATGCAGCGTGATCGTGAAAACTGAACGATTTTGCAGTAGGGGCTTCGCATGATTACGGGCAGTTTTGTTCCCGAGGTGTACAGCTCTGAAGTTTGCAATTGAGTTTTTTGGCGAGAGTTTTTCGGCGCACCGTTGTCGACGACACTGTGCTAGTTCTACGGTTCGGGTGTCAGTGTACGCGCAGCGTCGCGTCCTCGCTGTTGACAGATGTCTAGGGACAAAATTCAATGACCCTACCATGCATTTAGAATGTTTGTCTAGTCGGATGGCACGAATCAAGCACGACCTGCTCAAGAAAATCGCCGGGGAAACACCGTGGTTGCGTTGACTCGCCGCTGGCGACGCTCGGATTTTTTGTTTTTCGCAAGTTATCGGTCGATTTGCACCGCCAAAAGTACAACGAAGCTAGGGGCGGTGTTTTATTGTGATGCAGGCCGATTATGACGAGCAGCAAGCAAATTTCTAGACCGGCTTCCCAAAAGCCGTCTTCCCGATTTGTTAACGTAGCTCCTCGCGTCGAACACGGCAAAGGGCGTGCGACCAGGCAGCAGCTCAACAACACCGTTGTACACGCTTGCAAGTGAGACCTGCGGGTGGCCTTCTCATTTGAAGTGAAAACTCTCGACAATGACATTGTTCGCGCGCTTTCAAAAGAGTTTCGTCTGCTTTGGTTGATGTGAAACGGTTAGGCTTAGCGACGACTATGGCAGCCAGGGAGCAGCTCAGTTCGTTGCCGAAAGCTCACCTCACTCACGACCCGCAAGCGTGAATGGACTCATAAACGGAGGGACACTTTTTTTATGCTTTCTGGCATGTTTCAGTGCCAGAAATGTTCTTTAGAGCGGTAAAATTTTGCTCACTGAGCACACCCCTTGGAATGCTACGGCTCAAGTCTGCCCGCGGTCTTTTGGCCACATTTCGGCATCCAATAGACCGCGGTTTTCTGGCATCGCAAAGCATCACGAAAATTTTATTTTCGTTTGGATTATATCACGAGGGACACCAGCGATACGACTGCGACCAATTCGGGCGTGCTTCCGTTCGCATCCGCTGTAAACAGCTAGGGTCATCGGTCGTAGGTTTGGTACTTTTGTGGCCTGTTCTGTGCCTGCCCGAGACTAATTCGTCGGCGGTATTAATTTGTCACTGCATGCGCAAAAGGCTCGCGGCCACAGCGGCGATGCCTCCGGTCGCCACTTCGCTCAAAGTGGGTCAAGCTCTTCGTGCACTTTGAGTAATGTGGCTTAAAATGCATGCGTTTGGGTCAGGGCCGCAAGAAATTTCGAATAAAGCGATATTTCGAGTAAAGCGATTTCGTTATAACGAGGGATTACTGTATTTTATTGAATCTACAATTTGTTTAAAGAACCTGCTCTCTTAAAAAACTGAAAAACCTAGGAAATGTCAACAAGTGCATGTTCACCTAAAGGCAAAGTTGAATAGAATGGTATGTGTTCATTATAAGAATCAAAAGAGAAGTTTTAGAGAGGCGCACAAGCTGGACAGTAAAACACAAACAATGCAATGAGTGGGACCATGCAGAAGAAGCAGTATTATGAAAGCTAAACGAGCCCTTCTGGCAGCACCACTACTTGTCCACTTTGGCCGAAGGGCACTGACACAGCTTGCTTGCTGGGTGTTGCCATCTTGGCAGGTTTTGGCAACTATGTTGCAACCCATTCCCCATGAAAACAAGACCCTAGGTTTAAGCCACATGCGTGAACTTTCCTCCTGGGCTAGGTCCCGAGAGACCCTGCAAGACCAAGACCTGCATGAAAAATGGTCCATGCTGAGAGTTGGGCACAATGACCTTGGCCTCGTGACATAATTTTCCAATACCATTTGCCAGTCAGCACAGCTCAGCAGCTGCACATAGTTATCAGTTTTACAAGAGTCTGTGCCTATTGCCAATTTTCACAAAATCAACGCCAAACTGGAAGAGCCAGGGATAGGAACCTCCAGCTAGTTTCGGTTTCAACAACTTCAGTGCACCTGGTGACTGGAGGTGAGCCGATACTTAAAACTGAATGATTTCTGCCCACGCACAACGCTGCGGACATGGCCGTATGGTCTGAGCAACCGCAATTTGAAGCTTCTCTTATTTCGACGGCGGTGGTTCGAATCCGGCTTGGGGATGAATTTTTTTTTCTGCTGGATGCCGTTGTCATGATGATATGGCGCTCTAGTTGGCTTCCCTCCAGCCGCTATGGGAGATATTGGCGCTGACGCCTGTATTTGCTGGACATCAGTATATACGGATGTTTCCTACCCCTGGCAGAGCTGCAAAGTAGTCCAAGGAGGATACGCGCATGCTAAACCACAGTTTCCTTAATTGCACAAGTGGTTGGCGTCTGATGATGGACTGAGTTCCACAGTAAAAATAAATTTTAGACGCCCTTACATGGATCACCGTCACTGTCATTACATGACTACTCTGGGGCCAGCGACAAAGAGAACATTAGGAACAGGAAGTTTCTATGCAGTGGAAAGCCTGCAGAATTTTCATTGAGACAGGCAGCATGCCACAGATTAGCTGAATGTGCACTGCTTTGCCTGAAGGCTAATAATCCCCATCTGATAATCACCTTGTTTATTGGTGTGGCACTGGGTGGTGCCTCTTTTTTTACAATGCTGTCCCAGCTGACAGGCAAGCCTCAACCAGATTATAAGGGCAGGCACATACTGTATTTATCTCAGAAAACAATTCAACATTGATAGATGAGGTGACAAGTTGTAGCTACTCATGAACAGCTGCAAAAATAATGGCCTTGCCTCTTGACTTCTGCAGACAGGTGTGCTGGCAGACAGGAATTGAAACCAGTGCACTTAAAGCAATGTGGGATGCAGTCAAGATAAAATCATCAAAAACCTAAGGCAGTAGACATAACAGTGAAAAAAGCATGAGGCTGGGACTAAAATTATGAAAGCAAATGGCCAGAAACAAAGTGAACTGTAGAAATGAGAATGGAAACTTTTAGCATAGTGTGAAAAGGCTCGAAAGTCTGAAATGTTACTATTTAGTGAAAAAAAAAAATTTCCTATAATCTAGGACAAAAAATTTCTGGTAATACTGCTACAATTTCAGCATTTTTTTTTAAAGGCAGAAAAAGGCTAAACTTAAGTGTACACAGACCCTTGATCACTGAAACTTAAAAGCTTTGGTGGAAGCTGCATCGCCTAGGCAAACATTCTATATATCTACTTTACGTTAGTCCATCTGTAAACAACTACAGCATCAATGATGCAAGTTTAACAGAGCAAGACGTCAGAATACTATCACATAGTTCATCACCCAATGTCTTTATCACTGCGTGGTGCTGCTTTCCTGGTGGCTATTCTTTGAAGATACCCCAAGCTTTCGTTCTTTATTACAGAACAATGAGTGACTCTTGAAATAAACAAGAAAGCCCCTAATGATACCTGCATTAAATAGTAGTAGTAGTCCTACTTTCTAGGATAGATACAAAATGCATACAACAAACAAGACACCAGAATAGTACTTACTAGAAAGTACCAGGGCATCGAAAATGTAGCTTGAGAGCATCAGTGGAAGCAAAGCATCACCACGAGACTGCAGCCTGTGATCACGCAAGGCTTCTGCCTTCTCTCTGATGTCATTCAGCTCTGCATCTCCCAACGGAATTTTCTTCAACAGACTTACAAGATCCTGCTCTTGGTTAGCCAGTTTGACCTGCATTGAACAGGAGAAAATATGCTGAGCCATCTCACTATTAAGCAGGGACATGGACAATCATTTCTGTCTTTACCATACTGTGGGCAAAAAGCGCAAACCCCCATTCCATAATAAAAGTGGCTATAAGGACATGACTGTCATAGAAAAACCTGAAAACTAAAGTTCCTTTTCTTTCAATTAGTGAACGCCCTGGTTTGGCAGTGGCTACATGACCAATATAGCCACCCTATATTGCTGCCTATAAAATAAAAAATAAAATAAAAGTCAGCCCCACAACTCGCAACCCTCGCTGGCCAAAAAATTGACTCCAAGTACACAAGTCGATACATTATCCTCTCCAACGTCGCCGCGTGCACAACTTAAAGCAATGAACGAGCAATGATGCAATTGCAAAGCCAGCAGTCAAAAGCAAATGGAGATCAAAAGCAATAAAAGAGCGTTCTCACATGCGGCTGGGCTAACTAGCGGCAATCCAACAGCCGACGATCTGGTAGTTTAGGATTCTGGCGTTACGCATGCTCCGAAGGTTACTGAAAGTTTGGTCTTGCGTTGTACAGTGAAAGCTCGTTAATTCACAACTCGTTAATTCGAAATTTTGGATAATTCGAAATAGTCATCGTGGTCCGGTCCGCAGCGCATAGAAGTCTATGCGCGTAACAGCTCGTTAATTCACTCTAAAATTGGCGCCGCCACCCATAATTCGAACTGCGCGCCGCCAAGCGCCGCTGTTGAAAACCATCGTTGGAAGTTTTCACGGCAGAACGATATATGGCACAACCATCGGGGCGCCGCTAGGGTGCTGGAACAAGTACTAACCTGTCTTTCCTTCCGTGACTGCTTCGAGGAACGACGTTTTAGTGTTTTAGCCCTCGTTTTGCACGCCGCTTGCTGGGAGCTTGTGTCCGCGAGATGTGTTCGCGTGGGAAATACCGCGCCAAGACAGTGAAGGAGAAAGTGGCGATTTTACCCAAGGTGGACGAACGGAAGGCCAGCAAAGTGGAAATCACGAAAAAGCCCGGGATTCCACCAAGCACGCTGTCGACCTACGTCTGAAAAGGAAGGCCAGCGAGGATGCCTACGAAGCCGAAGATTTCGCCAGCAACAGAAAAAGGCTCCAATGTTGGTGCGTGCATGGGAGCAGGTCACGCCGTCCACAATTGCAAACTGCTTCCACCACTGTGGCTTTGCTGCCGGAAATATGGAAGAAAGTGGCGACGATGGGAGTCCAGAGCCTCTGCCTGCGGCTGTGCGTGCTGTGCTGCAGGACGTTAGTTTTGATGATTACGTTGAAGAAGACAGCGATGCAGCAGTGTGCGGTGCCTGAAGTGATGAGGACATTGTCGGTGAAATTGTTGGGGAGCAATCTGTCCCAGAAGAGGCAGAAGACGAGGACGACGACGAGGAGCAAGAGCCCGCGCGTCCGTCCGCGGCAGAAGTTATGGGAGTGCTGAATGTCGCGCGCCTTTTCTTCAGCTTTGAAGAGGGGGAAGAAGACTCCCTGCGTCGCATTCGTGCGCTAGAAGACCGAGTGACTACGGTAGCCCTCAGAGAGAAGAAGCAGAAGATGATAACAGATTGTTTTGCTAAATAAATGTTTTTCGTGCCCTCCGGGCATCAAACGCGTCCATTTTTGCTCACTTTCATTAGTTCGAATTTTGGTTAATTCGAACTGGCCTGGCGGCCCCGTGGAATTCGAATTAACGAGCGTTTACTGTATACAGCTAATCTGGGAAAGTAACTGCCGGTGCGAGCGAGCCTGGTAAACGGCACGCAATTCAAATTTTCACAAGGGGAGCCAATTTACCTACAAATGAACAACCTTTTTTGAAACAGAGCTCCATACACTCTGTTGGGAATGGGCACTGGCACGGGGCGCGTACTAGCCATAGCTCGGGCGGAACTATCTTAGACCCCGCATATAGGTTGGCTGTGTGTACAGTAGCCGACGGGTAATTCAGACTTGTAGGGTATTTCGGACCTCGATGAGACACTCAGTCACCCCATAGAAGCGCATACATATTTGCGACGGATATTTCGGACTTCAAAAGTCCGAAAGTTCGATTTTTCGGACTAATTTCAGTCGCCTGTGGGCCAAAGTCGGCCATCTTATTGTCTTTTCGCCAGTGCAAAAGGTGCCATTTTGGTTTGAGGTGGATTTACGCTGCAGTTGGATTGGCTTGACATACTTTCGGTACCTCATTGTTGCCAGTAGAGGTCCCTGCTATCTCTGACACTTCGAGGTGGCAGCTGGATTGTCATCGCCGTCAACTTGCTTTTGTTGCCAACATTGTCGTGGGCAGTTATCGCTTGTCCAACACGTTCAAAATTGGTTGTAGGGGGAAGGAAATTGTGCAGGAGCTATCTCACATCTTGGCGGGAAGGGATAAAAGAGGGACTGAGAGAATAAAGAGGTGCCGTAAAGGAGGGCTCCGGAATAATTTCGACCACCTGGGGATCTTTAACGTGCACTGACATCGCAAAGCACACGGGCGCCTTTACGTTTCGCGTCCATCGAAATGCGGCCACCGCAGTCTGGTTCCAACCCGGGTACTCCAGATCAGTAGCCAAGCGCCCTAAACACTGAGCCACCACGGCGGGTCTCATAAATTCGCCAGTCGTCGTTTCATCACTTGGGTTTCTCTGACTGCGCCGACCGAGTGGCGCTCAGTCTTCACGAAGTTACACCCGTTCGCAGTTTTGTGATTGCGTCCGGCAGTTTCGCCGCTATGAATGAAAAGTGCCTTGTATTTGCGTGTGTTTGACGAGCGGTGTGGTGCACACTCGGGTTGTGGACAACATAACCCCGCTGGGTCCGTCAAAGAAGCGTGGGAAGTATTCCAACTAAATGCGGTGACCTTGCTGTCTAGCGTGTACAGTGAAAGCACAACTTTGGCGCAAATACAGGTGCAAATCATCGCCAGCTAGAGAAATTTTCTGCAAGGTAAAATCAGTAACATTTTAAAGCCGATTTCATCTAAATAAAGTGATTTTCTTGTACTTCATGGATTTTTTGGACTGTTCGATTATTCGGACCATTTTTTGGGTCCCTTCGTGTCCGAAAAATCGGTCTGCAACTGTATAGGTTGACCCCCCAACTTCGAATGGTCGTTTTTATAAAAGGAAGATCTACTTATATAAAAAAATACACAGTAATCCGATCATGTGCTGATGTACAGTCTACTAAAGACCGTGTCCAGCGACACGTATCCAACATTTATTTTGAGCACACCAGGTGAACGATACTTGTCATTTATGCAGAGGTATGAAGAAGTGCATTGTCGTGTGGAAGACAAAGGTTATCAATTGTTTCACAAAAAAACTGATACACTTGAACCCTAATGTTACTTTTCCAGGTGCTATGTTTTTATGCGAGTCCTGCAATAGCTCCCATCACAACCCTGGCAGCATTCCCGTTAGGTATGTTGCAAATACTGTCAACTCACTATACATGCCGGCGACAGTACACCAGCCAATGCGGGGACACTATTCACTCCATCAGCACTTGCGACCACAGTATTCGGCATGCTTCGCCCAAGCCTATGCCTGGCAATCTCATGGACAGTGTAAATTTGGTTTCACCTGTTGCTATGCTTCCATTGCCGCTGTAACTTGAATGCGAATGGCCAAAGGTGCAAAAACGAAAGTAGGTGCAAGAAACTGCGTGCGGGCAGTGCTCTACGAGATTCAGTTGCGCAGGTTGCCTCTGAGGCTTTTGTTTCTATCATCCACATTTTTCTTGTCCTCCGCGGCTTAAATACACAGTTTTATAGAGAGCATTTTGGTGAGCTAGTTGGTGCATGATGTTACGCGAGAAGAACATCGGTAATGATAACGACGTGAGTGCGTCCTGTCATCAGCACTGTTTCCCTCTCTTAAAGGGGCCCTGCAACACTATTTAATATAGTTTTGGTATGCCTGGGATGTTAAAAGACAACCTCCAGCAACAATGTTTTTAATGCATTTGGTGGGTTCGAAATTGTATGCATTCAAAATTTGAACTTCAGCATCCTCTAATCTTTTGTCTCTTCCAGTGATGCTACAGTCGAGCCCGCTTATAACGACCATGAGCGTCACGTGGCGTCCATTCAGTATATGCCGAAGTTCGTAGTAAGTGAACTACAGCTTTAAAGACATTTGCTTTTCAAAACACAAAATTTTTTCTTTGCGAAAAAGTCCGTGACGGACGTCTGTTTTCGCAGCGCAGATCTGATGAGAGAGGTTTCCAGTTTATTTAAAGCAGAAGCGTGCTATCGCCGAGGCCCTTGGCATAGACAAGTTGTCTGAGGCTCTCTATGTAGCTCATTGCTACAGGCGCACTTACGGGCGCTGGCTCCAAGGTTTCATCCTCATCTGATTCCGCAGCGCCACTCTTGTCCCGCACTTCAGAAACGATGCCCTCGTCCGTGCACGGTTCCATTCCACGGTGTTGGCGTCGTCATTGACAGAAATAAAATCATTCCAACCAATGTCATGACTCCCCATGTCGGAGTCGACGATGCGCTGCTACAAATCGCCGCCGGCTGGTCATCTTCCGAAGCATCAGGCTCGGCATCAGACACTGTGTCAACGAAACCGGCCTTGCAGAAGCAGTTCCGCTCACCAGTGGCCATCACCTCCGCCCAGGCCGCTTTCATCACCTCTATCACTGAATACAATGGAAATGGGCACGGTGTTCCCGTCCGCCACCCTGAATTACAACCAGAGCCCGAGATTTGAACGAAGCCAACGAAACGTCCGCACCGCAACAACAGTGACAAAAGAGCACGATGAGGTAGACGTGAAACGTGCACAGGTGGCAATCAAGCTAAATATACAGATGCACAGCGCCAGCGGAGAGACAAATGAGGGGCGTCCGTGAGCGTCAGTGCAGCCACCTCTTGGCTCCCACGGAAGGTCTGCTTCACGGAGCGTGACCTCCGCGATCAGCATCGGTGGCAGTGCGGATTTGCAAGAGAGTGAGAAGAGGGGAGAGGAGTTGCAAGGAGGGGCGGGAGGGCGATCTTGGTAGGCGCGTCGGCGGGGAAAGGGTAGCTCTCTTGAGAGCGGCACGAAACGGGGCGGGCAGTTCTCTTGTGATGAGGCTCGGGAAAACATGCCTCGCCCCGGGCGCACAAAGGGGTCCGAGGCAGGTTATCTTGCATCTTGGCGCCGGGTTTACACCGTCCATTCACTGTAACCGATCAGCAGGGCTTAATGACGTCCGTTATACGTGTGATTTTGAGCCATTGAAACAATGCATATTTTGACGGTCGCGCGGTTCTCTTTTGTTACAAGCGAAAGTTCGTCTAAAGTGGGGCCGTAATATGTGGGCTCGACTGTACTAGTAAAATGCAATTTGAAGCAATATTTGGAGCACTAAAATTTCCAATTTGGAGCACTCTGGAGTAGAGGAATGTCGATTTAGGAGAAGTTCAGAGCACTAAAATTTCGAACCTGAAGTACTTAGGAGCAATAAAACATTGGTTTAGGAAGCAATCCGGAGCATATAGCTTTTAGTTTCCAATCTCTAAGCCTGGCAAACAACGCTAGAAGAGTTTGAGTGCAATGTAAAGATGCATTACGCCATTAAGATTGTAATTATTGGCACATAGTCGCACCTCAGAGGTCTTCAATTCTATGTTTTAGAATTGAAGAGGAGGAGACATATTTGCGAAATATGTCATAGATGTCTAGTTGAACAGACCATACATACACTGCACATACTTTCGAGCACAGTAGCTCAAATGTCCTGACACGTGGCTTTTCACTTTTCTTTACGATCTCCTCCACATCAAAATCTCTTGGCTTTCCATTTATGTCAGCCAGTTTAGTCATGCTTTCTTGCACACTTGTGCTTTCCTCACTCAAAAGCAATAAATTACTCAGTCACCTCCTTATCCTTGTGAGCTAGGCCAGTTTTGATCAGCCCCTATGCTGGCTGAAGCGTCGCCAACCTTTCTGCCTGTAGTGCACACAAAACCTGCACTAGCCCTGCACGATGTATAGACCTCCATTTTTCAAACAAACGGCAGAGCACCAGGGTCACCATGTTGCACAACAGAAACGAACGTCACCGTTCAAACGTAGCAACACCATGCAGCTGTGCCCATTTATAACGAACACTGGCCTAGCATGAACGAGATCGACACCGCAGTTACAATGTGCATTGTGGCCATGGCAGCGAGTCGGATAGATCGAAAGTTTCTGGATGTAGTGCTCGCTTGCAATGAAAACAGGCACCAGACGACCATATGCGGGAATGTGCTGCTTGGCCACGAACATCGCTAACAGGAACATCAAAATTGTTAAGCGCACAACGCGAGAACGATGGGCATAATACGTATGTGACAGAAAGCAGGAAAAAATCCTCCACGTGAACCCAGCATTGCACCGTCTCGCAGGAACTTCCAGGCTACCAGAGTTATGTGTCACTCATGGGACAATGGGGATGGGGAGTAGATTGACACTACAATAAAAGCTCGTTAATCGTAATTTAAGCAACTGGAAGAAATTTTCAGATAATATGACCAGAAGAACTTTTTAAATAATCTGAAGTTCAAATTATCGAATGATCCCAACAAAAACTGACAGGAACCGCTTTTGTCGTGGTAATTTTTTTTGTTAGAGAATGCACAATGCTTGTCTGCTGTTGAGATGGGCACACCGTGACAGTGACTATTTTTCACATTTCCATCAATGCTTTATTGTGTGTGCATTGTCGGGAGCGCAAGAGCAGAGCAGCTCAAGAATGGTGAAGTCCCCGTGGCATCTTTCATGGTGCGTCGCGGCAGCGATGGAGCCTCCTCACAAGAGGGTGTGTATTTATCTTTATTATTTTCTACCTTTTTGTCATGTTCCCCAAGGAGTTTGTTGATGCACCTCCCTGTTCTTCCTATAGTAAAAGCACGTTAATTCGAACTTCACAGGACCGGGAAAAAAGTGTGAATTATCTGATGTTCGAATTATCGAATGGCCTCGAAAGAACTGACAAGAACCATTTGCATTACGGTATATGTACCGTCTTACTCGTGCAACAAACCCACTCGCATAATGAACCCACCCACCCCCGATTTTTGCCTAAGAATTAAAAAAAAAAAGCGTCCGTCACTAACGCTTCCCTCTGTTTCGCACCGTCACGGTCCACAACGCATTTCTTGGCAGTGCGTCAAGATGCTGCACAGCGATAACATTGACCTTAGCTCTATCAAGGGGGAAAAGCGAACTTTGCAGAGTGCCAGCGCTTATCCGGTTGTGCAAGCCTCGTTTTCAGTAGCGCAGCGGAACGCCGCCGCACCGCCACCGTACAGCACCACAAGCGGCGGAAAACGGGCAGCTGCTGCCAGACCACTGCCGCCAGGATTTAGAAATGGCATGATTCCATATGCTTAGTAAAAAGCTGAAAAGAACAGCTGTGCATTTACAATTAAGCTCTTATACATTCAATGATGACAAACAGGACAAAATATTCTTTGTGACCCCTTCCTGAACCAAAATAGTTAACCTGTTTGAACTTCCCACGCTTCGTGACATCTACCGACGCGTAATGGCTAAGCCTAGTAGCTTTGAAAATCCACAAGCATTCTGAAAATCTGGCACGTTTCATCGCTAAAATTTTGTGCTGCGGGCATCTTCAGACAAAGCGAAAGCTTTGTGCAACTTTTGTTTTCCGTGAACATGAGGCACAGTGTAGCAGCAACGACGAGTTCGTAGTGAAGAGAGAGGCCGCTTTGGCTGGTGCGGCCATGTTGTAGAAGCGGGCGGAAGTCAGACGCGGTCACGGCCTGATTGGTCCGTGCTGACAGCCCACGTTAGCCACTTCCAGCCAGCGGCTGACCGCGTGCTTCCGTTGGTGACTGATGGGTGGAAGGATGGACGACAGTCGCTAAAAAAAAAAAAAAAAAAGTTTTTCGCCTGTAATTTGTAGCGCCCGTCCGAAGTCATAGCCTTTCATGGGCGTTGGCTGGGACTGCGCCGACAGTACTTATCCGTATTTCCGAATTAACAGGGCTCGAATTAACGAGTATTGAGTTGCGAGTTTCGGAGGCTGCGCGGAAATTAGGGTAGACAGCCGCCACCGCGGCCTCAAACCCCTACCCTCCGGCGCGGCCGGCTGCCGGTGATGGCGCCATTTAGGCTTTACAGACTCACTCTTCCACGGTTTTATCTGGTTCCATCTTCTGTCCCCGTTTAGGACGTGCGCAGCCTCTAACTATGCGGAGGTGCTTTTTTTTTTTTTTGGCCACGTGCCGTGTGCCAAGCCGCCCAGCCGCGGCGGCGCGTAGTTGGAATTATCCGTAGCGGAACCGACTCGCTTTTGAATTAATGGGCTTTTTTATACGCAGATCGCTATGGAGCTTGGCCGGACCAAGTAGTGTAGTTCGAATTATCCGAAAATTCGAATTATCGAGGTTTGAATTAACGAGCTTTCACTACATGGCAATTGCAAAGTTTGTCCAGCAAAGGTAGTGTGTTCCTGCAATGAAATTTTTTGCTGGATCCCATTTTTTTTTTTGCCGTGGTCTGTTAATTCGAAAACCTGGTTAATTCAAATATTTTTCGTGGTCCTAATGAGTTCGAATTAATGAGGTGTTACTGTATTCTGAATGCAGGACATCAGCAGAAGGCAGTGCGAAAGTGCAGATACCTGAATGATGGCCCTTTTTGTGTGGTTTTATAATCTTTACAGTGGCAAAATGCCCGGTCAACGGTCCTTAAATTTAGCACTTTGCATCTCTGATTGAATAAACTCTCTCAGCAGCTTGCACTATATTGAAAGCCGTATTATGCAGCTGTCAGCCGACTGAGCACATACTATATGTATTAGAGGCTTATGTTGTGTGAACAGTTGTAGTAGAAGATAGGTGACCATGCCATGGGACATTATAATGTGTTTCATAGACTGCTAAGCACTTGAAACTGCATCAATTTAGATACAGCGGTGATCAGAATAATACATTAAGAACTTCTAAGAATTTCGTCTAATTTCCACTTCACTGCCCATCACTATGCACAGAAGCAGATATTAATGTCTAAGTGTTTTTTTCTGAATAAGCAGATTTTATTTATATTTCTTCACGATTTGTTATTACGACCCACTCACTTTATACACTTTTGCATGGGAACCAAAGTGTCCATATTAACGAGGCCCGACTGTACATATCCATTTTTTGAACTATTACGGGTAAAATAGTGATTCACAGAATGCGAAGCACAGCTAATCAAACATCAAGATCAGGTTTTTTAAACACATCTGAGTTCTTTTGAAATTTTTTTTTTCAAATATGAAATGACCATGTACTCTGAAGTAAATACCTGCTAAATAGGCACTAGTGGAGTTATGCTTGTCTCTAAGCTTCATAGTGAATGCAAGCAATTAGTCATGTTAGCTCGCAGTCAGCTAGAAGCACCCGACTACAACAAAAATATGGCTCGACAGCCACCCAAGAAGAACTTGCCTCAAGTGCTTTTGTTGAGGCTGGCGGCCGAGACATTTCCAGTCCAAAGAGCCCAATGCGAAAGGCCAGGTGATGGTGCTCTGGGTTTTCACCCAGCACTTGGCACAAGAAAGCTGCCTTGGCCAATGTTGCCGAAGCCAAGAGGCTCACCTGAGAAAATAGAGTGGATGCATGTTATACCCGCAGTTGCTAAAACCCACATCACATTAACTTAAGTCCCACAAAACAGCAAGATGCCCTCACTTTTATCTCTGCCTACCCCTTTGACAAAGTATAAATTGAAGCAATGTAAAGGGCAAATGAAGATAAGAGAAAATGACCGCCTAAGAGCATGGCAAAACCCACATATCAGAAAAAGATTAAAGGGGCCGAAAACTGTCATATCCCTTTAAGGCGCTTAGTACAAAATTGTGTACACAGTCGACTCCCGATAATTCGAAGCCGCTTACTTGGAATTTTCAGTTAATCAGAAGTGTTGGTTCTGTCAGTTTTGCACGTAATCTTATAGAAAAAATCTCTCAATAACTGGAAGTTAGAAGCCTATAGTATTGTTTATTTAGAAGTTTTTTAGCCAAGAGGCTCAAGGCGACAGTCATTTTCTAATAGACCTTTTCACGACCCTCGGGAAAACCGGTTTTCTGGGCTGTGCGGAGAACATGGGGGGGAGCTTAATCCACAACTCTTTCCTGTACTACAAGCACAGCCCTGTGCCCAATATGACGGCGCCCATGGACCTCTTTTGAATATGTCTATAGAATGCGCAATTTTTCAAATGCCACTGCAGCTCCGTGCTGGTGTCATCGCCATCGCAACCATCCACAGCACCATCGTTTCTGAAGCGGCGGCATTATTCTTTGCTACAGCTGCCATAGCCACCTGCAGCACCGCACACTGCAAGCAGTTGGGATTGGCTTAGGCTTGAAGCGTGCGTCAAGGCGAGGCATGCCAGCCACGTCACTTTCATCGAGTGTCTGTTGCAGTGTCAGCAGCGCGTTGGCTTGCCTGTTCCGTGTATGATTCCACACTTCGGATTTCGACTGTAGTCACGACGCGGGTAATCATGGCAACTCATGGGTCTTATTGCACGCTCGATCTGGAAACGAAAGTCGAGATTTTGAAAGAAGTAGAAAAGGGAGGAGCCACCAAGCAAGGAATTGCGTGGAAATACGGGATCAAGCCAAACAAGTTTTCCAGCTTTATCAAGAATAACTGAATGGTTTCGAGCACGACCAGTTCAAGATGTATTGGAAACAGATGCGCACCGGCACTTAAGGTGCTGGTATGGATCCGGGAAGCACAAAACAACAACCTTCCTCTCAGCGGTGAAGTAGTTGCTGTGAAAGGCCGGTCGCTTGCAGTAATGTTGGGGATAGACGACCGTTTTCTTCAATGAATGGCTGACACATTTTAATGATCGTCATGACCTGGTTTTTAAGAGCTTGCGTGGAGAAAGGCATCGGTGAACCAGGAAACGTGGACAACGTGGAAGGAAGGAAAGTTGCATGAATACCTATATGAATACAAACCAGAAGACGTGTTTAACACAGATGTAGCTGCACTTTTGTTCCGGCTGCAACCAGACAAGACCCCGGCTTCAAGGATGATGATTGTGCTGGGGTCAAAAGCAGCAAGGAAAGTGTGTCAGTGCCCGTCGCAGCAAACATGACTGGCACAAAACGATATCGCCTGCTTCGGGTAGGAAACCCAACAAGCCAACAGGATTCAAAGGCATGAAGATGCTTCCTGTGCATTATGCATCAAACAAGGAGGATTGGATGACGACCGAAATTGCCAGGAGTTGGATAACCAAAGTAGATCACTAGATCACAGGTTTGCTTCCTCAAAACGCAAGATGTTTCTTGTGGACCAATGGCAATGCCAGCCTTCAGTGCTGTATGCATGGCACCTGCAAACACATCTGTTTTGCAGCCGATGGACCAGGGCATCATCAAGAAGGTTGGTCCTATATAGGCACCACCTCCTCGAGTGCGCTGCTTCTGAATAACTCCTCAAAATATGAGGTGAATCTACTGAGTGCCATATACATGCTAGCGCGAGCATGGGAACGCGTCAAACGAGACACCATCGCCAACTGCTTCAGGGCTTGCTGTTTTGTGATAACTGCTTCAGAAGATGCCTCTGCTAGCCCATCGGGAGAAGCGTGACCAAGTGAGTCTGACGGCACAGACTTTGATAAAGCTTCGATGACAACCATTTTGAAGGTTATGTCACCGTAGATGTTGCAGCTGAAATGTGTGGTGTGCTGACGGACAGCAAGATACTGGGGAGTGTTCGACCCCACGAACCAAGCCAGGAAAGCGATGTCGACGATGACATTGAAGACGGGCCGCAATCGACACCTTCCGATGCAGCTACGGGCCTTGCTCTTGTGGAGCGGTTTTTGCCGCTAAGATAACACAGAACAAGCGTTAGGCACATCTAAGAACTTGCATTAAGCGGCGCAATTCCGCAAGAAAAGCAGAGCAAAATGACAGACTATTTTTCTTTAAAAACTTTACTTCCGAAATTACTGTATTTACACGACTGTAAGTCCCCCTTCACCCAAATCTCATCCCATCCCAGAGACTTAGCAATAATTGTTGCACAAGGCGCTTTCTGTAGCCAGCCTTCAGTGCACGAATGACACCTTGATCCAAAGGCTGCAGCCCCGACGTTGTGTTCGATAGCAGGAAGCGAAGCTCTATGTTGCTGATGCTGACCTTACAATGGTGAGCAGTACAATTATCAACGAGTAAGCAGAACTTTCTGCCTTTGCTTACCAGGTCGTCGTCCCAGGACTTCAGCTACTTGCCAAAAACTTCGCTTGTCATCCAAGCTTTTCCGTTGGACACGTAAGTCACCAGAACAGAGAGTGCATTCTTCAGGCATCACGGCGATTTGCTCTTGCCGATCACAAGTGGTCGAAGCTTGCTCGATCCATCGACGTTGGTGGCAAGCAACACCGATATTCGTGCTTTAACTTTCCCGCCGTGGGACTTATCATGATACGCCAGCGTTTTGCTGGGCAGCATTTGCCAGAACAAGGCTGTCTCATTGGCGTTAAATATATCGCGGGGATGATATCTTGCCGTGATGTCGCTCCAATTTCCGTCAATCCATTTTTGCACGCTGCTGACGTCCACCGCGCAGCTTTCACCGGTGACAGCCCGGCCAACAATGCTGTGGCGCCCTTTTAAGTGCTGCAGCCAACCTGAACCGCCTTTGAAGTCGGGTCTGTTCAGTATGAAAGCGAAATCCTTCACTTTCTGCTCAATCATGGGGCCAGAAACAAGGACGTTCCGCGACCTGACATCAAGGAACCACTTGTACACTGCTGCCTTCACGTATTCATATGCAGCCGTGCGTACTCGGCGGGCGCCGGTAGCACCAGGCCTCTTGTCCGCCTTAGCACTAATGTCGTCCTTATTTTTCAAGACCTTACTCAACGTGCTTCTTGGGATGTTGTACGCTGCGGCGACATCCGGCTTCTTTTCTCCACGTTCAACTCTTTTGATAATCTCTATCTTTGCGGATATTGTCAAGATCTGCCATTTCACGGCAGCCATCTCATTAAACAGAGCGGACGAGCACTATGTTCTGGGGACGCGACTTGCAACTGAAATGCGCACAGGCGCACGTGCCACGTGGCTGTGACAAAACAAGAGATGAGTCGAACCACTTTTTCTAGGGGGTGGCTGTTTGAGGGAGGGAGAGCCGCGCCACACACACACAGTTGGGCTAAACCATTTTGGGAGGGGGGTGGCGGCAGCTGGCCCGGCTGCTGCGCGGGAAAGCCAACTTCTGGGGAAATTTTGCAGTGTCGAAGTTCAATGTATCGCGTGCGGCAGCTATTTTTGTTCTACGGTGTTCAGAAATTGTTCGATATACGGGGTACTTCGATATAAACGAGTTCCATATAGTCGGGTTCGACTGTACAGTAATAAAGATGCTGTTTTTTTGTGCTTAATTAGAAGTTGATTTAATTCGAAGTGTTTTACGGTCCCTGTGAACTTCATATTAACGGGAGTAGACTGTACAGCGAACTCGCAGCCTTTTCTCAGCGTGTGCTGCACTTTTCTATGTTAAAACCCTCACATTTCTTTTTTTCACTTGAAGTGTAATGTGCATCTTAGAAACAAAATTCCAGGACCCTAGGGTTGTTTACATGACAATTCCTGGCATTTCAATTTTGCTATTTTGATCAATTATGACACTGCAAAATTTCGCACATTCCTGTAAAATACCATCCTCTGAAATTCTGTGCTGGAAAACAAATTATCTTTCTGGAGGCCTCAATATAACATTTAAGTGGAAAAATATCTGTTTTTGACAAAAATAAAAATGGTGCCTAAAAGGAATATCAGCATGCACACAATGTTGTTAGTAAGTAGGGGTGTGCGAATATTCGAAATTTCGAATACGAATCGAATATTCCCGAATACTCAGCAGTGATCGTATACCGCGCCGAATTTCGTAACTTCAATTGTGGCAAAGCTGCAATATCTGGGCAAATTATCTGAATATAGAGTTTCAAGTTCTAAGAAAACAATACACAGGCCCTGTTCTCTTTCTTCTTCATCATTTATTGCGTGGACCGATCACATTCCGATGCCGCTAGGCTTGACCTCGTGCGAAATTCTGCAAGTGGGCTTTCCCACATGCCACAAGTACTGCAAACAAGATGGACGACCTGCTTCTAAACAATTGCAACGTGAAAGCACGTTTTTTTTTATTCTTCCGTAATATGTCATAATTAATGCTCACACCCATGGCATTTGTTCTGTCACCTTAATAACTCTCTAAGAACCACCATCTTCTTGGTTTGGTCAACTACTCTATGCGGGAAAGCCTACTTGCGGAATTTCGCAAGGGGCGAGTCGAGGTGTCACAACAGGGCAAGCGATCCTGTAAAAATCCCGCCTATTTATTGCATGGTGCACTGTAACCCATGCACCTCTTAAGTGGGCGTAACGGCAGGCGTGACAACGTTTGGATGGCCCCCTGTCACTAGGTGAAAAAAATAACCTGGCCGCGTAGTTTTGGTTTCTAAGCTTCACCACTCGCCCGTGGCAATGGCAACTGTCGGCCCGCGCATTCACCAGTAGTCCAATCTCAGCTCCGTGCCGCTTTCAGAAGTTGACTGACGCGTCACTGGTCATTTTTTTTCTTTTTAGAAGCAGTCTCGCCATTCAGAAGTCAATGTACGTTCCCATCTTGCTTACGTTCGTGATGTCTTCCAGCACGCCAAAACTAGGTGCTCGTCACGGGTTTACAGGTGTTTGCACATTACAGCCGCCTCATAAGACTACCGCATTTTCAGCAGTTTTCTTTTTTCAGAGCCAAGGGGCATTTTATAAATCGACCTTCAAATAACTCGGGCATTTCAGTCGGTTTTTTGAACTCCGTATTAATAAGGTTTTACTAGCCGTCATGTTATTTTTGTTTCCTGTCTTGTCATGTTATGGATTTCATTTTGCATGACCATGAAATACAGTTTGGATACTGTTATGCTGTTCAATTAAGCAGTATACATTTCTGCGCACATCATGTTTTTTTTATATGGTGCTTAGGCAGTCTAGTTTTATTCATTTCAGTACCAAAGGCCATACACTATTTTGAAAAAAATATGAGCAACAATGTTTGCTTGTTCATCTTTTCTGAATTTATTTTTTTGTGCTGACCAGATATTTGATACTCGATTCGATATTCAAAGCCATTTTTTCTTCATATTCGTATTCGAAAATTTCAATATTCGCACACCCCTATTAGTAAGTGTTCGACCCAGCTGATATGAAAACTGGGGACTATACATTCTGGGCCAACCAGAAATGAAACTCAAGACTGTCTATTCAAGGAAAATGATGGAGAACAAAGAGCACAGCCACTGAACAAGTAAAATTTTCATGAAAAATGCACATCTCTACAAATACCGTGTACGCTTGCATAATGAACCCACTCTTTTCCCAGAGATGTTGACATCAATTTGGGGGGAGGGTTCATTATCGGGAAAAAATTTCAACAGATTTTTTTGGGAGAGTCGAAATTTCATACATGTCCTATCAACAGTTTGACACATTCGTGCTCCTAGAGTTTAGCATCATTCACTTCAAAAGGTGTTTATTACTGTATCACGACGAAATCTGTCGGTTCAATGATGGCTGGCAGCGCCGGCCAATTGTGGCTTGATAAAGCGAACATGCTGAACGCCTGCCTTGAAGGTCATGTGCGAGTTTTTTACGCGAGGCTAAAAAAAAATTCTCAGAATGGCTACGAGTGTGTAATGTGAATGTTTAAGTCTTAGCTATGGAAAGGGGTTAGGCATTTTAGCCTTTCTCTCGAGCTCGCCAAATCACTAGGGGGTGTGAGGGTCCAGCTTCCTTCAGAGCACTTCAGTGTAGATGACGCTTTACAGCGCTCTGGTTTAAACTGCTATGCTCATCTCCAATGATGAAGTGCTTGCCGGCTTTCGAACCATACAGTGTGTGGGGATTGGGCCTCTTGAGCGATCGGAGTGAGCGTCCGCTGCTGCCGTTTGCTCGTTAGAGACCCCCCGTGGGGCGTCCGCGAGCGGAATGCAGGCGGCCGCGCTGCTTGTCCTTCTTTCCAAGGGAAGCTCTGTTGAAGAACCGCTGTAAATCACCCTCCCTTCCGTTGTTCCCGCTTCGACCTCGCGTCCCCATTGGGTCACTCCCAGTGACAGCGGGGGGGTTGTTTCGGCGAGAGGCCCGAGCGGGAAATGAGCGGGGAGACCGCCACCGACTCGGGCAGCAGAAAGGTGCGTAGATTTCGCCTCCCGGGGGCCCCGGCCTTTGCCGGGGGACGAAGAGCGCGGGTGGTGTAACCTTGCGCACCTAGTATGTACGCTTGAGTCCAGGCCCGAGCCTCTGGAGTCCCGTCGCCCGCCTGTGCGGCGCTCCGGATTCGGGAGGGCCTGATTTGGATGGTTCTCCGTCATCGCCGCCCATTGCGGGTGACGACGCGCGTTGAGCCATCGACGTGCGACCTGCATCGTCAAGGTGTGCTCCGCGCATTCCCCATCCTCCCTCGTGTTGTGTCGCGCGCGATTTAACCATCTGGTTGGCCGTGCGGCATGCTATCGGCCTTGGCTGTGCCGTCACGCGCGTATGTAGCCTTTGCATTGCGCGCGCGGCTCCGCGGGCCCGCTTTCGGGTGCTGCGGCTGGGCCATGGGTTTTTACTGAGGTCTGGGGATTAGTGCAGTGTTGTGTAATGCAGCTTCCTGTGTAATAAACACTTGTGCTCTATAATAACTGCGCCTTCCTTCCTTCGGAGCGAGAGCGCAGCCGCGCGGCGAACGCTGGTTATGCCCTCATCTTGCTCTGCCCTGAACCCACGATATGTGGGCGAAGTGCCACTCAACACTTCGGCACGGGTTCGTTACCAACCCCACAAGGGGTGCAGCCGGGTGCACAGCAGCGTGCTGAGCAAGACCACTGCTGGCACGTCTGCCAAGGGTGCACAATGTCTTGGCATTCTGCCACGTCTGCAGAGCATGCCACGCCTCTCATGAGAGCTCTTCTCAAAAGACGTGCAGCATCTTGGCACGCTACCAAGGTCTCCACTGCGGATGGCAAGAAAACTGAGGAACCCGCTATGAAAAGCTGCGAAAAATGCAAAATCAGATAATTGCCTGTCACATATGAAAGCATATATTTTCTAACAATCGGATGGCTAATGCACAAGTCATTATGAAAATGGTACAAGATTCCACCATTCGACTAGCTGCAGTGCTGGTGAGTAATGGACATGCACCCGCAAATATGACCGTATATCACTAAACGAGAATGTGTTGCCTTCTTCAAAAGACTGCAGCACTGTTTAAAATGTATTGAATAAACACCTCAGTATAAGGTTTGCATTGGCCTTTTCTGCAGGGCAAAGAGCCATGAAAAGGACTGGAAGCAACCTTCAATTGGTGTGCAAATCAACTCAATTACCGTATTTACTCAATGTAACGCGAGGGGCGACTTTACATGCTGCCCAGCGGGAAAAAATAAAACCACGACTGTAACGCGAGGCTTAAGGACGCAAAACAAAGTACCTTTAATAACAAAGTACCTTTAATAGACATTGTGGCCAACATGTTTATTCATCTTCCTCGCGTTTGGAGGCCGAGTTTTTGGAAACTGAGTCCTTTTAGCTATCAAAGTCTCCCGGTAACTTCTGCCGCATCGATGTTTTTCGCCGCAGAGAGAATCCATTTCTCTTCATGAAAGTTTGAGCCCACCCACGAATTGCTCTGAGCTTCCCATCTCCCGAGCAATGTCTAACTTTCCAACGAATCAGCTCGACACTGACCCCAATGAGACGGTTGTGCTGCTCGATAATTAAGTCTTATGTCTGCCACTTTTTTCTGCAGCTCGACGTGATGGCCGTGGCGAGGCCCTCGAAATCCTTTGTGGTCGGGCGCACAATTAAAAAGCCCCTCCCGCTGCAGCCGCCATCTGTGGATGGTTGACTCGTTGAGGTCAAGTCTTCGAGCTGACGCAGAATTCTCGACCTTTTCAGCTAACAGGATCGCTTTTCTCTTAAAACGACCGTCGTACTGAGCACGACGCATTGCCATTGTGTACACTGAATCAATACACCGCGAGCGACGCCACAAGAACACGATGCAATGACGAACTGAGCGCGAGGTCGCAACAAACACAAAAAATGATAGAGAACAACACTTTGACTTTGGATGGATGAGGATTTGGGTTCCGTGGTACCCATGTTGCCAGCATAAGACTGCAAAACTGCGGGAACCGAAACCAAGCTGATTGCTTGAAATGGCTGCACCACGGCACTGCTATAGGCCAATCGAAGTGCAGTATTGGATTATAACGTGAGGGTAGACTTTAAGGGGAAAAAATATGGGAAAAAAACTCTCGTTACATTCAAATAAATACAGTATAATATTTACATTTAGGAATGGAATAAACAGTGTGGTGAGCACAAACAAAAATTAGCTACATAGCGGTCCCTATGCAGTAAGGCACAGAACAATGTTTTTTCATTCTAAAATAAGGTCATTTACAAGATATCATTTGCACTTGAATATTACAGTAGGCTCATGATGATACTATCATGGCTGATACAAATTCGTGAAATTGCCCGGCCAGAGAGCATTCTGTATAGTGTCCAAAAATTTGGGTTACAGAACACATTCCTGCAGCACTACGAACAATATGAATGTGCAAGCCATGACTGCACTCTCAAGCACTAAGCGTTGCCTGCACATCGCCGACGCGTCATATGCATCGCGAGCACTAAGCAGTGGTGCATGGCTGTAAATAACTGCCATCAATTGTAAACAGATCTGTGTGAACACATTTAGTGTGATCCTGCTTGTGGATTTTATTCGTTTTTTTGAAGTTCAGATGACAAATATTTTTTAGGACCCTGTGAGATTCGTGTAATTGAGATTCTACTGTATGTGTCCCTGCAACTTGCCTGGAATCAATTTTTGTGTGCAACGACAAAAACTTCAAGAGGCACTATTTTTTTAACTACTACCGCATAAAACAAAATTGCTACCACGTGGGCCATCCTGGTATTGCGATACCTCATATTACGAATGCTTGAGGTACAAACCTGGTGCCAGGCTGGGTTGAATCGACGACCTCGACGATTGCCTGTTGTTTTCCCAGGTTGGGCTGATGCCACCAATCCTTCTACTTCTAGGCTGGGTGGATGAGCCAATAGCTCATGTGCCAGCCTCACTGCCAGCTTACTGGCCTCCTGGGTGTGACCATGGGCATGCAGTGCTTCCGCACGAGCGAAGAGGATCTGTCAGGCAGAAGAAGTCTTGAATGGTCAAAAGAAACTGCATTTTGTGCACAGCAAGTTCACTGTACCCAAAAGAAAGCAATTGCACATCATTCAGACTTGGTGATTTTAATGAATTAAACAACTGCACACCTTTTCTTGACTGTTCTTCCATGCCTAATGACATGCAAATAGCAAGTTTTCACCACAATGCAAGGAAAACAGCTTGCCTCAAATGGATCTTCAATCTTTTTGATTTGGACAGGCAAGCAGTCCTCGTCTGGAACCCTGAGGTCCCTGTTTTTGTCCCCACTTGTGGCCTTTCCTTGTGAGGTGAAGTAATAGACATGGTACTCCTCGCCGGCAGTTACTCGATCATCGCTTCTCACATCGATGCTGCAATTCCTAATGAAAAAAACAGAACTGCTCTGTAAAGCTGTAACAATAAACGAGAAAAATGTTTGGGGGTGATATGTGAGCACTGTTAGAATGCATCAAAATGTTAACACAAAGCAACACTTGCACTATGCTTTCACAGAAATATAGTGGCAACACCATATCCCACCAAGCTCTTATATAACCTAGGCCTAGCATTAATATGAGGTTCAGAGTAAACAACATCCATACAGCACACACACATTTTTATGTTTTCACTGCAGCACAAAAGCTACCAAGCCTGACAGCCTGTTCTCCATTGACCATTAAAACGTTGGACAGTCATTGCATAGATACCGTAATTTCTGGTTCAAGAGTTGCATTACTCTGTAAAATCTATCCCCTACCATAATCTGCCCTTTTCGCGAGAAATTTTGTGGACAAGTTGCATTGCTGTACATGCCACAACTCTTAAAAGGGACACTGAGGAGAAATTGAAGTTGGCTTGTATCGATAGAATACCAGCTCCTGATCACAAAAACGCCGCTCTAACTGAAAACAAAGCTCTTGTAAGGTAGAAAATAGCAAGAACCAAAATACAGGTATCGCCGCCACAGGCCAAGCGTGGTGATGCCGTAGGACAAGAAGCGCCACCTTGGAGGAATTTTCCTTCTTACATTACTAGAGTTGTTCCTCTCTATGCAGAAAAAAGGAATCGCTCATTGGGCATTTTATTGTTTCTTTTTGCCAGATCGAATACTATAGCCAAAAACTTGCAAGGCACCAGAAAAAAAGAACGAAGTTTCAAGGTGGGTGGACAGCGCAACAAAGGTGGGACAAAGCCAAGACAGCGCTTGTCTTGCCTTTCTCCCACCTTTGTTGCGCTGTTCACCCACCATGAATGCTTACCAACTTGCCCAGACTTCAGCTTTACTCAATGTGAAGTTTCAAGGTCTGAACTCGCAACCTCATCTAGTGAACGCAGCTGAACCATTTTTAAACATCACTGAAGCCTTAAGATAGGTGGAAGCAAAGCATAAGTGGGACAGATACATCCCACTGCCACTTATGAGCCCTTTAGTATGGAGAACGAAGTGGGATGTGCAAGTCCCATAGTCCCACAAAGGGTTAAATCTGATTTCTACATGAAAATGCACTATCAGGATAGTGGAGTTTACGGTGCACAAAGCTAAAGGCACCCACTGGAATAAGGATATGTTGCACTATAGTGTTTTTGCCACCACCAACTTTTTCAAGAATGACAATTTCAGCTAACTGTTGATGACTGTAAAACTCTTCACAATTGGCTTAGTGTGTCGGTAAATTCAAGAAGTTTGTTTTAGAAACGAGAAGCGATAACACAAGTAATAACGATGTTACAAAAGCATCACAGTATCAAGCACTACTCACTCTAACGACATACTGCTCCAAGGTACGGCTGAGCATATTAAATGGCTGCTGTGACATTTAATGTTTTTGGAGTGAACAAAGGCAGGCAGGTCTTACACAGAAGTGCTGTACGCAGTGATGGTAACGTACGCGATGAAATAATTGCAATAAATAAGAAAAAAAAATGTTCTTTTGTGTAAGCTGCCATTTGAAGATTGTGCATGAAAGTAATGAGCAAAAGAAATGGCATTTTACATCCCACCTCAAAGCATATGATACAGTTAAACCTAGCTTTAACAAAGAAAAAAAATGACAATTTATTTTTATATTAATTCAAGCACCCCTAAAGACCCTCTCTGGAAGAGGGCATTAAATAGGGGGTGGCACACGAAAACACTAATAACAATAGGTGAGAACACAAAAAAAAGAAAAAAGAAAAACACGACAAAATGCATGGACACTAATACTGCAAAGCAAGATCAAAGTTCGGAGAAAACCAAAATAGCACAAAATTAGAAGAAATTGTGTAAGTTCAAATAATGGATTCCGAACACAAAAGGCACACACACAAAAAAAACAGGAAAACAAAACCAGAAGGATGGCAAAGGTAATAGGGATCACAAAACAAAAACTAAAAAATCCTGCCACAACAAACGCTGCCACAGAAAAAGTTCCGCCACAACGAAGCATTTCCAATTCCCTGCCAGCAAACTATACAAGACAATGCAGTTAAGTATTTCCCCCTTCAATGAAGATTTTTGAAACGCGATTCCGCTCCAGCAAATTTTTTCTGAGTGAGCAGAAACTTTTTTTTTTTTGCACATCCAAATGTGCCCGTATTTCGTAAGGTTTCACCATTTTTAAAAATGGCTGCCAAAGTCAGTTTTCACTTTCAAAACCGCAGCTAACACTCCCGTGAAATTGGAATTAATGCGCAGACTGATGCGGTGCATGACTGTCTACAATGGTTTTGCTGACGGCTCTGGATCCCTGCTTGCGAACTGTGGCCACTGGTGCGAGGCTGTTGTCGCAACTTGTCGCTGTTCTTCCAAATGGCCAACACAGTAACGTCGGCGACACCATACTTTTTTGCCACCGTAGCCTTTTTCAAACCGCTCTCAACGTCCCTCAAAGCTCTGCTTGGTTTTGAGAGCTTGCCGTTTCCTGGCGTACGGAGGAGTAGACGACATCGGAACTGAAGACAGCCAAGGCCGGTAGACTTCACTCATGTTGTCAACTGACCTGCCTACGTTGTCAACTTTTCACCACAAGCGACGACACATATCTCGTTCATGGGCTCAGGTGTGACAAGACGCTGCCCCACGTGCGCGTGGTACGAGCAGTGCTTGCAGCGTCATGCCGTGCGCTCGCCGCCGCCCAACCGCTGCTTCAGCATGCTCGCCTGGCCCTGCCATCACGTGCTTTCGAATTTGTCCAATCAGTGTGCCCAACGGTGGAGCAATGAAGCAAGAGAGAAAAAAAATGGCTGCTTTGAGACTTCTATTTTTTTTTTTCTATCTTCTCCTGCCTTCAGCCTTGCCTTGAACCACGCTGACAACGCTCCCACGCCCCGCCTGTTGCCCCCTTCTTGCGCAATCTGGGAAGCACACTCCTCGCGCCCGCCGCTACCCACGGGCCCCCGCCAGTACGCGGGCCACCAGGCTTTACAGAAACCGCACTATACGCAGTCTTCGGTTACGCACTGCTGCGTATTAAGCGGCATGCCAATACATTGATTCTATGGGAAGCAAAGCGGTTGTCACAAAAAGTTGCATATAATGCGGTCCGCATTATAAGCAGTTATGTTTTAAATGGTCTGAGCTGTACGATGCTGTTTTCCGTTGCTCCGGCTCTTGCTGCGTGGAGTAAACCACTTTTGTCCCCAATAGTACACCAAGTATCCAAGTTTAATATAACCGTGTCTCAATGCACTTATAGAAGTGCTCTTTACTTAACATGCTGTTCTCTTACATGACCCACACACACCCAAGTCTGCTGGGCTCCATGCACTCACCCATCGGGGACTTGGTGGGCACCTTCTCGGGTACCTGACCAGTCCGAGTCTGCATCTTCAGGTGAGGAAGATTTCTCCCCCAGGGCAGCTGCCCCTTCAGGGTCACTCACTCCAGAAGGGGTCAGTGTGGTGCTATCTTTCGGCGTGCCTGCACTACTGCTGCAGGCTGCTGCTGGCTCTCGCACTCCGGACAGCCTCATGCCAGGCGCCACCGCAGGAAGCAGAAAGTCTCCGACCACGTCTTCATTTTCACAGAACCCTTCCGAGCTGAGGGAACTCCTGTTGCTGCCACCACCACCAACCACGCCAACCACGTTGCCAGCCAGGAGTGGAAGGTCATGGCCAAGCGACATCAAAGGAGTCAGCTGCTAAAAACAAAAATGGCAAGCCGTTGCAATGATGCTGATGTCTGGGTTACAGCATCTATAAATTGTAAACAAGAAAACTGTGCGGTCAATTACGATAATCAGCAATGCGTTATTACAGTAAAGCTGTTCTATATGCTTTCTGCCATTGAATGATGAAGTTACTTTAAACCAAAAGCTGTACGGGTGTTAGCAGTGGCGGTGGCGTCCACACTCTTTGCACCCCTGCATCTCTCTCAAATATACAACCTGCACAGCCACCTCATTGTGGTAAGGTCACGCACAGCCACTAGGTCAACCTGGGGCGCAACACTCAAACGGTGACGTCACCAGTTTTGTTGTGTGTCGTTGTGGTCATGCGAGCTGCGTTGGCCATGTGATGCTTTACGCGAACACTAGACATAGCCACTGCCACCATAGGTGGGCCATAAACAGCTTCACTTTAAAAACGAATTTTCATGCGCAGATTTTCTTGTGTTAAGTATTTGTCCACAGCATCCAGCAATACCTCATTTTGTTGCTTACTGATATTGGAGTGCCAAATATTAGAAATTTCTGCATATCTGTTCATAATATCTTATAAAAAAAAAGTTATTTTAGGCGCTCGCGACAAATTTCTCTTGCTGGCAATGATTTGCGCCTGTATTTAACCCAAAGTTGTGCTTTCACTGTACACACTATACAGCAAGGTCACCGCATTTTTTAGTTGGAATACTTCCCACGCTTCTTTGACGGACCCGGCGGGGCTATGTTGTCCACAACCCGAGTGTGCACCACACCGCTCGTAAAACACACGCAAAGATAAGGCACTTTTCGTTCAAAGCAGCGGAACCGCCAGACGCGATCACCGAACAGCGAACGGATGCAACTTTGTGAAGACTGAGCGCCACTCGGTCGACGCGGTCAGAGGAACCCAAGTGACGAAACGACGAATGGCAAACGTATGAGACCCGCCGCGGTGGCTCAGTGGTTAGGGCGCTCGGCTACTGATCCGGAGTACTCGGGTTGAACCCCGACCGTGTTTCGATTGAGGCGAAATGCTAAGGCGCCCGTGTGCTGTGCTATGTTAAAGATCCCCAGGTGGCCGAAATTATTCCAGAGCCCTCCATAACAGCACCTCTTTCTTCCTTCCTTCTCTCAGTCCCTCCTTTATTCCTTCCGGGCGAGATAGCTCCTGCACAACTTCCTTCCCCCAACAACCAATTTTCAATGTGTGGGACAAACGATAACTGCTCGCGACAATGTTGGCGACAAAATCAAGTTGACGGCGATGACAATCCGGCTGCCACCTCGAAGTGTCAGAGATAGCAGGGACCTCTACTGGCAACAATGAGGTACCGAAAGTATGTCCAGCCAATCCAACTGCAGCGTAAATCCGCCTCAATCCAAGATGGCACCTTTTGCGCCGGCGAAAAGCCGATAAGATGGCCAATTTTGGCCCGCAGGCGACTGAAATTAGTCCGAAAAATCTAACTTTCAGACTTTTGATGTCCGAAATATCCATCGCAAATATGTATGTGCTTCTATGGGGTGACTGACGGCGCCTCATCGAGGTCCGAAATATCCTACAAGTCCGAATTATTGGAGTCCGAATTACCCGTCGGCTACTGTATTTACTTGCATAATTTGCACACTTTTTTCTTTGAATTAAGGCCACAAAATGGGGGCACACAGGTTACATGAAGATTGCATGAATGTGCTTATGCAGATGAAAGCAATATAACAGTGGCCTCGTGTTAAGCTCGGCTGGGTAGCAGCAAGCCTAGACGCTGTTCGGCTTGCCGTAAACTGTTCGGTAGTTTCAGATTCCGGCGCGCGCAGGAAAGGATGCGCTCCGGTGCAGCTGCTTGCTGCCATAATTGCTCTCAATTATATGCTTGTTGTCTCGTTTATGGTTTTTAGATGGTGTCAACTTGTTTCTACCTGCATGTTATAGTGTCTCCGGAAGGGGGTATCAAGGCAACCAAGGCACGCTGGTTCCAGCACCCTAGCCTCGCACTCTTGCACAAAAAAGCTGATAGTGTGCTCGTCCCTTGCACACATCAAGTACGCATTTTCTATGGCTTGGCCATGACAATGACATCTACGTCAGAGCAGCATAGCGGCATCCCCTTGCTACTCATACCTTTCGCAGCTGCACCGATTTTCCTAAGCCTGTCTTGCGCACACCTGAATGCATGCTGGTGGTCTGTTGCAGCAGGGAATGTAAAATGCATGAGTGAGTTTTTTTTTTTTATATAAACCCGTGTAATAAATTAGGGGTGTGCAAGTTACACAAGTAAATAAGGCATAATGAATGAAAGAAGCTGTCGTGCCTGGTGGTGGCCAGTGGCACAAAGAACGTGGATGGGACGGCGGTCTGCATGATGTGAGGGTCCAGATGCTGAAGATCCGACGTCAACAGCACGGCCTCTGCGGCACAAACTTGACAAGTGCTCACTGCCACCCAGAGCTTCTGGAGTGGGGTCACTTCGTGGGCTGTGCTCCAGGAGACGGGTGTGCATGTACGGTGAGTACCATCTGCAAAAAAGGGAACACGCCAGTTGGCTTTTCTTCAATTGAAAATTGCAGCTTAGCAGGAGATGTACACATTACCAGCTACCAAAAAGTGTCTCTGTTCAAGTAAACAATACACTAAAACCTCGTTGATAAGTTTTTTATTTGTGGGAAAAAACATTATCTGGGAAAACGTATGACCCAAACCACCTGATTTTGAGAAATATAACTGTGTATGAAATGTAACTAAAATGTAATTCATTGACAATTTCACTTTATAAAAATGTTGATTGGTATTTCTTGGCACAAGAGCTGAACAAATCCTATGCCAGTGTTCACTGAATTCAGTCTACGTTCGCGCTGTCTTTAGCGTGGAAGGAAATTCGTAACGGAGCCGGTCCGTCGGTGGCAGTGACAAAAGTAACCAAATCTCTTCCTTGTCATTTTTGAATGCTTCGCTCCTTTTCTCCCAAGTACTGTGGGAAAGCAACCACGGCGGCTGATTGTCGCAGTGTTTCTGCTTTTTAAGCTGCGTTTCCCTGACACGGCTCTTTCGTATAAAAGTGCATCACTGTAGCTCATAGAAGCTTCGCCTCCTTTTCCTTATGCACCGCGAAGAAACCTCAGTGTTTCTCCTCTTCATACCGCATCCCCGCAGAAACGGCCGCCGCGGATGCTAGCACGTCGTTTTAACTTTTTTTTGTTCTTGGTGATGGGGCTTCGCCTCATTGCATCGAGGCACTGCAGAGAAGCCACCACGGCAGGTGACTGCCACAAAAAACGTGTGCCCTCTCGTTCGGCCCACTTATATGCTTGAACATGTGCGGTTGGTCAATAAACGTATTATAAACGTATTATACAACCAGAATTTGTCGCAATTTTAAACGTAGTAGCCGAGAAATAGTGTTTTCAAAGAACAAATAAACTGAGAAAGATATAGTGTGATTTTATGACACATTTTTAATGTCCGCGATTTTGAGTGTACGAACTGGGAAATCGTATGAACCGGGAACGTATCAATAAGGTTTTACTATTCTGCTCCTTTAGTCATGCCCAGGAAAGGAAGAATGCACTATATCTGCGGGCACTATAATGTAAGAACCAAGGTCTTGGATGTTTCTCGCAATGCCATTACTCCTGCGTGAATGCTGCACCAGCTTGTACATACAAAGTGCTACTTCAGTGCATTTCATGCCTTTTCAAGCTGCATCTAATAAAGCTCTAATATTTCTAAAAAATATTCCATACAAGAAAACAAAATTTGGTGGCTACCATACCGATTGTAAAGGGACACTGAGGACAACTGCGTCCAACTTTTGTTACTAATTAATAATTAATTTTGTGGCTCTTTCTGGCTATGTTGACATTTGTCCAGTGGCAAAGGACGCATTCATTGTTGAAAAAATTGTATTTCCCGCCACTCGATTAAAACTCTTGATGTCTGCGTCGAAAAAGACCTTGTGGGCATCGTTTGAAGCGAATGACATGTAGCCTGGCCCCTGTGATCCATGCCTGAAAAACTGGGTCTACACACACAGCTTACTTGAGGGATTGGTTAGTGATGGCAACACTAGTGTTTCACTTTCTGGCCTTTTCTAGCTTATAAATGTTCTGTTTTCAGTGACCGTTAAAATGTGGTAATCTATCATTACAGGCCTGCTTCAATTTGTTCTCAGTGTCGAGGTGCTGTAGGGATCATATTTTGAGGCAGCTAACACCTATTAGTGGACTGAAGTTCAAGGAATGATTTAAATCCTGAAGATTAATCCATTTCTCTATTCCAGTGTGTACACCCAATGCACTACACAGTCGATCCCGGATATACTGAACTCTAAGGGATCCCAGAACAGTTCGATATGTTCATAAGCCGATACATAAAATGCAGCACAAAAATGCTCATGTGTAACTTAGAGGCATGAATATGGTGCACCCACCGGCGCACTGCCAGCTCACCACTCACTGGGTGTCGCTAGGCCTAGCTTGCTTCGAAGTCTTAGACAGCGCTTTGGAACCAGCTGCCGCCTACTGCAACAGACCTAATCCTATTAGCGGTACACTATAAACACAATCATTTCATAATAGTGGCTTAGCAGCTTAGTGACCGAAACAGGAATGCGAAAGACATCGCAAGCCTTCAATTAGGTAGGTTGGCTTCACCGCATGACATCTAGTGCACCGAATGCCGGTTTCTCAGCACAAAGGCAGTGTTGTGTTGAAAATTGTTATGCCACACTGGTGCCATATTTCCTTGACACCTTAATTTTAATGACATATTATTCTAATTACAATGTACCGGTAACAGGATTAAACCTTTTATGATAGGCAGTGGCTAGTTCCCAACAAACTGTACGGTGTGCCTTGCAAAGCAGGCTAGGCCCAGAGACTAATAACGAGCGGCGTGCTGCCAGCAGGCAAAAAGACTTTGCAAGAACACGCCATTAGCATAGGTGCAATGTATTCTTGCTTTTAGGTTACAGATAAGCTGAAATATTTCATGATCCTTTTTTTCAGTTCCTCTTAAAAGAGAGTATACTGAAGTCGATAAAATTCTCTGTACTGCCACTTTAAGGTGCCTTTAAGCTCAATCCAGCTGTTGCAAAAGCTGGTTGCAACACTCAAATTTTCTGTGTTTATGCACACTAATCTGCAAGAATCTAACCTGCAGGCGCCACCATCAGCATAGGTTATCCCTTCAATAGGGTAGTCCGTCCAGTCCAGCAAGCAGGCCTCCATTGAAGGCTTGAAGCCCGGAAAGACATCCAGATCAGAGCGACGAGCTCCACTCAGGCCACCACCTCCACCAGTCCCAGCCACGTTGCTGCTACCTGCCCGCACTTTGCACACTCGCTCCAGAGTCTTCACGTGCCACTCGCCCATCTGCACAACCATGAGGGTTCCAGAAAGGAGCACACACTCAGAAACAGAGCCATGCCAAATAGCACAATGCTGCCCTTATGAAGAGGTCAGTAAAATGCTTAAACAGCTAAGATCCATGCACTAAAGCATTATTAATACTGATATGAAAGCAAAACCCGTTGTATTTCCTCGGATTTGTGTAACCCACAGCCTCCTTTTCTTCTTCACACAGAAGGTGCACGCTGTTGAGGTTTCAATGCTTACATATGTCTGCAGTAAAAATTGCAGCAGAATTACTATACCAGAATTACATAATTACTGGCACCTGCATATTAAAAGTATCTGCTCACACAGAAGTCCTTACTACCCAAGACCATACTGCCAACTGAGCAGTTTCAGAATTCAGGCGATTTATTTCACTTTTTCCTTGCCGCACCTAAGAAAAAATTTGAATGATGGTGCAAAATGCTCTATTCTGAGCAATTCAGGCAGCTTCCGGATGAGTACCACCATTCAGTATGTTGTAAAAGGACTGTACTTCAGTTACACAATCTTTTAGGGAGTATATTTAACTTCGCAAGGAACCTGTCAACATTGAGCAATTGCGCAGGCATGGTGCCCAAGGTTGTGTTCTCTACTTGTACTGACCCTACTCAGCAGCGACAGACGTCTCGCCATTTTACAGCATCGACACTTGACTCTGTAGGTGCAAGGGACAGCTTTGTGCGAAAAGATTACGTACATTCTTCTTTTAGTTCTGACAGAGATGATTGGCTTTTGGTTTGACTTCGTGCAATTTAACATCCCAAAGCGACCCTGGTTATAAGGGACGCTGCAGTGGAGGGATCCAGATAATTTCGGCTATTAGGAGTTGTTATGTGCACCGATATCGCACAGTACATGAGTTTCTAGAATTTCGTCTCCAATGAAATGCGACTGCAACGACTGGTATCGAACCTGCATCTTTCTGGTCAGCAGCCAAGCACCACAACCACTGAGCCACCATGGCGGCTCGGATATGATTGCTCCTCCCAGCACAAGACTATCACAAGGTGCCCGTCTGTATCTTTCATTTTCCCCATTGCCGAGGAGATTCACTGCTTTCAGTGGCTCTCAGACAGTAACGGCCACGTTCCAAACAATTTTGTAGCTTCAGCAGTGTAGTGGACACAGTTATCTGCAAGACAGTCCGGGGTCCACTTTGGCACTGCACTCCAGAGTAGTCCAAAGCGCTGTGCATGAGCAATCTGTTCTTTCTTCTGACTGGTAGCATGAAAAGTTCTGCAACTGTTATGAATACAGTTAAACTTGGATGTAACAAACCTTCACATAGTGAACTCCTCAATATTACGAAGTTTCTCAACTCCCCAACGCTGCCCCAATTAAAGCGCGTGTAATTGAGATCTCCATGTAATGAAGGTGTTGTGGTGGTTGACCTTGATATAGCAAACTCATTGCACCGGCTGTCGTGCTGAATTACTCGAAATTTGGTAGAACCAGGCGAAATTTTCATGACAATAAAGCCCGCACTGACATGAGAGGAACGCTTATCGCAACTAGCGACTGCAGTTGACACAACATGTCGCATTCCAGTGCCGTCGGCACATCTCCACAACTTTCGCTTTTGGAACGTCATACCATGTGGCATTACAACAGTTCATTATAAGGGCATAGCAAAAAAAGAAATGACACGAGCAGTGCATGCCCATCCCCACCACATGGTTGCTCAAGTGATTCTGGTGCCGATAGCTCGTGCGCATCGGGAGTAGGGGCGGCGGAGAGTGCCGGCGACTCAAGGTGATGAGTCTGCTTCCAGAAGCAACACAGACGGGCAGACCGAAAGGGGGGAGGGACATGAGGGAAGAAGCATATGCCCCCGTGGCCGGTGCGAGAGCACGCGCTATACACTAGCTCGGTCACGTGCGCCCACCTTCCCCACCCCACTCATAGTGGCGTTGTGCGATCCACAGCGGAGGTGGTGGCGGCTGCTGCCGCAGTTGCGCTACCAGCATGATCCCGAAATGTTTCTACGCATTTTTGAATTCGAGTAACTACATTTCTGCAAACATTTTCATGGCGATTTCACCTACATTTATTTCTTATTTTGGTTTCTCGTGAAAACTGCATGTAACGAAAACTTTGATGCAACAAAAAATCTATTCAATTTCGTTATAACCAGGTTTACCTGTACTTTTTTTTTTCGTAGTAACGCACAAAATGTATTTTCTAGATGTTTACCATATTTACTCGCATAATGATCGCACTTTTTTTTTTTAAATACTGACGCAAATTTCGGGGTGCGATCATTACGCGGGGTAAATTTTCTACAAAAAATTTTTGAGCACCGAAAACGCAAACAAGTTGCAGGTCAGACGTCTTAGAACATATATCTCGATTACAACCAAAAATAAAAGCTGAGTAAGGCTTACCTTCGCAATAAACACGCACATTAAGCATCACATGGAGTGCACAATGCCCATTTATTTTTTTTCGTCAGTACTCTAATCAAAGTCTGAATCCTCGCCATCCTCGCTTTCACTGCTGCACGACTCATCGGAAACGGCAGTGTCGTCGCTGGGAGCATCTTCACAATCCCACAGGAAGTCATCTTCTGTTCCATCCAAAGCGTTAGATATGCCTGTCTTCTTAAAACTCTTAGCCACTACCTCGTCGGGGATACTGCTCCACGCTTCTGTGATCCACGAGCACAGCATCTCCCCGGATGGCCTTCTAATCTTTCCACTCGGCGTCAAATCATGCTGGCCCATCGCCATCCACTCAGCATAAAGTCGTCGAACGTTGTCCTTGAACGGTTTGTTCAGGGACACGTCGAGAGGCTGCAGCAGCGAAGTCAGGCCGCCAGGAATGACTGCAATGTCCGTGCGCAGCTCTTTCAGCTTGGCACGCACGCTGTCCACAAGGTGACCCCTAAAACTGTCCAAAACCAGAAGCGAGGGAAGCAGAAATGCTCCTGGTCTTCTTCCCCAAACAGTCTTGATCCAGACGACCATCAGGTCTGCAGTCATCCACCCTTTCATCTGTGCACGTATATGGATGCCACGGGGAAAGTTTCCCTTCGGAATAGTCTTCCGTTTGAAGATCACGTATGGTGGCAGCTTCCGCCCGTCGGCCGTCACAGCAAGCATGACTGTGCATCGCTGTTTTTCTGCGCCAGACGTCTTCACGAGGACGCTCCGAGCACCCTTCTCGTTCACAGTTGTATTCCGGGGCATGTCGAACGTCAGTGGAGTTTGATCGGCATTTCCAATTTGCGACATGAGGTAACCGCATTTTTCGCGAAGCCTAGTGACGAAGTGATGGAAGTCTATCACTTTGCTTTCATACGCGGCTGGGAGCCGCTGGCACAACGACGTCCGCCGCCTCAGGGAAAGTCCATTCCGTCGCATAAAGCGAGTCGTCCAACCGGAGCTAGCGCGGAAATCCTTTGCGGCGATTCCCAGCTTCCTGGCAGTTGTGCGCGCCTGCGTCTGTATCATTTCTAATGACACTGCGCAACCATCCTTGCGCAGGTCCCTCACGTATTCTAGGACCGCCTCCTCAACACGAGGGAACTTGCCCGTTTTGGGTCCACGGAAAGCCCGCCGTGTCTTGTTCGTAGCCATCAGCTTCTCGCGCTGCTTCTTCCAATAGCGTATCCTCATTTCGTCCACGCCGAAATGCCTACCAGCAGCGCGGTTGCCATGCTCCAGTGCATAGTCGACAGCCTTGAGCTTGAACGCGGCGGTGTAACTGGCATACCGCCCCATGGTGAAATGGCGTAAACTCGCACAAAAACACAAAGCACGCTAGGACGCTGCCGAATTGCAAAATGGCGAACGCCGCAAAGCATGGAATCATGGGAACTCCAACGTTACTAGACTAGGTTGGGAACTCGTCGGAATGCATTCGCTGCGGGATGACTGCAGATCAACCACCAGGCGGCTCCATGTTCGGGGTGCGATCATTACGCGGGGAATTTAAAAAATGTAATTTTGACCTCAAAATTCAGGGGTGCGATCATTACGCGAGTGCGATCATTATGCGAGTAAATACGGTATTATCCTATTTTCTGGGTGGATATGCTGAATATATTTGTGATTTCCTGTGCTAGTCTCAAATTTTGCGAATCAAATATTTTTATTTCATAAAACACTGATATTCAGTATTTTCGTTGCACGAAAAGAAAATTCTCCTATTAGCTACAATAGAATGTGCTGTATCAAAGGAACTTTTTGAAGTAATGGGTAAAAAATTGTTATGCACACCACCCTGAAATTGCGTTTGCCCGTGGTAAGGAAAGAGTTAATAAAGTGGCGATGGTGGAAAAGGGTCTGCTAGTTTGTCACAGCAGACTTTGCCCACCTCAAAAATGCTTCAAACGGCAGCCCTTCAACCACAGGTTTTCGAGGGTCGTCATGTCCCACCAGTGCTTTTTTTTTTTTGATCCCTATCCTTTAGTCGAAGGGCGGCATGAGCGCTTTTCATGTGCATGTCTGGTGCTCGGAGTGCTGGCAGCTCACACTAATGTGGGTAGTTTGTCACAGCATGCACACATGAGCACACGCACACACACATCCAGGAATACTCTGCCAACTTGCGCAAGGTAGAAATAGCAACGGGGGCAGGCAAAAGAAAATTCCAGGTGAGATTCAAAAGTTACCATGGAAACTCGCAGCAGACCACTTAAGTGCGCTTCATCGTCACACCTTACGCCATTTAGAACAATAACTGTCTTGTCCGTTTTTTTTTTTTTTTGGAGACTTGCAGCTTCGGCGTCAATGTGCACTTCCCTCACTTCCATCTGCTTGGTATTTCCGTGATTCCGGTGCGCAAGAGGCCCACCTACGTCCAGCTGCCGTGGAGGCTTCCACCATGATTAGTTATATACCTTATTTACTCGCATAATGCTCGCACTCGCGTAATGCTCGCACTCGCGTAATGCTCGCACTCGCGTAATGCTCGCACTCGCGTAATGCTCGCACTCCCCACATTGGCTAACAAAAATTGGAAAATTTTATTTCCCCCACATAATCATCGCACCCCCAAAATAACTGCCGCAAGCCGTCTGCTTGTCGTAGCGATCGCCATCTATTGACTGCGGCCACAACTAACTGCCACGGTTGGGCGCGCGTGCTACTAGGCGGCGGTACTGTGCTACCATCTGCTGCCACCGCCGCTACAGCTCATCCACTCACCACCGCTACGCCATTTTGCGAAGGTGTCTCCAGCTCTCCCGTGTCTCGTAGGCCTCGTTTGCCTTGTTTGTGTGTTGCACCGTGCTCTTTGTGCCGCTTCGCCATGGGACGCTACGCAAGCTACACAGCTGCTTTTAAGCTAAAAGCTATTGAGTATGCGCTTGAACATGGCAACCGCGCTGCCAGCAGACACTTCGGCGTCAAAGAGTTTTGCGTCCGGTATTGGAGACGGCAGCACGACGAACTCAAGACGACTGGTAAGACGCGCCGGGCCTTCCGTGGACCGAAGACTGGGAAATTTCCTGCCGTCGAATCCTCTTTACTGGAATATATCAAGGCTCAACGAGCGGATGGGTGTGCTGTGTCGATTGATTTGATACGGAACCAGGCGCTCGTAATCGCAAGAAAGGAGGGCATCTTGGTGCAAGACTTCCGCGCTAGTAACGGGTGGGCCACACGATTTATGAGGCGCAATGGACTCTCACTCAGGAGGCGAACGACACTTTGCCAGCACCTGCCCGCAGCCTATGAAGAGAAAATAGTGGACTTCCATCGATTCGTTATCAGGATCCGGTAGGGGAAAAACTTCTTGCTCTCCCAGATAGGGAACGCAGACCAAACTCCGCTGAATTTCGATATGCCCAGCAGCAGGACAGTCAAACAGACAGGCGCTCGGACTGTGCACGTCAGGACTACAGGTGCCGAAAAACAGAGGTGCACGGTCATGCTAGGCGTGACGGCGGAAGCACCCACCGTACGTCATTTTCAAGCGGAAGACCCTCCCGAAAGGAAAGCTCCCCCCTGGTATACACGTGCGCGTCCAAGAAAAGGGGTGGATGACCGCGGACCTTATGGTGGACTGGGTGAAGACTGTGTGGGGGCGGCGACCGGGAGCACTTCTTTTTCCGTCGCTCCTCGTGCTTGATAGTTTTCTGGGCCATCTTCAAGAGTCTGTTCGGGCGAAGTTCAAGGAACTGCGCACGGACCTGGCCGTTATACCCGGCGGCCTCACATCAATGCTACAGCCTCTTGACGTATCTTTGAACAAGCCATTTAAAGATAACGTCCGGAGGCTGTACGCAGAATGGATGGCCGAAGGTGAACATGCTCCGACGCCAGGCGGCAAGATCAAAAGACCGTCCGTGGAGCTGCTGTGCAGCTGGGTATGGGGGATGATTGATGTAAACATGGTGGCCAGAAGCTTCAAGAAAACAGGAATTTCGAACGCCCTGGATGCGACCGAGGACCACCTGGTGTGGGACGACGAAGAAGCATCGGAAGATGAAGAAACCATCGATTCCAGTGTCGACACGGACTCTGATGAAGAGTAGAATTGCCTGCAGGACGTACGCAATGCGAGTAGTGATGGGGAGGGGTTGCACGCGGCAAATAAAGTGCTTTAGCAGCTTGAGCTTACGTTCACCCTGTACTTTCATAACGAAGGTAAGTTACGCTTGAAAGTAATGTTTTCTTTATATGTACGCTTGAAAGTAATGTTTTCTTTATATTTACAATTGCAGACCACACAATCCTGATCTTGCACCCATTCATCTTTGCATTTAGCACTCCGAAACATTTGCTTGAAAATTTTCCCTGCATAATTATCGCACCCCCAAACTTCGCGTTGATTTTCAGGGAAAAAAAGTGTGAGGATTACGCGAGTAAATACGGTATGCCACGTCCCTAAACCAGCTTGTGGGCAGCAACACTGTCGGTGAGGGGCATGTAACTGCTCTGGGGAGCTTGGAAAGTGCTGCAATAGCATCTAAATAGGGTCAATTTCGAATAAACACACGCGCATAACAGGTTTGTGTGACTGTATTTTTGACTGTAACATGGGCAGTCCACTTAAACTTATTATGACCTCGGATACAATGAATGCAATCCGGACAACCGTCAGGTTCGTTATGAGTGGGCTTGACTGTACAACATAACCTGAAGGCGGCATTCTACAGTCAAACCTCGTTATAACAAACACTGACACTACGAATTATTGGCTATACCGAACTGTTCCTAAATATTTTTTGACCAACACATGCATTTCTTATATATCAAACGCGGTTTTCCATAAAACAGATATATTGAACTGCCGAGCGCCAAGCTGTGCCCACTCAGATGGCAGGTGCCAGGCTTTGCCTCACTACACGGGTGACTGGTGGTGGTGCGGCAAGTGTTCAGGCCTCTGTTCACGTTTTATCTTGCATTTGCCAACAGCAGCACAGAAGATAAAGCGGTGAGAACAGCTGGTAGCCAGGTGGTTGGCTCACACCCATCGATAGTGGCCTGGAACTAGAGACATGGTCAGTTGTAGTAGCTTTCCAGCTGCATCCTCCGTGCATGTCGACTATCACGGAGCGGAGGTGGCGAAAACGGCAATAGCATTTGTCCTGGTGTTTTACGCGACACCACTGTAATGCAAGGAAGCCTCCTTGCTGGTGTTTGACTTTCAGCCGCCATGTTCTGCAACGCTATGCGGGGGAGCGAACATTACTGGCGTTTGCGGCTCAGGTTTATTTTGCATGCTCCGTAACTGCAGTGAGCGGCTTCGAAACGATCCTAAAGCAATGAAAAACACCTTTTCCAGTTTTCATTCCTTCGATGACTGAATTTTGCTTCTCCAGCGCGATTTTTTGGCAAAAGTTTATATTACAAATTTTGGCTATATCAAACTATTTAAAATTTTTTTACCTATTTGCTATAGCAAGGCTTCACTGTATCTGAGAAATACAAGATGTTTATGCCCAAATGGAATATTCAATCAATGCAGAGCAAGGTCACCGGAATTCAACGCATAGACTTGAACATGGTAACAGCAACTCTTCTAACCTGAACAAAGAAGGAGCGTCGATCTTGAGGGGATAAGGCTGGACTGAGCGCAGCCAGCCTCCAAAGAACGACGATTTCATCACAAAGGCTGCTGCAGGCGTGCTGTGACGAGTGGGCATTGCCATGGCCCACTGCGCGACCTCCATGACCACCTGATCCAGTGTGTAGGGAGACCTTGGTGTTGAACCACCAGCAGAGGATCTGTGCAACACAGTGCACAAGTTCAGTATAACTAAGAAAAAATATATATCCAAGCAAGAAAGCTAGGACACAAATGTTAACAAAACCTCCTTGAAAGTACCAAGAACTTGTTTGGTGACTTTTGCATACAATTCAAAGCACATCACTTCAAATGTGAACCAAACATCTGCAGCACGTTCACAAATGCTGTTCGTGATCACACCCATCTTTAGAAAGCTTTCTAGAGACCTTACACAAGTGTGCTGCCATCAAAGCACAAGTACAACCTGGCCGGGAAAACAGCGTTCAAGTGTTGTGTGCTAGCAGCGAAATATGCTATTACGCGTGTGGCCATGGTAAACGCAAGAACTTGCAAGCAAATGGAATAAATACAAAAACTTATAAAACCACCCACCACACTTCTTTGAAAAAGGCACTATGCGGACTTCATTGAATAAGCAGATGAGTTTTGACAGCACATTCAGATTGTAAGCACTGCAGTGAAGAAAAGTTCAGTCTGCACTCAGATCGGAGGGTTTTCAAAAGAGAAAACAGTTGACTTTCCTGAATGCACTTCTCTCTTCAGCTCTTGCAATGACAGGGGAGCCAACAAAATTAGCCTTGTAAAATTTTTCGTTCAAGGTTCAAGAGTACGCTTTATTGCTTGAAAAAAATATATATATATATATTGCTTTACCTTTTTTCAGTGTAAGCAGCTGAAAAGCATGATCACAATAAGGCCCGATAATTCCTGGCAAGAACTAGTAATATGGCACAAAGATTCTCACAATTTTTGCCCGCAGGTGAAGCACAGCAACCGGGGTCATTGGTTGGCTTCAGCTCAGCCCATCAGCTAAGGTGAGTGTTGAATGCACAGCTATGTATATACCGGGTGTTTCTTCTTTTTTTGAAGGTCCAAAATTAAAAAAAAAAGCTTTTGAGCTAAAGAGAAGCTTTTTATGGCATAGTAATACCAGTGTTGAAGGACACCAAAAACAGGCAAGTCATGCTAACTGGTAAAGTGATCAACTAAATTCTAACACTCAACTTTTCAACTATTACCAATAGGCACCTGATTGCAATTAAGAGATTTGTAGCCAGCCGTTAGTAATAGCCATTTCAGTTTTTAGAATTTCAAAAACGCAATTATCCTCGCCACCACAGCGGCTCATCTAATTTGGGCCATTTCTCACGCCTTTCGAAAACCTTGCGCTTGCGGGAGGGTGCAAAGCGACGTCAAACAAAACCATCCCACGACGCATGTACCATGCAACAATCTCAGCCCTGCCTTTGCTGCAGTGCTCCTCGCTCGCCACTTTGCTGCTCCAGCATGGGCGAGGCAGAGAATGTCATGTTGTATATGCGTCATGGAGTGTCACGATTTGGTTAACTTCGCTTTGCTGCAAGCGCGCGGTTTTTGAATGGTGCACTTAATGGCCCAAATTATTCGAGCCACAGTGTCAGGAGTAATGCTGTTTTCGCAATTCTGAAAACTGATACGGCTATTACTGATGACTGGCTACAAATTTCTAAATGCAATCCGGTGCCTATGAGATATAGTTAAAAAATTAACTATTAGAACTTAGTTGATCACTTTGCTAGTTAACACGATTCGGATTTTTTTATCTGCCAACACTGGTATTACTATGCTGCAAAAAGCTTCTCTCTGCCTCAAAAACCATTTTTTTTTAAAACTTTAGACCGAGAAAAAAACCCAGTTATATGTCGAATTTAATACCATAATTTGCACCCACGCATAATTTGCGTGCCCAAAACTTATTAGCCGGGTTTATAAAAAAAAAGGTATTAATTGCACATTTTGTGCTCAGTCCTACACCAGACCACCAGCATGCATGTGGATACGCGCAGGGCAGGCCTGGAGAGATTGATGCGGCGGCGTCATTGTGTGCGGCTGCGAAGCAAGGGGACAAATTGTGCGCCATTTACCCAGCCCGCTCGTGTTGGCAGTCGCTTTCCTAAAACAGTTGCCAGAGCAAACTTCCAGTAACCTGCAGCACATGCCAGAATCCGAAACTACCGAACCGTTTGCTGTTCGGTTTGAAGCTGGGCGCATGCACGGGCACTGTTTTAAGGCTGTTTCACATGATGCGACGTGCATGAAAAAATACGGCCCAGTTGCATTGTCGCTGTGACACCAATCGCACCAGCTATTTCACATGCTAACGATTTCAGTCGATGTGGCACCAGCAGCTTTTCATATAGGCAAGAAATGCTTTGGGAAATATAAATGTTAAACACCTTATTACGCATTTATTTTATAATCGCGACTAATTCTATTGAGCTGTCGTGCATCTCTATGTTCGATAAAACATTTTAGCATTTTTTTAGCCCGTCAACACGTACACAACTAGGAGCAGCCTGCCTCCCTTGAAATCCTAATGGCTGACGGCTGGGGTGTTCGCAATGATCGCACGGATGGTGTAGTAGCGTGGCCAACTCATTGGAACTCTGTCGCAAAGGGTTTGCAACAACACCGACTCCCCTTTGTGTTGTAAAACGATGAAAATAGTGAACAGCTGCGGCTACAATCGCATCACGGACCAACACCTTACCTCCATTTGCCTCACACTCTTGGCTTTGCAATTGTACGGTTGCATGTTTATTGCTTTCAGCTATGCATGCACAGTATGCCATCCTGCGGCGTACAACATGACAAGGTGCGAGGTGGGAGGGGGGTGTCATATTTGGTCTTTTTTTTTCTTTTTGCAAGCGGGGGGTGCGAGTTGGGGGATCGATTTATAGGCAACAATATACAGTACAGTGCAATCCACTTATAACGATATACTGCTTATAATGATCAAATTCTTTAGATATCAATTCTCCCATTGGCCCTATACAAGGTAAACCGTATACTAAAACGATACAATTATCAATGAAATAACGGACACGATAGGATTCTGGCTGCCCGGATGGTGTTTACCACCATTTGTCTGAAAGCTTGATAAAAATAAAAACTCCCTGAATGGACTAGCATGGTGAAATCAGTGAGGGAGCGTTGCCGACGGCCTTGGGAACCAAGTGCTATCGTCGTCACAATCGCTGGAGGGAGGAGCTTGCTTGGCTGCTGCTGCGCAACGCTGTCTGAAACAAACGTAGTTTCCGCCCGAGATGGTTGAGAATTTACTTTTTTTTTAAGCATTCACTTTTCTTGCCCGTTCCCCCGTTTCGCGCTGTCCGCAGCGCAGTCCTTGGCTATGCCAAGATGCTCTCCGCCGATAACGTTGCGCAGCCTGTTTTGACGGGAGCTCTGAGGGCGGTGGCACACTCAGCGAACTTGACAGAGCGCCAAGGCACTCTGCGCCCTTGACAGGAGCACTGGTGACGGTGGCTACATGCATGGGGAAATAAATGAGTATTCTTCTTGCTTTTTTTTGCCGGTCCAGATATAATGATAATCGGTAATAACAATCGGACTTTCCAGTTTTCTCGTTATAAGTGGATTGCGCTGTATACATTCGCATTACGACCTTTGTAGTTTTTAGGATGCTTTTGCAAAATATTTGCATAATGATCAAATAATAAAGCAATTGGAAAGAATATTGGCAGGCATCCTTCATACTTCACTAACAAGAGAGAAGTACATTTGGAAGGTCACAAGTTCACTTGGTGTGGAAGATTGTATGCAATGCAATGAAATGTAATGAAGCAAAACCACAGAAGAGTTCCATTTGCACTTTCCTATGGAATGCATGCAGCAACACAGATCTGTACACAAAATATTGGTAGTGAAACACTTTTTTTAGTTCAACACAGCACAAGTACTTGCACTTTTCAGCTTACCTGTTCACAAGCCAGGACTTCCTCAGTCAAAATTTGTAGAAGTGGGATGGCATTGCGGTCTGAGCGACGAAACATTTCCCGTACAATTGACAGCAAGTTCCACATGCCCTCTGGTTCCCGGCCACGTAATGGCCGCAGTAGGCTGCACCATTCAGTGGCTGCAGGAGGTGCCGTTGAGGACAGATAGTTGACATCACTAAAAACCATTGGCGATGGAACACAAAGCTTTATCAAGATCTTGCGAATGTTTTCGTGCAGGGTTCCTTCATCAAGGCACCACGTTGTCTGTTCATATGCTGACGCTCCCGCAGTTGGATCTGTAGCAGCAGAAGGTGGACAAGCATTTAGCAATGGCATATACTTCCTGAACTAGAAAGGCATCTCAAAATGATCGGCAACATATGAAAGCCACACAAAAAATTTTTAGAAGGTAAGTCTTATCTCAACTATGCCATGCCAGCAATGACCTAGCAAAAATCAACAAAAGTAAGCTAAAATGGCCAGAAAAAGTATGGCGCTCCTGAACACTAGTGGCCTGTTTCACATGCTGCCATTCAGCAATTAAAGTTACTGTGACAAGTGACGCAGCTGCACAAATGAGATGTTTATTTCAGATGTTCAGACTATGCATAATGCCATGAAGTGAGTGGGCACTCCAGTCTCTTGCTCTGACGTGCAGTGCATGCGAGACCCTGCATTGGTGCCGTCATTGGTCAGATGCAGCGTTGCCGCAAAAGCTTCTGCCAACAATGCAACATAAGTTACTGAGGATTTGCAGCTTGTGAAGCAGGCTAGAACACGCTAGCAACAGAAGCAACACACAGTTCCAAATAAGTTACGAATGCATCATAATTAAGAATTGCACACTAGACGCGTGTTATTTCGACTTTGCATTTAAACCTTGTTCAGGACTTCCTCCAAGACGACATGCAGCTCAGAATAAAAGATGCACTGCACTGATTGCAAAGATGAGTGAAGACCAGATTATTCAAAGCACCGTGTGCGCTCAAGATAGGGTTTTTTAATGTGAAAGCATTATATGTCTCATTAGTACAAAAGACGACCTCCGTCGCCATCCATGGCACGAAATGATATCAGCAGTAGACCACAAGATAGTGACATCTACAGCAAAGAAAAAAAAAATTTCTTCCAAAGCTGCTGGGAATTAAACCAAGGACCTTCAGAATGCGAGGCGAGTATGCAACCCATAGGCCAGCCACAAAACTGCGTTACTTCCTGGCGAATAAAGGTGAACCTGTGCATGAGTTTCCTTACAACTCTATGCTAATGAGTAGGTGTGTCATCAGATAGGAATCTTTAATGAACCTCGCAACAGGTCTCACAATGACACAATGCTTCTGCACTCAAAGTACATAAGCAGTCTTACCGCATTTACACACTGTAAGTCGACCTATTTTTCAAAATTTGAAAACCCGAAGTGGGGGGAGGGGGGGTCGACTTACAATCGAAACCAAAGCATGGCACCACAAGTAAAGGCGAGAAACGAGATATCAGGCATGTACAGCATGGTTGCATTTTTGCTGCTCGACTCCGTCGTATCGCTCTTGTTGGCCTTGAGCAGCTGCTATTTCGCAGAACCGGCATCCCCTCCACGCGCGCGGCGGCAGATGACTGCTGTTGATAAGCAGCAAACACGCACCCCCCTCTTGTGGCTGCTGATATGCAGTGGCGGCCGATAACGTAATTGCGTTCTACTCTTTATGGGGAAGCTTAAGCATCTTCCAAGTTTTTTTTTACTTTAAACTGCACATTCCGAGCTCAAGGAAGTGTCGATAGTTGATGGAAGGGCCGCTCCTCCAATCGCGGCGGCACTGCCACTCAGAACAGCAGCAGTGCCGGGGAGTGTCGGTAGCTGACGGAAGAGCAGACGCCACTCGTGCATAGTTTCTCTTTGGCTCTGACGCATTTTACAATTGCCGGCCCCATTTCACAAGTTTTTAATGCGGTGTTTCGTCAGTCGTCATTTGTGCTCCGGGTCTGGAAAGCGACCGACGCTCGTTCATGGCAACATTCAAGATGGCTGTCATTCTTTACGCCGAAGAAACGAACTACGTGCAGGGTCACAACTTCCGACGTTAGAGAGCGGCAAAATTTTCAGCTTTTCCACACGATGTTGTGATGTGGCAGTTTGCGAGGTGCGGGATTTTGCTGGACGATGACGTTAGAACGACGTGCTGTGGGGCCGTAGCAGCGATCACAACAGCAGTGCTGGTGAGGATGATGGAGCAAGTGTGGATGAGTAGTCCAGTGACAAATTTCCTTTTGGAATGTAACCACGCGCACACGCGCGCGTGGCAGCCAATGGCAACTGGCGATAATATCGCGTTCTACTATTGAAGGCCAATCTTAAACGACCTCGAAGGTTTTTTTGTTTTTTTCTTCTGAAATGTGATTTGGGGGGGGGGGTCGACTTACATTCGAGTAAATATGGTAAAAGTGCCCTCCGTAAATTTTTTTTTTTTTGCAACTCTCTTGTTCCATAAGCTTTCACAGCTAAGTATGCATTTCTGCAGCAAGGAAACAAGGAAGGCAAATTATGTATATAAATTTCAAAACTGGTACATAACGATTTTTTTCCGATTCACTCTATTCTTTACTGCAGTGATACGCTAACCTCAGCAATAGCAGCAGCATGATCATGCTCAAGTCAGTGACGAAGAACAAAAAGACAAAAAGGATCTGAATAACTTATATTTTAGCTCCAAGACAGCTAATAGTATAAACATTGCAAGCATAGATAACGGATACTGCACAAACTTTTCCCAGATCTCCAAATGCAAGCAGTTTACAAAAGCATGCTATGACCACAGTGAGCAATGTGGGCATAAACATTTGTGAACTGGTACAGACACATGGAAGTTTATGGGCCATGAAAGGGTAACATTTCACACAGCACAGCCCTTACAAGCAACCTAGTGCAGCTGCTGCTGCAAAAAAACATAATGAGAGAAGCAAAGATCAAGAAACATGAGCATGTAAAGCTAAAGGCAGGACAAGAAATAATTCTGAAGAGGTTTTTTGACCATGAAAATAGTTACAAGCTCGTCAGTAAATGTTCTTCAAAACTGCAAGTGCCGTTTGTAAAATTGTGCTTTTGAACAAGTGTGCTCATCACTTACTTTTGGCAGAGATAAACTATAGTGTGATTTTGCAACTACGAAGCCTGTAATGCAGGCTTACTGAAGGTAAAAAAAAAGTATTTTTGCTTTAAAGCTGCGATTTGAACGAGTTGGCTTGGCTTGGTCTTTGGGAGTTTAACGTCCCGAAGCGACTCAGGCTGTGAGGGACACCACAGTAAAGGGCTCTGGAAATTTCAACCACCAGGGGTTCTTTTAACGTGCACTGACATTGCACAGTACACGGGCATCTAGAATTTGTACAGATTAAAAATTTAACAGCGTGGAGAAACAGGACAAGACAAAGAGCACACAAAACAAGTGCATGTCTAGGCCTTAGCCCATTTCTGACATGACAATAGAAATACCAGGTTCATCCTTGTTTCATGCACGTCAGCACTCAACCATTCTACCCACTAGTGGACTTGGGACGAAACGGGCTTGTCATAAGGCAACTCATTTCTGGCTCATGACGAGTCCAGCTGATGTATTTTCTGACACACTGTGTGCGGCTTAAGGCCAGTAGAGCTCGTCCAAAGCATTTTTTGGGGTTTACCAACAGATGGCAGCATGGGTAGTGAATGACAGTTTTGGTAATATTTTGCAAGAAATGTGTCTGTTTGGGGGTTAACAACACACATATTTCCGGTAAACTGTAAACGTTGAGGCCAATGAAAAGGGTTCAACTTAAATTGAGGACTAAGCAGCGAGGTATGGAAAAGAAAATGATAGGTGCAACATTAAGGGACAAGGACAGACTGGGTCAGAGAACAAACACAGGTTAATGACATCCGAGCCGAAATCAAGAAGAAATGAGTTTAGGCGCGCATATAATGCGAAGGCAAGATAACTGATGGCCATTAAGGGTAACTTACTGGATACCAAGAGAAGACAAGCATAGCAACGGGTGGCAGAAAGTTAGGTGGGTGGATGAGATAAGTTTGCGGGGATAAGGTGGCCACAGCTGGCACAGGACAGGGTTGATCGGAGAGGTATGGGAGAGGCCTTTGTCCTGCAGTGACGTAGTCAGGCTGCTGCTGATAATCATTCCCTGAGCATACTCAGCTAATAAAGTTTATAGCCCATCTTACAAGCCAGGTGATAGAAAAGAAGATGACCCTGAGCCACATGTCTAAATGGTTGGTACGCTTACTTCACTAGCATCCAAGCTAGTGTATTTGCAGAGGCTTTACTTCTGTTATAGATAAGCCAGATCAAGTGGTTGGTAATGGTAGAATTCTCAGGCATTTTTTTGCGCCGGGGGCTCATTAACAGAAACCTAAAAGAACACCGGGCAAAGGTAATATCAAAAGTAATAGTGAGATCAGAACTAACTCCACAGTGTCAGACATGGTGTACAAGTTCACTTCTCACCAAACTAAGCTTACCAAAATCAGTCGCACAGGCAACGAGCAAATGCAGACGTCTTACTGCAAAAAAGTTTCACTACTTAATGACTCATCCCTGGCGAACATCTTTCCCAGTCCAAGTAGTGGCTTATGGAACAATTTCCAGTTGGTCCCGACTGAGACCAATTTGGTTTCAACTAGAACCGACTAGGAATTGTCCCATAAACCAGTTGGACTGGGAAGGGTTTTCGACAGGGATATGCAAAGCACCCTTTCATGAGGTACCCTTTTAGTCAAACATTACCAGTGGGTAAAGCCCAATTTTTGAATTATATACATAAAAACATAATTCAACACTTGCTAATTAATACGGAAATGCAGCTATTCAGCCTGACAGAGTGGTCTTGGCCAATGCCCATGTGTCTATGGCAGCGGACAATTGTGAATTTGGACAGTCACTTGAATAGAGATCACAATGAGGTACAACCGGCATAAGAAGTGTTTGTCCAAATGGCGCACTGTTGCCCGTACACAGTCTTTGCCAAAAGTAACCAGACTGGCCTTGCTGTTTCACAGGCTGTTAGGGGACTAATGACCAAGGGAAAGATAGTGACAGCACGGGCTCACAGCATGTAATTTACCCTCACAGCTGATGAGGGCTGGCGGCCACAGCGCCAGCCCACTTTTTCTGCTGTCATGGCAGCCTGGTTAGGTACTTTTGGCAAAGATGGTAGAGCCGGCCAAATCTTTTGACCAGCGTGCACAACGGCTGCTTTTTATGCGCTCCTGCACTTTACCACGAAGCAAACTTACGGAAAGCTCAATAATAAGCATGGGCTTAGTGAGCCTGTGCTTAGATTTGATATTTTTAAAAGCTTTCTCCGTCATAAGCTGCAGGAGCACTGAAAACGTGGCTGTCACGCACACCAGCAAAAGATTTGGCTGGCTGTACCTCCTGCATACACGCAACGGCAGGTGTAATGATGATCGGAGGGCCCTTTCACTAAGTTGAAAAATGTTCTGGCTGTGAGCTTTGCTGCAAGCCTGTGGTGGCAGTGACTACTGGCCACCAATTTGGTCGTCATTGGTCTTTTTTTCTCTTCACAAGGGGCCTTGCAGTTGTTTCAGTCCCAATGCACGTTTCCCTTTTTCTGTCCGTGTGGTTTACCACTGTTCCAGTGAGACAGAACTGCGCGCTCGTCATGTGCTGCTCTCTAACTGCGCAGTAGAGCCTCCTCATATACAATGCTGCTGCTTGTGAGGGGATTCCACCACTACAGTGTTATAACAAGGAAAAGGCCATAGAGACTTTTACCCTTATGGTTCTGCTTTGACATTCCCTATAGTGTGCACATGGTAAAGCGCTTGATAGAACTGCGAAAAATCGTCGTTGATGTGCAGTTTCTGTTTCCCTTGAAAAGCAAACAACCAGTGTCTAGTTTTCAACCAAATTTACTATGATGTGAATAGTTTTTTTGGTGCCATTTGATAATTGAACCTTCGAATAATATGGACTTCTTTTTTTCCCAGGCGTTTGAAGACTAAATTATTAAGGATTTGCTGCGCATAAAATAATAATGCTAGTATTTTTTTTATTAAGGTATAAAGATTTATTAAGCTATTTTGAGAATGCCATTTAGTAAATTACTTTGAGAAAGTTGAGAGAAAGAAGCTTTTGTTCATGATGTCAGACTTTCATGACTCCGCTTTCTTTCTCAAATGATAATACTTGGTTCTCTTTAGAGACAATGACAGCAGTTAAAAATTGCAATGATAGCCTAGCTTCATGCATACCTGCCAACCTGAAGGCTTTCAAATTTGTAAAATCTTCGCAACAAAGGGGAAGGGGGGGGTGGGGTGGTTACCAGCACACATTTAAAGCAAAATGTTGCGTTGCATCAATTTTTCAGCATACGACGTGCTAGCGTGGTGTCGCACGTGAGTAAATGCACAAATGGTGAACGGCACGTGATGAGCGCGGAATATTGGAGCACTTCAAGAACTGAAGTATCACCCGGCCAGAATCGAGGAATGCGTGCAATGGTTTCAGAGCCTTGCCGGAGCGGCAATTATTGTGCCTTTGACAAACAAACGAACAAAAAATGTCCGCAACAACGTAATCATCCTTCTAAACAGCGTGTAGGTCGCCTAGCTAACTGACAAGCGCTGAGGGGCTTTAACAAGCGCAGCCAATAGCCGCCGCAGCTGCCGAAGCTCCGAAAACGAAACTCTGCGGTCAGACACTTGATCGGCCGGCTTATCAGCGGGGGCTTGCCTTTCGTCAAAACACCTGCAGGTTAGGCCTGGGGACAAATATTTGGGCGATCAGTTCGTCCAGCACATCATACCGTTATACAGCACCATTTCGGGAGTCCGTCTGAATTGACCGATGCCAGCGCCTGGGCGTCGCGAATAAACTGTGCGCAGGCGTTTGACTGGACTCTGGCGGCAGTCCGGATTATCCGAATTAACGGGTGTTGAGGAGTAGGAATAAACGTTTATATAGTTCAGTCGAATTAACGATGTTTTACTACATAATCCGCGATACATAGGTGGTGCGGGCGAGGTTCCCTTCTCCACCTCAACCTATGTGGAGCAGGGAGTCCTCTTCTATCGGACTGATCTACTATCTGTACAATGCTTCAGCTGCTGCAGCTAATTTCACAGATGGCACATATATAGAGCCCGCGACAACAGTGTAGCTTTTTAATAGAATTTAAATGGTTTTTCGCAAATAAAACTTCTTTTTTTTTGTAAAATTTGGGGCAAGATTCATAGAATCGTAACACCGATCCAAATTCATACATTTTACGGAAATTCTGAAGAGTTGGCAGGTATGTTCATGGAAATTGGACATCACACAACAGTGCACTGAAAAATGTATAAAAAAATAATGCACAATATACCAAAACACTTTTATGCAAATGTCAAACAAATGTTTTATGGGGTCTCATGCCCCAAAGCGACTGAGGCTATGAGGTACGCACGCCATGGTGGAGGATTCCGGATGATTTGACATCGCACAGTACATCGCACAGTACATGGGTCTTTAGCATTTTGCCTCCATCGAAATGCGACCGCTGTGGTCGGCATCGAAACAGCGTCTTTTGGGCCGGCAGCTGAGCACCATAACCACTGAGCCATCGCGGCAGCTAAAACTAATAAATCTAGACTCATTTCAATGCACCAAAATTGTTAAGAGGCAGATTTTCTTAGTGGAGTGTCAGACAATCTTGGTTCAGAAAAGCCTGCCTTGACAAGTTTGGTACAGCACACAGCCCACATTATAGTCAGCTGTTTTTACACACAAAACACTGCACATTTTAAGCTTATAATCATCTTCAAGTAAATAGAGTACCATAAATCCAAAGTACATGTTACAGGAAAACTACGACATAAAATGCATTGCACACTTTGGAGCATGTGACAACACAAAGTGCGACAACTAGTCCACACATAAGCGGCTCTATGAACCACTTAAGCGTTGGCTTCCATCTTAAAATAAGGCAATGAGATTGCAAGAATCTAAACTAAAATCCAATTGAATTTTTCAAATACTATAAAATTGAAATAACGTGCTAATACCTTACAAATCTTACATGCAAGACAACCCGAGTAAAATATACTCCCAGATGTGATCCTCACTTTGAGTGCTAATCAACTACCAGAAGCCCGATACCTGTTGCTTCAGAATAATGCTTACAAGTGAACTGAACAAAGACAGCAGTGAAAAAATTACCTGGAGCTCCCCGTAATGTGTTGATAGCCGTCTGCTGGCTAGAAAGAAGCTCATCCAGGAGACGCTGAGCAGTGGGAAGTATCTGAAATCAAAAATCAAAAGTAAATACGACAGTCTGCTGTACAAAATTTTGAGAATTCGCAACCATGGTCCAAATAAACAGTTACCTGCTGCGGGAGCTCACTGATAAGATACTGAGCAAACTTCTGAAGCTGGTCACGATGAAGTCTTGACAGAGACTCTGATACCGGTGCCCTCAAGCAAACTTGATTCGGCTGCAAAGTTTTAAGCAATATCCATAAAACTGTTATCCTAAATAAAGACAGCATATGATGAACTCACAGCAACTAACTCTCCAAAACAAAATGACTTGTAACCAATGTGATTAAAGTTGTTGGCAATGTGCCATCTGCACAAAGAAGCAGCGCTCTGAATACTATTACTCCTTTATTTTAGGAAGCAAACGACAAGGTACGTTAGCTATCACAGCTGTCAGATTCCACCCTTGCAAGAGCGTCAAAATGAAATAACTACATTTCACCGGAAGCATACAGCATCATGAAACTTGCATTTCAACTATGTAGCTGACACCAGTAGGAAAAAACAAACAAACTGGTGAGATGTCCACTTCTAGACCCTGGCCAACTATTGTAAGAACAGTGGTGTTAAATTCAGCTCAACTGCTTTGAGCAGACCGAGAACTATGAAGCTAAGAAGACATGGTATACAGCCTACCATGGCAACACCTATGACATTAAAGCATTTCATACAAAAACAGCATTCAAGAGAGATTTTGTAACCTGGTGAATCCTGTGCAAGCACACAGCCACTACGTGGGAGCACCAAGAGGCAACGCTGCTGCAAGTGCAGTTGCATGACGTGATGCGGCAGCGATCAAATGTCACGGCCACATTGTACGACCCCTTTGACACAGGCAGGCTCTGGGGTGGATGCACTGTAGCACTCAAGTGGAAGCCTGTTAATTGGAAAAGTAAAAAAAAAAAAAATTTTCAGGTATATACATGACAAGAACAAATTAACTGCTACTCTAAGAAAATCAAATTATCATAAAAACTTGTTCAACATTTTCTTACTTCTGAGAAGCTAGAAAAAAGTTCATAGATGCACTGCACACATATGTTGGTACAACCTTACACGGGTTTGTTATACTGATTAACCAAGCCAAAAAGAGATTAAGAAAAAAAAATCATAGCAGAAGCAGTAAATGAAAATAGCTGAAAACAAAAAAGCAACAAAACATGAGACTGCATACACACCAAAGTGCACTGGAAGTACCCCACCTGCAGGTCAGCGGCATATCCTACAACCTTTGTCCATAAAGTTCCGAGACTGAGTTTATTAAAAAAATGCATTTAACATTGAAATCATTTGTGCAGCACCCCTTACAATCTATACACAGTTTCCAACGCTTCTTGAGGTCTTGTAAACAGTCGGAAAACGCTTCTATTGGCAGGGCTGTCAGCTCCGTTGTCGTGGCGTCTTGAATGGCCTCCAAGCTCCCCATCCAGTGACCTTTTAGGGCTCTCTTTAGACGAGGATACAGGAAAAAAATCACTTGGGAAGAGGTCAGGCGAGTACGGCGGATGGGGCAGTACAGTAATGCTGTGCTTGGCGAGAAATTTTGTCACGCTGAGAGCAGTGTGCAGCCTTGCGTTTTCGTGGAGAACGCTCCATTGTCCAGATGCCTATAAGTCAGGGCGACGGCGTCGCAGTGAATCACGCACGTGTTGCAGCACGCGGATATAAAGCTCCTGATTCGCCGTCTGCCCTTCTGGGATGGACTCGTGGTGTATGACACCTCTGGCATCGAAAAAAACTATCGGCATCGTCTTTGTTTTGGTCATCTGTCGCCGCACCTTTCTCGATGCCGGAGAGCTTGTGGACCGCCATTCGGTGCTCTGCCTTTTTGTTTGAGGATGGTATTGAAAACACCATGTTTCGGCTTCAGCAATGATGCTGTCGACGAATGCAGCATCCTTCTCTGCCTCAGAGAGCAAATCAGCCCTCACTGATGCCCGCGTGTCCATCTGGCCCTGTGTGAGGGAGTGCGGCACAAGTTTGGCATTCAGCTTTCGTTTCCCCAAGTTCTCACGCAAAATTTGGTGGCGTGTTGTCTTACTAATGTCGAGAGCATCTGATAGCTTGCGGACTGTAATGGTGCGGTCTTGCTGTACAATTTCCCTGGTCCGAGTCACGTTGTTTTCATTCCGAGAGGTTTAAGGGTGCCCCTGCCTTGTGTTGTCTTCCACCGCCGTTCTCCCAGGAACGAACCTCGTGTGCCACTCGAACATTCGCGCCCGCGATAATGTCTCGTTGCCGTAAGCGCTACGAAGGAGCTCATACGTATATGTGGCTGTTATGCCAAGCTTCACAGAATTTTGTTTCCACGCTGTTCGAGGTGGACGTCCATCTCTCCACATTCACTCACAGTAGAATGTGCAGACGACTAGTGACCACGTATTTTTCTACATGTAGTGCCATCAAGCGGCTGTTACAGCAATTAACACATATAGGTCAGGTTAGCCCGAAAAGATGCCACTATACGTATGCACCAACATTTGTTTTGGGAAATCATTTCTAGAGAAGAAAATAAATCAGTCTCGAGACTTTACGAACAAAGGTTGTATATATATGCTACAGGACATTGCTTCAATAAAACTTGACCACTGGGCACAGAACTCACCAATTTGAAGAAGGTCCTTCGTTGCCTTTGCCTTAAAGAGGTGCTCTCCCCTCTGAAACTCTTCTGGGCTTCCATTGGCCAAGCATGAATAAAGCCTTAAACAAGAATAGAGAAAACAAAATTTTGTTTTTTGCGACATCACTATTACCACTAATCAAAATGATGGTACACTGCTAGAGGGCAAACACACAAGTATGTAAGGGGAAAGAAAAATGAAAAAAATTGTTGAACTAATGAGTGGGATACTAGCAATCTGTACTATCCTTGTGCAGCTGTTCTGCCATCCTTCCATCGTGCTCTCCTCTTTCACTTTTTCCTGCCTCAGTGTCTGAGCAGTGATATGAATGGCCCAAGACACTTTGAAGCACTGCTCAGATGAGCCAAAATGGCGTTTTGCAGCAGATGCATGCTTGTGTTTATGTATACTGGTTGTTTCACCCAAGAAGCTCTGCAATTTTTAAAATAAGCTTTTCGAGTTAGAAGAGCGCTTTTTTTGTCAGTTTCTTTGTCAGCAGTGTAGCGCATCAGAATACAGCTAAGACGTACTAACTAGTAAGCTGCTTAACTAATACTGAACAGTTAACTTTTTAACTATTAGTATTACCCTCCATGTTTACTGAGAGGTGTGTAACCCACAGTAAAGAATATCCATATCAGTTTTACAATTTCAAAAATGCAGTTACCCTCGGCGCTGTGGCCCAACAAATTCTGCCTACACTGCGCCGAAATACATGCACTTTCAAAAAGCTTGGAAACAATGCAAACCCTCCAGTGCACGTAACTCGTCGAAACAGCCAATATTTGTGGGGTCACAGTGCCGAGAAAAACTGCATTTTCAAAATTCTAAAAACCGGTATGGATTTTCTTCTGGTGGGCTATACACCTCTCAATAAATAAGGAGACGAACAGTAATACCTAAAAAGTTAACTATTCAATACTAGTTAAACAGCCTACCAATTAGCACATCTTAGCTGCATTATAATCTGCTACACAACTAAAAATGCTAGCCAAAAAAAGCATTCTACTAATTCGAAAAGCTCATTTTCAAAACTTGCAGAACACCTTGGGCGAAACACCTGGTATACTCATTTAGCATATGAACACACACATGCACACACACAGAGCGTAAAAATATTTCCAGACCATCAGACCCAAGGCTATTCATCATCAGTGCTTTGAGATCACATGGGGACGCGGTCTTGTTTTTGAACCGCTTTGCTCTGGGAGCCATTTTTTCTTTGTGTGGTGCTGTGGTCTTGAGCAGTGTGTTGGTGCGGTTGTGGCTGCTGTGCAGTGTTGTTCAGTGGATCATGACCTACGTTTACTGCTTGGTGATGATGGGCAAAGATTTGATTTTGTACATCGTGGCCTTCAAGCTGAAAGTCTGAAAAACATGGCGAGCGGGCGGCTGGACGCAAGTTCGATGTCGATGAGAAGCGTGTGCGTCGTGGTGCAACCAGAAAGAGCAGCTCGCTGGTATGAACCGTAACCGGAAAGCGTTCCGTGGGAAGCAGTGCAAGTTTCTGGAGCTTGAAAAGGAACCTGTGGATTAAGTCACGACGATAAAAAAAAAAGGCTATGCAGTGTCGACGGAGATGATCCACGTGAAAGCCGTTGCAATCGCTCGCCACATGGGCATTCTGCTTGAGAATTTTAAAGCAGGTAGGGGAATGGCTTCAGCGCTTTATGAACTGGAACGTGCTCTCCATTTGGCAAAGAACGACATTGTGCCAAAAGCTACCCAATGAGTACGAGGACGAACTGCAATTTCTATCATTTCGTTAACAGCCTTTGAAGGGAGTGTGGCTATGACCTGTCTCAGATAGGGAACGCAGATCAGATGCCTGTTTGGTTCGATACGCCAGAAAATAGCACAGTTGATTTTAAAGGCGCAAAAAGCATCCCTGTGCGTACAACCGGTGCAGAACGGCAACGGTGCACAGTGATGCTGTGCATCACCGCCGATGGCAGAAAGCTGCCAACATGTGGTTTTCAAGAGAAAGACGCTGCCAAAAGAAAAGTTTCCAGATTGCATTGTCGTTCATGTCCACGAAAAAGGTTGGATGTGCGATGCACTCGTTTTGGACTGGGTAAAAACAGTGAGGGCGAACTGACCGGGCGGCTTGTTGCAATGGAAGGCTTTGCTTGTCCTCGACAGTTTTCGAGGCCATCTCACAGACTGTGTCAAGGCCTGGCTTGCCGAAACCCTAACGAATTTATCTGTCATTCCTGGAGGACAAGCATCCTCTAGCCGCTGGATGTTTCTGTCAATCGGCCATTTACAGCTGAATTCTGGCGTTGTTACTCCCAGTGGATGGCAGCGGATGTTCACAAGAAGACTCCTACTGGACGGTTGAAGAGAACTTCACTGCAGCAAATTTGTTTGTGGATTTTAAGCGCATGGCATTTGGTGTCATGCAACACCATTGTGAAAAGCTTCAAGGTGACTGGAATATCGAACCAGATGGACGGTACCAAAGAAGAATACCTCTGGGAAGGCGACCATGAGACAAGCTCTTCAAGTAGCTGCCAGAGTGAAAGCGACGAGGAATTTCCTTGAATAAAGTATGTGTGGTCATTTAGCAGTGTTTACATCATTATTAAGAACAGTCACAGCAACAGTGTGATGTTTCTGCGGCAGTGTGAGGCCTGACTCGTGTAAGAGCCGCACCCAGCCAAACCGCAGAAAAAAAGTGCGGCTCTATAGATGGTATGAGCTATGAAAACACGATTGTTGAACAAAATTAGGCGAAATTAACAGTCACAGTTAGGGCAAATAGTTGCATGCCAAAACTGCACTACATGCAACATTTACAGCTCGTCTTAAAAGTTTCATAGTGAAAAAAAAAATTGACAGGCGATTACGATAGTCGGTAATACAAAATTTGAGTGCAGCTCATCGCACACCCCCTGCCACCGCTGGCAGGTGGAGTGTTATAATGCTAGCCACCCTTTGGGATCTTCCCATGGCAACCACCTCCTGGTTGTCCATTCCTCCGCTCTCCCTGTGGAAGGTGGCGTTTTGCTCTGCTACTACCCGTCATCTGTCAGGTGGCTGTCACCTTCCAAGCGGCGTTTCACTCCGCTACTTGGACACCCGGTTAAGCCGACAACACCGAATACGACGTGGAACGCAAAAATAGGCGCCTAAGGGCTGCACTCTGAAGAAATTTCCCAGTACCTTCACCATATATATTTTTCAATTTCCCTAATCCTATTATATTATGCTCAATTGATGGCCCTCATTCCAATCACAGCAAACAAAGGAACACAGCCCCCTTGCAACAATTAGTAGACGTACCATTTCCTTTCCCCTCCTGCCCTCACATTTGCATTGGTGGGCCAGTGGTTACAGTGTTCAGCTGCTCGGCATGAGGATGCACATACAGTCGAACCTCATTGTAACGAAACGGTTTATAACAAAATAATGGATGTAATGAAGGAATGACGATTCCCCTTAGAAGCTCGCTCAACATGGGCTATAACAATGCTACGGCTAAAACGAAGCAATCACCGGGCCCCTTCAGCTTCGTTAAAACGAGATTCAACTGTACACTGAACTGGCTGCAGCAGCCACGTTTTGATGGAAGCAAAATGCACAAGATGCCCATGTGCCACGTGACGTGAATGCATGTTGAAGAACCCCAGGAGGTTAAAAATAATCCGGAGTCCTCTTACATCTTCCCTCACTTCATAATTGAGGTGGCCACTGAGAGACAGTTACTGCATATTTCCTTTCCCCAAGGCAACTTGCAATTTTTATTTTCTACATTCACACAACTGGAACATGCAGCTTGTAAAACTAATGGTTTCATGTTTGTATTCCTCATTCTTGTGAACCGTTCTTGAACCAACACTTCAGAACAAATGTGTATTCCTCATAGATACATGAATTAACTTGTACTGTTAACAGCCTTATTTTTAAGTAATGAAGGGCTTCATGCCACCATTCATTCCAACATACCTGATGTCTTCCTCATTCTCTGGGAAACTCCAGAAGGCAATGCGCAGTTGCAACTGTTCTGGGACTGGAGGGTACACATGTTCAACCACTTCAAAAGGAATGTGTGCAGCCACTTCCCTAGCAGCAAGCTCCACTAGGGGCAACACCTGACCTGCTTCACCTGCAAGAAAAAAAAAGCGCATCCTCAAGCAGCCGCGCAGCGCCCAGTAGTCCAAATGCACAACACGGAAAAGGCCGTATGCTTGGACAGTGTTCCCTATTCTAAGTGCACATCAGAAGGAAGATCACTATAAAGTGCTGTGGCCATATGAAACAGCCCTGGCTGAAATCTTCAAGAAATAAAAAAAAAGGTTGCAAAAAGTGGCCCACCTCCAATACTATGGTGCTAGTCTCAGCTCATGCCTGCCACCCGCATCAGAACAAAGTGGTGATGAGGTCAATGAACTGCAATGCTAACATGACAAAATGCTCCCAAGTAAAAACAGTTCCTTGCATAAAGATGGATTAAAAATTTCCACCTTTCGTGTTCTACTCGTGACAAATGGTACAAAGTTACATTTCTAAAAACATCTACTCGTGACAAATGGTACAAAGTTACATTTCTAAAAACAGACTCCCTAATTCGAACTCAAAAAGGGACACAGAATTTGTCAAATTATGCAGGGTTCAAATTAATGGGAGCCTTTTTTTTTTTTAAATCCACTCTACGTTTACAGGTACAAAGCAGAAAACACATCACGAGCAATTCACTGCTAATCCCACATGCCCTTTTGGCAGGGACTTCGGAACTTTTTTGGAGTGGGGGGGAGACAAGCCTTGGGAGTTTGTTTTATTTTATAATTATTCAACCTTGTTTTTGTTCGTATCTTAAGGAGAAACCCTTTAATGGCTGATTCTCCCGCCTATCCGGCGTTCGTCACATCCAGCAACTCCATAACAAAAAAAAAAAAATCTGTGCACGATAGGATTTGAACCACCATCCTTCTGTTCCGCAGCAGAGCGTGCTAACAACTATGCTACTTCCTGCCAACGCATATGTAGTTCTCGTTGTCTATGATGCTGGAGAGTGTTTGCGGAAAGGCATCGAATCGGATGGATGCCTCCCAAACGACCTCCAGTGTCTCCAGCATTCAAGATTCACAAACAATTGTGTCCTTAACATCTTAGTCACACATCAGTGACACAAGCAGCAACACCGCGCTAAAGGCTTTCGCCTCACCGCACTTTAGGTCAACAAAGTGCCCCTCTAAATTTTTTTTTTTCTTATTTTGCACAGTTCAAAGGTGTATTCGTTAACGCAGATGAAATCCAAATTGAAACTGCAGCTTTATAAATATGCACACACAAAGACTGATCGACTGCATTAGAAAAGTTAGTGTATAATCTGAATTCTGCTAGCCATGCTCTTGAACAGAGGTCCGTTAATCAACTTCTGTTGGGGCATGATTTGGTTTAGGTTATTCAAACGAAACGCTTTATGATTGGCTACGAAGCAAACTAGCTCAGCCTTACTGTGCTTCACATTAATAATGTCCTCGAAATGATGCATGTCAAAAACTTAATCCGAGTGGAAGCATTTACAGACTGGGGAGGGGGGGCTGCTGCTCCCTCTGGAGCAATGTTCGTTGCCCCCCCCCCCCCCCCCCCCCCCCCCCCCCCCCCTTCCGGAATCCCTTTTTTCAATGACTGAGAAGCCACTGATGAAAGAATGGTACGAGATTAAAATCATTGCAAGAATAAGTGCAGGAGGGTGCTTTGGGCTTTTTTTAAGGGAACATTGAGGAGAAACAGAAGTTGGCCTGTATCCACAGGGTATCATGTTCTAATCGCGAAGAGACCACTCTCACTGAAATGAGCTTTTATAGAGCTTTTATAAGTTAGAAAAAAAACTAAAAAATGTACAGGTGTCCATCACTGACAGATTTTGCAAGTAAAATGCGTGTGTAGATGCACATTTTTGGGTGTGGATCCTAGAGGCTATGCTACACCATCATTTACTTCAAAACCGTCGTAACCAGCCCTTTTCGGTAAGGATGTCAGGATGTCAAGTTTCAACAGACCAGCGGGAAGATTTTTGAAATTGAATTTTCTCGTCGATAAATGAGTTTTGCTGGTGGACAAACTTAACACAGCCAGAACAACATAGATTGGTTTATGGGGGTTTAACGTCCCAAACCGACTTCAGGCTATGAGAGACACCGTAGTCAAGGGCTCTGGAAATTTCGACCACCTGGGGTTCTTTAACGTACAATGACATCGCACAGCACACTGGCCTCTAGAATTTCGCCTCCATCAAAATTCGACGGCCGCGGCTGGGATCGAACCCGCGTCTTTCGGGCCAGCAGCCGAGCGCCACAACCACTCAGCCACCGCGGCGGCAGAACAACATAGAGAATCAATTTTTACTCAGAACATTAACTGAATGGAGTTGTCCTCAGTGTCACTTAAAATGGCATGTGCAATTTTAGATTGCTTTCGATTCTGTGAGCAACAGCGAATAATAGTTATCGCACTGCAAAACATATAAAAGCAAAAACTACCGTTAACTGTTGTGCCAACAAGTTATGCATACTGAATACACCCAGGAATGTAAAATTATGTGGTCCCTGCAGGAATGACATTTTACATGTGCTTATGGAGAATGAGAATTAACAAGGATAGTATGTATGTGTCCACATGCTTGTTGGGGTTTATATGTGGCACTTTCCGTAAGAAAAAACTAAACACTGAAATTTCCAAGATAGCTTTGACTGGCTATCAAAAAAATTCAGCTGAAACAAGCTTGTGTTGTAAATGCATTATACTCTACAATTTATGCAAGTGTAGGAAACCAAAATGTGCATATTTCACAGGCAGAGAAACACCAATTGAGGGCTTAATAGTTTACAAAAATAGGCAAAGGCCAGATGTAATTCTTACAAAGCAGTATTCATCTCTCCTACAACCTGTCCAGGAGATGTCGGTTCAAACAGTGCCCCAAAACATTTCTATGTCGGTTCAAACAGTGCCCCAAAACATTTCTGAGACCCTCTGCATAAAATTTAGTGAAGAGCCAGGCTACTGGCTCATGTTTTTGCTGCTTCCATTAGAAAAGCATGAAGTTCTCAGTGTTTAGTGATCTGGAAAAGCAGCAATATACTGCAGGAGGGTTCCACCATTTTTGAGCAGACAGATTTTGCCACCAGTAATAACATCAATCTTTTTTTTTTTCACCATTTCAAGTGCAATGTGTACCTTTGAAACAAATCAATTCCACGGTCCTACGCGTGTTTAATCATAATCCTAGCATTTCGATCTGGCTAATGTCATAAATTTTGACACTGCATGAATTTTAAGTACCCCTGTAAAATATTAACCGCTAGCATTCAGCATTGAATAACTAACAAATGATCTTTCTTGAGGCCTCAATGTAATATTTAGGCACAATAATATTTGTTTTCGATGGAAACAAAAATGGTGCCTGAAAGGGTTGGTATGAGGCACATCCAAATCTCAATTTTTCTTTTCAATCTGTTACATTTTGAACCTCTCCAAACATGTTGTGAAATGCATTACATTCCTACTTTACCTCGTTTGGTAGTTACAGCGGTTCTAGAACCACTACCCTAATGTTTTGAAACAAAACAAGTAGTCTGCTTACAAGGTTGGTAATTCTACTTAAATATGGTAAATATTTTCCAACTTTTGCATTATTTGATGTTATCTGCTATCCTTGTGCCTAGTCAGTCTATTTCACTGTGGTTCGAGTATCTAAGGTATGACCAGTGCCCACTTGGGGCAAACAGCTGGCATGAATACGAGGGTGTTAGCACTGAATCAAGGGAGCTTTGCACACAAAGGAGGCCTTACAAATGACATGCTGACCAAAGTAAAAGCCCTGTACAGTGATCTGTGTTCAGATGAACTTGACTGTCAAAGTGCCTTAATGGTAAAGTACAAAATGCAAATCAGTGTTTCAATGGGCCCATATGGCAGTGGGTTCTCAAGGCCTTGCATGATGCTTTAGCTCACTTCAATAATGGAAGGAGAAGTACCCTGGATATCCGAGTCAGGCTGGCTTACACCTCAAGAACTTTCATTGCCAATGAACCCCAAAGCAGAGAGAAGACGACTTTGATTGACTGATGGCATAGAAAGAGAGACAAGCAGCTAAAAAAGCAAAAGAAGCGTTTAGTGCATCTGAGAGGGCCCCAGCTGTGAACCTACTTCATTTTAAACCTACATTTATTAACACATCTCTGACATGGTTTGAAAATTTCATTCGTTTTTCTCAAAACAGGGTTTTGCTAAACTTTGTGCAACACAAACAAAAACAACTTTATTGCCAATTATTATTTTGCAAGGAAATTTTGTGCATTCTTTCCTTGCACACAATCAAATGCAATGAACCAGGATTGAAAAAGCAATGCAAAAGGTTTGACATAACAGCTTACCATTGGCACTGATAAGCTCAATCCAGGATCTTTTTTTAACCTTTGTCTAGATTGTAAAAATTACACCCTCAGTATTCATCACATTATGTTTATCCTTGTTTGTTGTATAGGCAATGCACTCAGCTACATAGAGGCAAAAGCTTTTCTCAATTAGGGATTTCAGAGGTTACTTATCTTTTGGTGCAACTAGCTATTTTAGCGTACTTTTAGACAATAACAAAAAATTCAACCCCTATTTACACTTCAAATACTGTGATAAGTAAAAAGAACATGTTCCATCAGATGAAACAATAAGTATAATCCTAGCTGCTGAAATTAAATTTCTTTGTGGCCTCATACCTTAAAGACATAGTGAACTAAAAAATTGCCACTCAGATATCTGGCCCAAATGGTAGCTGCAGCACTGAGAGTGACCAAAACAACACTCTTTTAAAACATAAATAAGTAGTGTAATTATTCTAATGGATACTTCCCAAACCACCACACCAAGCGGCTGCCTGTGAAAGCTCCAACAGTACCGGATGCAACATCACCCGTGCCTGTTGCAAAGCTTTTACTAGACCCTACCAGTTAGAAAACTCTGCTTCAAAAGGTGAGTAGTCCCAGGGGCCACTTTGCGGGGGCTTACAGATAGCAGCACCCTCTACAAGCAGCCAACAAAAGCTGTTGCCATTTGTTGCCATTACCTTCTTAAAAGTTTTTTTTTTTTTGGGGGGGGGGGTTATTACCTCTTAAACATCTAGCAAAAATCCCTATTGCATCTGCTTCAGTGATTGTTGCCAGGCGGTTGTGCGTGTATCAATAATGTAACTTAACAGAGTATACTGCAGACATATTATAAACAAAAACATAGCATATGGACGGGACTGGGACGTAGAAAAGCGAAGGCAGGACGGTTGCTACCGTCCTGTAGCAACCGTCCTATGCTACGTTTTTGTTTATAATGTATCAATAATCTCAAAGTTTGTAACTTGAATGCAGTTTACTTACCGACTTATTGACTCTCCTCAGAAATGTAAGAAATGATGGCAGGGCAGTATACAAGGGTAATTGCATCTTAAGAATAAAAATGTGGTGCTCTCTGAATATTTCCACATTTTTATACAGTACCTCTTTAACCCTCATGTGCCCAAAGTTCAGGACGTAAAAAATTAAATATCTTTTTTGATATGAAGTGCTTACTTCACTTCAGAATTCAAAATAATTCTTTTATAGATGAAAATATCTTTCTCAAGAATTTTTGAACTGTCTTACAATGTACGGCACTAGGTAAATGCATTACCTTTTAACTGTGGTAATGCTTGAAACATTTTAACATAGACTTTAATGTCAGTTCTCATCCCGTGTGGTGGTTTTCTCATGGCAATGCAGTTGATTCCGCCGAATCTGCCCACTGCTTTCAGAGAAGACTGGTGGCTCATTCTGAACATTCACAATGAAAAAAAAACAATGCACACAATGCAATGGTACAGCACAGTATGTTAAATAGGGACGCTGAAGTGAAGAGGCTCTGGATTAATTTCGACCACAGGGGTGATTATATGTGCACTGACATCGTACAGAACATGGGCTGCCGCAGTCGGGATGCAATGGTACGGCACAGTATGTTAAATAGGGATGCTGAAGTGAAGAGGCTCTGGATTAATTTCGACAACAGGGGTCATTATGTGTGCACTGACATTGCGCCGAACATGGGTTGCCGCAGCCGGGATTAAACCTGCGTCGTCGTTCGACGGCTCAACAGCCGAGCGCCTAACCACTAAGCCATCGAGAGGGCGGTGGGGGTGGGGGGGGCACTTGCACAGGTAATGTCTGGAGCCTCTTGAACCTATGCCAGCGGGTCCAAGCTTTTACTCAATAAACTTTTAGAGTTAGTGTGCAAAGAGGCAGCGTTCTACATGCAGGACACTAGGCACATATGGGTTAAGCTCGATATATACAGTGAAATACCACTTGAACAACTGTCATTGCAATGAACTTTTGAGTTAACCTTTTTGCAAAACCCCTAGGCAAAAAATTACCATATCCAATGAAAATGAGTTTTAGTTGACAGACTTTTAGCACACAGCAACGTTTCACTTCAATAAACAGAGCTGCAGCGTGCTCAAGACATATTAATGTACTGCTTCCTAGTTAAAATGTAGCACTTCAGCAGACATGCAGCAACTTTCGTGCGCAAAATTTTCAGACACTGCAGTTCTGAAGCTGCAGAGCTTACAAAACTTGGCAGCACCACTTAACTTTGAGGCTCAAAATTTCGTTATAACATATATACTTTAGTATGGTACGTCAATGCAACTGATTTGTAGCTTCAGCAGTAGCTCGACTTGGCAAGTGTGCTTGCATCACATCCAGTATCGGAAAGAAGTCTAGGAAAACCCTGTTTTCAAAGCAATTCCAGTACCCTAAGTCTAGTGTGTCATTCCTGTTAGGCGTTGCAGCCCTGTGCCATAAGTCATGCTTTTTACTATTCTTTTAATTATGTGATTTATAGCTTCCATTATCTAGTCATTACAATTTCCACATTGCATAATTCCATAGGTTATACCAAATTCCGCTAACGCCTTATATACTTTTTACCCTTAAAGGGACTATGCAACGAATAAAAAGTCACTTGTAAATGCTTTCAATGCTTAGAAATGATGCTAAGAAGCATTCACACAAAGTATGAGTCTTCGGAAATGAGCCGGCAATTTATTATGAACTTTTAAAAACAGTGTTTTTCAAAATTCGCGGGCCGATTGGTGTACTCGTAGTGACCAATTTTGGAACTAAAATCGTGGAACAAAGACGTCACTGTACCATGACGTCGCCAGGCCACCACACGCTCTCATTAGCGGGAGGAGGAGCGTAATTTTTAATCGTCTATATCTTCGCTGTTATTGATGCTAGCTCAAAAATTCTTGCACTGGGGTGACGAGTGATCGAATACATATCTCTCATCTGCTTTACATAATCTCAATTAATTTATTGCATAGTCCCTTTAAGTTCATTGTAGTTTTATCTCCAAGGTTGTACATCATTGCCAGGCCACCACACGCTCTCATTCGCGGAAGCCACGACATCACGGACAAACTTCCGGTAGCCGTGAAAATCATCTGCTCGTGCCGCCGCGCGACCCTCTCGGGCAAGCGAGCCAGGGCATTCATTGCCTTCGCGCATATGGTTTCAATTTTCCTCTGCCGCCTCCTTCTGTCGGGAGTTCCGGAGCCACTCGCACGGCTCTTGGTGCGCACGCATAGGGCTCGATGCCCATCGCGGCCGTAAAAGCGAGCAGTCGCACCTCGAGGTCCGGGCTTATTACTGCTAATTACCACAGATGACAAGCAAAGAAACCCAACCCGATGCGCGCTGCAATCCAGGAAGGAGAAGAGACCGAAGAGATGCCGCCACGCCGCTGACGCTGCTGCTGGGGGGCTAGAAGCGAACGTCATCTGATGACGTATTCAAGGCGGGGTGCAGTCCCAGTCCTGTTTTCTTTATTTTTTTCCTGGTGCTCCTCGTGTACGAGTTGAGGGGGGAGAGGAGGAGCGTAATTTTTAATCGTCTATATCTTCGCTGTTTTTGATGCTAGCTCAAAAATTCTTGCACTGTGGTGACGAGTGATCGAATGCTTATCTCTCATCTGCTTTACATAATCTCAATTAATTTATTGCATAGTCCCTTTAAGTTCATTGTAGTTTTATCTCCAAGGTTGTACATCATTGCAGAAACAGCTCCGAGTCCATTACATATGTTGTGCACATGACTGTTCCATGTTTATATGCTCATCAGAAATGATTTCAAGATATTTCACTTCAGGTTCAAAAAGGTATGACAAAAAAAGGACACTATCGACAAAAAAGCGAGTTTAACAAAAATTTTAAACAAGCGCTATTCTACTTGAGCTGTCCACAGGAGACTTCCGTAATGCCACCATAGTGGATTAATTGAAGTGCCCCCTCTAGGTCATGCCAACTGCCAAAAGCATGCAAAGCCCAATACAGTTCTCAAAATGGTAAATTTTTTTTTACCATGATACTTGTACTGAGCTCCAATTACTGGTGCACAAATGAATGGCTGTGCATGTGTTACTAAATTAGCTGTTCAGTCAGTTTTCCAAGAAATAGCAGCTAGTGCTATAATAATAACCATTTTGGTGAGACGGCCAAAGCAAGTTTTGAGGCTGAACCACGACATTAAGTGACGAGGATAGGATGCATATATTGATGGTGATGATAACGGCTTTTTATAGCGCAAGGACACCTTTGGCCAAAGATTCCAAACACAAGGTGATCAGTCATCATGGGTAAGTCATGTATACAATTATTGAAATGTTCTGAAAGTGCAATAAGTCATGCACATTTTTCCGTGGTAGTAAAGCGGCCAAGAAATAAGGTTGCATACCATTTTTTATGCCCAGGCTGTATGCCTGGTCCTTGTGGACTATGTACTGAGTGAAGACAGTCTTAAAAAACATTTTTTTTTGCCAAAATTGAGTGCTACAAACAATACATTGGGTGCAAAAATAATGACACTTAGAATATATTATTAAGTGCTATCAAACTCTACACTAAAGACCTAGGCTTTCCTAGAGAGAGTTGATGCTGCACAGGTTACTCGATATACATTCACACGCACATTCAGTTGTAAGCCTAATGCTCGCAGCTACTTTACCAGAGATCACCGTATAATATAACAGTGCTACTGTCGCCAAAATATGGATGCTTTCCCAGGTAAATATTTGCTAATCGGAATCTGCTGGTTTGTACTGGTTTAAACTGAAGTCAGCATGAAGCCTACTTTTTTTTTTTTTTAGCTGTCTGAATTGATCTTGGTCGGAAGCTCAGTGATTGTGAGCTGGGATGAATTGGTTCCAGTTGAGAACTTTTTGCTTTTGAACTTTGAGAACGTTTCCCATTGCTTGTATAGTATCATTGGTATGATGCTCAACCATTACAATTTTGTGGTAAAATATCATGCATTGTGCTTGCCACCGTACAAATAGCCTAAAAAATTAATTACAAAACTGTTTATTGCCCATTCACCAGCATTACTTGTGAGACATCTTTAACGAATGGTTCTACGAGTCCATTGTATCAGATTGAAGGTCAGTGTACACGAGTTCCATATGTGTTAGTTCTGTGTACTGTAATGCTTTTTACAGCTCATGTTGCCACTCTCCCAACTGTGGGTCAAAATTGACAGACGTTTAAGCTTGCAGGGTGATAAGCATTTCTGAAATTTGCACATGCGCTGCTGAATTTTTTGGCATCTAAAATATTTAACACTTGTTTCTATATTAAAAAAGAGACATTGTAATAACATTTTACTATAAAAAATAATGTAATAAGGTTTCAGTGCTACCGGGGTAGCTACTGGTCCCAATGGCTAATAGAACCAGTTACTACCCAGGTAGTACTGAAACGAGTTTCTGTAAAAAAAAATTTTGCTTGCATATTTTCTTCTCTGGATTTGTGCATAAGATATTATATATATGGAACACCACAGGAATAATTTTAATTTGTCATGCTGTTTCCATTTAGGTTTCAACAGCCACATGGTGACAATGAAGTCAATGTAACTTCAGGTCACGTGAAGCCCAAAAAAAGCTTCAACATTAAAGCAGTTTTTTCATTTGTCGCCATTCTTGCTACTGTGCAAGTTGGATTAAATTAGAATGACAGCAGTGTTATACAAGTATTTCTGTACCTTGTGTGACCTGAAGTCAACTTTGACATAATTACTCAAATGTGTAAACTGACACCAAAATTGTAAACAGCATGGGAGAAGAAATTCAGTAATAAATTATTTATCACATGGAAGTGACTTCCACATGGTGATGAACATTCCTTAATGCTATACACACAGTTCCAAAGAAAGACAACCAAATCAAAACTTGGTGTCTGTACCCCTTTAAAAGGCAATTCTGAGGTGATAATCAACCCGCCGCGGTGGCTCAGTGGTTAGGGCGCTCGGCTACTGATCCGAAGTTCCCGGGTTCGAACCCGACCGCGGTGGCTGCATTTTTATGGAGGCAAAATGCTAAGGCGCCTGTGTGCTGTGCGATGTCAGTGCACGTTAAAGATCCCCAGGTGGTCGAAATTATTTGAGAGCCCCCCACTACGGCACCTCTTTCTTCCTTTCTTCTTTCATTCCCTCCTTTATCCCTTCCCTTACGGCACGGTTCAGGTGTCCAACGATACGAGACATACTGCCCCATTTCCTTTCTGCAACAACCAATTATTATTATTATTAATATTGATAATCACATAACATTCTTTAGAGTCCCCTCTCTCCAGTACAAAAACTTTTTCAAAATACCAAGTAAAAGTATTTTAAAACAGCAGAAAAACAGAAACTGAAACTAGGTTTCAGCTAAAGTATGAAGTCATGACATACCAAGCTATGACGTCACGCATACTGTTCCAGAACTTCTTGTGTGCGGTTTGATTGGCTAACGTGGCGACAGTAAGCGACAGTTTGGGTGATTATTTGTCTGAAGTGCTTAACCAAATGCAGCACTAATATACACGAGCGTGCTAACCTGCGACGTCTCATTCAAGGTTGCCAACAGTAACTGCCCTAACTGAGGCAACGAAATGGAAAATTTCAAAATTTGTTTGCGCTGCATCAAGACACCACCTGGCTGCGAAATTCGGCAGGAACAACTAGAAAAACCTAAAGTGAGGACTAATTATGGAAAATGTACTAGAATGTTTGCCGGCATATCCTATTGGAATACTTTACCAAGTGAAATTAAAGCTTCGTTTACTGCTCACTCATTAAAGAATATTTAATCGATTTGCTGTATAGTTCACATGCTTAAACAGTAATAACCCTTGTTTAAAGTTTTATTAAATAAATATGTATTATGCACCCAAGTTGACACTGTATATACTTTTTGTTCCGTTTCTATTGACATACTGTTTGCGTTGCTTTTTTGTAGGTTGTATTTTTTGTACTGATTACTTGATACACTGCTTCCCTTTGTTTGCGATTTTACCCAGCTTGCTTTGCTCCCGAGTACTACAGGAAGTCCTTCTGTGCCGATTTTATTGTATTTGCTATTATTGTGTATGTTACTGAATAAACTTGAACACCGGAGAACTTACCATGAAGGTTTCAGTAAAATCCGTGGAGGTGCAAAAAAAAAAACCGCCAGGGTTGCCCTTAAAAGACAGCCTAACTGGCTTGCAATGTTCAGCTTTCCCCACCTGCTGCCTGGCCTACATCTCAGTTCACACCAGTAAAATATGCTGAACCCATCGCCTTCGCTAAATTCATGACCCATGCCCCCAATCTGAAAGACAGTGCAGTTATCCTAACACTTGACTGATGAGCTAGTTCACAATAACCATTTAAACAAAAACCTGTGCCACACATGAACACAAACTATCATTTCTACTACCCACTGCAATCACGACAGACTTCGTAGCAGCTAATACGATTTAACGGCCTCGCCATTTAGCGTCGAGGGTTACATCAATGCTTGAACACCAACCATGTTATGGTTTGAAATTAAGTTACTATTGGGGTGCATTGTCAGAACTGTACGCTTAGTTAATTGAAAAGTTGTTGGGTTAGGTTGTGGTGGGTCTATGGCCCATAGCATCTCAGACTGTCATGTGCTAAGCACAGGGTTGAGTGTTTCTTTTTTGTGCTAAAAACTAATACATTTTTTAAAAAGTCACGAGTTTATTTAAAAAGTTTATTTCCTCTAAAAAAGAAAAAAAAAGCTAAGCAAATTTAATGAGATCAATTTCTACTAGCAGCAGGCTAGAAAGGAACGGGATATATTCGTCGTAAAATAGAGTAAAATGTTTGTTGTTGCTTTGCTTTTCTGAAGTTTTGTGTAGGATGTGGTTGATTATGAGCTTTTCTACGCATGCTTTAAAAGTCTGTCTTATTTTAAAATAAGTACAAAGGTGTGTGTGAATGTCCAATGCGAAGGTGACAAAATTACTCCAATGAAGCGTTCTTGACGACGTCATGACTTCCAATGCTCAACAATCAGCTTAAACAGCTGTAGTTTGTTCACTTCATTAAAAGTTCTACAACTGCAAGGCTGGTACGCATATGGCCTTATGTGCTGAAACCGTGGCCAAGTATTCTATATAAAGTTAAAGTCAGTCGCGACAATGGCAACGCGTAGGCTCCGTGCAAGGAGTAATGAAGTGGATCAATGTCAAACCACTAAATCTACTAACAGATTTAACAGCTCAGAAAGGCATCACTCCTCACATTTTCAGTGGAAAAAAAAAAGATCAGAAAGCGCCCCGCATAAATTTCATACCATAAAATGAGAACTGCAGGCGCCAAGTAACACTGAGGCACAGTTGCAAGTCGGCAAGAAAAATGACATAGCTAAACTCGACAGGTATTAGCCCTCTTAGAAACGCAACTAAACTGGAAGACACTAGGAAGATGTCAGTGTGCGATCGTTTGGAGCCTCACAACGGCCTAGACACAATCCAGCATGTAACTATGCAGCACAATGCAAACATAACTATTGAGAAGCTTTCTCATTCACAGCTAATGAAGTCGCCAAGAACAAAAGACACCAATGGAAAAAAAAAAAAAAACTACACCACCCACCCCACCAAAGGAACTCCTCAGCTTTATGAAGCCGTCCGAAAGGAAGCAGAACTACTGCCCTGTCCAGTCAGTTCGCCTTTACTAGAAAACACCAGGCAGAAATAGCGAACTGTCGGGATGAGCTGCGGAAGAGCAGAACGTAATATGCAGGTTTCCATTGCACCGCGAGTCAGGTGTCACGGCCGAGCTGGACGGCCGAATTTCTGGCGCTTCCAGCTTAACCAGGACCTTCCTTTGCCCGCACGGTACTTTTCTGGCCAGTAATTCAATATTTCAATTGCAACAAACGGCAGAAAATTAATTAAAATTGAGTTTAAGCCTAAAACGAGGCTTACCTTTTGAGCGACAATGACCGCCGTGGAGCGCCGATGCGTGAGATGGGTTGCCTGTCGGCCTTTTCCAGCCTCTCCAGTTGTTACAGAGGCTCTCTGGTTCGCTGATCCAGGAGCAGAGGGAATCTTCCTCAAAGCGGTCGCTGTCCTCGAAGGAAAAACGGTCTCCTTCGTCCCAGTCAAACATTACCACGCCTGAGCACCGCGGGGCCGATTGGAGCGGCCCACAGAAATTTATACCTCCCAAATTATAACATCCAGCGTCTTTCCCGACGTTGTTCTGGGACTCATGTCGGAGCGCATCAGCGAAACTTTGCCGACAGCAGATTCGGATATTGCCGCACCGGCGGAGAAAACCTACAGACGGTCCTCTTCAGCGTGCCCCAAAAATGAGCGATATTATACGGATCCCTTGTTGTCAGCTGTCCTGCGCTCAGCTGCCCATATTTCTTTTCCTTTTTTTTTTCGTACTCTCTCCCTCGACGCTTGGTCGGCTCGGATACTGCAACTTGACGCCAGGAAGCGTCAACTAATCATGAAAATTGTTACTCAAAAAGGTTAATGACGCATCGGTAGGCCAATAGAAATTGCGCAATTTTGTAAGCGGATCTAATCAAGCATACAATGCCCATTCGCACAAAAAATTCTCTTCGAGTGATAGTATCTGCGCAACTAAACACAAATGTGGCAGTTACCTAGCGTTGGACCACTCAGTTGAGCCGCGATTGGACAGAATTAATAGCCTAGGAATAACAGCGAAATTATAAAAGGAAAAAAGAAATATTATACCACGTTTTTTATTGAGGTCTAAGAGAATTTATATGTTTTTTACTAAACATTTTATATATTAGTGCAGAACTACTCCGGCGCTACGCACGCGGGCCCCGCGGACGCTGCAAGGCGTAGTGGTAGTAGTTTTGACATGTGTTTCTGGTAGTCTCCAACACGACACAAACAGCACGCCGCCACGGCTGTTAAGCTGTTTAACAGCTGTTTTAGCTATTGATCATCGGAGTGTTTTGTTGCCTCGGAGTGTGAAGAGAGTAAGTCATGTTTAAGCTAATCACGCGGTGTAATCCCCGCTGTTGCTGAACTAGCCGGCACATTGATGCTTTGATAATTTCTTGCACGTGGCTTAAGTTGTCGTGGGTGATAACCAAGAATATAAATTTCATCAAGCTCACGGTAGTGATCGAAAGACAGAAAAGAAAAACGAGCTTGTCGAGGAACTGGCGGCGCAATGCACGCGGAAGCTGCGAGACAACTTTGAGCGTGCGGTTCGTATTGATCTGGTGCACAGGCTACTGGTCAAACAGTCGTGTTAAAAAATCGGAATAACTTCTGACCATGAGGGCTGACTATTGTCATGTCTACGTTAACTACGTGCTGTAACCTCTGCTTGAACTGAAATAGCCGTTAGGTTGGCGCTTTGTTTATTTTGCACGTAGCTTCTAGTTGTCATGGGTTCGTATTGAGCTGGTGCACAGGCTACCGGTCAAACAGTAGTGTTAAAAATCGGAATAACTTCTGACCTTGGGGGCTGACTATACTGTCACGTCAATATTAACTACGTGCTGTAACCTCTGCTTGTACTGAAATAGCCGTTACGTTGACACTTTGTTTATTTTGTGCGTGGCTTCTAGTTGTCATGGATGACGATCAGAAAATTAAGGCACATCGAGCTCGCCACAGTGGTCGAAAAGCAGAAAAGAAGGAGAAGAAGAACGAGCATGTCCAGGAACTGACTCCAAAACAACGGAACCCGAAGGCTTTTTCTGTCCAGTCCGTTCAGAAAGCTGAGAAAAAGTTCAGAAGGTAAGTTCGGTGTTACTGAGCCGCAGGCAGTAACATGGATCGTTTGCTTCTGAAGCATGCTATGTAAGAACACAACTTTAAGTTTAAAATGTTGCGATGCCTGTGAACATTCATTTTAACTGTTGCTGGTGCTAGCGTTTCTCCCACGAGAAGCGCTGGCTTGTTCAGATGTCCACACACTTGCCTAGAGCGCTTCACTACGGCGTCCCTCATAGCCCATATGTCGCTTCGGGATGTTAAACCCCGCAGTTTACAATTTAGTTGTTTGAAGTGGACCATTTGCAGCAATCTAAGTCTGCTTCTCCGCAAGGCTTGTTTTCCAACCAAAAGAATTCGTTCCCAGATGACACACTCGTATTCTTTGCGGAAACGAAAAGAATCAAGTTCCCCTTTCTGAGTAAACTCATGAATGGCGCCAGTTTTCAAGATGGCTGCCAAAGAACAGTCAATGGTACAGTATATAAAGGGGGATTGCAGTCAACCTTCTGTACCACTGCGGTAGAAGCTAGGCAGGAGCTACCTCGTACTGATTTTTCTAAAAATTTTCTGCTGAACAACACCCTCGCTCCAACTTCCTCCCTACACACGCTTCCGCCCTTCCCCACACCTCTAGCCACAACAAGGAACAACCCACTCCCCACAGCACTGTGACAAAAGACAAGTCTCCCCTTTTCCTAGACTCTGCTGCAGGCAGAGTGGAGACCTTTTGTTTGGAAAACAACCCTTGCAGAGACGAGGACTTGCAGGTTTCCGCAAATGGTCAATTCTTTTTGAGACATGAGAAGTGAAACACGATCAATGTGAATGTTAGGATAAGGTGGGGTTTCGAACCCTTGGTCGCTCGCAAATGCGAATTTGGCAGTGGGTTTTGTTTAATACTACATTCGAGTGCGGTACTTGCCGGAACGGACTCGTGCAAATCGTTGTCGCTACTACTCACTGCCTATTCGCGCAGTGTGCACAGCTTTCTGAGGAGCAGTAGTAAGCACAATCAAGCGCAATAAACAAATTCGCGTGGCTCTGTAAAAATATTTATTTTTAAACACATAAACATTTTTACATAAACATAAACATTTTTAGAAACAAACACAATTGGAACCAATTAGATTCTGTGGTTCCAATTATGTTTTTGTCTTGCCCCACTTTTGTGCTCGTGTATGGACAAAAACTGTGTCCTTCCCAAACTACAGCCACCACCTCATTTCCCAGTCATTGCTCACTTGTTAGTTTAAACATCCAGTTAGTCACTTTGAAAGGAGACCATAAATCTAGAAGGAAGCATTGCAGAATTATGTTTTTGGGCTTGTCTCTGTTGTTGCTGGCACTCATATTGTAATTGCTGACGTGCTGGGTTTGCTTTCGGTAAACCTGGTACAATATGTGCATTCGCGATCAGTTTTCTGTAGTAAGAAAAACGAAGTAAACTATGCTACAGCATCGATTGGTGACCCAAGTTACTAATGCATTAGATCAGCAAAGCAGGTTTTGTTGATAGTGTCCTAAAAATCATATCCACTTGTAGCCTCCTGCACTGTTTGAAATTAAACAGTGACATCTACACGACTTGCACCTGCGTCATAATAGCCGCAGTGTTTGAGACCAGGAGCACTGCAAAAGGGTTGAAATGTGGGCCAGTTGGTACAATGTAACTTGAAAAAACCAGTCACAAAAGACAAGGGACAAGAGAAGGAGTGTTCACACCACAACGACTGGACTATCAACTGAGATTTATTAGAAATAACATAGTCCCAGCAAGGCCAGCAGAGCATGCGCAACAGCAGTATCACAAATCACAGCGCATAGGACATGCCAGATATCACATCTACCGTGACCAACCTAAAAAAGCAAACTCGAGTAAAAGCACCGAGGTTGTGCTAATGCATTCATGGCCTGAAAAACTGATGTGGTATGCTTCCAAGATTTCTCGCTCTTGTTTTCCCTTGCCTCTACCAAGAATCGTTGCATTGCTGAACAGAGGATAACACCCACATTCATTGCAATGGCGAGGCAAGTTGGCATCGTCATCGGACCCCAAGGGGGGAGTGGTGCTCATGCAGCCAGTCATTAATACATGGACCATTGCATTAGCATTAGAGATTGCATTAGCACAACCTGGGTGCGCTTACTCAAGAAAGAATTAGCTTTTTTAGGTCGGTCACAGTAGATGTGATATCTGGTGTGTCCTATGCGCTGTGATTTGTGATGCTGCTGCTTGTTGCTCATGCTCTGCTGGCCTTGCTAGGACTATGTTATTTCTAATAAATCTCACTTGATATTCCAGTCGTTGTGGCGTGAATACTCCTTCTCTTGTCCCTTGTCTTTTGTGACTGCACTCAAGTTGCACTGCAAAAGTGTGGTAGGAAGGGTGATGGAGTGTATGTGTAAGAAGTGACTTCAAGCAGCATTGCTTGCAGAACAATGGTGAAACTTTAGAACATGGTGCCCTCAGGCACAGTGGCTGTCACTGTACCATGCATATATAAATGCTTGTTTTCTGCTGTGTGCAGCTCATTTCTACTACTTTCTTTTGATGGCATCCATGATGCTGAATTTGCATCCGGTATTCCATTCCCTAGTAGTAGCCACAACTGCTAGCACTGTATCGGGTTTAATTACTATGGTGTGGCACAGGAGCAGCAGGCAAGGCGAGTAGTTAAAATATGTGTGTACAGAAATTTTGATTTAGGGTGGTGCGAGACTTCAGTTTCTTGTTTCTTTTAAATTGGGATAATTTGAAGACTTCTGGAATTTGTAACAAAGGTTTTAAACCTGAGTGATGTATACATTTTTAATTAATATTGCAAGTTCTACTTATGAACTCCATTTAGGGTCTTTGATAGGAGTTGTGAGGCATTAAGACAACAAATGGTTTGTGGTGCTCATGAATGCAAAGGTAAAAAGCTTCCCGAGAGGCTGGTATGTCCATTTTCATTTATATACTTTGGATGTTTGGTTTTGGTTTTATGGAGTTTGACGTCTCAGAGGGACTCAGGCTATGAGAGATGCCGTAGTGGGGGGCTACGGGTAATTTCAACGACTTGGGGTTCTTAAATATGCACTGACATCGCACAGTACACGAGCCTCTAGCATTTTCCCTCCATCAAAATGCGACCGCCGTGGGCGGGATCAAACCCGTGTTTTTCAGGTCAGCAGCCGAGCACCATAACCACTGCGTCACCGCGGTGGCCCACTTTGGATGTGCTCATGTTTTTATGCGTGAATAGTATTCTGCAAATGGTTTATAAGAGTGGTGCGTTTTCTGAGTGTGGCGTCAGTGGTCGCATAGTATTAGTGGATCTAGGCCACAAGGCCCGTGTGGGCTAGGGAGTGGGGTTTGAGAGTGCGATCTGCGACGGCAATCCAGCTGGGCTTGGATGTGTGTTTGCTCTTATGGGGAGAGGGGTGGGTGTACATGCTACTGCTGTTGCTTCTTAGCCGTAGGGGATGGCGTACAGTAACTTTTTCTACTTTTAACACTGCTGTTTTTTTTCCTGTCAACTATGATAGCAAAGAAAAAACAGCACATTGGATGCCGCTGCTTCTTTTTAAAGAGCCTTATCTTGTGCCCCTGGAATTTTTCACTAGTTGCCCATTTGAAGTGGAAAATGAGTTGGCGTGCATTGCATGGTGCGTGCATTGCTGAACCAATTGGTGCTGCGGCATTTTAACTGGCCAAGCGGATCAGTTTTTTTATTCAGAATAATGTGATGGTGTTGGAGCTGGTGTGGACTCACCTAGACCAGTATTGCTCAGCATTTGAGATGACCATCCCTGTATGGTGCTGTGGTAAAAAAAAAAATGTGGGCAAAGTATCAATGTTAATCTTTGGTGAGTAGCATATGATTGTGAGCTTGTCTGGAAATGCGAGCAGAGGAATAAGAGGATAATGTTCTCATAAACTTACTTGATGTTCTGTTACACTCGCTAGGGGTAAATTTTAAGGTGGTGGCACTCCCCACCTTTCCCCTAAGCTAACAATTTTCTGCAGGAAAATTGCATTGCCCTTTACCTTCTAAAATGAAAAAAAAAAAAAGCTGCAAGTTGGATTTCCCCCCGTTTCCCAAAGCTAGCAATTTTCTGTAGGAAAACGGTATTGCCCTCCTCCCTTTCCCTTTTTAGACGATAAAAAGTAATAGATTCTCCCCATTCGCCTTCGCTTAGAGTTGCACATGAATTCGCCCCTGGCGACCACAGTGGTGGCCAAGTGGTTGAGCATCTGCCTCTCATGCGGGAGGTGCGGGGTTCGATCCCCAGTACCGCCGGGTACCCACCACTGATACAGTGGGCACAAGTTTTCCCTTGGTCTGGTGCTCGGCTTATTTAGGGTGAAATGCTTGGGAAATGGGTCTTTGACCCCACCTTGAGAAGTCGAAAATACCTTGTGCCATGGCACTCTTTGGCCATAGATGCCCTTGTGCCATAAAAATCCAAAATCCAATTCGCCCCTGGCAGAGTCTCATTGTGCTTGGCTTGTGAGCTGGCTATGGTAGCTGGATTTTAATGCAGGCAGACACTGCTTGAGTGGTCATGTATTGGAATATTAGTGCATGCTAAACCCACTTGGTCAAAATTAATTTGGCCCCCCACCCCAGGTCACTGTGGCATGCTTCATAGCCTTGAGTGTCTCTTTAATATTTGAAAATCAATTAATCAGCTTTCCTGGTGCCTATTGAGCTTGATGGAAGATGTTTCATGATATATGTGAAATGTCTTGGGTACCTGTGTACGTGTGCGTGATATACAAGTATTCTAAGCATTTGACATTTGTTTTTGGATTGCCTTGTTGCTTTTGAGTTGCCTTCTGCAGCTTTTTGTGTTGTCATGTTAACCAGGTTCTCATTTTCTTTTGAAGGGCAAAGGACCTCCAAGAAAAGCGGCATCATGTCCCCCTTGTGGATCGCACTCCACTTGAGCCACCACCATACATTGTGGCTGTTGTTGGACCTCCCAAAGTGGGCAAAACTACTCTTGTTCAGTGCCTCATCAAAAATTTTACAAGGCAGTTTGTCAGCACTATAACGGGACCAATCACAATTGTGTCTGGTAAGAAAAAAAATACTTCACTGAGTCAATTATTTATTGCAATGTTGAAACAGTCTACTTCTAGTTTACAACGAATGCCTCTGAAGGCACCAATGTGGAAGTTCACAAAAAAAAAAAAAACCTATAGAACTGCAAGTTTTGAGCTGTCGCTGATTGCAACTCTCATGACATGGCGCTGCAGGGATGTACATTGCCAAAAATTGGGCAGCAAAAAAAAAAATGAATAGCAAAATGAAGGACATATTTGCTGGGAGGGGGAGGGGAGATTTCAGCTTTTGCAACGTGGCTACTTGCTCTGTCCCCTTCATTTTGTGTGCATGTGTGTACATATGCATGCACGCATGCAGAATGGCATGGCATGATTTATTGTCAAGCAGCCAAGTGTTACATTTTAACAGGGTAGCAAGCTGGAGGTGGTTAGTTACATTTGTGCCTAGCACAACTTTGATCAGTTGTTATAATTGCCAAAAGTTAGCTTTCATGATTGGAGGCATGTTGCATGCTCAAAAGAGACCACACTGCTCAAAGGAGACCACACTCATAACATACAAACAGCATGCTTCTAAGCATACATAACAAAGCAGGGGTCCATCAATTTCTGTTTCCTCAGCAATTAGAAAACGGGTGCCACGAGAAAGTCCGCTTTCCCAAGGATCACTCAGCTCGCATACCATGTTGAAGGCTTCCAAAAAGAGAACACGAAAAATGCATATTATTTCGCTAAGCTAAAAGAAAAAACTTCTCGAGCGACCGCTGTCTACGGTGGGCATGCAAGCACCTCAAAAGCTCGCAGCAGACGATGCAGGGCGTGTATGCCCTCATGACGTCAGCGATCAGAGGTTGCCAGACGAGCAAGCAGTTCGCAGAAGAAACGAAAAAAATTCGTTTTAAATATATTTACCAAACAGAATCAACTGAAAATTTGGGGAATTGTAATTTAACCTGTTGGGAATTCAAGGCAATAAGCAGGGCATGCGTGAACTGCGTGAAAATAGGCTGTCATGGCCCCTTTAAGTCAAGAAAGGAACTCCACACGGTTGCCGAAGTCATGCTTCACAGTATTGCCGGGCACCCATTTTAGTCAAAAAAATTGAACTTCAGTGTCCAAAATATTGGTTGTAAATCTGTACATGTTCCTGTGAGCTGCTCAACGGTTCCTCAGCAAAGTACGAATTATTGGAGTCCGAAAAAAAATTGGTCGGCTACCGTATTTGGTTTGTTCATCGAATCGTATATAGAGCGATATTAAATTCGCTGTTCAATTTAGAATATTTACACATCCTTTTTTGCCAGAGTAGGAATGAATATGGAATGGGGTCATAATTTCGTGAACAGTTTCATAGCTGACAGCATGAAGTACTAATGTGGGCAATCAGAACTAGACGCTGGAAGCCTTTTTTTTTTGTGTGTGTGTGTAGTTGTTACTGTATTACATACTTTTCTTTCTTTAATTTTCAGGCAAGAAACGCAGGCTGACTCTTATTGAATGCAACAATGACGTTAACTGCATGATAGATGTGGCAAAAGTGGCCGATTTGGTAAGTAAGAAATATGTAGTTACTAGAGGTTAAATTGCAGTAATTTTCAACAAAGCAAGTCACTTTGCATATCATTTTTCAGTTTTGAAGGCAAAGTTAGCCTGCATCTTGTAAATCAAAATGCAAAATAAGAAAATTGTGCAGCCCTGAAACATTGAGAAAACTTAAGTGGATAACGTTATAATGTTATTGTCTGGTATGAGTGCAGGATCGTTGTTGCTCATTTCTACAAATTTCATTGCCAATTTCATCTTGCGATGCACAATAAAGCATATTTCATGCTGCTATTTTAATTATTGACTAATGGTAAACTTGTGCAAGAACGCATGTGCTGGCTCGTAATGTTGGTGACTACCCTTGCTTGTGACTTCTTGTTGGCCATGTGGCAAAAAACTTGTCACAGAAATGCAGTTTAATTTATATGCTGTTTTTGAATGCAGCGTGTTGTGTAGGGAATTCTAAGTTGACTGATATGCTCTTCCTATTGAATATATTTACGGTATATACTCTCGTAATGAACCCACTTTTTTTCCAAAAATGTTGGCATCAGTTGGAGGGGGGGGTTCATTACACGGGAAAAAAAAGTTTCAAGAAGGGTCGAAATTATATATCATACCTCCGTCTGTTCTTCTGTAGTCAACATCAACAAACGCAAGCGGTCAGAGTTGTTCGTGCCTGGTGTTTAGCATCGTTGATCCACAATTTTGCGGCAGCCGACGGTGCTGGCCAATCCCCCAGCGCCAATCGCGGCACTCCTCAAATGATAAACACGTAGTGATGTTATCCTCGCTTCTCTGGCAGGAGCTCTTCAAAGAAACAAATGGTGATGTTATGGGCCGCAGGCAGCATCTTGGCACGCTCCAGAGGTCTGCACTGGGCTTCAGACGGCTTAGGAGGGCGCAGAAACTGAGGAACCCACTACAAGAAGCTAAAAGTTGAAAGAAAAGTAAATTCTGGCCGACAAGAGTGGGGGGTGGGTTCATTATGCGAGTATATATGGTACTTGCCATGCTCAAGATGTGGTTCAGGGTCCCTTTAAATAAAATGTAAAGGTGGAGCTATGCTTTGCAGCATTCTTGGGGATGGCAATGCCATGCTCAAGTTTGGACTATATACTTTCTTTGTGGCTGTTGTGCATTGAAGCTGATTACAGTATTTTACAACTTGTTGGCAGTTTCTTCTGCGTGCAGATTGCGAATGACTGCAGTCAAACCTCGTTACAACGAACACGAATGTTACGAATTATTGGCTGTGTCGAACTGTTCGTAAATATTTTTAACAAACACAGGCATTTCTTACTTTATACGTACAGTAATCCCTCGTTATAACGAAGTCAGCGGGACGGCGAAAAATTCGTTATAAGCAGTAATTCGATATAAGCGACCACCCGAAAAGCTAAAGCAGTCGAGCTTTAATTGCGCCGCAACTGCGAGGAAGTCAAAATGCAGTGTATTTAGTGAAGCAAAACTTTATTCAGGTGCAAAAAAAGGCAATGAGCTTTGGCTGTTACAAGTTCTTAGCGGGCATGTGCAACCCCTGCTCTAATCTGACCAAGCATTGCACGAGGCCGTGGGTGGTTGCCGCCCATGCATTCATTCAACCTTTGGACCTTTGGGGTATTTCGAATCGTGAAGGCAGTGGCCGCTTTATTGGGGGGGGGGGTCAAGAGTATCGCGTTGGAAAGCGCCGCAAATGCCACGGCTCGAGTCTGAGGTAGTGCTCAAAAAACTTATTAGCCACTCATTATGAGCATGCAGCGATTGTGAAAACTGAATGGTTTTGCAGTAGGGGTTTTGCATGATTACTGGGCAATTTTTTCCCGAGGTGTGAAGCCGTGAAGTTAGCAAGCGTGGGTTTTTCGGCGCACCATTATCAACGGCTAATTCTACAGTTCGAGTGTCGGTGTTCTCGCAGCGTCGCGTCCGCGTCGTTGACAAATGTCTAGGAACAAAATTCAATGACCCTACCACGCATTAGACCGTTTGTCTAGTCGGATGGCGCGAACCGAACATGACCGACTCGGGATAATCGCCAGGGAAAAACCATGGTTGTGTTGACTCGCCGTGTTGACAGCCCGACTGTTTTCAGCAAGTTATCTGTCGATTTGCACTGTCAAAAGTGCAACGAAACTAGGGGGTAGTGTTTTATTGCGATGCAGGCCGATTGCGGCGAGCAAATTTTTAGGCCGGCTTCCCCAAAGTCGTCTTCCTGATTTGTTAACGTAGCTCCTCACGTCGAACATGGCAAAGAACATGCGACCAGGCAGCAGCTTGACAAGATCGTTGTTCACACTTGCACGCGTGACCTGCGAGTCTTCTTCTCGTTTGAAGCGAAAACTCTCAGGAATAAAGTTGTTCGCACGTTTTCCAGAGTTTCGTCTCTTTTGACCGACATGAAATGGTTAGGCTTAGTGACGACTACGGCAGCCAGGGAGCAGCTGAGTTCGTTGCCCGGCACGTCCGCGGTCAGCATCGTTGCCGAAAGCTCAGTTCACTTGCTGATAGGTTCAGCGGTTTGCGACTCATGGTCGGAATTATGGAAAATCGAGCAGCGAGTGACTGGCCTGCAGCTGTCGCTTTTCGACCAAAACAGTCGCACAACCTCTGCGATTTGCAATTGAATGGGCCCATAATCGGAGGGACACTTCTTTTGTTCTTTTTGGCATGTTTTAGAGCCAGAAGTGCTCTTCAAAGCAGTAAAACCTTGCTCATTGAGCGCACCGCATGAAATGTTACGGAGCAAGTCTGCCCGCGGTCTTTTGGCCAATTTTCGGCATTCAAGAGATTGCGGCTTTCTAGCACCACAAAGTGTCAGGAAAACTTTATTTCCGTGTAGATTCGTTCACGGGGAGTTACCAGCGATGCGAATGCGACCGGCATTAACGGATCGGGCACACTGCACCATGGAATTTAACATCTACAGTTCGCTCCGCTGTAAACAGCTGGGGGCACTCAGCACTCGCTTGGCACCGTTTACTAGGCAGGCCATCGATCATAGGTTTGGTACTTTTGTGGCCTGTTCTGTGCCTGCATGAGACTAATTCGTCGGTGGTATTAATTTGACATTGCATGCGTAAAAGGGTCGGCGGCGCGCGGCGGCGGCGATGCCTCCGCTCGCCACTTCACAATAAGCAGGTCAAGCTCTTCTCGCGCTTCGAACAATGCGGCTTAAAATGCATGCATTTGGGTCGGGACCGGAAGAAAATTCAAATAAAGCGATATTTCGAGTAAACCGATTTCGTTATAACGAGGGATTACTGTATAGCGAACTGCTGAGTGCCAAGCTATGCCTGCTCGGATGGCAGGCAGCAGGCTTTGCCTCGTTACACGGGTGACTGGTGGTGGAGCAGCAAGCATTTGCACCTCAGTTCATGCTTTATTTCTCGTTTGCCAACAGCGCCACAGAAAATATAGCGGCTAGAACAGCTGGTAGCCAGGCGGTTGGCACCCGTTTGTGCCTCTCATACCCAGCGACGCGGTCGGTTTTTGCAAGTTTCCAGCTTCCATCCTCTGTTCACGTCGGCTGTCACGGCGGAGGTGGTGAAAATAGCGAGAGCTTTTGTCCTGTCTTTTGATTTTTTATGCGACACTGCTGTAATGTGAAGAAATCGCCCTAGCTGATGTTTGACCTGCTACTGCTGCGTGCTGCGGTGCTATGCGGCGAAGTGAACCCAACGCTTTTGTCGCTCAGTTTTTTGTGGCCTCCGCATTCGCTGCGAGCAGCTTCGGAACTGTAAAAACTGTGGAAGAAGCCTTTCTCCCAGTTGTTGTTCTTTTGCTGACTAAATTTAGCTTCTCCAGTGTGATTTTTTGGCGCAAGTTTGTTTCGAATTTTGGCTATATATATATATCTAACTATTTTACGATTTTTTATCAGTTCGCTATAACGAGGTTTCACTGTAGTATTTATGGCAAGCTTTTTGAGGCGTTGAACACTCACTGACTTCATTTTCAGAGTGTTATTGCGATAAGTCTACTACTTAATTTTTTGCTGACTTTACATGTAATTCTTTTGCTTGTCCTTTGAGTTTTGTCATAAAGGGAAGTAACAGCAGCCATGTGGTGTATGCCATACGGAAATATGTTCCAGGTGCTGCTGATGGTGGATGCCAGCTATGGATTTGAAATGGAGACCTTTGAATTTCTGAATATTTGCCAAGTGCATGGTTTCCCTAGAATCATGGGTGTGCTTTCACACTTAGATGTGATTAAGAATGTCAAAACGCTACGCCACACCAAGAAGCAAATGAAGCATCGCTTTTGGACAGAGATATATCAGGTGTGTTATTTTTTTACTTAACTTGCTCTTTATCTGTGTTGCCACGAGAGAAAACTGCTTCTTGGCAGCTGCAGTGTTATCTGCCATCTTGCTAGCTGTAAAAATTATTTTTACAGTTAAGCCTACTTCCACTTGGCTGCAGAACTAGCTTCTACTAGTGGGAGCTAGTTCTGCTGCTAAGAGTGAAAAACAGCTTTCCCTTTTTTTCTTTTTGTCACTGTATCACTATCAACCATGATATACATCTCGAGAAATATATCACGGTTGAATCTCTTCAGTGATTTAGTGTATTTATATGCAAAGAAATACCTATGGCAGTTGCTACATTTTATATAGGTGCAAAAAGAAAATGTTTTGTGCCTTTTTTTATTTCTATTGTAAATAATGCTGTACTTCAGGTGGTCAAAGCTAGCATGAACCTGCTACCATGTAATTGTGCAGCTAATGGTAGATTCACCTAATCAAAACCATGCAGAACCTTGTCAAACTCCAGCTTTTACGCGAGTTTGACTAGGTAACTTTTCCTTCTAACTTATGCAGGGAGCAAAACTGTTCTACCTATCGGGGCTCATCAGAGGCGAATACATGAAGAATGAGATCCACAACCTTGGAAGGTTCATCTCTGTCATGAAGTTTAGGCCTCTACAGTGGCGAACATCCCATCCATACTTGCTAGTGGACCGCATCGAAGATGTCACTGATCCAGAACTTTTACGCACAACTCCCAAGTGTGATCGGAATGTTTGCCTGTATGGATATGCACGAGGAGCCAGCTTCAAGAACAATAACAACATTCATATACCAGGTAAGTGCCATACCCAGTAGGGGCAGCTTGCTGCCCTGGAATGTGCAAGACTTCTATACCGTTCGCATGCACAGAATATTAAGAATCGAATAACCAGTGACATGGTGGTGGTCGTTTGAATAAATGTTCTGAAAACGAAATGATCATGGAGTGTGCAGTTGTATCTTTCTAGCGCTCATTTAAATTTTTTTTTTTTTTCGTGGAGTTCAAAGTTAGCGATGCAGGTTATACGCATGGCTGGGCTATACGCGAGTAAATGCGGTATATTGCGCCAAGCACCTCACATGTGACAGGGATGAAGCACCCATCTTATGTCATTGCATGTTATTCTCTTGTGAGTGCCCTGAGAACAGCTGCGACCTTGTGGGACGTATGTATGGAAACGAAGAAAGAAACTCATCCTCGCGGCAGGCCAAACCCCCCCCCCCTTTTCTCTACGTCTACAAAAGAGAACTGTCTTTGAATCACCAACTAATAGAATAAAATCGAGCCCACTCCACTCCTCGTGTTTTCCGCCATAAGTGCGAATGTGTGCCTTTTCATCCGTATGCGCATTGTCTGAGTCGTTTGAGTGGGAGGCGAGGTTGTGAGATGTGAAGCCCATTGCGGGCTTCACAGCTGACGGGTATGCCAACGGCACTGAGTGATCTTTTCAGCGCTTTTACTAAGCTTTGAGGATCAGTAAATGCGATTAACGCCGCGTGCTGACAAGCAGTGAGCCACATTTGGCGCTGATTTTGGGTGAGATAGCAAGAGCTAGAGGCTGGCTAGGCAGCCTGCCAAGGCTGCGCAGAGGCTCGTGCCAGGCCCACCCGTACTACCCCAGATGGTGCGGCCAGTGGCACGCTCACCACTATGATCCTTGCACATAATAAAACAAGCCAAAATCAAAAGTGCGATTTTTCAACAAAAATGTTTTGTTTTTTTCTCGCAAAATATGCTGAACCCGTCGACGGCAGGAAAAGCCTCCCTCAGTTCACTGTCATTATTTACGAGCATGTTAGCATCGTCTGCTGAAAGCAGTCTGCACGTGCACAACTTTTTTTGCACCTCATTGACGGCTGGTGCTGTGGTTTCTTGCACCACAGTGGCACCACGGCTGCACTCGAAGAAGAGGCTTGTTTTGGCTGCCGAGATCGTTCTGGCACGCGCGGGGGGGGGGGGGCTTCAGTTGTTGATGAGGGATGAAGGGGGGGGGGATGGCGCAGCACTATAACTGTCTCCTATAGAGACACCCCAACTGCCCTGCACCCAGGAAAAGGATAAAAAAAAGAGATAGAAAAGTAGAAGCGGGTCAGGGAGGGATTCCTAGCAGCGCTGGGGAAAGAGGAAAGGAGGAGCGTGGCGCAGCGGCGGGCAGCCTATGGGAGCCGTAGCCTCTGAGCCAAGGGGGTGGCAGCATGCTGGGCACGCGGCCGATGTAGGATGTGAGCAGCAAAACAGTGAGCGAGGTAGCATGTCGTCCGCCAATTTTGTGCAGACAGATTTTGTCGCCAGTAATAACATCAAATTTTTGTCTGTTTCAAGTGTAATGCACATCTATTTAATTTATATGATAATTCTTGGTATTTATATTTTAAGAAGCAGTAAAATCAATTATGGCAATTTGCGCAACATTTTGCACATCCGTGTGCTATATCGACCCCATGAAGAAAAACTAAAAATTATCTTGCTTGAGCCTAAATTTAATATTTAAGTGGAAAAATACTCGTTTTGGATGGAAAGAAAAAAATGGCACCTTAAAGGGTTGATGAACTTTGAAAGGAAAGAAAAAGCAGTTGGTCAGTTTGGTCATTTTTTTGCCATAGTGTACTAGTGTTTGGCTTCAAAGCTGTTCAACACTGCTTTTGTATAGCTTGGCCTATTCCCATCATACCATTTTGTCATAATCATAGTTGCCTGGATCATATTGTTCTATTGACTTGTTACGACATCTTCAAATGCACATTTTATCTGCCTGAAATGCGTGTGTGTTGTTGAGATCAAAAATTCTATGCTTATGAACTATAATTCTCATTCTTCCATAGCTGTGCCTGCCAACACTCAGCTGAAGTATTGTGGTATGCGATCCATTCAGGAAATAACTGGATCTCTGCTGCTTTGCTACAGGTTGTGGAGACTTCACCATCCATGAGATTGGCCTGCTTCCTGATCCGTGCCCACTCCCCGATAAAGAGAAGCGGCGCTCTCTCAGTGAAAAAGAGCGGCTGCTGTATGCTCCGATGGCTGGTGTTGGAGGTGTCGTTTTCGACAAAGATGCTGTCTACATTGACTTGCGTGGAAGCCACTCTCACAAAGAAGGACGAGGAGTAAGTTACTCTCAGGAGTGTATTTTCCTGAAAATAATTTGTCTGTTTGATGGTCTTGCAATGGTGCAAAGTATTGTCATACAAGGGTACCATACTTACTTGTGTAATGAACCCCCCCCCCCCACACACACACACACTTTTGTCAATAAGAATTTACTTTTTTTAACCTTAAGTGAAAAGCACGTACCTGACCATGCTGCTGCCGTCGCCTATTGCAAAATCGTTGGATCATGCTGTGATAGAGCAAACACCTTTTGGTGTGGATGATGCTAAACCCCAGCCACACACCAGTGTTGGCAGTCACACGTTACTTTTTTCAGTAACTTAGTAACACTCGTTACCATTTCGAAACTGTAGCAGGTAACATACTTTCATTACAATTTTGCAGTAACGTGAGGTGTCACGTTACTAGTTACTTTATGCTCCAATTGTGACCCAATCGCCCCCTTTTCTAGAAAAAAAAAAATCACAGAGTACCTAAAGTGATGTTGTAAATAAACAAAATGTACAGGTGCTCTCGACGATCCTTGTTGCGGCTCGCATGCATGCCAGAGAACACCTGCCCTTGACAACACACCCAACTAAAAAAATATACACAATAGCCATAAAGCACGAAACACGTGCACAAACACGCATTCACACACTTAATAGGTGCACGAACACGCATTCACACACTTAATATCAGTGGTCTCCGCCGGCTGCCCCCTGCGCGTCGTCTGCTGCGGCTTCTTGCTCTCCTTTATGCTGCTATTGCCTGCTGCGCGCACTGATGCAATGGTCTTCGCCGGCTGCCCCCTGCGCGTCGTCTGCTGCGGCTTCTCGCTCTCCTTTGTGCGGTGTGTTCGCCTTTCACCATTTTTGCTATCGCCGTCTTTACAGTCTGTCGCCGTGCCCGTTGATCGGTTTCGTGCAGCCTGTTCATCGTTGCGTGGTCAGTCACAATGCCTTCAACGAAATTTAAGACGTGACACGCGTTCGGTGCACGGAAGCATTCCATGAGGTCCATCCGCATGGCGAAGCATGCTGCCAACAACTGCACCAATGCTTCCAGTGTCCTAGGACCTGCTACAACGGTACAAGACGAATGCGTCACCGCTTCTAGCAACGTATACCTTCTCCTTCATCGGCACAAGAATGCGTGGTTTCAAGTGCGCCTGGTGACCCGAGCCCATCAACATCAGCGACCGCGGCCTTCAGCTCCGGTCCCGCATCTCCTCCTAAGGGCAAGAATGCTTCGTCCACCCTTCGCTTGACAACACATTTCTTGACACACGAGGAGATAGAGGGGGCAGAGGCACAACGTGCTGCCGTTCAGGATGAACTTGGTGCCACGCCAGCCACACACAGCAAGTTTCAAGCCATGACGCCCAATCCTGGACCCGCCAGTGCTACAACTGAAGGCGGGAAATTTTGCCTTGTGCAAATGGATGTGCTGGACGACCTGCTCTCCAGCACTTCGTGCCAGCATTGCCTTGCAAGTGGGCTGAAAATTCAAGAAGGCACCAAACTTGGACTGGCAACAAAACTTGAGTGGATGTGCCCACGTGGGATTGTTGGGAGTGCGTGGAATTGTGCACGCCAGAACGAAGGACAGGCTTTTGAAGTCAATTTTCGAGCAATTATGGCGATGAAACAAATAGGGAAGGGCCAGACAACTCTCAATGACTTCTGGGCAGCAATGAACGTGTCGCACAGAGGTCTTCACCATCGGACATTTCAAAAGCACTTGAAGAAGACCTTCAGGGACCCAGAGGCTATGTGCATGGAAAAGTTCTACGCCGAATCTGCAACTGCGGTAAAAGAAGCCTACAAGCAGATGGACCCAGGCTTTTCCAGGGACATTACTGCCATGTATGATGGGACCTGGCACAAGCTTGGTCGCACGTCCCACATTGGAGTTGGGGCGATCATTGAATATCACACGGGCCTCATCTTGGATGCTGTAGTCTTATCAAACCAGTGCCTTGGTTGTCAGATTGGACCGAAACCTGAGGACTCGGATTACTTAAGCTGGCATGAGAGCCATGTGTGCCAAAAAAACACTGATGCAAAATCCGGGAGTATGGAGGTGGAGGCAGCCCTGATTCTCTTTGCACGTTCTGTCAGAAAACACAACCTCCGTTATGTAACACTTGTGTCCGACTGTGACAGTGCCACTTTCTCTGCCCTTGTACAAGAGAACGTTTATGGCCTGGTTCCCATCGTAAAAGAGGAGTGCCTGAACCACGTCCAAAAAAGGATGGGGACTGCACTGCGCAGTCTTGTCCAGAAAAGTGAGAAGCCATTAGGAGGCAAGGGCAGGCTTACAAAGGCCCTCATTGACAAATTAACAGGCTACTATGGCTGGGCCCTCAGGAACAATTCTCAGGAACAACAGTGATGGCATCATACCACCACGTCACTTCAACTGAAGCAGCGCCTCATCATGAACTTTGTCCTGAGTGTGCCGGCTCATGGTGCTGGCATAAGGCTGCTGCGGCAAAAGGAGCAGCCCAGCTGAAACATGCGTACAATCTTCCAGGCTACGTTGCTGAGGCCATGCTGCCTATATATGAGCGCCTCTCGCAGGATTCTCTGCTCCGATGCTGCCTGGGGGCGAAGACCCAAAACGCATCAGAGACTTTCCACTCAGTCCTGTGATCCCTGACGCCCAAGGAACGACACGCATCTTTAATTGCTGTGGAGACAGCACTGCATGAAGCAGTGCTAAGGTATAACGCTGGATGCTGCAGGGCCATAAAAGTCTCTGTGTCAGTGGGGCTCACACCTTGCCACCTAGCCATCCAGCAACCGGATTGAGAAAGATGCCCTGCGCATGGGCAAGGCTGAGAAACAGAATGAAGTGAAAACTCAGAGGTGGCAAAAAAAGAAAGAGCACAGAGACAGCTTCAACTATTTAGCAGGATCGTTTTAGACCTGGAAATGTCTCAACTTTCGAGGGCCATTTTCTTGCATTTTTTTTTTCTTCTATGGCTGCTCATCCCAGCATATCTCAGAAACTGCTCATCGGATTTTCATGTGGTTTTCTTTTTATCCTCTACATGAATAAATTTTTGAGGGCAAGAAAAGCCCATTTATTGAAGATATTGTGTTTGGAATTGTTTATAAATAAAATTGGGTTCAATTAGTTCATGCCTAAATAGTAATTAAATTCAGCACTGTGCTAAAAATCTTTACCAAAGAAATTTAGAAGGGCCTAGTTGCCTGAGGTGCCTATCCAGGAATTATCATAATTAATTTCACAGTGCCAACACATTCTGCAAATTCTCCTGGCCTGTCCCAAAGAAACCATGTAAACCACCTTGATATACTCCTGTTACTCGAGAACCAGTGGGCACAACTCTATGAAACTTGGTAATTCTTCAGATGTTCATGCTGTGAGCCTACGCTGAAAATTTCATCAAGATATCTCAAGAAAAGAAATGTGTGTTCTCTCAATCTTTTAAGGCAGTTTTCTAAGAATCAATTTTTTGCCTGGTGTGGCTACTAGGGAAAGCCATATCTTGGGAACCACTTCTCAGAATTTCATGGGGTTTCTTTTATACCATACCTGAATAAATTTCTGAGGGCAAGACAAGCGTGTTTTTTTAAAATATTCTCTCTGGAATTTGTAATAAACAATTGAAATTTGGTTAATGCAGGAACACTAAATTCAAGGCTGTGCTAAAATTTTTCAGAAAGGAAATTTAGAAAAAGGGCCTTGTCTTGCCCTGGGGTACCTATCCAGGAATGACTATGCTGAATTTTACAGTGCCAGCACATTTTGCAAATTCTCCAGGCATGTCCCAAAGAACCCGTGTAAACCACCGTGATATACTCCTGTAACTTGCGAACCAGTGGGCAGAGCTCCAGGAAACTTGGTAGTTCTTCAAATGTTTGTGCTACAAGCTTACCCTGAAAATTTAATCCAGATATCTCAAGAAATAAAAAAGTTGATGCTCAAGGGTAGCCTCTCCCGTTAGGGATATCGTTACGAAATTAGGTGTGTACAGTAGCCGACGCGTGATTCGGACTTGTATATTTCATCAGTATCACTGGCTTCATCGTGGCTGTCAGAGGCATGGGGCTTTCGTGTGCTGACGCCGAGCGTTGCAGTTTTAGCATGGTAAGGCAAGACAAGGCTGAGAGTTTGCTGTCGAAAATGGCAAGCGTGCGGCAGGCAGGAAATTCGACGTGACCGAGACATGCGTCTGACGGTGGTCAACCAAAAGGATGCATTGAGGAACACAAGTTGTAAAAGCGCGCTTTCCGAATCAAGCCGTGCAAGTTTCCCGAACTGGAAGAAGAGTTGCTCTCCTAAGTGATGCAAGCGCGGTACAACGGCGACGCGTTGACAGCGGAAATGCTGCGCGACTTCTTTTGGGATGAGCTTGCACCAGAGCACAGCACCAGCTCGGAGTCTGAATACACCGCGAGTGTCGTAGAACGTAGAGTAAATGCCGCTGATTTCCTGATTGGTGTATTTCTAAGTTTTTTTTTGCAGGTCGCATGTATGGGCCTCACCCCAAAAATTGTCCCTGAAATCTGGAAAAAAAGTGCGGCCCTTACACGCGTTTATATGGTATTGCGTCGTTCGGTTCAAAGCATTTTATTTTTATCGATTTTTCAGACAAAGTTTGGTGGTAACCACCATCTGGGCAGCCAGAATCATATCGTTGTATCCGTTACTTCGACGATGATTGTATCATTTTATACGGTTTATTTTTGTATTGGGGCAATGGGTGAATTGATAAAGCTAAAGAATTTGGTTATTATAAGCAGTGTAGCATTATATCTGGTGTCTTTATAAGTGGATTATACTGTAGACCAATTGCCCCAGCTTGGGATAGTTATTTTTAAAAAAAAAAGTCATGTGACATGATGGTACGTGGTACTCAAATTAGCATGACGAAAGATGTCTGGCAACATTGTGAGCTTGCGACACATTCGTAGTGCACCAATCTGGCAGGAAAATCGGCTCTACCATTGACAGAGGCTCTTTTAGTTCCAACTCCACTTTATTCTCAACAGATTTTGATCTTGCTTGAAGTTTCAGTTTTAGGTTTTTTCTGTACAAATAGAATGCTGGCTTTAGCTATCAGAGGCAGTGCTGCCATGAGTGCTAATGTGGTGCATAAATGAAATTGATTCTCTTTTTGCTTTGTTTTTCGCTGACAGGAAGGTGGAAAACAAGTCGATGAGATGCTGCAGTCGATGATGAAGACCCAGCAGACAATGGATGCGAAGATACAGACCAGCAAGTTTGCTCTGTTTTCTAATGGGCACACCCTTTCTGCTGATGATGTTGAAAAGTGAGGAACTTACTTGCTGCGGTGCTCCAGCTGCTCCATTTGCACCATTCTGATACATTTACATTTTGCTGTGCCAGTCTGCGGCAAAAAGACACGGTCACGGGAAAACGACTTTTTGGAACCATTCAGGCTTTCTGTTGGCAACCTATTAAAACGTTTCCACAGTTGGCAATCTAGGGTTGGCTGGCTTGTGGTAGAATTTAGCATCCAGTTCATTCGTGCTCATGGCATGGAGGATGGAAAGAACTCAGGAAAGGCGGTTAAGTAACATTTGAAGCCAGCTCCCCCAACTCCCCCTCCCCATCTACTTTGCTGCCGTCTTGGCGTGCTTGCGCATACGCAGCAAGCACTGCAGCCAACGATGTTACTGTGCCTAGTGTTGCTATTGGCTGCGCTGTTGGCCAAAGACTCCCAGTAGTCCTTGTGAAAGCATGCGACTTCTGGCACGCTTTTTGGTGTGCAGCTCGGATAGCGAGGCCCTCTTTTGAGTTTTCCTTCCTCCATATTCGTGCATCATGTTGGTCGCATCAAAAGGTTGCATCATGTCAGTCAACCCGGAAATGGGCTGAAGAAGTACCGTAAAAACTGGACTATAGGTCAGACTGGAATATAGGTCGACCCCCCAACTAGCCAATTCTGAAAATGAAAAAAATCTTTTTTAATGGAAAAAGTACCGAAAGTCACCCTTGCCTTGAAACAAATGCGGTGTGATGACCCCCATAATGCGCAGGTCCACACGGGACGGAGAGGCAAAGAGACACCGTATGGCTCAGTTTAAACAAACAGGTATATTCAATAATTATACATGGTTAAGGTTATACATCAGAGGCTGGGGCGTCCGAGCTTACGTGCCGACGACTTCATGGGGGCGATGGAGTGGCTCCGGAGTTGGGCTCGAGCGGTTGCTGGCAGAAGCTGCACGCCGTCGGGCTTCGGCACTGAAGGCTCTCTTGGCGAACGATGTCGTCCTCAGCGTGTATGCAGTAGAATTTTCAATAGTCGTCCGTTTCTTCGAGGATGGTTCACAAACCCTTCCTCTAGTGTCGTTCGGCTTGGAAGATGAACAGGAGGCGAGCTTGTAGATGATGACAGCAGAGCATAATTTTACAACATACATATACAGAGAGTTAAACTGGAAAAAACAGAACTGAATTTACAAAAGAACAAACTTTGCACTACTTTACTCATCGACCGGGCAGGTTAGTGCCTAAGTAGCATCACATTACATGCTAAGCATGGAGCCCCAGCTCAGACTGGACTGCATCCGTTTACATGTGCTTTTAAGCACTTGATTAACAAAGGACTAAGGGCGGTCATTTCCAGTGGCCCGCCCAAAGCATCAATTCTCCAATCCAAAATAACATGCGAGATGGGGACCACCCCTTTGGGTTGGGCTTAGCCTCGAACCCAGAGTCTGTTAACAATACAAACTAAATAAACAACAAAAACGCCACCACTCTCTCTCAAGTGAGAGTATACACAGGCTCTCTCTTCGGAGCTAATTCACCAGCGCCTGTCTTTCCACATTCTTGGCGAGTACTGCCTGTCCGCCATGACAGGTGTCCGTCGCGGCGCTTCTGGGAAGCTGTGGGTGCCTTCCCGGCGATAGCCCACGACAAAGGGGGGGGAGGGAAAGAATGTCGTCTTCGCGGTAGCGCATAGCGTCGGCTGTGGTACGGCGCGCTCTGGCCCGCTGACAGCTCCCTTGTCCTGGAATGTAACCGGAAATTGGGGAGGATAAAGCCTGTTTCCCCGGGGCGGCGGCGGGTCCGGTTTTTCTGGTCGTCACTCAAAGAGCATGGCTGGGTAATTGATGATGCCGCTGTCACGGGTCTCCGTCTACGCCGCGCCGTCGAACGTGGATCCTCGTAGCACACACGGAATGTCACACTGCTTAACAGGTTGCATAATGGTGACAGCATTTATTTTCATTTAAATGCTGCTCATATGTACACCCGGCCAATTTTTTAACAGTATCGCACCCTCATCGACCTGTGTGTTTGTCAGCACCTTATCATCATGGCGCGGAGCGGCGAAAACAAACAAGGTATGTGCATGTGTACACATGCGCATACTCTTGCTTCTTTCGCCGCTCTGTGCCTGCTGTGATCTCTGCCGCTTTCACGTGGATGCATTCGGCAGTCACAGGCAGCGATCTTGCACGCAGCTCCCGGACGAACTCCGGAACCTTTCCTTCCAATTCTGGATATGCTGCGGTCTGCGCACGGAATGATGTTTTCTTCTGTTTGCTGCAAGTTATAATACGCAGCTTCTGCCTCCACCAGTACCGAATGGTCTTTTCAGATATACTCCAAATTTGCGCTGTGCCGCCAGGTTGCCGTGAGCTTCCGCGTACCCAGTCGCGTTTTTCTTAAAGGCGACGGTGAATTTCCATTGAGTTCCACTCATTTTGAAACAAAATGTAAAAAAGCAGCCTTTAACCAAAATAGGTTTGCAGCAACGAAACGCAAAATGGAGGTGCTGCGCTGCTGCTGATGGCGATGGTAATGGAGGCTGCTGACTTCAGCCGCCCATTGTTGCAAGACTTCCGTAGTTTTTCTGCCAATGACCGGTATATAATATAACCGGTATATAATATTACGGTATACAGTAGAATCTTGTTACAACGAACTTCACGGGACCGCCGAATTTAAATCATTATTTTGAAATATTGTAGTACTGAAAAACTATTATTTTCATGTCAGTAATGCATCACAAGAACTAAAATTACGTACCTTTGCAGCAGATTTACGTGTTGGTAAGTAAATAATAAACGATAACGCTGGGCACAGTTTAACTACAATTTATTGCTTGAAGAAGTCTGTTATCTTCTTCTGGCGCGTAGACGACAAGCGCTGCAGGACGAACGCCTCCACATCCTCGACCTTCCTGTGCACGTCATCGGGGACATCTTTGCAGTGCCCGAGGAATGATCGGGTCTTCTCTAGAAAGACTAGGACATCCGAGCCGGAAACAATCTCTTCCTCTTCGTGTGCTGATCCAGTGTCGGCATCGTCTTCGTCGCTACTACATTCTTCTTGCTCACGCACTTGATTCACGATGTCTTCGGTGGTGAGCTCCATGGATGTAGCCGCCGCGCTGTCGCTATCCACATAATTCGAAAGTCGCTGTCCACGGTAGTTGCCCAGCCGCAGACGTTTTCTTGAGGGAGCCAGCTGCGACTCTCGATGTAGTTTTACGATCTTGTCCGGATATTTGAGCATCGTTGCCAATGTTGACGGTGTAATGTTAAGCTCCCTGCACAAGTCCGCTTGCTTTTTTCCAGCAGCTGCGACAGAATGTCCGCTTTTTCTTTAAGCGAAAACTGGCGTCGCTTCTTTTTAACGCGGGGGCCAGGAGAACTCATTGTCAGCAAAGCTAATGCACAACACAATCACAGCGCCGATAACTTTGCAGATCCTAACGTTCGCTGTCGACGTGGTGACACTGCGCTGAATAGGCTTAAGACTACTGCGCAGTATGTGACCACACGCTGGATGGATGAATGGCCTTACCCTTTGTATCGGGCGGCAGCTTGCGCCGCCTAGCCTATATTCATTCAACGTGACACTTGCGTGATGGCGATACCACTGGGGCTGTATCCGTTGCAACGAGTTCCCCAGCGCACAGCTGATGCTTCGGATGATGATGACAGGCGTCAGCTTCAGGGATTTGGTACGGAACTTCGTAATAACGAAGCGTCTTGCGACGAATGCGAGATTAAATTACATACGTTATTCTGAAATATTCGGTAATTTGAAATTCATAGTACTGAAAGTTTTTTACATTGAAAGTATAGGCATTTTGGCGGGGATTTAAAAAAAATTCATAAATCTGAAAATTTCGTTAATCTGATGTTCGTAGTAACGAGATTTTACGATAAGGCGGGGGTCTACTTTTCGCCATAGTTTTTTGAAAAAAAGTTTGACCTATATCCGGTTTTTACGGTAATATCTTCTGGGTTGAAGAACAACAGCTTGGAGCACGTCCAGCGAGGTCAAGCTTTGTTGGAACACGAGAGTTTAAGCCTTGCTGATTCACTTTGCGAGCTTGATGAATTTGTAAAAAATTCCAACAAGTGTTGAGATAGTGCAAACATGAAAAAAAGAATGGTTCAAGTGATAGTGTTCTTTCGACTTTGTCTAGCATGCTTGGCTGAGCTTCTGTGCAAGATAGTGCCAGCAGTAGTAAAATGTCACTGTTTTTTGTGAGGACCTTTGTTCGGTTTTTTTTTTAGCTACGCATGGCTGAACCTGATCTCGTTAGTAACAAACTATTCTGGGTGACTCCTTTATTCCGTTTGTGCTGCTCCCGGGTTGCTCCGGAATTATTGTTCTGATGCATTACAAAGGTCCTCCAAAGTGAATATTTTTTGCTCCAAAAATTGCTCCAGAACTTGAAATGGCTGGATCACCGTTGTACTTGAAAAAAAGACGAATATATCATTGCCTTTGTTTAATGTACAACATTGTATTGTTATTTATGCTTTATCATTTCGAAACCAGTACACTGCACGAGCCAGAATCAAGGCCTCGAAGACCAGCACTTGCACATATCTCAAAAGGGAAGGGTGGCTCAAGTGGGTCAGAAGATGGGTCTGATAGTGACGAATGCTTGTTGGATGAAGGAAGTGGTGCTGAAGTCTCTGAAGAGGAGGTAAGTGGTTGTCCATCATCAATATGAAACTTCTGAAGTGTTCTAGAACATTGTTTTGGAATGTGAATGCTGTTCTTTTTGTGCAGGGTCAAAATATAATTCTGCCCAAAAAAAGAAGAAAAGTGTCTTTTGCGGGTGAGTCTGGGTCGGATGATGACGATGATGGAAATGCAGCTGACTCGGGTACTGAAAACGATGACTGGGAAGACGCAAGCAGTGATGATGATAATGATGACAGTAAGCATTTTTCACTTTTTTCTAACCTCCTGAAGAATGAGTGAGCACTTGTTTAAATTGTGAAAGATAGCTGCACGTGTATTTATTTGCCATACCATATGATGCTTTGTGACCATTTTTAGCAGTGTAATTATGGATATTGCTGAAACTTTATTAACAGTGCAAGTTTCTTATGACAAGGTCTTTCTCTGGGAACTTCAGAAAATGTAATGTGCATTACTGTCGATAAATGGATTTTTTAATGTTGTACTGTACCCTTGCTGTTTAACTCTTTCATTACCACGGGAAAAAGGACTGTTTTACATAGGTCTCAGGCAAACATTTTTTATAGAAAAAGTGTGGTAGGTAAAAGTATACAAAATGCATAACAATGATTGAAATGTACTGCACTTTCTAATCAAATTTATTTGGGCACAAATACTTGTTTTAAATATTGTGAAAAGAAATAGAAAAATGCAACAAAAATTAAGAAGGAATAAATAATTGGCATTTATGTGACAATAACTGTCCAAAATAATTTATTAAAAAATTCTAGGAATTACAAACTGATTCAAATTCTTTTTATAACTTGGCACTAAAATGTAAAAAGTTATAACTCAATACTTTTTGAGCTAGAAATTATTTCTTCATGCTCTTTGAATAGGCTGATTTTATTGTGTCCTTGATATGATTTTTACAGTGTTGTTTTTCAAAATAAAGCTTGATAAGCATGCTTTTTAAAAATACAGATCGTAACTAATATCATTTCTGGAAGAAACAAGAAAAATTTTACAAACACAAGTATTATACAAATACTACTAACAGGCCAATGTTCCGGGCTCTGTTTGCGCCTTTCAACTTCCGAACCCAAATCCCATTATATGTGGCCCTGATACTCTATGCATTGAAAATATCTGCTGCCGATGCAGTAGAATCGCGTGCAGTGGGGTTTTTTCGAGTGCACACCGTACCCGCGCTAGACACCATGCTTGCAGCGGCCTACGCCGTTCCCTCCGCTTCAAGGGCATTGCAAAAATTCACGCCTTGTGGGGAATTTGCAGTCTATACAAAAAAAAAGTGAACCTGGTTTCTGAACAAGCCAGGTAGCACCGCATCATCTTAGAGACTTCCATGTGCTTTATAGCAGCGCTTCGCTTGCAAAAGCGTACGGGAAACCTAAAGAGAAACTAACAGGCCAGTGTTCCGAGCTCTGTTTCCGTAGTTGAGCGTCTGAACCAAAATGCGACGATGGGATATCGTCGGAGACCCTGCTACCCAATGCATCGAAAATATATGCTGCCGATGCAGTAGAAACGTGGGCGGCGGGGTTTTTGCGAGTATGCACCATCGCCATGCTTGGAGAGCCCTAGCCGTAGCCTCTGCTTCAAACGCTTTGCAAAAATTCGCACTTCATGAAAAAATTGCAAACTACGCAGGAAAAAACGAAACTGCAGTTTATGAAGAAAGAACTACAGTAGAATCTCAATGATAAAAATCTCACAGGGTTGCAAAAAAATTCGTATGATCCGTAATTTTGTATCATCCAAATGAACAAAATTTATGTGCAGCAGCATAGAAAATGCATGCACGCAGATCTGTTTACGGCTGACTGGATTTATTCACGGCCGTGCGGCCGCGCTACTCACGGTTCGTACCGCACAATTAGTGACCGTAATTTTGGCGAAGTGAGGGCCGCACACTGCCGCTCACTGCTTGCTGTGTGGTGCTCGCCGTTTGTATCTGGTTGATTTTTAAAAATATAAATGGGGCCTTGTCATTAAGACAGCTGCAAATGTAATACATTGTATGGAGACATAAGCAAATGTACTGGTGCGTATTCAGAATTATCTACTCTCTTGCAGGAAGGTACAGATGGAAGGAAAACATGAAGGAGAAGGCAGCACAGGCCTTTCATGCCAGATCACAGAAGCAGCGGAATCTCCAATTCCTTATTTATGGAAATGGTGAGGCCATAATTCAATTTGCTGCTCTCACATGTGCATACTGAAACCTCTTGTCATGACCTGAAATTGTATTTTGGTGGTGTCCTTCACAGCATGTGCAAATTTTGTGAGGGCACCGAAGTAGGCTGGGTGACTCAGCTATGCTGTTCTCTGCCACATCTGTAGGCTGCACAATGCGAGATGTAAGAACCAGTTCAGTGTGCGTGGCAGTTGTTGAGGTCATTTTTCTGAGGTAGTTATTAAAATAGATGTTAAATGCAGCTGCAGAGTCATAACCTAGCCTTATTTTAACAGTAATAGTTAGTTTGTATATGATATATGACTGGAATTATGGATTCTTGTTAAAAGGTTATGAAAACTTCTTTGAAGGTGAATGTATGCCATAACTGTAGGGTATTTCATGTAAACTCATTATGAGCCGTGGTCACTTCACAAATAAAAATGCAAACTATTTATTGAGCTATCGTAAGATTCATAACTTAGCCTCATTGTAACAGTAATAGTTAGTTTGTATATGACTGGAATTGTGGATTCTTGTTAAACGGCTACGAAAACTTATTTTAAGGTGTGTGTATGCAATACCTGTAGGGTATTTCATGTAAGACTCATTACCAGCCTTGGTCACTTCACAAATAAAAATGCAAACTATTTATTGAGATATCGTAATGAAATTAGGTGTGTGTATATGTATTTCCTGCTCCTGTTTTCAAAAATATAATTAGTTTCAGTATATCTGTTAGTTTCCCTAGACAACTTTCCTCAATATTTTTTATTTTGATTGAAATGAAGTTGTAGGCAAGGCGTGCCTTCTGGAGCTATGCTATTTATATTGTTATTGAGGTATATCATCATATAAAAGTGTTCAGTTATGTTGAAGCATCACAATTATGAAATATAATTAGGTGGCATTATTGATTACAAAATTTGTGTTCGACTCTGCCATTAAAAAATAGTGTGTTCATAGTTTAGTTCTTTCATAATTCAGCGGTATAAAACAATTGAAATTTCACCATAAAAGCATACCAGAATTTGTGTAGGCTAGTCATGTTGGCAAAAAAAAAAAACACACACACACAAAGCGGAGAAAACCTCATTTGAAGTGCGCTCGTCAGCCATTTGGATGTCATTGTAGCAGCCTCAGAAAACGGCGGGCGGAATGTGGATGTTCCGAGATGATTTCACAGTAGTGAGTAATATAAGGACGTAGTTTTAAGGGACGGGTGCGAAGTTTTGACGCATTTTACTCCGAAATCTCCATTTCGATGCTTCGGAGGTGTCAAATATATCTATTCTTTAGTAGCTGGAGGTGAAACTTTAAATATGGTAGTTTTGAATAAATTGCCATTTCAAGACGCACATCACCCTTTAAAAAGGGCTGAAAACCACCCCTTGATAACACTGTACAGCTCGACCGATTTTTCGTACTTAGCAGGAACCGGAAAATAGTCCAAATAATTGAACGGTCCAAAAAGACAACTTCAAAAAATTTGAAATTTTCTGCCAAAAAGAGGCTCTAAAAATAGCAAAATTTGTCACTCCCCACATTCTGCTTGCAAGCAATATTAGACTGTCTGAGCCATAGTCATGCTTTCGCCACGTGCGCACCACCTCAGGTGATGATACCAGACAGCGTGGTGCGGCCGCAGGTCATGCTACGGACAAATGTACGTGCCATGCACAGCAAGAGCAGCCATTTGCTCTGTGCAGCGGCACTCTCGAAGACTGAGAGATAACCCGTGGGAAACTTTGACAGGAAGTGAACCGCCTGTGAGTGTGGTCACAAGGCTGGAAAATTAAGCAGCGTGTTACCGTCCCACGACTACCGAATTCAAACAAAATGATAACGCAACCTCTGTGACTTGCTAATTGACACTTGCAAGTCGCCGGAATGGCCGCATGTGTACATTGCCCAATTTTTCAACCTACAGAGCCCTATTTGCAAACTGCCAATCCAATGAGGGTGCTGGGCTTTTTGGCGATATCCTGTTTCAATAACCTACCGGTGTCTACTTCATGCATGGTTTTAATCTTTTCTTGAAGCGTTCTGGCGCAGTAATTACCGCAGGAGGGTGAGATTTCTAAATTTCTACACTGGTGCACACCGCATAGGTTGACAATACTGTACAGTACAGTTTATTCTCACTTTACATGCAAGCCCAGCGAACTACAAATCTCGGAGGTCATGCATTTAGTTGCCGCCTCCAAGCCATTGCTAACACGGAGAGAAAGCCCATTCCCCCATTTACTCGGCTTCCTACCTTGCATGCCAATTTTATCCCTCTCCATGTCTCCTCTAAAGAGGGAGCGTAGCCTTGTGGTAGCGTTTCTTGGTTCGCCACGTGCCCAGGCTGCCCAGGCGCAGCGGTACGTAGTTCGAGTTATCACTGCCGCCCATTCACATTCGAATTAGTGGGCTTTGTTTTACATAGGCTCCAATAGACCGTGGACGGACCAAGTCGTGCAGTTCAAATTATCTAGAAATTCGAATTAAGGAGGTTCGAATTAACGAGCTTTCACTGTATATCGAATCGAATATCCGGTCAGGACGAAAAGAATTTAAGGAAAAGGCAAATAAGTTTGTTTTTTTATCGAAATAGCGAATGTGAACAACAAGTTCACATTCGCACACCCCTACTGCTATTACATTTCATTTTTCTGCAGTGTTGTTAACCTTTGGCATTTCTTTCACATTACAGAGGATGATTATAAAGAAGAAGAAGAAGAAGAAATAGAGGATAGCTCAGAGTTTCTTGGTGAGCTGTTCAGAAAGGTGAAGAAGCAGGAGAACACTCAGGCAGAGAAACGCTCATGGGATGGTGTGGAAACCACACGATGTGTGTTCACAGAAGCTGATGCCCTCATTAAAGATGAAGAGGTAATAGCATGATGGGGCTTTTAGCTAACTGCCAAATACTGTTTGAGAAAGTGGGGCAGTGGTAAACACGTTCACTGGAGCAGCGTTTTTCTCTGCATCCTGACCCACTGATCAGCCACAGGTAAATTTTTTTAGGTGCGGCATAACTCATGAAACTAGCTCCTTTTGAGCCGCCAGTATGTGGCAATAGCGACCTTGCATTGGGTTTTTCATGCGCTGTTTGAACTTTTTGAGCTATCTCGGGTCTTCGTCATGTTGTTCAGTATTAATTACCGCACAGTTTCGAGCACAGCACAGAGCGAGAAGAGGTGCTATCTAGCTGTGGCATAGGTTGGTAGTTTGATTTCGATGCCCTTTCACCACACTGGATGCCCACACTGTTGGAATCTGAACAATTGGGACAAAGTAATCAAAACTGCTGAAAGTATTGGCACCGTGTCATGCGCTGCTACATGGACTGGATGAGATAGGGAGAGCCTGCAGTTACAGCCACCATACGACCGAAATGGGCCTCTCCAGTCCTGCTCTGCCGTTGGATCGCGGACACTTGGCCAGCATTCTGCCGTGAAAGAGTGCAATGTAGCGCAAATAGACGCTTTCTGTGAGCTTTCCTTACTTGCATTATACACAAATAAAACTTATTTCGCTTTTGCTATCTGCAAATTACACCTCGTATTATATATAGATCCGCATTTGCAGTTTTGTACGGTATCTTTGGCGCTTCTGTTGAGTTGACCTCTGATCAGCTGAACAGATTTGCAAGGCCCTCTCCAGTTCATTTTAGTGAAAAGTTCAGCCCTATACTTTGGCTGGCCAGCCCATTCATTAGGTTGACTTGCAGGCTCACTTTAGAAGATATTGCTCAGCACCTTGCAGCAAGGAATAGTTATTGTCAGTACCCATATGAGTTAATTTCCTTTAAAATCTATTCCACCATGATTGATTTCCCAAAACACATTTTAATACCATGTTCAAGCATTTTTGTGTTTTATCTAAGGCAGCATGTTTTTTGAGAGCTGCTTGTAAAGGCTTGGCTGGCTTATCTGTTATGCCAGATTTTGGACCTGATAACAGATTGCTTTGTGACTGGCAAGTGGGATGAGGAAGAGGATGCCCAGGCATTGCTAGAGAAAGATGGTGAGTGTGCTTCGCTTTGTGCTTCTTTTTTTGAGGAGCACAAGCTATGCTTGCCTGACTGACTGACGGATGCTCCATGGTGGGCAGAGCTGCAGCAGACCTGTGCTGTTTCGCTGTAGCTAAAATTTTTGTCTTCTAGAATCTAGAAACTGTTTGTTAAGCTGTAGTGGACTTCAAAAAAAAAAAAATGGATGACAGAAACAAAAGCCTTTGAGGGAACCTACGCGACTGTACTCCGTTTCGTAGATACAGGCAACGTTGCCAAAGCTAGCGTGCCTGTTCAGGTTAAGCCCGTGCCCAAAAAGTTGCTCACCATAAAACCACAGTGAACACAAGCATATTTTGTTGTGACAAACCTTTAGTGCAGTGACTGGCACCTTTCCTTTTTTTTTTCCTTTTCGTACTGCGACTCATTGAGATTTCACAAACCAAGAATTATGGGTTTATGGGGGTATAAGGTCCCAAAGCAACTCGGGCTATGAGGGACGCCTTTTGAAGGGCTCTGGAAAATTCGACCATCTGAAGCAAGAATTGCATGACGTGGTGGTATGATATGTGGTTGGCAGGGTAAATCACTCCTACTCAATCCGTGCCCAATGAGTAGTTCACATTCAGTAAACATTACAGCTAGAGAGCCCGAACACTGAGCGCCTAACAGCTTCTACCATGATTTCCAAAGCTACCATGTCATTTTATACTGCTGTTGGTTTTCGTCAAAACACACTCCGGAGTTTCAAAAAGGAACAAATGATATGTGGCGGAGTAATATGGTTTCATGGACGCAACACTTCAGTAGCCTCCGCAGCGTTTCCTGCTATGTGTGAAACGGGGTATACAGCTCGTAAAACACCGCTTGTACACTGTTTCTTGGGGTGTAGCTTCATTTTCGTGCTTTCACTTGTGTGCACTTGCCTCATTGTAGCAATCAAACTGCATAAATGGCTGCCCACAAGTGCACAAAGAGAGAGGTGGTAAAGCACCAACTGACTCCAGAGGGCCTGTATTGGCCGGTGTGCCATCATGCTGTACACGCGCTTGCACGCTGTACGTGCATTGGGGCACCGTCATGTCTGCAGCTCCTGCCGCACTTGCTGCAGTTGGTTCTAGTCTAGTCAAGCTGGACCAAGACATGTTAGAAATCATAATCGATACTCTCATTAGTTGTATGAGGTGACATTCATGATGTATCATGCTGCTGCATCTTGTTCCAATTTTTAGTGCAGCAGCTGATTTTGTATTGCATGGGATTCTACAGAGGCTATAGTGAGACTGGCTCACAACAATGTAGCATCTAGGAAAATGCAGCACTTAGGAATGTAACTGCAACATTCTCCTGTATATTTGAGCATATTTTGATATATTTTATTTTGTTTATGCTTTTTATCTTCTTCATTGTGCATTCATGTATTGCCAGTGATTTCTTCTCACTTCTGTTGCTATAGAAGAACTTTATGGGGATTTTGAAGACCTTGAGGCAAAGAACAAGGAAGATGGACAACGAGAGGCAGAAGATGCTGCTGCTCCAATAGAGCAGAATGGTGAGGCTGGGATGCATTTATTTGGTCATTTTTTCTTTGGCAATATCGAAAACACTGTCATGCGTAGGATTTAGTGCAACTGATAACTTATGCCTCTGCAAAGCCAGGGAACAAAGCAGTCAGCTTGCCTGTGTAAAGCATGACGCAGATTTTGTGCATGCTTATAAGCTTCAATTTTTTCCCTGGAGACACAGGCTTGTGAACTTAGACAGTCCTGTGCTTCCATTTTTTTTTTACTTTAAATGTTAGAGGCGTCGTGAAGAAAATGGTGCATGCACAAGAAACATTAGCAATGCTAGAGCCACAGACACTGCTGATTCATTCGTATGTTTGTATGCCTCTGCTTGGTGTGTATTTCTTGTGCATAACCTTTTTTTTTTTTCTACAAGGGGTGTGCTCCTTGGTCGCATCTGTGAAGTATTTTGGCCATTATCCACTAGTGCCAGATTTGGCCAGTGCGAGTAAACGTGCCTATGTCTCTCCTTTTCATATTGACATTTTTAGTTATACAGTAGAACCCCGGTGTTACGTTTTTAACGGGACCGTGAAAAAAAAAGATTACATCGCTATCTGCCATTTTCTTTTCTTTTTTTTCCCCCGACTTCTGGTTAGGGCAACATGCTTCTCTGGAATTTGCGAGGCCTTCGTGGCTCTCGCGGTCATTTGCATGCACAGAATGTGCTGAGTGGGCGAAGTTTTAACGCAAGTACGCGCTTCTGTGCTGTTCTTGTGGAAGCCGCTTTAATCCTGCACAGTCCTCATCTTTTGAAACCTAGATGTTGCATTGTTAAGCTGTAAGTGACAAAGGAAACTCAAATGACAGAAACTTGTCACAGAGCCAACCCACGCAACTCCATCTTGTACACCACCGCCCACGTGATGCCTGGTGCGGCGTAGTTTTGTTTTTCCGCCTTCGGTTGTTCATGCACGCGCCGCAGCAGTGATGGAACGCAGCAGTGATGCCGTTTGTAAGTTAGCTTGACGTTTGTATGGATGCAACGCGCCAGAAGCCGCCAAACATGGTGGCGGCTAAGCACGAATGGAGTCCTGCTTTGGCCGGTGTTTCGTGGCCGGTGTTTCGTCGCTGTTCGGTGCACGCTAAATGTAGGCTGTCATTCTGGCACGGGGTAAACCACTGCAGTAAAACCCCTTTATAGTAATAGTCACTCGGACCGGCAAAAATCGTTTCTAAATCAGTGTCTTTGCTATATCAGTTGTTGGTGATGGCATGGCTCTGAGGATGTTATGTGGTAATTATCTACTTATTGAACATACAGTATTGGTTTGTAAAAGAAACGCAAGTGCCTTCCATCCTACTCTTATTGTCCCTTTATGTGATAATCATTTGTTTTCAGTTATAACATTTTATGCTACCATGTTTTTGATTTCGTTTAAGTCTTGTAGAAGTACTGCATTTGCACGAATACAGCATGCCTATGAATGGGATGCCGTTTGAAAATTAAAGCTTTGCTTGAACACAATGTCATCCTCCATGGCGTGAGTGTCATCTAAGAGTCAATAGTTCAAAAACCATCCACACAGTTTTGCTGTGCCTCTGCTTCTTGCCATTGCTGCCTTGTGCTCACTTGTGCAGTGAACATTCGCCCATTTCTTTCCTTCCCTACTCCTCGCGGCACTTTTACTGTCTGTTCTTTCTCAGCAATCAGAGCCAGCGCCGCCTTCTTTCTACGTTTATAGCCAGCTTTACTCCTCACAGCTTGCGAGCTTGGTGGTTAAGCCATCTCAGAGCGCTGTTTTATCGTCTTCGGTAGCTGCCACAGTGTCATCATTCTGTGGGATGTGCATTGCCATGGCAAGACACTGTTTAATATAACCGGGTATTTATTAAAAATGTCAACTATTAACAGCAATACAATGTACAGTTGTTTGTGGAAGTGAAATGGGACCACAGTTTAATTTTATTATAGCAGGGTTCTAATGTATTGCGAAATGTCATTCTCGTCATATCGTGCGGGAAAGCTGCCACAGTTTCAACTTAACAGCCGAGTCTTTATTTCATGGGTTTCTATGGGAGATTGGAGACTGGCTCCTGAAAATGTAGTGCCTGAGGAGGGCTCTATGGTATTCAGTGTGGGTGACTTGTGTGGGCCATTTATTTACAGCTAGACCTCATTTTAGGGCTATTGCTATTAAGCAAGTGGCATAACATTCCAGGTTAGTAAGTGTGTACAAGAATATGTACTAATGCAGTTTGATAGAGGGTAACAATTGAAATAGCAATTCATGAAAAGAATGCCATGTCACAGTGAGCAGCTGGTCCATATCTTATAGCATTTCTTCAACTCGTGTGGTGCAGGTGAGGAGTCAAGTGGCAGGAGCAAGAAGCTTAGCTGGGAAGAGCGAGAAGCCCAGTTGCAGGCCAAGCGAGAGGAGCGCAAGCGGAAGTTAAAGGAAGCCTTTGACAGCGAATACGACCACGAGGACGAAAAGACCTATTTTGATGAGCTGAAGCAAGAACTTGGTGAACAAGCTCAGGTGAGGTCCTACAGCCAGTGGGTGTGATCCTTTCTTTCATTCAGTTCTTTGGCTAGGACTCTGTCTCCAAATTTCTGAGGCAGCTATTTTGAAGAGAGCAGTAAGCAGTATTATTAGTACATCCCTCTTTGCAGGAGCCGCTTGCAAGGCCTTTAGTAGTTTTTTGCTTTTTATGGGGGGACACGGGTATCTGGGACCAAAACGTCGTAAAAAAATCGACTTTTCAATATTGTCATAGTTGGATACGTCTCATCATTTTCTATCGTAATTTAAAGTCTCATGGCTGAATACCGCATAGTTTACGAGAAATCGACACCCAAAGATGCAATTTTGACAAGAGACCTTGAGAAAATCGGTTAGAAAATGTCCGTTTTGCATCGCGTGCCGCGTCATAAGTGGCCGGCGCAGCGAGGCGACTTTGGTCTTGTTTGAAAGAGCGACACCTCAGCTTTCTTTCCCGCCAGTTCGAAAGGTCTACTGCGATTGGTCACCGAGAAAATGACAGAAAACAAAATACAAAATGTGGCAGCTGTTGGACGTCACGCAGCGAAATTCAAGCACCTCATTGGCCGGCGCCATTTTATTGAACGCTCCGCGCTCGCCCTGCGCCGCCATTTTGAAAAAGACCACCGTGGCACGAAACAGTATCGGAAGTTCGCAGCGCGGTTTAGTTTGTAAAAAAACGTAAAAAAGGCCGCAGAAAGAAAGTGGAAGATACAAGTTCGTCGGCAGTGATGTCAACCAGCAGCAGCGGAGGTACTTGTGTGTGGTCCGGCGAATGACGCGACCTTGGCAGCCGTTCCGGTGTTCATTCCGAGCGCGGTGCACATCGCGGCTGCAGCGGATGGCTAAGAGCCGGAGGATGGTTTTACTTCACAAGCAGTGATTGGAACAGGGAATAACGAGGCACAGGAGTGCAATTCAGCATTGGCGATAAGCGCTTTACTAGGAAGGCGTTCGCCTTCGAAGTCGTGGGCTCGGGCGTGATTGGCAGCAACGGGTCAGAGTAGACACATTTCTGCCCAGCGCTGATCACGAGAAATTGCGAAGCACGCCGATGATAAAATCGCCAGTTTGGCAGCAATTTCTGCAACCTAGCGCAAGATGTGGACGCTAGCGAACGAGTATGTAGATGCCAACCCGCCATTGCTTGCGGAGCTACTGACGTGGTCGTAGATTTGGTGGCGATCGACAGACTGCTTCACAATAGAGTGTGCACCCTCGACCTCATTTTTGCAGCTTGCCAAGCGGCGGCAACGGCAAAAATGTTATTCAGACTGTTCACTATGGGCCTTCTAAGCTGTTTGTTTAGGAAAATTAAGCACTGTAATGTGCTTACACAGTACAGTCAAGTCCACTTATAACAATGTTCAAGTGCCACGAAAATTCCATTGTTATAACCGGTAATTGTTATAAACTGGTTGCACGAAAAAAAGCATAACTGCAAAGGGGGGTCACGGACGGCAAGTGACATGCGAGCTCCGCTGAGGCATCATTTTGGTGGCACTGAAAGGGGCATTGTAAAAAATACGAGAAGGTTGCTGCGGCTGCCTCTCAGCTTGAAAAATCCCTTAGTGCCCGAAAAAAACAAACAAAAGAAAACATGAAAACTTGAAAGCATTTAAATAGGGCAAAATAGCTTGCACTTCTCACTTCTTTGCTGAAACAAACCCGTAATCGGTGAGTTTCGACTGCTTCGCGGCAATCTTGCTGACATCGTTCTGGAGGGCATCCAAATGTTGGACATGTCCGAGTGAAAGGTTTTTTGCAAAAATGAAGTCCCGCGGGGACTCGATCATTCTTGAGGCCTCCTGATGAGAGACAACTTGTACAGTAAAAGCTCGTTAATTCGAAATCGCTTAATTCGAACCGCCGGTTAATTCGAACTGATGCCCGGGTCCCTGCAAAGCCCTATGTATATCAATGGGCCGGAACGCCCGTTAATTCGAACGTACCGGTACTCACGTCGGTTAATTCGAACTAGGAGCCGGCAGCCGACATTGCTTCTCGTAAATAGAAGTCGCCTCGTAACGAGTACAATGCATTGAAATTTTTTTTTTATATGCACAGCGACGAGAATAAATAAGCCAGCGCGCATTTTTGCACGCACGAGGCGAGCCGCCAATTTCCTTGCTGGAGCCTCCGGCGTTGTTGTTGTTGCGACTGAGGGAAGGATGAAAAGGAAAGTGCACGGGCCTGCCGATTGGCTCAGGCCGAGCCATCACCGCTGCCGCGTGCAGATAGAGGAGAGTTCAAAGATAAGAGGAAAGAAAGAAAAGAAAAGACGCGCGTCGCAACAACCGCGTACGCCGCAGCGGACGCTGGCTGAAAAAACAGATTAAGCGGCCGAAGCCGCGCTCGCTCATCGCTCGCTGCACACCACTCTCCGGCGCATGCCGTAGCAGGTTTTCTCTGACGCGCGGGCGCCGCCGCCGCCGATGCTCCGGAGCAAGCCGTTTCAGGTTTTCGTTGCGCTGCGGCGGCTGCGATCGGTGGAATGCACGAGTAGTCTTTTGCTTGTCGCATTTTGCGTGAGCTTGCTCGTTTGTGTGGTATCTCGCCGCTGACGTCTCATCGACGGTGCCGATCATGGCGAGCCGTGGAAAGTACTCGGCAAAGGATTTAAAGACTAAAGTTGAAATATTGCAGGCGGTTGAACGTGGTCTCTTAACGAAGACAGCGATTGCCGAGAAGTATGGCATCAAAAAAAGCACGTTGTCTACCTACATCAAGAACAAGGACTCTATCATCGATGCTTACCAAAAGGAGATTGAGCCCTCGCGGAAAAGACTACGGACGTCGGCTCACCCCGAGATGGAGACTGCTGTCATTACGTGGATAAAGGATGTTCGCAGCAGGAATATTCCATTAAGTGGACCCATAATTGCTGCGAAGGCAGCGGACTTCGCCAACCAAATGGGCATCAGCGACTTCAATGCATCGGAAGGCTGGTTATCACGTTTTAAGGCCCGCCACGGGCTGACGTTTAAGAACGTCTGCGGAGAGGCAGCCGCAGTCGACAAAGAAACCTGCGAAAATTGGGTCTCAGGTGAATTGAAGGAATATCTTGCCGATTACCCACTCAGCGATGTTTTCAATGCTGATGAAACCGCACTTTATTTTAAGTTGCTCCCAAACAAGACTGTGAGCTATAAAGGTGATACGTGCTCGGGCGGAAAGCGCAGCAAGGAAAGAGTTACCGTGCTAGTGTGCGCGAATGTGACGGGCACGGAACGGTGCCGCTTGCTCGTGATAGGCAAAGCAGCGAAGCCTCGTTGTTTTAAAGGCGTGAAGACTCTCCCTGTTGAGTACACTTCGAACAAGAAGTCGTGGATGACGCGACTAATCTTCACGGACTGGTTGCGCACACTAGACAGAAAGTTCGCGGCACAGAATAGAAATATTCTTCTGTTCGTCGACAACTGTTCGGCGCATTGTGACATCAATGGACTGAAGGCGATACGTCTGGCATTTTTGCCAAAAAACACTACTGCTGTGCTGCAGCCTATGGACCTCGGGATTATTAAAAATCTAAAGACTGTGTACAGGCGCCACCTCCTAGAACGGATTCTTGTATGCATGGAAAGCGGGAAGCCGTATGATGTCAACCTGCTCGGAGCTTGCCACATGCTGGCAACATCGTGGAACGCCGTCAAGGCAGACACTATCGCTAACTGTTTCCGCAAGTGTGGCTTCAGTGAAACCACAGAAGCCTGCTGCACAGCCGACTTTGATGTTCAAGTGGATCAAGATGATGGCTCCATCGTGCTGGACCCTGCCTACGCTGTTTTATCGGAGGGTGTGGACTTCGAGAGCTTTGTCGACGTAGACAACGGCGTGGAGACAACGGGGCCTTTAACTGACGCCGAGATTATTGAGGCTGCGTCCAGTCAGCAGCACGACTCACGCGCGGCGAGCACGCCTGACAGCGACGACGAGTCCGACAAAGAGGACGATCCGTTGCCTCCTCCGAGCGCATGTGAAGCAGCATCGGGACTCGATCTGGCTGCGCGCTATTTCTCCACCGATGAGAATTCGGATGCTGCGCTGGAGATGTTGGGCAAGCTGCAGACAATGCTTCTCGAGTCGCGGCGAAGAAAGCGCAAACAAATGCAGATCACCGATTATTTTTCATGTTGATATGCTTCGATCATTATTCTTTTGTTAATAAACATGTTTTTGAAGCATAAATAGTGTCATATTTCACCATTAAGCCTGACGCTCATGTGGGTACATTTATCATTAGTTCCAGGCGCAATAATTGATTGGATATCTTTATTTCCTTTGGTGTTTGGACTCGCATGATTTTAATACCCGCAATCGCCGACCTCAAAGAGTAGTAGTGCGTATTCCTCGATAACGATCCCAGATATGGCTATTTTGGCTTCGGCCCTAGCAGCCAAATGCAATGGCCATCTTTTTTTTTTTTTTGCCGCCCGCTCGTTAATTCAAACTCCGCTTAATTCGAACAATTTTTCAGTCCCCCACGAGTTCGAATTAACGAGCTTTTACTGTACAGGCTCCGGTTCATCTTCGTCATCGCTGCTGTCATCGTCTTCCGCGCCGGTGACTTCTGCAACGATCGCCTCGTCAGTCAATTCTTCATTTGTGGTGACTGCATCGTCGGCGTGCAAGAATTCTTCAAGCCCTTCCGCGTCGCCGTCATCATCGCGCACCGTAGACCAAAGTTCTGTAATCGCTCCATCGGCAGGAGCTTTGCGACACTCCGCATCACTGATATCCCCGGCGAAGCCCGCTTTTCGAAAGCAATTCATGACGGTGGAGGAGCTGACTTGTGCCCATGCCCCAAAAATGAATTGAACGGACATCAGGAGCGAAATCTTAGTCTGGAGCGGGTCGGCATTCACGCACAGCAATGTCCAGGTTAAGAGCAAGCCTGCTCAACACACGCCGGTGATACAATGCCTTGAAGCACGCAATCACGCCTGCGTCCATGGGCATCAAGCCTGCAGTCGTGTTTGGCGGCAGGAAGAAAATTTTCACATGCTACAGCTTCTGGGCAGTCTGGTGTGTGCAGTACAGTTATCAAGGACCAACGCCATCTTCCTGCCTTCATGCTGCATCCGCTGATCGAACTCGCACAGCCACTCGCGATAAAGTTCACACATCATCCACTCTTTTTTATTATGACGGTAACGAACTGGAATCCTCGCAGCACCACGGAAACAGCGGGGATTCCTAGATTTTCCAATTACGAAGGCCCCCGCCGCGGTGGCTCAGTGGTTAGGGCGCTCGACTAGGTACTGATCCGGAGTTCCCGGGTTCGAACCCGACCGCGGCGGCTGCGTTTTTACGGAGGAAAAACGCTAAGGCGCCCGTGTGTTGTGCGATGTCAGTGCATGTTAAAGATCCCCAGGTGGTCGAAATTATTCCGGAGCCCTCCACTACGGCACCTCTCTCTTCCTTTCTTCTTTCACTCCCTCCTTTACCCTTCCCTTACGGCGCGGTTCAAGTGTCCAACGATATATGAGACAGATACTGCGCCATTTCTTTTCCCCCCAAAGAAAACCAATTATTATTAATTACGAAGGCAGGGCACTTGTCGCTGCCGTCCATATTTGCACAGAGGAAAACGGTCGCCCGCAATTTGCTCTGCTTGCCGCCCTTACGGGGATCGCCTTCGAGTGCATGCGTCTTCGACGGAAGCATTTGGAAGAATAGCCCGGTCTTGTCACCATTGTACAAGTCCCGGTCTGCATATGCTTCGCGGATGTACGGCAGTGTCTCTTCCAACCACTTCCGTCTAGCGTCGACATCGAGCGACCCTGCCTCGCCCACGACTTCCTTGTAGACGATTCCGTGCGTCTCCTTGAAGCGCTGAATCCAGCCACCACCACCTTCTCCGCTAAAATCGGGCCACTAATTGGCAAGTTCATTGCACGTGCGCTAAGGAACCACTGGTACAGTGCCTCCTCCACGTCTTTGTAGGCACCATGCCGAATCCTCTTCCGGCCGTCCTCTATAGCATGGCCAGCACTAGCATGGCATTCGTTTTCAGTCATCTTGAGCGCGTTGTGGATAATGGTTGAAACCTTCGGCTGTGACAGGCCGTACTTGCGTACTAAGTTACACACTTTTTCACCACCTCTGTGCTCCCTCAAAATGTTCCGCTTTGTTTCCAAAGATATTGCCGCTCGCTTTCTCTTCTGCGGCAGTTGATCCGGTAGAGCCTCGCTGGCCGCGCTTCCTGAAGGAGAATCGTCCATTGTTGAACTCTGGGGAGGAATCCGATGGGCTTGCAGGACCAGCAGGACTGAGGCCGGTGATGGCAGATGATAAAAACCACGCTGGCAACGCACGTGCTTTGACACTGTACGCTGCCCTCGGAACATGTGCAGCTCGTGAAGCAGGAGCCAAAGAAAGTGGGAGAGATGGGGCGGCCCACGCTGAAATGCCGTGATGCGTTTTCAACGGGCGGCGCACCCTCAGAATGGACTGCTCCCCGCGCGGATACAAAAGCAACAAAAGGAAGCGCCTCCCTACCCTCTCCACCTCTGCCCAGAAGAAAGTACCCGTCTTTTCTCCTCCTCCGAGTCACACAAGCTTCTCCGGCTCACCCCATGCGCCTTGCCTCGTATGCGTCGTCACGTGATCTTTTCGCAGCCGCTGTGCGGGCGGCTCCGCATATGCGCGTGCGTTTTCGCCGTAAGCGTAGTTTGTCTGGCGTGGTAGCTGCGTTTGCGAGTTTTTTTCTTTGAGAGTTGGCTCCAAATGACTACATTTAGTTGTTATAACCGACAATCTAGTATGATAGCATTGTTATAAGCGGTTTTTTTTACCATAGAACACATTGCAAAGGTGACGGTGCCGCGGCTGTCGATTGCTATATCTGATATATTGTTAAAAGCGGTATTGTTTGAAGTGGGTTTGACTGTATTCTATTTGACATGCTGTGCAGCTCAATCAAAAGGAATTTGAAGACCTCGAGGATGAACGGCGAGTCCAGTTTGAGGGCTACCGTCCAGGCTTGTACCTCCGTGTGGAGCTACTACAAATGCCATGCGAGTTAGTGGAGAACTTCGACCCCTCGTATCCCATGATTCTTGGAGGTCTGCTGGCTGGAGAAGGTCGAATGGGCTACTGCCAGGTATGTCGTTCTGCCTAACAGCTTTCTTCATTCTCATTCCTTCACTCTTATTAGGAAACATAATACACAACATAGAAAAAGTCACAGCACAGGTACATATGATAAAATTAGGCTGGGTGCCTAGCCATGTTGGAAGACATGGAAATGAAAGAGCCCACCTACCGTATTTACACGATTGTAAATACTTTTTTTTTTTTTTAAATCCGAAGTGGTGAGGTCGACTTACAATCCAAACGAAAACATCGCACTACAGTAGCCGACTGGTAATTCGGACTTGTAGGATATTTCGGACCTCGATGAGGCACCGTCAGTTACCCCATAAAAGTGCATACATATTTGCGACGGATATTTCGGACTAAGTCCAAAAATTCGATTTTTCGGACTAGTTTCAGTCGCCTGCGGGTCAATCAGCCATCTTAACGGCTTTTTGCCGGCGCAAAGGACGCCATCTTGGATTTAGGTTGATTTACACTGCAATTGGATTGGCTTGATATACTTTTGGTACCTCATTCTTGCCAGTAGAGGGGCCTGCGATCTCTGACACTTCGATGTGGCAGTCGGATTGTCATCACCGTCAACTTGCTTTTGTCGCCGATGTTGTCGCGGGCAGTTATCGCTTGTCTCATACATTGAAAATTGGTTGTTAGGGGGAAGGAAATTGCGCAGTAGCTGTCACATCTCGGCGGACACCTGAACCGCGCGTTAAGGGAAGGGATAAAGGAGGGACTGAGAGAAGAAAGAAATGCCAGAGTGGAGGGCTCTGGGAAAATTTCGACCACCTGGTGATCGTTAACGTGCACTGACATCGCACAGCACACGGGCGCCTTAGCGTTTCGCTTCTATCTAAACCCAGCGGCCGCGGTCCGGTTCGAACCTGGGAATTCCGGATCAGTAGCCGAGCGCCCTAACCACTCGGCCACCGCGACGGGTCACATACGTTCGCCATTCGCCGTTTCGTCACTTTGGTTTCTCTGACCGCGTCGAACGGGTGGCGCTCAGTCTTCATGCAGTTACATCCGTTCGCCGTTTTGCGATTGCGTCAGGCGGTCGCACCGCTTTGAACTAAAGCTGCCTTGTCTTTGCATGTGGTTGATGAGTGGTGTGGTGCACACTCGGATTGTGGACAATCCCCGCGGGTGCCGCCGGGTTTGTCAAAGAAGCGTGGGAAGTATTCAGCTAAACGCCCTGACCTTGCTGTCTAGCGTGTACAGTGAAAGCACAACTTTAACTCAGATGCAGGTGCAAATCGTCGCCAGCTAGAGAAATTTTCCGCAAGGTAAAATCAGTGACTTTTTTAAGGGGAGACACTGCTCTTTAGACTAACTTCGACAATTTTTATTGTACATTGGTGAAATTAACATATCTGATGTATTTTTGTGTTGTTGTCACAAATATGCAATTTCTTTTTAAATATCTTTTGTAGATTTTGAGATATTCATTAATTTATGACTAATTATGTTGCCCAAGTTTTTGTTAAGTTCCTCATTAAATATTTATTAAAATTTGATGTCTATGTGTTCTACAAAAGCCAGAGTGTGCAAACATACCATAATTATAATTTTTGGTTTGCTGAAATAGAAGTTACGGAACTGTGAGGTACACCCCTTAAAAATGGCTAATTTTTTAAAAATAGTCTCGCCATTTTAATTAAATTTGGAAAGAGAAACATTACATTGTTTTCATTTTATTGCACAGAGTAATTCACAAGCTTTAAAATGCAGCAAGAATTGTCCAGATCTGACCACCACATCTGGAGATATTTTTGGCAACAGTATGTGTAGTGGTTAAAAAATCAGTTTTGAGAAAACAAGGAAAGAAGTTTGAAAACAAGTCCAGAGCTTATTTTCTGTAAATTCAGACTTGTAGTCCAATGTATCTTATGCTAGAAGCCTCCAGCCACATAATCGCCCTCAATCTATTTCCCCCGTTTTCTTTTCATTGCCTGCCGGAAGTTTTCAGCATCTGCATGCTTCCTGTCAGATGCTACGAGCCGACGCTGGTCCTTCTCGGCGCATCTTTGGAGCATCACACTGCTTTTGTTGACATGCAGTTCCCTGAGGATGGCCTCACTATTTGGCACGCTATTTGCCAGCGTTCAACCTTGCGACAGCTTCTGCCACCGCACTCTCAACAGTATAGAGAGGCATGCCTGTGTTTTGGTACGAGTGTAGGCACTCGTTTGAATTCTGTGTTTTGCCTCTCTGGCATCGTTCAAGCAATTTCTCGTCAGAGAGGCGCATGTATATAGGCAGCAGTGCCTCTGCAACATAGTCTGGCAGGCTGTATCGGTGCTTAGGTGGAGGTTCCTTCTTTGCCACGGCCTTGTTGTAAGTGCACCAGCTTTCTTCACCTTTTGGGCACAGCGAATGATTTGGCCTTGCGTCCGTGGAGGTTATGTGATGATAGGTTGCGAGGACAGCATTTTTCATTGCATCAATGTTGCCCTGGTTTGCTTTTAAGGGGGGACATGGGTCTTAGACCTTCTTTTTTTATTTACAGACCAAATTTCATGAAACTGTACAGACTTATTCAGTTTTTTCCGTTGATTTCAAATATGCAATTCGTTTATCTCTAGGCCAATTAGTTCCTGAGATATTAATATATATCATACCATTGTCTGCTCAAACAATAGAAAAAAAATGGGCCATCAGAAATTTAATTTTAGTACTTGGGCAGATACTACAATGTGTGAGGAATGCAACGGCAGTTTTCAAATTAAGCTAATGATATAGATTTAGCAGCCTAATGAACTTGGTGCTCGAAACATGGTCATTGGAGTGAAAAAAACAAGAAAATAAAAAAATTGGAAGGTAAATATTAAAAATATGTTCCCAGCGTTGCATGCCTTATGCTTCCAGCTGCACAATACAAAAAGAATTGTAGCTCTAGCTGCTCTAAGTGCCGAGATACACCTTGAGCAAACTTCCAACTTGACACAAAACACAGTTTTGTGAAAATGGCAAAAAACAAGCAGAACAATATTTAATGAGGAAAATCTAAAATATTTACATATTTACATTCAAAAAGGGCTAATAAGCACCAGGTGCATAATCTGATTGGCTTTTGCCACCATCATGGCGCTTTCTTAGGGCCCGTTGCATGTTCGCGTTCTCAGCACGCTTGCGTGCTGATGCCTTCCTTCTGCACAGGTCCTTCTCCAGCATGCGCTTTTTACTTTCGTTGCTTGGATTCAAGCCCAGCTGGCTGAGGATCGCTCTTGATGCTGTCACATTTCCAGCATTGAATTTGAGAACGGCTTCAGCTACAGCAGCCTCCACCGCGAACAGTGAGGCATGGGAGTGCTTTGGAGCAAGTGCCCATACCATAGAATGTACGCTTTCATTGTTCTGCGTTTTGCCACGCAGGCATCGCTCCAGCAGCTTGTCCGAGAGGCGCTGATATGTGGGAAGCAGGGCCTCACAAACATGGGGGGGCAGGTTCCTGGGATGCTTTGGTGCTGGCTCACCCCTGGCCTTTTCCGCATTTTGCTTGCACCAGGAGCTCGGCCCCGTTGGGCAAAATGTATGGTTGCTTTTTGCATCATTGGATGTGATGTGATGAAATGTGGCCATCACCGCCCTCTGCATAGAATCTACATCTTTGTGGGTCTTCAGAGTCCACCCATAATAGGAGCTCATTTTGTTTATCAGATCTCCCGTTATGTTGCCCCTTCCACTGAGGCTTTTGGAGCCACAGCCTTTGTTCTTCGCTACTGCATTCTGCAAAGCAGTACCCATGCGTTTCTCCACATGATTGACGCAGTCCTCTTTGTTTATGGGTATATAACCATACACCTTCTCTTCTTCCAACGCAAGGTAGGTCCTACTGTCACCGTCGCAAAATACAGTAGTGTACCGCAGGTTGTGGCGCTCGAGGGACCACTTGAACAGGATCAGGGCAGCCTCCACTTCCATCTCTCCTGCCTTTTTCGTCGTGTTCTTTTGGCACACATGGCTGGCTGTTCACGATTCATATGAGGAGCCATCCTCATTTGGGCCTGACTCGCATCCGGCGCAGAAATTGCTCAGCACGACATAGTCAAGCACCAAGCCACTGAACAGTTCAATTACTGCCCCGACGCCAATGTGGGAAGTGTGCCCGCGCGTCATCCACGACCCGTCGTATGAAACGGCGATGTTGCCAGGATTACTCACATTCAGTTCTGCGTAAAGTTCGCGAACGGACTGCGCGCACTTACAGGTCAGTTTTCGTGCCGCGCGACTAGCAGCAGGCATCAGCTTGCCTTTCAGATGCGACTGCCACGTTTTTGTGTGCAGACCCCGACGGCTGATATTCATCGCCGAAAAAATATCATTTAATGCCATTTGGCGATTGCCAGTGGCCAGCATCGCACGCGTGGCGAGGACGTTCACGGTGAAAGGATTCACTTTTTGCGTACCTTCGACGCGCGGCGAACTCCATGTCGACGACGTGTCGCCGCAATCTTCGCACACAATGTGCAGCTTGACCGCAAGGCCATATTCACGTTCGTCTCTCAATATTTTCAAAACTCCAGAGCAGAATCTGCGCTTCGCGAACTCGAGCAGAGCATTCACTGAATCCAAACACACAATCGTGACCGAAGTTCCATTGTGCAGTTGAACCGCGGCGTCGTCGCTGTCAGCAAGAAGCTCCTTCTTCCGATTTGTTGTTGCCGTTGCTGAAAGGTTCTCTACCAAGTCCGCTGCTTTTTTTTCGCGTTCTTCTGCTTCAGAAGGCTGTAAAAATATCGTGTCGTGGCGTACGCGGCCGCTGTTGGTACTGCTTTCGGGTGTCCGGTCCGTTAGGCCTAGAGCGGCAGTGCCGGCGGCCGGCCCCGTCGCTGGGCGCGTGGAGCTCTTCTCCTTGGGCACACTGTGGTGAGGCGGTGCGCGGTTTGAAGTTATCGCTCAACGAACGCTTCACCTTCTTCCCAAACTGGTGCCTGGCACGAAATGTTACCGACCTGCGATTCATTGCGTACTGCACCGGAGTCAACGCACAACAAAATGGCACTTGGTCTGCCGCAGCAACAACGGCCGGCGCATCTTGCAGACGACGGAGACAAATTCAGCCAATCCGCTAGCGCACACGTGTCACGTGCCCTGAGTAACGAATGAGGTTGCGTGTAGGACCTTTATTTTGGCGCTTTTTTTTTTTCTGCAACCAATGGGCGGACGGAGACATCGGTGGCGGGAAATTGAAGAGGAAAGGTCGCTCTCTCAAATGAGACCAAGATGGCTCCGATAGCATGCATAGAATAGGAGCTGCGCGCCGCGCAAGAAGTGCCATTTTGATGTCAATTTCGGATCAGATTCAGTCGAAATCGACGGTATAAATTGGTACTGCGCGAAAACTACTGATCCTAGATGCATGAAACTTCGCAGACTGGTGAAGAATAGGCAACAGATTTCGAAGATAGCATTTTTAAAAAATCGATTTTTTGGCGATTTTTTTACCTCTAAGACCCGTGTCCCCCCTTAATGCCCGTCCATAGTAGGTGGACAGTTTTGTGATTGATAAGCTCACCTGTGAGCTTGCCCTTTCCACCAAGGCTCCTCTTGCCGTCTTCCTTGCTTTTTTGCAGCAGACTTCTCAGAGCAGCACCCATGCGTTTATGGATATGGTTAATGCAATCTTCTTTCTCGATTTCTACAAAGCCATAAATTTTTTCATCACGCAGGGCGTTGAATGCACGACTATCACCGTCGCACAACGTGGTCGTGTACCGTAGTCCATGCTTGGTCAGTGATCGGCCAAACAGTAATTTCGCAGCCTCCACTTCCATTTGGCCGGGCTTGCTCGAGCTGTTTTTTTTGACACAGGTGGCCAGCTAGCCATTCTCTATAGTGAGGGTCACCTTCTTTCGGGCCCAGTTGGCATCCTAAACAAAAGTTGGAGAGCACTACAAAATCGAGCACATACCCGGTAAACAGTTCAATGACTGTTCCCACACAGATGTGCAAGGAATGGCCTCTCGTTAGCCATGTTCCATCATAGGAGACTGCAATATTGCCGGGGTTTCCGAAGTTTAGCTGACCGTACAAGGATTTCACGGCATCCGCACGTTCGCCCATCACATGCGTGGCAGCATTCAGGGAGGCAGGGTTCAGCTTCCTCTTCACGTATTTTTGGTACGTTTTTTGGTGCAAACCACGCCCCGAAATGTTGAGAGCCGAAAAAATGTCGTTGAGGGCGGTTTGACCGTTTCCTGTGCTCATAACGGCACGAGTCGCGAGCACGTTCACTTCAAACCAGTTGCACGTCGCGTTCCCACCTGCTCTCGGCGAGCTCCACTCGGCCTTGAGTTCTCCGCAAGAATCGCAGTTTACACCGAGCTTGACTGCAATTCCGTACTCACGGCCCATCTTTGACAGCATCACAGGACCACCGCACACTCTGCACTGCACGCATTTGAGCAGCTCGTTCACGGCTGCAAGGCTTACAACGGTGAACGCTGTCCCACTTTCCGGCGCCTCGTCGAAGTCTCCCAAAAGAGATTGCTTGCGGCGGGTGGCGGACATCAAAGAAAGCCGTCGCTCTTCTTCTTGTGCGTGAAGATCAATTTCCATTTTTTCGCTTTCGGAAAGAATGGTGTGTCGACTCGCACTGTTTTCGACACCGCAACAGGCGCCGGTGCCGCTTCCTATGTAGGTGCATTGCACTGGCTCGTGGTGATCGTCGCTGCTGCTGCCGGGTCTGATGGCTCCTCGCGTGTCCGCGGCCGCCGTTTGCGCTTTTTGCCGAAGGCATGAGCTGTCCGAATTTTCCGTTTTCCTCTAGCCAGCAGGGCAGTGCTCCGCTCAAAATGGCAAACGACGCTCCTTTGTCCAGCAGACGACGCTTCCCGGCGTCCAATCGGGAGGCCGGATTTTCCACACGTGATGCAAAAGTACCAATGGCACTTGCTTATTTTGTATTTTTTTTGCACCTGGTAGCCTCATTGTTGCCAGACGGAGAAGTGTTTCCCGCCAAAAAATAAATGAAAAGCAGAAGAGCGCAGCTTTCAAACGATATCAAAATGGCCGCGCTCCGTTGCGGCGCTGCCACGGGGCGCGAGTTTGAATTTGTCCGATCTTGAGAGCTTTTTATGAGCGAAAACTGTCGTTGTACTGACTTTAAAATCCAATAACGCAGCAAATACTTGTCAGAGGACCATAATATTTCAGAAACAGGTTCTTCAGAACCTGAAGATTCCGAAAGAAAAATATTTCAGAAAACCGATTTTTTTTTTGCGATTTTTCGGTCTTAAAGAGCCGCGTCTCCCCTTGAGCCGATTTCATCTCAGTAAAGTGATTTTTTTGTACTTCATGGATTTTTCAGACTGTTCGATTATTCGGAACCATTTTTCGGGGCCCTTCGAGTCCGAAAGATCAGTCTGCGACTGTACTTTACTCAATACAATTAATAATGAATGCATTCCTTTTCACCCAGCACTACTCATAGGCCTGTTTCACATGCTGCGAATTTCGCCGTCCAACACTGCGAATTCATTTGGTCTGCGGCTGGAAAGGGCCGCCGCTCTTGCTGCTGACGGCTTACGAACGATTTCTGTCCGGTTGGAATTTATTCGCAGCGTCGGTGTGCTTGTTCTGCGACTGACCCATAGGGAGGATTTACTGCTTGGGTCCCCATCAGGCTTGGCTTTGGCCATCATGTACTTTTCGAATACAGTCGAGCCCGCTTAAACGAACATGAGCGTCACGCGATGTCTGTTTGTTATATCTCGAAGTTCGTAGTAAGTGGACCGCAGCCTTAAAGACAGTTGCTTGTCAAAAAACAATTTTTTCTTTGTGAAAAAGTCAGTGATGGACTTTTTTTTTTTTTTTTGCAGCTTACATCCGATGAGGGAGATTTCCAGTTTATTTAAAGCAGAACCGTGCTCTGCTGGAAGGCACGGTTTAAGGCACGAAAATGAAAATATGCCGTGTGGGCTGCAGATACAGTTGCTCGGGTTGGCTTTAGCATGTCCCTGTCATCTGCATTTGCCTTGTGGCCTGCAGCTTAAATATACAATTTCTAGGTCCCAGTACGCAGTTATTGTGTAAGTGTTAAAGCAACTGCCATGGAAATTGAGCAGAACCGCACATGCATGGCCAAATTTCGCCCGCTCCGTATGTCCTCCCTCTTCTCTGCTTCTTCACTTCCACGGACAGCTTGTCAGGCAGAGAACCATTGCAGTGTTCAAGGACAGTCTGCACGTGCAAGTGATTGTGAGAGCCACAAAGCCTTGCAAATTCCAGATTAGTGTGCTGCTCCTACTAGAAGTTTAAAAAAAACTGCAAAGGATTGATACTATTTTTATGCATGCTTCCCAGCTGCTACGTTTCCCAGATGGTACCTTTTTTGTAGCGATAGCTATATTACGGTAGCATTTCGAGCCTTCAGCGTGGCAGCGCCGCCACGCTGTCACGTGGGTGGTCACGTGGTGCGGAGGAGTTTCGGTGGCGCGGTGCCGTGGCTGGTCACGTGGTTTGTGGCCACGTGATCCACTTGATCACGTGGTTTCACTCGGCCAGCTTTAGTTATCGCGTCACTCCCGGTTCAACCAGAGCTAAACCACCGCCATTTTTTTCTGCAGCCCCGTAAAAAACGCAACAGATGGGGTTCTACTCTGCTGTACTATGGTACACCCCCTCCCTTTTTTTCTGTATGCTATGATGGACTAAGGAGTGATTGTGATGGCTTCATGACTTACAATTCTTTATTGCTACTTTTTTATAGAGTGACAAGCTAGTGTTCCTCTGGTTGTAGTACAACTTTGGTGCAAACCTTGACAGAAGGATTTGCTCATTCATGTTATGGGCAGCTACCATGAATATTGTAGTGCTGCTGAGTAATATATACTGTGAAATGTACGCTTTAAAGCAGACAAAACTGCAAAATGTGTACAGGCTGATCTGATTATGAACTGCATAAGATGCAAGCATAGCTTTGTAGCTTGGGAGCACATTCTAATCTCTTTAGCCTTGCTGAATAATTGTCTGGATAGAGAGCATCTATGAATTGCTGTGGTGACATTTTCAGGTCCGTATGAAGAAGCATCGTTGGTACCAGCGAATCCTCAAGAGCAGTGACCCACTCATTTTGTCACTCGGGTGGCGGCGTTTCCAGACCATGCCAGTGTTTTCTACACAGGACCACAATGGCCGCAACCGCTTTCTCAAGTACACACCAAAGCACCTTCACTGCAATGCAACTTTTTGGGGTTAGTGTCATTTACTCATTTGATATCCATCTTCCCTCCTCACTTGCTCTTGTATTGTTTAACCTTACTAGAGAGCTTGCTTGCGTCTCTGGCATGAGAGGTTGAGTTTGAAGGCAAGAAGGGGGCAGCCTTGTTGTTGACTTGAATTTACTGTATTTGGTGCCATGGGTGCAACTTATTGCTGCCTAGATAGAATAGAAAATTGTACAGAAAACAGGAGTCACAAGATCTGTAGTTCGTCGTGGCCATCAGATGCATCCTGGCATTGCAAGCTGTGTTCTGTATTCTTGTGTGCTGTTGTCACAGTGCACACTTTTAAGTCTTGGTTGCATGCCCAGGCTACAAGGGTTATTTTAATGGTTGCAACACACAGCACACTTGTACACTTAAGGGGTGAAGAGGGTCTTAGAGAAAAAGTTTTTAATATTGAACTTAGTAAAATTAAAACTTCAGCTATTATGTATTTTAGTGTGCTGATTTCAAATATGGTGTCTATTTTTATGTATATTAAGTCGTTCCTTAATTTTTCAAGAATTTCGGTAAAATTATTCTGACAACTTGTTGAAAAAATTGGAGACTCAGATTCAAACAAATTTTATCCCAGTGGATTCTACTACTGTAAAAGGTCGTTGATTCGAATTCCACGGGGCCGCCAGGCCAGTTCGAATTAACCAAAATTCGAACTAATGAAAGTGAGCAAAAATGGACGCGTTTGATGCCCGGAGTGCACGAAAAACATTTATTTAGCAAAACAATCTGTTATCATCTTCTGCTTCTTCTCTCTGAGGGCTACCGTAGTCACTCGGTCTTCTAGCGCGCGAATGCGACGCAGGGAAACCATCCTTTGGAGGTGACAAAATCTTCCACATTCATGCGCAGGGCGAAATCGGCCGCCTTCACCATGATAATTGGGCCGATCAGTGGAATGTCTGCGCTTCTGATTTCCTTCGCCCACGTGATCACAGCGGTCTCAATTTCCGGATACTTGGCTAATCGGAGCCTTTTTCTGTTGCTGGCAAAATCTTCGGCTTCGTAGGCATCCTCGATGGCCTTCCTATTTCGGACGTAGGTCGACAACGTGCTTGGTGGAATCCCGTGCTTTTTCGCGATTTCCACTTTGCTGGCCTTCCGTTCGTCCACCTCGCGTAAAATCGCCACTTTCTCCTTCACCGTCTTGGCGCAGTATTTCCCACGCGGACACAAGCTCACAGCAAGCGGCGTGCAAAACGAGGGCTAAAACACTAAAACGTCGTTCCTCGAAGCAGTCGCGGCAGGAAAGACTGGTTAGTACTTGTTCTAGCACCCTAGCGGCGGCCCGATGGTTGTGCCATCTATCGTTCTGCCGTGAAAGCTTCCAACGATGGTTTTCAACAGCGGCGCTTGGCGGCGCGCAGTTCGAATTATGGGTGGCGGCGCCAATTTTTGAGTGAATTAACGATCCGTTACGCGCATAGACTTCTATGCACTGCGGACCGGACCACGATGACTATTTCGAATTATCCAAAATTTCAAAAATTACTGATTTGTGAATTAACGAGCTTTCACTGTATTATCAATGCTTGCAATAAGAGTACTTTCATTATTCTAGCCCTTCGAAGTTCAACTAAAAGTGGCGAGGAGAAAGGTGATTTTTCTTTATGCTGTTTATTACTTTCACATTTTATTAAGAGTGCTGTTAATGGCTTTATTGCAAGGTCCAATCATTCAGCTTTCAATCAAAAGAAGAATGGTGAAAATCGCACAAACCAAAGCTGGGAAAAGCTTGTCAGCAGTGTGAGGGATGGTGCAGAAAATGAAACAGAAAAACGCAAAAAACAAAATGCAACATTTTGAAGCTGTGTAAGCACATTACAGTGCTTAATTTTCCTAAACAAACAGCTTAGAAGGCCCATAGTGAATAGTCTGAATAACATTTTTGCCGTTGCCGCCGCTTGGCAAGCTGCAAAAATGAGGTCGAGGGTGCACACTGTATTGTGAAGCAGTCTGTCGATCGCCACCAAATCTACGACCACGTCAGTAGCTCCGCAAGCAATGGCGGGTTGGCGTCTACATGCTCGTTCGCTAGCGTCCACATCTTGCGCTAGGTTGCAGAAATTGCTGCCAAGCTGGCGATTTTATCATCGGTGTGCTTCGCAATTCCTCGTGATCAGCGCTGGGCAGAAATGTGTCTACTCTGACCCGCTGCTGCCAATCACGCCCGAGCCCACGACTTCGAAGGCGAACGCCTTCCTAGTAAAGAAGCGCTTATCACCACCGCCGAATTGCACTCCTGTGCCTCGTTATTCCCTGTTCCGATCACTGCTTGTGAAGTAAAACCATCCTCCGGCTCTTAGCCATCCGCTGCAGCCACGATGTGCACCGCGCTCGGAACGAACGCCGGAACGGCTGCCAAGGTCGCGTCATTCGCCGGACCACACACAGTACCTCCGCTGCTGCTGGTTGACATCACTGCCGACGAACTTGTATCTTCCACTTGCTTTCTGCGGCCTTCTTTACGTTTTTTTACAAACTAAAGCGCGCTGCGAACTTCCGATACGGTTTCGTGCGACGGTGTTCTTTTTCAAAATGGCGGCGCAGGGCGAGCGCGGAGCGTTCAATAAAATGGCGCCGGCCAATGAGGTGCTTGAATTTCGCTACGTGACGTCCAACAGTTGCCACATTTTGTATTTTGTTTTCTGTCATTTTCTCGGTGACCAATCGCAGTAGACCTTTCGTACTGGCGGGAAAGAAAGCTGAGGCATAGCTCTTTCAAACGAGACCAAAGTCGCCTCGCCACGCTGGCTACTTCTGACGCGACACGCGATGCAATACGGGCATTTTCTAACCGATTTTCGCAACCTCTCCTGTCAAAATTTCATCTTTAGGTGTGAATTTCTCGTAAACTACACAGTATTCAGCCATGAAACTTGAAATTAAGATGGAAAATGATGAGACATATCCAACTATGACAAAATTGAAAAGTCGAGTTTTTTTGCGATTTTTTGGTCCCAAAGAGACGCGTCCCCCTTAAGTGGCAGCGCTACCTCTGAACACCGAAAAGTCGCGAAAAACTCCACTTCCCTCTCTTCACTCTTGCAAATCCGCGCGTGGCCTCCGCGATCAGCCGTGCCGCCGCCGGTGCCGATCGCGGAGGCCATGCTCTGTGAAGCAGGCCTTCCATGGCAGCCAAAAGGTGGCTGCACTGACGCTCACGGACGCCCCTCATCGGTCTTTCCGCTGGCGCTGTGAGTCTGTATCTTTTGCTTGATTGGCTTGATTGCCGCCTGTGTGCGTTGCACGTCTACCCCATCGCGTGCTTTTGTCAGTCTTGTTGCGGTGCGGACGTTTTGTTTGCTTCGTTCAAATCTTGGGCCCTGGTTGTAATTCAGGATGGCGGACGGGAACACCGAGCTCATTTCTATTGTATTCAGCAGTAGAGATGATGAAAGCAGCCTAAGCGGAGGTGACGGCCACTGGCGAGCGGAACTGCTTCCGCAAGGCCGGCTTCATCGACACAGTGTCTGATGCCGAGCCTGATGCTTCGGAAGATGACCAGCCCGGCAGCGATTTGTGGCAGCGCGTTGTCGACTCCGACATGGGGGGTCATATAAGCGCGCCTGTAGCAATGGGCTACATAGAGAGCCTCAGACAACTTGTCTTTGCCATGGGCCTCGGTGATAGCACGCTTCTACTTTAAATAAACTGGAAACCTCCCTCATCGGACCTGTGCTGAAAAAACAAGTCCATCACGGACTTTTTCGCAAAGAAAAAATTTACTATTTTGAGAAGCAACTGTCTCTAAAGCAGTGGTCCACTTACTACGAACTTCGGGATATAACGAACGGACGCCACGTGATGCTCATGTTTGTTACAAGCGGGCTCGACTGTATTATACAACTGCCATAAAAACCGGAATATAGGTCGAACTTTTTTTCAGAAAACCATGGTGAAAAGTCGACCCCCGTCTTATATACCGGTCATTGGCGGAAAAAATACGGAAGTCTTGCAACAATGGGTGGCTGAAGTCAACAGCCTCCATCACCATCGCCATCAGCAGCAGTGCCGCCATTTTGCGTTTCAGTAGATGCAAAGCGGAAGCTAACGGCAATTTACCGTCGCTTTCAAGAAAACACGATTGAGTACGAGGAAGCTCACGGGAACCTGGCGGCACAGGGCGAATTTGGAGTATCCGAAAAGAGCATTCAGTACTGGCGGAGGCAGAAGCTGCGTATTACAACTTGCAGCAACCAGAAGAAAACATCATTTCGTGGGCAGACCGTAGTGTATCGAGAATAGGAAGGAAACGTTGTGCTGCGAGCAAGATCGCTGCCTGTGACTGCCGAATGCATCCGCGTGAAAGCGGCAGAGATCGCGCGTGCCTCTAGACTCACGAGGGCGCAATTCAAAGGCTCGCCATCCTGGTTGCGGCGATTCATGAAGAGGAGGCCTTTGCTCTGCGGCGCCGTACTTGCCTGTGCCAGAAACAAACACGCGGGCCGATTGGTGCGCGATATTGTTGAAAAATTTTCCGGGTGTGCATACAAGCAGCATTTAAATGAAATTAAATACTGTCACCATTGTGCAACCTCTCGAGTCGCATTTGTTTCAAAGTAAGGATGTCTTTCGGTACTTTTCCCATTGAAAAAGATTTTTCATTTTTAGAATTGGTTAGTTAGGGGGTCGACCTATATTCCGGTCCGACCTATAGTCCGGTTTTTATGGTAGGTGAAATTTGATGTAGTGAGGAGTGGTTGACAAGCAATTATGAGTGCACAAAAATATTAGCAAGCACAAATCGAGAAATCTGTTCCCAACATTGTGTACGTTAAACATTTAGCAGCGTGCTGCAATAAAAAATTATTTATCTGCTCTAGATGCAAAGATATCCCCCTTGTGAACTAGCAAACAGTCGGAAATTTGTGGTTTGAGAAAACAAGGAATAACAGAGATGAGCTTGTTTATGTCTTATAAAGTGGAATTACAGAGAAAATACTTATCCAGGCAATGAATAAATTTGTAGATTTTGAAAATGCCATTTTCATACAGTCGAATTTTGCGTGATTTTTTGAGCCGTCAAGAGCTCTGTCCCACCTTATCCTCTGCACCACTGCGCCAGGAGTGTTATGAGGGCTCCCAATGATCTATGAATGTAAAATAAAATATTGACAATTCCGCATTTATGTACATTAACCCATTAATACTTCTCGGAGACTGGGCCACCCGTTGTCACGCCTGCCATCACACGCTCTTCAGAGGTACGGAAGCGACTCTGCAGCATGGAAGTCGGGTTTTAAGTAGGGCTGTATGGTGATCTCTTGCCACACCGGTCATACCTGGACTTGGCCTACCTTCACAAGCCCATTCGAATTAACCTGTGTAGGACACGTAGCACTCGAATAGAGCTCTGCCTGTTTGCAAGCAATGTGGCATCAGGGGAGCACATAGGCAAGGGGGTACGCCAAATGAAAACAGGCTTAGTTTGCAAAAGCAGCCTTTCCGGTCTGGTCTCCCTGCTGTGCAGAGCATTGCAAAGTTGTCCAGCAACATGTATTTTCTGGCTGAAATTCTGCATTAAAAATATTTAGATCAGGTCTAAGTACTCTGCACTCCAGCGCCCGAACCTATCACCGGTTGGCAACCGGAAAAATGACCAAGTGTATGGCATGTGTGCACTTTGGAGATACGTTCATGTACCTAGCTGAACAAGCCTGGCCCTTATAGTGCTGAGGCATGAACTTCTACCTGCCGCTTGAAAGTACAGGGCCTCGCAGTGGACGGGCATATGTTGGCAAGGCAGTTATTTCAGACCTCAGCACTGGGTTTGTGCTTTCTAAATGCCTTTCACAGAAGCAGCTGCTGAGCCCTATGAAGTGTGTGGTCATGAGTAAATACAACAGCATACGATCAGGCGCTATGCCGGTGGGGGATTTTTCTCTCAAGTATGGGTGTTTCTAGTTTGTCTCCTTCGGATTACGTTCTGCCTGACGAACACATTATCATTGCTAGAGTACGCCATCCATAGTAGGTGTAGTGTGGGAACAACGAATGCGATGTGCATGAGGAATAGGGGGGAATTAAGTGCATTTTTTACAACAGGTATAATATTCATGCAGAGTGCAATAATATTTCAAAGTTCGCTTAAATGATGCGAGCAAAGCAGCTCTTCGACTCTGACACGACAGCATTTGAATGAGGTATGTTACGATTCCAGGTTGGAATGCGATATATGTACTTGAGTGGCCAGGGTGCTGGCATACCCTTAAACATGTGCTCAGGATAGCTTCTTGAGCACAATTTGCTGCACTGGAATAAATTAAATGTTGTGGGGTTTTAATTAGGGGGAAATAAATAGCTTCTCCCCGCTTAACCGCGGCTGACTCGAGTTCAAAACCGCCCGGACCCCACCCTGTGATCGCGTACGCTACTGAGCGCACGCCGACCACGGCAGACCTTGCTCTGCAGGAACAAAGGAATGACACACTGGCTGACACTAACAATGCATTTGTTGCTACAGCAACAATAACGCCAGCTAGCAACAAAAAACACTGAGGAATCGAGATCGTCCGACACACCAGCAAGGTTACGAGCGAATCACAGGGTGGGGTATGCCAGGGTATGCCAGCACCCTGGCCACTCAAATACATCAATCTCATTCCAACCTGGAATCGTAACATACCGCATTCGAATGCTGTCGTGTCAGAGTCGAAGAGCTGCTTTGCTTGCATCATTCAAGCAAAGTTCGAAATATTATTGCACTCTGCATGAATATTATGCCTATTGTACAAAACGCACTTAATTCCCCCTTATTCCTCATGCACATCGCCCACGCTAGGGCAAGGGATACCCCGAGGCCGGACGGGACGAGATACGGGAGCAAGTCTCCCCGCCACTTTGCCCCTCTGGCGAAGAGCGGAGCCACGAACGACACGTCCGCTCCTGTCGAGGATCTCAGCCGAAGAGGCTCTCTCTCCCGCGCACGTGCAAGCCATCTCTCTCGCTGCAAAGCTGGCACCCTCTCTTGTTAGTTAAGGTAACTAACGTGTGAGGGTCATGCGTGTGAGTGTCATGGGCACTTAGTGCTTTGCTTCATTGGCCGATTAAAGGTTTGCACACCTGTGTTGAGGTTTTGCAGCTTCATTTTCATGGCATTTACAGCAAAATTTTGTTTATGTCCTCTGTCTGCCTTATGCACGATTGTGTGCCTTATATTTTGTCAGAAGTTTTTCACACACGAAGCTTCATTTTTATGGAGCTTTGACACATTAATGTCATGCTGTCTACAGCCACACAAATACTTCCTTGCCGATTGTTTGTGTCTGCTGGTGAACTGCTAATTGTACCTTATTAATAGATGTGGTTAAAACTTGGTGGTTTTGTTTTTCAGGCCCTATCACACCTCAGGGAGCAGGTTGTGTGGCAGTACAGCAAGTTCATGAACAGACTGTAAGTTATTGCTCTTTCTTAACACCATGTATGTTTTTATGTAGTGCCTGATATGCTACCATACTAATTTCGCAGTGAGCCTGCACATCCTGTTGAGCTTGTCAACAATATATTGCAGAGCAGGAAAATGTAAGCAGTAAGTGACGAAGGAAACTAATGCAATTTATTCTTTTCTGGGTCTATAAAACCTATACAAATTGTTGCCTTTGAATGGCTACAGTGTAAAACTAAATGAACACTACGCTTAGTGACAACTTTTCTTGGCAACGGAGGGAGAGCAGTGTGTCCTTTCACCAAGTAATTTGGTCTTTGCGGCATCAAGTTCAGTTCTAATTTTGGTTTGGGTTCCGCTTTCGTGGTCAGCAATAAATATTTCTTGCCAGTAATTCTTCAAGCAAAAGTTGTTTGTCTTGATTCAAGCATTGTCATCACCAGGTTAGGAAAAAGTAATTGTGACGATAGAAGTATTAAAATGGGAGTTTACTAGCATAATTGCAGAGCATGGATATGTTATTTGGGTGTCTTCTGACCACTTTATTTGAGCTTAATATTAAAGCAGGCAGAAATATTTCCTCTCAAGTTCCTTGAACTTTGTGGGTATATATATTACGCAGTATGTTACTTTACATGAAAATATTTTTAATGGAAGAGCTGTAGCATGCTCTATTTTTATTCTGCATTTTTGTTCATTTGATGTTTTGCAGGCAAACTTTAGGATTGCTGCAACAGGGGTTGTCCTTGACCTAGACCGCTCCACGCAGATCGTTAAGAAACTTAAGTTGACAGGAAATCCTTTCAAGATCTACAAGAAGACTGCATTTATTAAGGTTTTCATCTTTCTTTTTGTGTCATATTGCATACCGTATATACTCGTGAAGGGGCCGCATGGCCAGCTTAACATGACATAGGAGGGCAACTTCCGCCCGTCCGCGGTGACACACACAGCATAACGGTACACCGTTGGCGCTCCGCGCCGGTTGTCTGCACGAAAACACTCTTCTTTCCTTTCAGTTCAACTGTGCAGCTCTCGGGACAGTCGAACCACACGGGGGTCTGGTCGGCGTTCGCTGTCTGCGAAAATATATAGCTGTGCTCACGACGCAGACCGATGACATATTTCTGAAAGCAGAGCACCTTGTCGGTGTAGTCGGGGGGCAGCCGCTGGCACAGCGTGGTCCTTCGCCGAAATGATAGGCCCTTCCTCTTCAGAAATCTTCGTACCCAGCCGGCACTAGCCTTGAAGTCCTCGTGCGGTATGCTTTTAGCACGCGCCAAGGCTTGTGCCCTCACGCGCAGCATGTCCGTTGTCAACGCGTAGCCGTTGTTCCGCACTTCCATTGAATAGCATAGCAGCTCTTCTTCTAGCTCAGGAAATTTGCATGGCTTGCCTCGGAAAGCGCGCTTTTTGGAGCTGGTATTCTTCAACACATCCCTTTGTCCGCGCCACCATCGGACACACTTCTCGTCCACGTCAAATTTTCTGCCCGCGGCGCGCTTGCTGTGTTCGAGAGCGAACTCCACTACTTTCAGTTTAAAGCCCGCCGTGTAGCTGTTGAGCTGCTTGCCCATCGTGCAACAGTGACAATGCTCGGAGGCTGTTCATGAAAAAGTGAAGAACGACAGCGCACGAAAGCAACAACTATGCCGAGCGACCACGCTAACACAACCACCAAAAAACGCATGCTTTGACAGCCAGAACAGAACAAAGTTAGACCTGGCGATACCGATGCAGATACGGATAGCGGAAGTACAGTAGCAGAAGCTCGCGGCAGAAGAAAAGATGATGATGATGACCCGCGGCCTCGGGCGCCATCCATGGGCGGCACCTCGAAGCTCCTGTGCGCATGTATTTCAAAGGCTATTCTTGCGTGTTTCCTGGAAAGTTTGGGTGCGGCCCTTACACGGATTTTTTATTTTTTTTTCAAATATTTCCTTTGGGAATATGGGGTGCGGCTCTTACACGGGTGCGGCCCTTACACGCGTTTATATGGTAGTTGGGCGGCGGCCAGGACCTCGCCAGCAGTTCGAATGATCTGGATTTTCAATCAAATCAGTGAGGTTTTATTGTGGAACGCATGTTGCAGTGAGATATAAGCATTGCGATACACTAAAGCAATTTTCAGAATACTTAAGGAGCCATATTTTTTATACTGGATGTTAGGTTTTATGTAGTGGTCAAATATTAAAAAATTTGATTATAAAATGCAGAGTGCTGTTCATTAAGTAAAAGTGTGCTTCATCAAACATGCTGAGAGAGTTCCACATTCCTTTCTAATATCTCTGCCATTGTGAGGTGCTTCACAACTGCATGAGAATTCATTTCTCTAAAATTGGGTTTCAGAAAAATTTGTCTTAGCTTATATTTATGCTTCCAGGACATGTTTACTTCTGCACTGGAAGTAACCAAATTTGAGGGAGCAGCACTGCGCACAGTTAGTGGAATTCGAGGCCAACTGAAGAAAGCAGTTCGGGTGAGTGTTTCCTTTATCTGAGACCACTGCACTTTGGTGGTCTTAATATATTTAGTTTACCTTGGTTATTTTTTGATGTTCATGCTAGGGTTTTAAAAAATAAAAAGATTAAAAGTGGACTCACGTTAAACGGAACCTCAAGGGACCGGGAAAATACGTTCCGTTTATCAGGAGTTTTGTTTAGAAAGAGAAAGTTCGGGATTTTGCAATCTGTTCCGCTCTGCGTGGTCCTGACAAGGCAGGTGTGCGCGCAGTTGGCAGTCTCCGCGGAAGCGGATCTCAAGTGCAAAATCTAGATACTAAAGAGAACGGTACACTATGGGCAGAAACTGAAACTTTATTGCACAAAAGCAGTAAGCAGTGAACTTTCTTTTTTTCAAAGCACTACTGAAATTTAAAAAAAATGTCAATAGTCCACTTATTCCGTGGAAATCAGTGGGAACTGCAATTTATTGGCTTGTGAAAAAGGACTTTGTTTGCTTGTTTTAGCTCTCGCAACCGTTTTCTTTGGATGGCGCCACCCATACTAGACAGGCTGCTCACTTCTGCAGAATTTTGGGGAGTCGTCTTGCTTGCCAGTCCCCGCATGCTGTCGTGTCTGCAGCGGCAGCCTCCCCTGAAATGGCACGACGCACTATGCCATTCCGATTTTTAAATCTTGTCAACCACCCTTCGCTGCACGAGAAACCTTCGATGCCGAGCTGCAGAAAAAATTCTGCTTGCGCGTGAATGAGTGACCCACTGATCGGATGCGGGCTCTCCGCAGCCAAACCACCAGGCACTTCTCCAGATCTTCGTGGTTGGCCATCCGCGGTCGTTTTCTTTGAGGGCCAAAGCGTGACGTCCCGAAAGCCTGCCGCAGCTTATCCTTGTCCTGAAGTATCCTCGTGAGGCTGCTCTTGGGGATAGCGTAGTTCGTCGCAAGTGCTGTTTTTGTGAAGCGACCACTCTCGACATCGTTGATTATCTCCAACTTCCTTTCTAACGTTAAGGGCATTGTGAGGTCGCTTCTGCGCTGCCATCGGATGCTGACTTCGCGACGAAATGTTGCAGACGACGCTTAACAGCAGATGTAAGGCTTCAGCCTAGCTGTCCACAACTGCAAGCACACCGTGACAGAAAGCAAGCGATGCGGTTGCAGTGTTCGAGGAAACTAGAAACGTCCAAAGACGGAAATCGGGGGGGGGGGGGGCAGTGATGCGTACCGCGATAGGGCTGCGCGTTCACGTCAAGTTGCGGTTTTGAGCCTATTTTCGGTTCCGTTTATACGGTGGTTGAAAAATTTTTGTTTTGAATAACGAGATTTTTTTTACATTGCCTTTATACAAAACCAACCAGCTGTGAGGCGTTTGTTCCATTTAAGCGTTGGTTCCGTTTAACTTACTTCCGTTTATCGAGATTCTCCTTTACTTATTCATTTGCTCAGTAGTGCATCCTCTTGTAAGGCCATTTAGGGAGAAGAAAAATTTCTTCTGTTGTAGTACATATTTTCCTCATGAAGCATTTGTTACTTTGCACTATGATTTTACAGTAATTTCATTTTACATTCACTTTCTCTAACCAAATCTTTAGGGCAGTGTATATCTTCCAGCCATTACTACCCATAGTCTTGGTTATTTTGAGTGTTGAATTTGCTTGTTGTTGCCATTGTTCTTTCACCTGTTCAACTCGGATGTCTAGATCTAACACTTCAGTTATTTGGTATGTTCTTTTATCAGGCTCCACCAGGTGCTTTCCGGGCAACCTTTGAAGATAAAATCCTGCTCAGTGGTAAGACCAAAAGTTGTAAACTCTTAGATGTGTGGCACTAATGTGTTGGGGACTATTGATTCAGCATAGTTTATGCTTGCAAGCTGTGTTGTGCGTCAAGAGGCATTTCTTATATAGTCACCAACTGATTTTTCGGACTCGGCGGGTGCCCAAAAAGTGGTCCGAGTAATCGAACAGGACGAAAAATTTGCGAAATTAAAAAAAATCACTTTTCTGCGGAAAACCGGTTAAACCGTGACCTTTGCAACTCCCCAAGTTCTGCTTGCAAGCATTATTAAACTGTGAGCCACAGTCATGCTTTCATCATGGCCGTGCTGCACCACCTCATGTCATGATTCCATACAGTGCAATGCGGCCGAAGGTTATGCCGCAAACGCATGCAAGCGCTGCATGAAAGGAACAGTGTGTTTCCACATCGGCAGCGACACTGAGAAGGCTGAGCGGGAGAGAGTCTCCGAATGCACACCATTGTATTTTTTTGCCAGCGAGGGGAGTTGCGGAGTTTACTTTTGATGTAGTGATATGTTTGCGAAATCTCCGCATAATTTGCGCAACCCCATTTGAAGCCTTTACGCGAGTAAATGCAGTGTATCAAGCTGAAAAGAGCTGTTGGTCAGAAAACGGTCTGCACCATTTTGCTGTCATTCATTTTAGTCCGAAAAATTGAATTTTTGTGCTCCACACAGTCCGGAATATCGGTCGTGAATATGTACACGTTTCTATGAGGTGCGTGACGGTTCCTCATCGAAGTTGTAATAGTTCAAGACTGAAAAATTGGTCGGCTACTGTATTACCCTTACTTCTGTTCCAGGGTCATTGTACAATCTTCATAGCAACATGTGCACAGCAGTATTTCTCAGCTGTTGCTGCAGTACATAATTAACAGCATAAGTTCTCGACAAATTACCATATGTTGCGGTGTATAGTAAAAGCTCAGATTCAAATTTCAATGGACCTGAAAAAATGTGCGACATATCGAATTACCCTGAAACTGTGAAGAACTGCTTGCATGACTGTTAGTTTTTTTTTTTTTTATTGGTGAAAGACTGGGCACCTGGTTTTGAGATGACAACAGTGTGGCAATTATTATTTCTCACATTTCGATCAATGCTTTATTGTGTGCACACTGTCAGAGCATCAAAATGTTAAGGGCCTCTCCGGCATCCTTCACAGTGCAACCCAGTGGAACCCGCTCACAAGCTGCTGCATCGCGTGTGAGCAGGCTTCACTGCACAGTGAACAGTACGTGACGAACAGTTTTGGTGCAATGGAAGAACCATGTGGATGGAAGCAAGGGGAAACGCAGCAGCGCCTATCAGTGCCCGAAACAGCGTGCTGTTCGGCTCAGCTGATGCGTGGCTGATAGCTGCCATTGCTACAGGCAGGCACGAGGTAAAAAAAAAATGGAACCGAAACTAAGCAGTCTGACTATTCCTGGAGACGGGGCCGTCCATTTTTTGTCACACCTGCCTTTACGCGTTCTCCAGAGTTGCACAGGCAACGTTCCAGCGTGTAATTGAGGTGTGAGTAGAACAGTTCTGATGATTGCTTGCCGTGCCTATTGGAGCGCTTTGGAGCCGTTGGAGCCATGGGAGCCCATTCAAATTAACCAGTAGGAGACCCGTAGCATCTAAATTGGGAGTGCAAAGCAGCTAAAAAAAAAATGAGCGGCTGAGCTTGGGGGAACAGAGACGGAAAGCAGTACAGTTAAAGCTCGTTAATTCGAACTTCACGGGACCAGGACAAAAGTTCGAATTATCCGATGTTCGAATTATCAAATGGCCTCGAAAAAACTGACAAGAACCGTTTGCATTACGGTATATGTACCGTATTTACTCGCCTAACGAACCCCAAACGAACCCACTCGCATAATGAACCCACTCACCCCCGATTTTTGCCCAAGAATTTGAAAGAAAAAAAAAAGCGTCAGTCTTTAATGATTCCCTCCGTTTCGCACCATCACGGACGGTCCACAACGCATTTCTTGGCAGTGCGCCAACATGCTGCGCAGCGACCTTTTGAGGTTAGCAAATGCGAATTTTCAAGCTTTAGTTTAGAGTGCAGAATGTCTTGGCGCTCTGCCAAGGTCGCTGAGTGCCCCCCACCCCTCTGCAAGAGCTCTTCTCAATATATATATATATATATATATATATATATATATAAAATCATGTTATCGGTGGGGGCAGCGGCTTGGCGCGCTGCCGCTGCCAAGGTTCGCCCTGCGCGCGCTCGCCCCCCCCCCCCCCCCCCCCCTTCCCTTCCTTTTTCCCCCCACCCCTCTGGCTGGAGCTCTTCTCAAAAGATAAACAAACAAGTGGTTATGTCAGCGGCGGGCAGCATCTTGGCGCACTGCCAAGGTCTGAGTTGCGGATGGCAGGGAAAACGAACTCGCTAGACTGGAAAACAAAAAGTAAATTCTGGCGGACAAAAGTATGGGGGGGGGGGGGGGGGGTTCATTACTCGCCAGTAAATACTAGTTCTGGGTTTCGGAGGCTGGGCGGAAAAAAGGGTAGGCAGCCGCCACCGCGTTGGCCAACCCCTACCCTCCCACCCAGTGGTGGCGCCATTTAGGCTTTACCCACTCTCTATCTGGTTCCATCTTCTGTCCTGGTTTAGCAGGTGCGCAGCCTCCAAGTACAGTGAACTAGAATACTGGGTATTCTAGTTCACTATACTCCAAGTACGGGGAAGCGTTTTTTGGGGGGGGGGGGGGGGGGGGGGGGGGGGGGGCAGGTGCTGTGTGCCAAGCCCTCCAGGCAGGGCGGCGCACAGTTGGAATTATCCCTAGCGGAACCGACTTGCTTTCGAATTAACGGGCTTTGTTATACACATCTGTATGGAGCTTGGCCGGACCAGAGTTGTTCGAATTATCCGAAAATTCGAATTATCGAGGTTCGACTTGACGAGATTTCACTGTAGTGCATTAGGAGTCAGCTGCCAGAGTGGCTTCTGAGAAGGGTGAAGGATGACGGTGACATTGAAGAGGTCGTGACCACTTTCATCCTTGCCATTGCTGAACTGCATATGTTGCAAAGTTTGTTTGTTTTTTTTGCGTTAAGGATAACACAACTCGGAATAGAAGTCTACAAGAACTAGAAAAGCTTTTTAGATGCTGTGCCAGTAAGTGCTGACTGGCCTTCTTAGAAAGTGAAAGTACTTATGAATACCTTTATAATCATTCTTGTCACAATTGTCAAAGCCTTTTTTGTTTTGTTTGAGATATGTACCAACAATGGTCTACTTTTAAGGACAGGTTCCTTTGGAAGTGTATTCATTATGGGGTCAATTTATGAGCTGTGACATGTGGTGCTCTTGTCTTTAAGCAGTTGCATCTTTGCTTTACCTGCATTTTGAGTTCTCTGCTAGTGGGTTTTGTCATGATGTTCTCATGTGCCATATGTCTGCTTCCAGATTTAGTGTTTCTAAAAGCATGGACTGAAGTGCCAGTGCAACGCTTTTATATGACCTTGACCCACACTACTTGCACCAGAGGAAGAGAAAACAAAGTGGCAAGGCATGAAGGACTGTCGGTCAGCTGAGAGCTGAGCGGGGCCTCCATGCACCTGTGTCACAGGACTCGATCTATAAGGTAAGATACATAGTTTCAAGTGCCTTGATAACCTTTATCTGAACTTAATACTTCTTAGCACTGGATGAGGGTTAGGAGTTGGGAAGCTTTAATTGTTATGAAGTCGACAACTAATTTTTCAGTTTTTGTAGGGACCACAAAGCCACCCTAAAAATGGGGCAGTTCGGAAAATGAAATTCCAGCAACAACAAAAAAAATCGTTGGCAATATGCCAGAAGATGGTGTCAGTAGTCTTGTGCACATTCTGAAGCTCCTCATGACTAAATCTTGCTGTGCGTCGTGTACACAGGTGACGGACAGTGACGGCTTTCACGAGCTCTGTGTACAATGGCTTTTATTGCCATCGGCATGTCTCAAACTAACGCATGGGTGGGTTTGAAGTCAAGATGCGAATGCGTCGCTGCGGGAAGTGCACTACACCCGCATAATGAAACATCGTTTATAGTTCTTTTTCAGTTCCTCATCTCCTTGCCGTGGATTTCGCCTTCAATACATGACTGTACATTTTTTTTTAATAGGAAAGATTTTTTTTTTTACAAGAAATGGCTATAGGGAAGAGCGTCTGGCCATGGCGATGTACCTCCTGCAGAATGATGGTGTTGCGGCACGTGCGAAGTCTAAGATAGCGAGGCCAACACGTGGAGGCAAATGGATGCTGAAGATGATAAATTAGCGCTTTTTGAGATGGCCTCACCACAGAGCTCAAGAGGGAGTGGAGAAGCCACCTTTTTCAAGGCCTTGGGGCCGTGTGGCAAAGTGCACGGCGCGCACGCTATGAGTGTAGAAACAAGGCTGCACGGTTCGCTGATAAAGGAAAGCAAGTACAAGTACAGTGATCAGTAGAGAAGGGAAGGAAAGGGGCGAACGTTTGGAGCATGGCAGCGGCCGTGCTGTGTGGGCAGTTTTGCCACGCTTGACTGTGTTACGTGCGTTTCTTAACCACTGTCTCTTAAATGACGCTGAGGCTGTGGAAGACGACGCCGTGTTTTGGTTTTTACATGGAATCAAACTGGCATTATATTCGTAGCTGCGTAGGCTCAGTGGTTGTGGTGCTTGGCTGCTGTCCCGAAAGGCGCAGGTTCGATCCTGGTTGCGGCGGTCGAATTTCAATGGAGGCAAAATTCTAGAGATCCGTGTACTGTGCGATGTCAGTGCACATTAAAGAACCCCTGGTGGTCGAAAGAACCCCAGGAGGCCGTCACTACATCATCTCTGATAGCCTTGGTCACTTTGGGATGTTAAACACTATAATGACATATTCATAGCCGTGTTGTATTCGTGCAAATGCAGTACTTCCACACGATGTAAACGAAATCGAAAGCCTGATAACATAAGATATAACTGGAAATAAATAATTATCACATAAAGGACTGATGAGAGCAGGGTGGAAGGTATTCATGACTGTTTTTCTTATAAGCCAACACTTTGTATTTAGCGAGTAGCCAGGGAATATCCTCAGAGCCATGCCATCACCAGCAACTGATATATTAAAGACCCTGATTTAGATTTTTGCTAGTCCGAGTGACTTTACTATATAGTGGTTCTACTTTAGTACAAGGTAAATGCGGAAAAAATGGTGCAGCTGGGGAAGTGTGCATCCATTTTTGCCACCAAATGTTATGCTGTCTGTGTGTGTGGCTGTAGAAAGAATATACGAGGACAACCAAATCAGTATCATTTACACTGATTCTCTAAGCATACTCTCCTCACTTCGCCATAAAAATGCAGTTACACCACCTTTGGCGACATCGTATACAGCATAACTCCACAACACAGGGACGACAAAATTTTGCTGGGTTTCAAGCCACATTGGAATCGCTGTCAATGAGAAAGCGAATGTATGTCCTGCACAAGCTCGGAACATGCAAATCAAGAAAGTAAACATTCCCTACAAAGATGGCATGAAGCTGGTACAGTGTAGGCTGAGAGATATACAGTCGACGACTTATTTTTCGGACTCTCTTGGGACCCAAAAACGACCAAAAAATCGGGCAGTCCGGAAAAGCAAATTTCGCCGCGCGACATGTGCACAGGCAGCGGGCGGCGACTGCTTTCACGAGCTTGGCTTGGCTGTGCTGCCCTCGGCATGTCGCTGATGAAGGCACAGGTTGGGACAAAGTCTAAACGGGAAAGCGAACACTCCGCTGCAGGAACTGCGCTGTGCCCCCAGTACGATAGGCCCGGAACGAAAACACGAAGATGGCGAAACAATAAGAACCGAGAAACAGCCGAAGCAAGTGCTCCGTCGGCTTCGGCCTTCGTCATTAGGCCTAGCAACTAGAGCCAAAATCAACATCGTATCCGGCGAAATGCACTCTGCGGTGGCTTGCGTATAATGAGAGAAGTCTTGCTTGTCGTCGAAACGTCAGTCGTTTACGGTTTTATGATAGAAAAGTCAGGGTTTCGGTGAGTTTTGCCGTGGGTACGCTGTCCTCAATTTGAAGTGCACCACCAATCCCTCCCGCACTCGCCGTCTCCTTGAAGCTGTATGCCTCCCATACGCTTCGCTGCTACCTCTTTCCCTGTTCAGGACGAAAGACTCAGCACAGATGAGTTTCACGGATTCTGACTACTGTTCAAGTTCGTGCGGTGGAACACACTCAAGAACCGCACAAATTCGAAACCAGGCGGGCGCAATGTGCCGACTCACACAGAACTTCAGCATTGCAAGTTAAGAGGGTCTCTTTAAGCCTGAATTTCGTTTTGTTTGATCAAGTTTTCGATCGCTCTTGCAGTTTCAATGAATGAGATTCCACTGTACGCATTATATGGCGGCTTGGGTACTGGTGGCGAGTGCGAATGAGGTCTAAAAAATCGAGCACTCAGTTGCGGTGCGTCCGAAATTTCAGGCGCTCTTATACATTGGCTCTATCGGCCATGTCGCGGTGCCGCGAAAAAGTCCGAATAATCAAGCATGTTAAAAAAATCAGGCGTCTGAATTTTCGATGTAAGGGCCACACTTTTTTTCTGCGATTTTGATGGGGTGTGGCTCTCAAATGAGTCAGGCCTATATATCTGTCGTCAGAAACAACTCGGGGTTGCTGTGGGTGTTCTAAATAATAATGTAAACATGCTAAATGACCACACATACTTTAACTGATGTCCACTACTATTTCAAGTTTGCCATGAGGCATGCGGATATGAAGGAGCTGCTGAACGATCTAAGACTGCCCCAACTGGAGATTTTACAGCACGTGAACAGCAGATGGCTGTCACTGCTTCCTAGTGTTTGAGTGTTTGGCGAGTGCTAAAGTCATATGATGCCCTCACGGCATTCTTCTCCAAAGCTGTATAGCCAAGGTGGTCATCTGTTGTGCACGGTCAGCTTGTCATCTGTGTTTTGTGACAAAACACTGCCAGCAGAGTTGTTTTTCCTTCAAAATGCTGCTCGGATATTCGACAGATTTCAAACGCTCTTCCAAAGCAAGGACCTTCTCCCGCAAGTTTTCTATGACGAGATGTTTGTTGTCGTGAAGTTTTTGGACTAGTTGCTAACAAAATTGCTCTCGGTCGCATTTAATTTTGCCAGCCTGCTCCAAAAGTGCTTTAAAATAAGACTTCTGCTGCTCCTGTGCCTGCTTCCACCCCTGCACACAAAGAAAAAATGGCTCCCGGAGCGAAGCGGTTGCAAAACCAAGACCGCATCCCCACGTGATCTCAAAGCACGAATGATGATAAGGGTTTGAAAGCAGCTACCACCGTCTAATAGCGACTTGTGAAACTTAACTTCTCCTGGCGCACGAATTTTCGCATTTTTTCAGAATTTTGGCATGGCAGTCTGAATGGAATATTGAAGTAAATAATAAGCTACACCTAATTAAACCCATGATAGCTCATCATTGAAGTTAGTTTATGCTGTCTCCGTATTGGACACACACACTTTATACATAATTTCCTACTGACAAAAGAAAACAAACCTGCTTGTGAAAAATGCAGAGATGAATTTACAGTAAACCATGTCTTATTCTTATGCACATAACTTGAATCACTGGGAGAGAAAAAAATATTTTGCTCCATTTTACTACGAACACATTCTTTCTGATCCAGCCTTGCTTTTAGGTGAAGATGCATGTGATGCCATATGTGTTTAGCATTTTCAGGGAAGCAGGTTTCCTTCAAAAGCTGTAAATTCTGACTGTGCTTTTCTATGTACAGTATACACCTCAGCCACTTTCTTATTCTTGAGAAGGCTGAGGGCTTCTTTTGATTTGTTGGGAACCTCGAGATCTTTGCCCAGCCAAGGATGGTCACTGAGGTTGCCCAACCTTCTTTAAACGTTATGCTATTAGCCATTCCAAAAAATTTTTTCCTTTGTCATCACTAGGTAGAACAAACTAATTTTTTAGCCCCTTTCCACCACCTTGATGTTGACAATATTTTAAATTGAAAGTGCCCAATTGGTTACTTCGGGACTGAGTTGTCCTTTTGTAAAGTTATGGTTAGGTTTTGACCAACCGCTGTTTTACCATTTTTTTTACCAAATTCTGCACTCACAAAAAATTCTATACCTCCAGTTTGGCACATGATAGCCTTAGGTGGTCATGCACCACTAAGCCCAACACAATCCAAATTTTCTGTTGCCTCTGGTAAATAAATATAACATAAAAACATTACACATTTTAATGGACTTATATTAGCATATTATGTTTATTATAACTCTTCACAAACTTTCAGAGATCATTTTCACTTCATTCACATGAACTGCTACTTTACATTCCCTCCTAGCTCTGCTGGTACTATCGTTCTCCTGGCTCTTCTTTCGGAAAAAAAAGTGCATTCGTATGACCAAATAAGTGTTCAATCTGTGCTGTAAATTCGCAGCTATGCTCTGGGCAACCAATACAGTTTTTCTCTGTCTTGGAGACGGTATCTAACACTCCAAAAAAGGTGCCAAAAACTCTTCTTTTTTTAATTCTTGCACAATGGTCTCTTCTGTGGTCTTCATGCAGCCAAACAGTTTCCTTGAAGGACACACATGGCTGCCAGTCACAAACTCCCGTTCAATCACGAGCATTGCCTCAGGAGGCAGAGAGTCTTGCGAAGCCATTGAATCCCTTTTGTGCTCCATGCAGGAGGTCACTTGCATCATTTTATGTGCCACATATCCAGCTAAATATTTTGTACAATGTGCTTTTCCTGGGCACGCTGTACACGTGGTCGTCAATTGGCAGTGGTGTGAGCCATTGAAAGACTTCATCTTTAACCTTTCCCTTTTCTACAAGTGCTTCACAGTTCCCTTTTGTGGCAAGCTTAAGAGGGGACACTGGTCTTAGAGGTATTTTCCTTATTTTGAAGCCAATGCTAATGAAATCATACCAGTTTGTTCAGTTTTTTTATGCTGATTTCAAATATGTAATTTGTTTCTAAGTTAATTAGTCCATGATGTAATTAATTTTAATTGTTCATTAGTTAGTACCTCCGTGCAAAAAAATGGCTCGATAAAAAATTATTTCTAATGCATGGCAACCTAGTACAATGACCAGGGAGTGCAATGATCGAAGCAGTTTTTTTTTTTTTTCATTTTACCTTTATTAGCAATTTTGCAGCACTTGGAATACCATCCTTCAAGTTGTGCTTATCATGCTTCAGTGAACTTCGCAAAATAAAAAATTTTTTAAGCTTAATTAAAGAATTCTGCTTCGATCAATGCACTCACTGCACTTCCAGCTTCCTTTAGCAAAACAGAATACATCTCTACCCACCATAGGTGCAGAGATATCGACAAACTAAAACAACCAGGTGTCCAAAATTTGCGCTTTGAGAAATTAAGTAAAAACAAACTACACATAATTTATTCAAAATTTCATCAAGATATATACATGTTTACATTTCTTAAGGGCTAATAACCACCAGGCATGTAGTCAGACTGCTTGGTCTGACAAGAATGGCGCTTTTCAGTGCCCGATGCATGCTTTCAGTAGAGGCCCGCTTGTGTGCGGATTCTGCTGTCCGGCACCTGTCTTTCTCAGCCATCCTCCTGACATTATGTTGGCCAGGGTTCATACTCAGCTCGCTCAGTATTTGGGAAGATGCCTACAGATTTCCCGCATTGAAGCGCCAACAGCCTCTGCAATGGCTGCTTGAACAGAAAACAGCGAAGCATGTCGCTCCTTTGGTGCGAGCGACCATATCAGCGAGTGCAGGCTCTCATTATTATTTTGAGTTTTGCCACGCAAGCGCCGCTTCAGTAGCTTTGGGTCTGCCAAGCGCTGATATATGGGGAAAGGTGCTTTGCACACATGTGGCGGCAGATTATACCTGTGCTTGGGAGCGGGCTCGCCCTTGGCTGCAGCAGCGTTCTGGCGGCACCATGAATTTGGGCTTGTTGGGCACAAAGTATGGTTTGCTGCACTATCATTTGACGTTACGTGATAGCTTGTGGCCATCACGGCCTTGTGCATGGTTCCAATATCTCCAGCATGGGATTTCTTGGCCCAGCTGTAATATGACGTCAACTTAATGACAAGGTCGCCTGTTAGCTTTTCTTTGCCACTAAGGCTCTCTTTTGCATAGCCTTTATGCTTGGCAATTGCATTGCGCAGAGCTGTGCCCATTCGCTTCTGCACATGGTTCGTGCAGTCTTCTTTCTGTATTTTTACGTAGCCATACACAGACGATTCTTGCAGTTCAAAAAATGTGCGGCTGTCACCATCTGAAAGGACAGTAGTGTATCTAAGGACATGTTTCTCCCATTACCTTTCGAACAACACAAGCCCAGCCTGTACTTCCATTTCACCAGACTTTTTGTCCGTGTTTTTTTGGCACAAGTGGCTGTTGCTCCATGCTTGATAGGACGGGTCGTAGTCCTTAGGCCCGCACTCGCACCCAGCACAGAAATTACTAAACACAACGTAATCCAGGACGAGCCCGGTAAAAAGTTCAATTACTGCACAGACACCGATGCGGGGTGTATGACCCCGGGTCATCCACGAACCATCAAAAGAGACTGAAATGTTCCCAAGGTTATCAAGGTTCAGCTCGCGGTAGAGCTGCCGAGCAGATTTGGCGGTGTCCTTCAACACTTCTTCGGCTGCGCGTGTTGCTGCGGGCGTCAGCTTACTCTTCACATAGCTCTGCCACATTTTCGTGTGCAGGCCACGAAGCGATATATTCATCGCAGCAAACACATCATCTAGCGTGGTTTGCCTATTTCCAGTACTTTGCATCGCACGTGCAGCAAGAATATATATGACAAACGGATTTATCTTTTGGCTGCCTTGCACGCGCGGCGAGCTCCATGCCGACGCAGTGTCTTCGCAGTTCACACACACGAGGGATAATTTCACCGCTAAACCGTACTCGCGATTCCCTTTAGAAACCTGCACATCCCCGCCACACACTCTACACTTCACGGCATGCAGCAGTTCGTTGAAAGAGTCTAAACTCACAATAGTGAAAGCACTACCGTCCGCACGACGACCGTCTGTACCGTCAAGGGGACGATCGTCACAGTTTCCAATTAAATCCAGCTTTTTCTTCATCGCTGCAGTTGATTCCAGCTCTTGCAGAATTCCTTCCGCTTTTCGCTTATTTTCAAGCAAGTCCGAAGGCTGCAGCATCATTGTGTCGCAGCGGACGCGGCCGCTGTGCGTAGACGTCGCCGAGCTTGCTAGGCCTATATCGTCTGCGGGGACTTCACTTGCCGCTGGCTCCTGCGCGTTCTCGCAGCTTTTGGGTGATGCAGGACGTTTTCGGAAGTTGTCACCGCGCACGGACTTCTTATTTTTTTCGAATTTGTGGCGCGAACGAAATTTACTCAAAGGCATCGTTGCTGATCGGTCTCGATTGTCAACAAAATGGCGTCTTCGACACTTCCGACGCTGGCTCGAGCAGACGCTGCGTGGCGGAATCCGCCAATCGGGTGGCTCGATTCAGTCACGTGCGCTCAGCAGCGAATCAGACCCCGCGTTTTTTTCTTTGTTTGTGGTGCTTTTTCTTGGTAGCCACTGAGGGCATGCAAGCAGCAGTGGCATGAAATTGAAGCCTAGAGAGCGCTCTTTCAAACTAGCCCAACATGGCCGCGATCGGTACGGTGGAACGGCGGCTCCGCACGATGAAAGATGTGCCGTTTTTTTCGTCTGCTCGTGCACAAATTCAGACCGCGTGGTGATCTAAACTGCCGACTTCTGGAAGAAGAGGATTGGTGAACTTGGAGAATAATAGCTGCAGGTTCTGAAAAGGCTATCTTCAGAAAATCTGTTTTTTGGTCATTTTTTGGTCTCAAAGACCCGTGTCTCCCCTTAACAGGGGTGCAAAGGGACAGAAGTCTGTAGAGCTGGCTGAATTAGGCCACAATTGGGTTGAGCATACATATTCCAGCATTCCTGCCTTGTAAAAAACAATGTGATCGCTGTCCATTTTCATCTCCAAGAGCTGCCGATCTCCACTGTCGAGGTAACCGCAAAGGCGTGCTCTTTTCCACCAACTCATTAACATCCAAGCAGCTGATTTGCTTGGGCTCCTCTTGGTCTTGCATAGTATCCTCCACAGCGTCACTCGCATTGCCGCTTCATTTTTTTGAGACACCTCTCGCTCTTTGTCATTTCTTTTTTTTTAGATTTTCACCATTTACGATTTCAGAAGTACAGCGGAAGATTAGGAAATATGGTACGAACTGCATCACTTCCGAGAGACCGTACTCCGCACTCGATTCCAACCACTTCTGTGTAGATTACATGTTTATACAACTTCACGATATCCCCTGCTTGAAAGTGTGCATCGCACACTTAGCATGTTTTTGCTAACATTTCATCTGCGTGGGGTATCGTTTTCTCCCATTTTGCTTGGAGAAGCTGATTGTTTGGCGGAGAGAAGTGTCTCTTCTCCATGTTGTGCCGATACCCGCTGGTGCATCCCAGCATGAAACACATTGGCAGCCCAGGCCTACTACATTCTAAAGAAGGTAAATGATACACACCACCTACTCTCTGAGAGTGAAAAAAACAATATGCACACAGAGAAAAACAGGATCATTGGATCACAAGAAAATCCGACGCAAATGCTCACGACTACTGCAGCGTGGCTAGTGTGGCGCAAACTTCGACCTCAGTGCCTAGGTGCAAATCGCCTCTTCTTTGGGAGGAGCAGTTTTGAAACTTAAGAAAGCTTATACAGTCGAGCCCACATATATCGGCCCCACTTAAGACAAACTTTCGCTTATAACGAACGAGACGTGCGCGACCATCAAAATATACATTGTTTCAATGGCACAAAATCACATATATAACGAATGTCATTAAGCCCTGCTGATCGTTTACAGCGAACAGACATTGTAAACCCGGCGCCGCAATGCGAGATAACCTGTCTCCGACCCCTTTGTGCGCCCGGCACGCGGCGTGTTTTCCCGAGACTCATCGCAGGCCAACTGCCTGCCACGTTTTGCGCCTCTCTCGAGCGACCCTTCCCCGTTGACGTGCCTTCCAGCATCTCCCTCCCACCCCTCCTCGTAACTCCGCTCCTCTCTCCTCACTCTTGCAAATCCGCGCGTGGCCTCCGCGATCAGCCGCTGCCAGTGCTGATCACGGAGGCCACGCTCCGTGAAGCAGGCCTTCCGTGGGAGCTAAAAGGAGGCTGCACTGATGCTCATGGACTAAAGCTCCTTGATATTGTCACGGAGGCCCCTTATTGGTCTCTCCGCTGGCGCTCTGCGTCTCTGTTGTCTGTATCATTAGCTTGATTGCTGCCTGTGCACCTTACTCGTCTACTCCATCGCGCTTTTGTCACTCTTGTTGCGGTGCGGACGTTTTGTTGGCTTCGTTAAAATCTCAAGCCCTGGTTGTAATTCAGGATGGCGGACGGGAACACCATGTCCATTTCCATTGTATTCAGCAGTAGAGATGATGAAAGTGGCCTGGGCGGAGGTGACGGCCACTGGCGAGCAGAACTGCTTCCGCAAGGTTGGCTTCGTCGACACAGTGTCTGATGCCGAGCCTGATGCTTTGGAAGATGACCAGCCCGACGGCGATTTGTGGCAGCGTGTCGTTGACTCCGACATGGGGGGTCATGACATTGGTTGGAATGATTTTATTTCTGTTGATGGCGACGCCGACACCGCGGAACCATGCACGGACGAGGGCATTGTTTCTGAAGTGCGGAACGAGAGTGATGCGGAGGAATCGGATGAGGATGAAACTTCAAATCCACTTGCCGCCTCCGTGAAGCTGTATGCCTCCCATGTGCTTCGCTGCTACCTTTTCCCGTATTTGGGACGAAAGACTCGCCAAAGATGAGTTCCACAAACTGCGACTACCATTCAAATTTGTGCAGCGGATGTCGTCCAATAATGGTAGGAATTCGAAGCCATGCAGAGAATATCTTCCAGCTTGATTTTAATTTTGTGTGATCAGGTTTTCGATTTTCTTTGCAGTTTGAATTAACCGCGGTTCCACTGTACACATTATATATGGTGGCTTGGGTTTTGGCAGTGACTGCGAACGAGGGCAGAAAAATCAAGCAGGCGGTTGCGATGTGTCCGGAATTTCAGGCGCTTTTATACCTCGGCTCTTTGGGCCATGCCGCGGTGCCGTGAAAAAGTCCAAATGATCAAGCATGTCAGAAAAATCAGGGGTTCGAATTTTCGGTTGGCGACTGTACTGGGCTTTTTCTTTCTCTCTCTCTTGCTCTCTACATAGGGTTTTTTTTTTTTTAAGCCATGAATGATACGAAAAAATGCTCCGTGCAGGTGGAGTGTACAGAAAAGTGGACATTCTGTACGTGGTACAGTTGAACCCGCGTGCAGTGAAACCTCGTTATAGCGAACAAGTAAAAAACAATAAAATAGTTTGCTATAGCCGAAATTCGTAATATAAAATTTCATAAGAAACACTCGCAACAACGGTGCAGTTTATTCATTGAGGGAACAGCATTTCTGGCGATCCTTACTAGAGGCGTTTTCCGAAGTTTTGGTGGCATTTCGCAGGCACTCACGGCTATTCCAAAGGCCGCAAAAAACCGAGCGCCAGTTAAGTTGGCTTCCCCGCACAGCACTGCAAGGGCAGATTGAGCGTCGGTTACGGTAGCTTCCCCGCATCACAGCTGTGTCGCGTGAAAAGGGGTACGTCGGAGCAAAATCTATCGCAGTCTCTACCACCTCAGCGACAGCCGACATGAGCGTTACTGCAAGCCTACAACCACCTGCGCTGCTGCTTCCAGGGTGGTGATGGTTGGACTGCAATCCTACAGGCCGCTGTTGGCGAGTGCAAGATAAAAGTGCACACCTTGGCGCTAACGCTTGCCGCATCTCCACCAGTCACTTGTGAAGTGCGGCGAAGTCTGCCGCCTGCCATCCGAACGGGCACAGTTTGGCACTGGGGAGTTCGTTATGTCGGTTTCGTGGTCAACCGCGTTCAGTATATAAAGTAGAAATTGCATGTGTTTATCCAAATTATTTACAAAAGTTTGATGTAGCCAGTAATTCGTAATATCTGTTCGTTATATCGAGGTTTGACTATATCAAACTTGCAAATGCCTTAGAGTTCGTTATAGAGTGTAATTCGATATAATTCGTTATAGAGTGTAATTCGATATAAAAGTAGCTGTAAATTTAAACATACGAACACATTGAGATGGAAAAAAATTCATTTCTATGATTGCCACTTACTGTGCGCAGATTACCAAGAGAAATGGTTGTGATTTTATTGTTTCTTCATCTTTATTGCCTTGGAGAGAAAAAAATTTAATCTTATCAACTGACTCCAAACAGCTGAGATTGCAGTCTTCTGTCGATGAGCGGTATCGATGAACCATGCTGAGCGCACAGAGCACGTGGGCGCAGGTTCTCACGTCCTCATCTCAATTTGCATCATTGGTGTCCTGGTTATCCGGGACGTCAGCAGTGTCATCGTCTGCACGCTTTCCTGCGGTCTCAACATCATCATCCGCGGAGACAGTCGCCTACGGCTGCCCTCTCACAAATAGCACCAGGAAATTCGGACAATTGGTTCCACAAATCATCAAGATCCGCGACAGCTTTGTTGAGCTTACCCTACGAAGAATTTTCTCAGTCTTCTCCAGCAAAGCCGAAACCAGAATGTCAGAAGCGGTTCTGTATAGTTCCATTTTTGACATCATTCCATGAACCACTCAGCATGGACTGAGCTGAAAAGGTCGATTTTTAGGTTTCTTTCAGTTCTTAGGTTCAGATGTTTCCTACAACTAACCTTCACTGTGTGGATTATTTCCTGCTTGAAGCACCGAGCTAGCGTTTGGCAGCAGGAAGCGAAGCACAATGTTGCTGAAACTGGCACTCCGTCATTGTACAGAGCAGTTTTCTACGATTAGGCAGGCATTATCGAGGAACCATTTGTATGCTGTTGCCTTTCATGCACAGCTGTGCGTGCATGCCTGACACCACTAGTAACCGTGCCTGCCTCTTCTCTGCTTTAGCTCAAACGTCAGCCTTGTTCAAAATAGTGCTCAGCACGATTCTCGGAATCCTGACTTGGTATTTCTGATCACCTCATTCAACTCTCTTGATAATTTCCAGTTTCATAGAGAAGGGGAAGTTCTGCAGTTTCGCGGCTGCCATTGCGTGCATACAGAGACAACGAAAACTATGCGAAATTACTGATGGCAGCAAGACGCACCATATACACGTGCTAACTGCGTGACATTGCACATTGCAGCGGGCTAAGAACTAAAGGTGCATATTCTGGTTGGTTGGGTATGTGTCCGCTGCCTACTTCGTGGAAATCTGTGTCATGGTTGGTCTGCATACGCTATGCAGCACCGTTACACCCGCATGTCTATGTGGGAAAGCTAACCTCTGGAGATGCGCTGAGAGAAATCCAGGATCTTGAGTTGCCTGGTGTTATCCGAAGTTCGATCTATTGGATGTGATGGCTATTTTTGTATGATTTAGCCATACATTTTCTATGCATTCATGTTGCTGCTTTACGGTGCTCAGAAATTATTCGATCTAACTGAGTTTGATATAATCGGGTTCGACTTTAGTAGGTAGTTAAGACTATTTGCGAACTTAATATTTCAGGTTTTAGGGCACAGTATTATAGTGCAGACTTAAAGCCCTTGAACATCATAGGGAAATGCAATTATTGAAATTTCTAGATCGACATTGTGGCTCGAGAAATTGGATATGGAATTCTGTGTCCAAAACAAGCCATTATCTTAAGCCCATACGCGACATACACCGACAGTAGCATAGCCTCATATCACACCAGAGGCGTGGCTGAAAAACGAAGCAGCATTCGTTGGCTATCCGGTTCACCGTCGCCTTTTTCCGCTGCACTGCCAGATACATGATACCTTGGAGAGGAGACAAAGCCATTTAAGGTCACGAAAAAAGCACACCAACACTCAAACATGCCCACCTGACTCACAGTATCCTCATTAGATGCCTATACCATACTGTACTTGGGTTCATTTTTCAAGAGACGGAAAAAACGTATCACTTCTGCATGATGAATAAACACCAAATGCTATGTAAGATGTTCGTAATAATTTCACACCAATGAGTCGGCACGTTGCTGAGGGCAGCACTTAAAACCAGTCTTTACCGAGTAACATAGCATTCAACAGTGCCAACAGTTCTTTATGTAGCCTTATCCTGCCTGTATTAAGATCAGCTGTAACTCTGAATACAAGTTCTGTTGCTATTCCTTTCAATACCAGGTTCCAGAGCGCAAGACATTTCACTTCAAACCATTTGTGGTTCCAAAAGAACTCCAGAAGAACCTCCCATACAAGGACAAGCCCAAGGTGAAGTCTGTGACTGAGGGAGGAAATGCCCTTGAGCGAGTGGCTGTTGTTCTGGAGGAGCCAGAAAAGGAGGTAAGTAGGTTTCTTTGTGTAGAGAGTAGTGTGCTCGTACTCTGACAAGACACTGTATTCACATGTGTATGTGTCCTCTTTTTTTTTTTTCAGAAAATAAGTAGGTTTCTTTGTGTAGAGAGTAGTGCGCTCGTACTCTGACAAGACACTGTATTCACATGTGTATGTGTCCTCTTTTTTTTTTTTTTTCAGAAAGTAAGTAGGTTTCTTTGTGTAGAGAGTAGTGTGCTCGTACTCTGACAAGACACTGTATTCACATGTGTATGTGTCCTCTTTTTTTTTTTTCAGAAAGTAAGTAGGTTTCTTTGTGTAGAGAGTAGTGCGCTCGTACTCTGACAAGACACTGTATTCACATGTGTATGTGTCCTCTTTTTTTTTTTTTCAGAAGGTAAACCTGGTACAGATGATGAGAGTTGTGCAGAAAGAGAAGCACCGGAAAATGAAGGAGAAAGTCATCCAGAGAGTACGAGCACACCGAGCCGAGTGTCGAAAGAATGAACTGAAGCAGCTCAAAAGGCAGAAGGAGCTGAAAAAGAGGATTTGCAAGGCCCTGACCAGAATGAAGAAGCCACAAGCGAAAGCATGATGCATAGTCGTGGGCTTTGTATATTTGTACATAAGTCAGTATATGTTATATATTGTTTGTATCCCAGTGGCATGTTTCTTGCTTTGCTCTGGCGCAGACTTCGTGTACTGTGCTGTTTTTTGCAATACCAGTACAAAGTGCAGTTGAATCTCCTGGCATGCATGGCAAGGCAATCTGTGCTGTGGGAACAGTGCCAGCCATGCTGCCTTCTGCACAAGAGTATGGTGCTCAGGCGGGCCTAGTCGCATCATGTGAATACTCCTTGTAAGGGTCTTTCTTCACTTGTAGATGATTCTGAAGTGTCCGAAATCTCCTGAAGGTTTTGTGCTAGGTTGTGAAGTTTGTTGCAATCTTATTGATGATGATTTGATTTTAATGGCGCACAGGCGACTTGGCGAAAAAGTCCCGTGGCTAATATGTTACGGTGTGCACAATGTGGGTTCAGAGACCAATTATCCCAAGCATTTTAACTGAGAAGCTGACCACCAGGCAAAGGGAGAGCTTAACTTAATGAAAAACTAGTGGGTAAAGCAGGACTGGGACAGCAGTTTTATAGGTAAGGATCTAATCTCAAAACAAGGGAACCTCCAGCAGCATGTGTAATAAGTCTGGCTGGAAAAAATACAACCACTGAAATTCAGTTAGCAATAAGGTGCAAATTTAATTTTCATCTACCTTAGATTTGGGAAGAGGCCCATTTAAACATTTGTAAGGCCAGAAAATACTCAAGTACAGAATTAGGGAAAGGTAGCCTTATTGTGAACAAAAGCGTGCATCAGGAAAAACTGGCTACATCAACTTGGGCACACTACAGCAACAGCCAGGCAGAAAGCAGTCTAATTGCAATTTCTTTTGAGTCTCCAGTGCTCGGAAACTGCTCATTAAAAATGTTAGTGCAGTTCTACCTGGTATACGACAGTAGGTGCCATTTGTGCACATACTGCTAGATAATTGCAGTATCCAGCATACCACTCAATACTGCTTCCTTACATACCTTCATCAGGGTGTCTTGTGCAGCAGTTCAACCTATGTGTACCATTTCGGTAAGTACCAGCGTTGCGCTTGATGCATGCAAGTTGCGACACTCAGAAGTTCTGGTGCTGTGCTTCGCATGTAGTGCGCACAGTATGGCCACTCGCATGCGGAGTTTTCAGTTTAGTTTCTGCATTGCACTTCATCTCAAGTTTGCGGCACTGTGAAAGGTCTAGCTCTCTTGTCCAGTCATTGCCAAAGAAGACAAATAGTTCCTCAAATATTTTAGTGGTATTGTGACTATTTTTAAAACAGCTATTGCAGTAACTGAAAAGGATGGTGCTCCAAAAGTGCACGAGAGTTTCATTCACTTGAGAGAGAAAATCCTCACAAACAGCACTGCGAAGTGGTGCGCCGCCATCCGTAAGCATGGTGTCAGGCGAGTCTGGTAGGAAACTCCAGTTAGTTTCGGTGTCATCTACAGTGAACTAGATATAGTGTCAATTATTTCAATGTGCCTGGTAGCTGGAAGAGAAAATCTTTCACATGACTGATGACCGAATTGCCTGATGCACCGGGTAACGAAGTTGCTGTTTTCGCCGCGATGGTTCGAATCCTGCTCGCTGATGCAGTTTTTTTCTTTTGGATACCGGTGCCATGACAACGGTACTCTGGCCGCTGTGGCGGAAATTGGCGCTGCCGTCTGAATTGGCTTAGTGGATGGATGGAAGGTAGGAGCGTCCCCCTTGATACGGGTGATGGCAGTTGACGCCATGCTCAGCTTTTTTTTTATTTTCTGTGTTATTAAAATTCGCCATTTTCTTTAAGTCTTCCTACACTTTTAACCTTATGCCACACCTCTGCTTTTGAGCCACCAATCTTCCAATCGCTTTTTCCTAATTTCCACCGCAGATTTATTTACATGACTATTGTTATATCTAAACCCTAGGGCCTCGGGAAGAGTGACTGTGCCTGCATCGACATCGGGATGGATACCATCACATTCTAGTATGAGGTGTTCTATTGTTTCTACAGGTTTACCACACACAGCACATGTCATTTTCTGCGTTAAATTTCTTTTTGTAGCTGCGCGTTCTAAGACATCCTGACCTAGCTTCAAAGAGTAGGGCACTGCCTCTTGTCTTATCATAAAACCCTTCCTTCCTGATCTGCCTTTTCCAGTATCGATATAGTTCTACACTATGCTTCTTTTCCATTGAATCTATCCAATTTTTACCTTCCGCGTTTTTAACCTGTCGTTTAATGGCTTTCTTCCTCCGTCCTCGTGTCTGGCATACTGGTTAGCTTCCTAGTTCTTTTCCGCCAGTGTGAGTCAACGCTCTTTCTGTATAGGTATTTAAATACCGTAGCTGCCCACCTGTTATTGTCCAATTTCCGCGGGCGTTCATATAATTTTACTCTAAGCTTCCTGTGCTTCGAACGATGCCCAGCCCATATCCCCCTGTACTGCCTCGTTTGTGGTTTTCCCGTGGGCACCTAGTGCTAATCTTCCAGCAGCTCTCTGATTTACTCCTAATCTCGACTGAACTTCTGCCCTTAAGCACAGAAGCGCATTCCCGAAAGTAAGCCCCGGCACCATTATTCCTATCCAAATACCTCTCAGTACTTCATACCTGTTGTACCCCCACAATGCCCTATGTTTCATTATTCCGGCATCTCTTCGCCCTTTTGCTATAAGACACTGTTAGTGCTTTTCTGTGTACATCTGCCCTGCGTTTACCCATACCCCGAGATATTGGCATTCGGCCACTAGGGGTATTTCATGGCCTTGTATTGCGTGCCTCGATGCCAGCGCCGCCGTTCAGGGTGGAGACAACTTCAACGGCGCCGCCATAATGAATCACGGGGGATCAGCTACGCTAGCGTTCGTAACGGCGCCGTTCATGCTCTCGGCGCGCTTCAGAGTGCTTTGACTTGAACAGTATTCTTCTGTATCGCACTGCGCATCATTTAACTCATAATAGCCATTTCAACAGAGGGTCGAAGACGTAATCATACTAAATTCTAGGACCCCGAGTGGTCGAGGTGGTCAATTAGTATGCCGTCTGTTGGTTTGAAAAAACGCGCAATTATGTTCTAGATCCGTCGCCCAGCAGGTGATTCTGCTCCTTGCGAGTTGAAGAAAGTGTTTTCTTTCTTTTTTCTACATTCTTTTTGGTTTTTCAATTCCTGCGCTTTGTTAACAGCCGCGCGTCATCAACCGCTCGCGCGCTGCGGTTGGTTTCGCTTTCGTCGTGCGGGCTGTTTCCGTTTGCTGTGCTCGCAGAGACTGATGTCTGCCTGCTTTTTAATCTTTCAAAGTTTAACTGCGAGGTGCTCGACTGTTTATTGCTCACATGGATGCAATTACATCTGTTTACAGACGGGCGCTGGTATGTAAAAACGATGCCACCATATACCAACGTTGCCACTCCGCCTGCGTTTTCTTTCGCGAGGCTCGCGAAAACTGGTTGCCCCTCGTTGGCGATAGGGTAAAGGATTATTGCAAGTTTTTCGCTCGTTTCATTTTTTTTTGACAGGCACACAAACACCTACCTAGTGCTCTTGCGTGCGCTCATACGTAGACTTCGCTTGCGCCACGAACATATAATGAAATTGAAATTGGTTGTTGGGGAAAGGAAATGGCTCAGTATCTGTTGATGATGCATTGGCACACAAAAGCCCGTCATGATGGCTCGGTGGACTTGACAAGCTCGTTACTCATGCGGTCGAACACTCTCAAAGCAAGTAGAACCACCAGCGAGTCATCCGCAGCCACTGTGCCTCGAATAACGCAAGCACAGCTGCTTGCACCGAGCAACTGCGCCCGCCCGCCGTGATTCAAAATGGCATCGTAGCGAGAAAGAAGCGGTGTGGGTGCGCTCAAAGAGAGCGTTCCAGTTCTCTATACGTCCGACAGGACGTCTAGTGAGACGTCTAGGAAGCCATCTACATGTACATATAGTGGAACTTGTCTATAGGTGTGCGCCGATGCATCGGCGCGCCGCCGCCGGCTGCCGTATAGCTGCGCCGCCGACGTTTTCACTCGGCGCGATGGCGCACCCTCTAAATATGAATATATTTTCCCCTCATATCTAGCTGCGTTTGAGATTTGGTTTTGTTTTGTTTAATTCTTTTCCATGTCTGAGGCATATAATCATGTCAAGGAGTCAACATGCCATGTGTGTTGCAATGAATCAACGCAAAACAATCAAAGGCAACCCTGCTCTTCGCGCGTCTACGCATGCGTACGTCATCATACAACGCAACGTGGCATTCCGAAACTTCGTCAAAAGCGCAACGAGAAGAAACGAGTGTTTTGGAACGTCGAAATCACGACTTGAGGGTCGCGGGCACTGTGGCTGCGGATGTATTCGGCGATATGTCCCAAAACGGCATCGACGCATCGTAACATATCCCAGCTAGAAAAATGTTCACCTGCTGCAAAAAAAAAAGTATTTTATTTGTTTTTTATTCCGGGAAAAGGCCCTTATAAGAACAGTTACTTAAACAAATTGTGATTAATATTCAGAACAAGTGATTTCAAAAACTCTAGACGGCAATGTTTGTGTTATAACGTCTACTGTTTGGTTGACAGGCAAAGGGCTGAACTAAGCAAAAGTTAGTAATAGAAGAAGTGCGTTTATTTTTACGTAAAGTATAATGTATAACCACAATTTCACTTAGAACAAGTGTAAGTACGATTAACATACCGAGTTTCACGTGCGTCGGTGCCGGCTTAACAATTATAGACGAATTCACTGACTCTGCGCAATGGAAAAATACCTGTAGGCTGTATAACCGAAGGATAGAAAAAAAAAGAAAAAAATTGCGACTATGACGCAGAAAACAAGAAAGGTTCTGCACATTGGGGAGCAAGAAATATATAAACACAATCAACATACGCGCTCGTGATATGTGCCTATTTTTTTTAATATGGCGCCTAAAAACAAAATATTTACAGAAAATTTTGCGTTTCTCTCACCCTTCAGCCCCTCTGTATTCTGTGTTCTGAGCCCTTAGTACGAAAAGCCCTAAAATTTCAACCAGTTTAGCAAAGGAGGTTGTAGCGAAGTAGCTTTCTAAATTTGTTTTAGCTTTCCACGCCGCCGACGCTGCCGACGCCGCCGCCGTTCAAAACCGACACGGCGCACACCTCTAAAATTTACTTGTCTACTGCTCACGCCGTACCGCGGCATGAAAATGTAACTAAAGCTTATGGACAGTTATACTATACTTTTCTTAAACTTAGCAATAATGATAATTAAAAACGTGTTTTCAACAGTTTGCACATTTTTTGCTGCAATAACTTTGCGCCTAAATCGGGCTGGTAGCTGCGTCTATCGGTCAGTCTACATGTAGCAGATGGGGCCGCTCTCCTAAGACGACGCTAAAGACATGTGCCATTATTATTTTATTGTTGATGCTAAACTGTACGTGCTCCTCGAAATAAGATAGAATACAAAAGACTGTAAACACAAAATTGATATGCACGAAACGTGATGCGGCTGCTATACAGCTGTAACAGGAAAACACATGCGTGCCATTAAACCTGCTAAGCGACGGCGAGAAACCTGAAGACAGCAGCGAGCTTTAATCCTGCAAAGACTAAAATCAATTCGCAACATGCCGGTGAGTCAGATCTGAGACTGTAGAGATAAAAAAGAATGCACGCGAATGCAGCTAATACAGCAACAGAAAAATACATTTGTTAACCGTTACGCCAGCCGTCTTAACGCCCGTCGAGGAACCCAACGACAGCGACGAGTATTAATCCCTAAGGTGCAAATTAAGATCATGCCGGATCACGTAAACAGACCTACAGCGTCCGCTGCTGCAGCAAAGCTCTCAACCGCACGATTCACTGCTAGAAATCGCACGTCCACAAAGATTAATTACCCACTAGCTTGCGTACCAATTAACTTAATGGAATGACTCACATTTTTCCTTTCTTATGCTCCGGCTACAATCCGACGCCCGTGAAGAGCACGACTCACTCATCCGCGTACGTCAGATCCACCATCTTTGGACAGCAAGTTAGCCTGCATCGATGTTGACTTCGGGGAAGCAGTCATCTTAGACCATTGAGTTTCGTACTATTAACTAGAAGGAAAGCTGGCGGCGCTGCACTCAGGCACCATGGGCGCTCAAAGCATGGTGGGGCGATGAGCTACTTGGTGCGGGACAGACAGTTCAGGAACACAGAGTGGCGTTACTGAGATGTCCCATTCCGTCCACGGCGCACCCCCGCGCGCAGAAGACTTTGGCGCGAACCTAGTGCGCAAAAGTCATTGTAGCGAAAACGCAACAACACACGACGCCAATAAAAGGTTTTTGGTTTCCGAAGTGCCATTAAAAAACATTTTTAAAGTGTTAAAGCGACAACCTTTCTTTTGAGAACGTATTTCTTATTAAAAGTGCGCCTGTTAAGCACGGAATGTTGGCTTTTGTTGTCTGCAATACTTGGCCAATAGGAGAGCAAGCCATCGCTTATTTTGGGCAAACTTTAGATATGCATGCTTTTCTGCTAGTTTGTTGCAATTTATAGACAGGATATTGAATGTTAGGACATGATTTTCAATTAACGTTTATTTTTGCATTATTTTTTGGCCAAAAGTGGTTCTGCAGTCGGTAGCTCTCCGTCTCATGATGCTTAGAGCGCCCTTGGTGGCTGAGGTCGTCTGGAGGAAGTTGCATGCAAACTCCCTAGGCGGGGCGCCAGCTTTTCCTCTAGTTAATAGTAAGAAACTCTATGTCTTGAGGGCTTCGTGAGAAATAGAACGCGCCCCAAGATGGCGGCTGTCCGGCTAGACGTCTAAGTAGCCGTCTACTCGGAGGTATTGGAACGCACCCAAAGGATGGCACCACCCTGAATGGCGGCGCTGGCATCGAGGCACCCTAGATTGGCCTAAAGTCACTCGAACGGCCATACCATGGAAGAAAAACCTTAGAAGAGGCCATCGCTATCCGAGCTGCACGCCAAAAAGTGCGCCGAAAGTCGTTTTTCGAGAACTACTGGGAGTCTGTGTCCGACGGCGTAGCCAATAGCAACGTTGGGCGCAGCGGCGTCGTCTGCTGCATTGCCTGCTGCGCATGCCCACGCGCACTGAGACGGCAGCCAACAAGGGAGTGGGAGCTTTCACATCCTACTTCAACACGGAGGAAGCAAATTTTAGAGAGGCCGGGACGTCACAATACTCCCCCCTGATCCCCCCCCCCCCCCCCCCACTTGGTCGCTGACTCAGCGCGCATGCGTAGCCATCGGCATATAGTATTCCAGTTCACTATACGTCGGCCAAAGGCTCCCAGTAATCCTTGCGAAAGCGCGTGACTTTCGGAACACTTTTTGGCGTGCAGTTCGGATAGTGAGGGCCTGTCCTGACCTTTTTTTTTCCTGTATGTCCATGGGCTTCAAAAAATGTGACTTAACGACCTATCCGAAGTTCTTTCCTTCCTCCATGGGCCGGTCAGTGGTTGTTCCCTATCCCTGGCCAAATCTCCTGCGCGAACCGGCTGTACACTGCATGGTGCTCTTTTCTTCCTAATGATGGAGCCACCAGTCGCGGGGGTGAGGAGAGCCCGTTTCACATGCTGCGACTAGAACGAAGAGTCGGCGTAGCCGGTGACGCCGCAGTGCGATTTTCGGCCAGTGCTTTCACATGCAACGCGTACCAGGCGAATTCGGTCGGAGGGACAGGCAAGGTTGCTTGATGTTCGCGTAAGCAACGCATGGATGATTAAACGCGAAAGAACGCCACACGAAATGTGTTGATGATGTTATGATCAGAGTATTTTTGGATGTAACTTGAAAGGCATTATTTCGTATGTTTTAATTACAATAAACAGCCTTGCTTCCACCGCGGCAACAGCTCCCACGTGACCGCACGTCGCACGCCGTCTCGGCGCTCTCCATTGGTCAGTCGCAGAGCGAACGCACAGACGCGGCGACTGAATACCAACCGGACATAACTCGATCGCAAGCCGTCTGCGACTAGACCGACGGCACTCCCAGCCACAGACCGACAGAATTCGCAGTGTCGCAGGCGAAAATCGCATGCATGTGAAACAGTTCTAACACGTTTTTCAGCGCACGCCGTTCTGACTGGCTCAAATCGCCACAGCCTTCACAGTGCCGCAAAAAACTTAAGTATAGGTGCAGGTCGTGACATTTTACAGCTAGAAAAGCTGTCGCATTAATCAAATGTTTCGCTTCCAGATGGAGGTGCACATTTTCTTCACCCTGCAGGCAGAAAATATTTTAAAAAGTAGTGGTGTAATCCATGCTCCGCCTATAGACTACCCCAATGCAGGTGCGCATCCGTGCTGACCCGTGTTTCCGCTCCCGAAGCGTCCTTGTAATTGAAAATTGGTTTTGAGGAAAGGACGCAGTAACTGTCGCATATCTTGGTGGACACCCGAACCATAAGAAAAGGGATAAACGAGGGACTGAAAGAAAAAAGGAAGAAAAAGGTGCCGTAGTGGAAGTTTCTGGAGGAGGAGGAGGAGGAAAGAACATTTATTGAGCTCTCAAATTCGTTTTTCATGGCTTCAGATGGTGTCTTCCTTCTTCGGTTGACACTTCATCTTGTTACAGGGTTGGGGCCCTAGTCTAAGGCTCCACTGAGTATGGCTGCGCCTCGCACTCTGTTTATCAGACCCTTTTGAATCTCCAGGTGTGTGCTGGTCAGCATACCTTCCCACTGTTCCATATTCGGCTTATTGAATATCATAATGATCGGCGGCTACATCTTTTGATAGGCCCATGACGTATGATAGAGTGTTGGTTTGTCACCACACCATGGGCATCTTGCCTCGTACTGTGTAAGAAACATTTTGCTTAAGATATTTAGGTTGGGGAAGGTGTTTGTTTGGATTAATCTCCATGCAGCTCCGGAATAATTTCCCCGGTCTCCGGAAAGTCTCCGGAATAATTTCGACCAGCTGGGGATCTTTATCGTGCACTGACATCGCACAGCACACGGGCGCCTTTTGCGTTTCGCCTCCATCGAAACGCAGCCGCCGCGGTCTGGTTCGAACCCGGGTGCTCCGGCTCAGTAGACGAGCGCCTTAAACCACTCCCACCACTCTTCTGTGGTCAAAGATCTTGCCTGACGCTTCTTTAGGCGATCGTACTGACGGTCCTCTTCCGCATTAAAGGTCTTGCTAGTCGCTTCCGAAGGCGATCGTGTTCTCGCCGACTGGCAGCAGTACTTGTACAAAAGTCCGCCGATGTCGATGTCGTTGTATTAGTTCATAGGAACACACCATGGGAACACAGAGTGAGAAATTTTCAGGCGTGCCCGCTGACTGGTCGCGACTCGGCAGGCGCGCGTCCCTTGCCGACTTGTGGCGCCATCTGGCAATATCACTGCGATTCTTGCGTAGAGATACGCATAGCATGCGCCTGCGAGCACGCGCTGGAAGCTCTTCCGGTGTACCGCTGCCTGCTATTGTAACAATTTCATTTGGGATGCCGTGTGTGTCTGCCTTCGCAGTGTCTTTGTCGTAGGTGATAATTTAAACTCCTCAATAGCTGACCGTGCGGAAATATACGATGTTGCTAACTGCTTACAAGAAAGAGCAAATGTGAACTGAACCGCATGGAACACTTATGCGGATCCTAGAGATGTCCAGCTTTGGTCGGGCGGAAACAGGACAGACAAAACTTGCCAAAATGTAGCCGTTAAATAAATTCCTGCATTAAAAAGTTTGCACTCTACATCGCCTTCGACAAAAATGAACATTGGTTATAAAAAAAGGAATACGCACTCTCGGCGGACACCTAAAATGCACCGTGAGGGAAGGGATGTAGGGAGTGACTCCAGTGATGTGATTTCTGCGCGAATTGTGCGGAAACACCGCGCGTAGCACCGCGTGGTCGCGTCTCGAGTGTCTTAAGCGGCGCTACCGGCAAACCTAATCTTCTCTACAATATTCCGTTATCCGATCGTATGATGTTGGACACCATGGTGACGCTCTCCCTTGTCAGTACGCGTCATGAAAAAGAAATGTGTGCAGCATGCTGGAGCTTACTGTGATCGTCCCGAGGTGTGAAGTGCAGGGTGGAAATGTGCCTCGCGAACATTCGCAAGCGGCACCAGTGTTAGGTTTCGCGTCTTTGCGTGGCCGAAGTGGGCGACAGCACGCCACTGCGAAATTGTCGGTCAGAATTGGGAGCCGCTTCTTTGCCATGCCGAAAATGGCAATAAGGTTGTTTGAAGCAATGCCGTCCCGGGTAGCTCAGTGGATGGAGAGACTTCTTCGGTAAAGCGCTGGTCCCTAGTTCGAAATCCGGACCAGTACGAATTTTTCAGTAACTACTAAGTTTGTGTGGAGGCTGTATAGCTTTCCCCTGTATATATAGTCGGATACAACTGACGACCGAAGCGGCAAATGCCGCTCAAACGAGGCCCTCTAGCCAATGGCGCCGACCGCTCTTCTCTAAGCCGTGTACTATACGAAAAACAGGGGAGGAACAGGGGGCCAGAGGTTAGTGTTTTTGGGGCTAATTGACCTGTCACTGGCATACGTCCTTTCCGGACTAACTGCAAAGTGTCTACCTGGAGGGGGGTGCAACAGGTAAGTCCCCGGGAGCAGACGTTTAATGAAAGAATGCAAACGAAGCGCGATTTCCAGCGTAGTTTAGAGCGGGATAGTTTCCGACAGCACTTGACACATAAAATAACGTTAAAGGAAACAAACTCAAATGAAAACACCAGGATTCCAACCGAGAACCTTTGGATCAGGAAACGAGCGCGGATATGACTAGGCCACCACAGCAGACGGTGTGGGGGAGAAAATAAAAGCCTTATATGCAAAGCACAGACATTTGCCTGTGTGTAGCGCTCGAATTTTTATCAAAACGTATTGCTGTTTAGAACAAAGTATGGTGATTTTGCTGTCATAAGCTTTTGCAACAAGCTGCGGTAAGCCTTTGTGCGCACGCACTGCGGTCTAAATCGCGTTTTTGCCCCCCCCCCCCCCCAAAAAAAAAAACAGTCCTCAACTGTGTATACATTACGGCCGGTGCATCACAACCACAACAGATGTTTTCTTTTTTTTTTTTTTGCTGATCAGGTGGCCTTATATCTGGCATTTGGCACCTGCACATTACAGCCTAGTGAAAACATTCACAGAAAGCCGTCGTTCACTTTTTTTTTTACTGGCGGACAACAGTGACAGGGAATTGCCACGCAATTGACAAGTAATTGCCACGCAGGGAATTGCCACGCAGTTGCCACGACTACTTGCCACGCACCGTTCCGCCGATACTCACACAGCATCACATAAGCTCGTAAACAAACGGCTACGATATGAAACTATGTGTACTTTTTTATCCCTAACGTTTACTACTCAAATTCGACACGTATTGAAGCTCGTACTACTCGTTTATGCAGCTGCACAGCTGTCGGCCGTTTCGGTTGCACGAGGCCTTTTTCTCACGCAAAAGAGTCTATCCGCTTTGTCACTGGCAGCGGCCGTGCTCTCACTGGCGTTAGACAATATCCTGCGCTTCAAAAATCGAGTACTATTGCAGTCGAGGTCTTCTCGCGCGATTTTCGCGTGCTGCTATGCTGCCATTCGCCTCCCGTTAGTGTTTTTCTCAGCAGTTAGTCCGTTGAGTTCGCGCTTGGCGCGCATTTGCGGCAAGAAGAGTGTCGTGTGCAAATTTAGGGACTAACGGGGCGTTTTAAAGACGAAAGTTGTATTTGCTTCCCCTGGGCTGGCTTTTTTCTTAGAGTGTGGCTATTCCCGTCATCTGCCACCCCCCGCGATTGGATGCTAGCAGGTCCAAATGAATCGGTCAAGGGGGAGAGGGGCAGAATCGGTCGACGCCATTAGCTGGAGGGGCTCTTTCATTTGTCGCTTCGTTCTTGAGTTGTACCCGGCTATATCAGTATGAAGCAGCGATAGCGCAGAGGTAGAGCGTCCGCCTCGCGTATAAGAGGACCGGGGATCGAAACCCGGTGCAGCGAAATATGTCTCCACCGGATTAAAAAAAAAAGGTCACGCTGGTAACCGCGGCTACGTTTGGACAGTGGGTTAGGACATCACCGTTAATTGCGCTTGAGGTGCTCCGGGATTGTTTGCTAGCTGTTACGCTAATTGCGTTTGGTGCACATTCTCTCTTGCTCTCCTCGCGAGTTTGCTCTGTTGCGCATCCTTGTGAGCATTGTGCCTGCCGCTTCGTGGCCTCATTTGAATGCAAGTACCAAGTTCACCACCTGTGGGTCACCAGCACGAGACAAGTACTTGTGCCCTGTGTGCAAAGCTGAATTTTCTGTCCAGAAATCCGAAAGGAAGGCATGTGCGAATTAAGCACCCCGAAGCTGCGAGCTCATCAGCTCGTGAGAAAACTTACGCACGTGACCTCTGTTCTAATGCTTTTCTTCACCGTCGTGAACTGTCGCAGCACCACGAGCAGGAGCATGGCTTTGTGGCGAGACGCAGCACGGTTCAGTTCTCTTCCATGCAGGTGAGAAAGAATCACGTGTTCTTAGTTTTTGTTTGTGCATGCACGCATGAAGGAATGTGTTAGCTTGTGTACAGACGAGCAGGTTTGTCCGGAGCACTCGCTCTGTGTTGTGCAGAGCAAAAACCAAAAGGAAATTTTATAGATTTAGTAGTTTTTATAGTAAAAAATGTTAGTTTAAAAACCTCCCTGGAGAATGACAATAGCACGAAGTGTTGTTGTGTCTCCAGAGCGCAGCCCTCTGGACGTCTGCTCACGTCTGTACATATGAGCCCGTTCCAAATCACACGCAGAGCATGAGCAAATTGTCGGCTTCAACTCGTGGTATTGCCAAAGAGCAACGGAACAGACTTGCCAAAGAGAAACAAGCGTGGAAGGGATCGTTCTCCGCTGAATGATCTTTCATGGCTTCCATGCTTATGCTCTGCTCATTTGGAGGGCTCAGTGATAGCGCCTGCTTATATAGAGTGCCACTTCGGAATGAACCTAAGTCCAATGCTTTCCCGTGGTTTTTGTTGCGCTGTTGTGTGTGTAATTTTTGATGCACAATACTATATAGACAGCACAAGCAGTGACCAGTTAGCCCATTTTTGTGCTTTCACAAATGCACAGTATTTCTGAGGCGAATCGAGACCCGGTGGTGCTATCAGCTTGTACATGACGCCTGTCTCGCTAGAAAATTTTTGTTCTTGCAGCTGGTGAATACATAACGGTTTCTTTGTTAAATGTTCACATGGTTTTACACAAATTATTTTAGCGCTGTTAAAAAGTGTGGACCTGCAGCTCTTGTGAAACTTTTATTCATGTCCGTAGCGTTGTAGCCTGTGTCACCTGCGTGTATATTTATGCACTGCGTATGTTGTGCGAGGCAAATGCAAGTGAGCCCAGAGACATACTACCGCACACCTATACCGGTTTACCGGATGCCTCCCACACATGCGCAGTGACATGCGTGCGGCCAGGTAAGGTAGACCGGTATAAGTCGTCGGCAGTACGTCTCTGGTATGCTAAAAACATCTAATGACATTAAAGTAGTGACTGTCCAAATTATTGTAGACGTAGGGAGCGAATTTTGAATAAGTTGTGTTTTAACGGTCTCAAAAAATAATAATAATGGACAGGGCATGTAGTGAAAAGGCAAGATAACTGATAGTCATTATGGGTAACTGCTTCTATTCAGAGAGAAGGCAACTACAGCATAAGACGGCAGAAAGTTAGGTGGGGAAATGAGATTAGGAAGTTGCATTGAAGGGACAATGTGGCCGTAGCTAGCACAAGACTGGGTTAATTGGAGAGTTATGGGATAGGCTTTTGTCCTTAGTGGGCGTAGTCAGGCTGATGATGATGAAAAAATGTATTTAAATGTCTAGAGGAACTGCAGCACAAGGCATGGTAACGACAGCGCCTGGCTTATGGTCTGCAGATTATACCGAAGTGTTCAGAGCCGTGAAGCCTTCAGTACAATATCTTTGGATTGGTAGTAAGGAAATGCAGGGAGCCTTACTGAAGAAAAATTGGAGAACGGAAATATTTTTGGAGCCGTGCACATTTTGTCAAACCGGTGCCACCCCCAACCATAGTGAGACGTGATCGAATGGGGACGGTGACAGCTCTGTGAAACCCCTTTTAGGCTACCTATGGCAGCAAGACTACCACAACCAAACATACTGGTTTTTCTTTTGATAAGAGAATGGAGAGCGAGCTTTATCAATGTTAGGCTGCACAGAACATACACCAAAATCTTTGTGGTCTAGTCTGTGCTACGCCTAGGCTACTCCACTTCGGGAATGCATTCGTAAATACTGCAGCATGTTTGCTTGCAATGCTTAAACAAAGCGTTGCCAGTAAACAAGCCTTGGGGCCGCCGCAGTGGCTCAGTGGTTATGGCGCTCGGCTGTTGACCCGAAAGACGAGAGTTCGATCCCGGCCGCGGCGGTCGAATTTCGATGCAGGTGAAATTCTAGACGTTGTGTACCGTGCGATGTCCATGCACGCTAAAGAACCCCAGGTGGTCAAATTTCCGGAGCCCTTCACTACGACGTCCCTCATAGCCTGAGTTGCTTTGGGACGTTAAACACCCGTAAACCAAAAAAAAATAACTCGGCGTGTCGATGGAATTGCATAACCAGGCTTGAGGCGCGGCCTGATCTTGGTGACCAGAACCGACAACGCACTCCCTCACCAGAAAAGGATTTGGCCGCCCTGGTGTAGTACTTGGCCACTGCCTTCTATGAAGAGAGAGAGAGAGAAAGACAAACGGAAAGGCAGGGAGGTTAATTAGGCAGCGCCCGTTATGCTACCCTACACGTGGGAAGGGAAGCTTCTATGAAAAACCAGTTAACCTTCGGCCCTCAGTCCCCAGCGGCTGCCGAGCAACTGACCAAGGCGGCGGTATGACTTGTGACGCAGCGGAGAATGCTAATATGTCTGGCTCCGGACAGGCCACCATTGGAATTTGAACCTGGCAACGTTTAACATTATAACCTTATCAGTGAGGCTAGCACTAGCAGTGCTCTTCGAGGAACTAACGGGCATTAAATTGGATGTCATAGGGCTTAGTGAAGTTAGGAGGACAGGCGGGGTGTATACAGTACTAAAGGACAGGGACGTGTACTGTGCTATCGGGGATTAGCGGATAGACGAGAACTACATGTGGGATTCGTCGTTAATCAGAATATAGCTGGTAATGTATAGGAGTTCTATAGTATTAACGAGAGGGCGGCAGCTATCGTTATTAGGCTGAATAGGCGGTACAAGCTGGAGATTGCGCAGGCCTACGCGCCAACATTCAGCCATGATTACCAGACCGTTGAAAGCTTCTATGAAGACGTGGAATCGGCAATGAATACAGTAAAATCACAGTACACTGTACTGATGGGCGACTTCAGTGCGAACGTGGGCGGGAAGCAGGCTGGCAACCAGACCGTAGGCGACTATGGGATAGGTTCTAGGAATAGCAGGGGAGAGTTATCAGTAGATTTCGCAGATAGAAATAATTTACGGATCATGAATACCTCCTTCCGCAAACGAGATAAGAGGAAGTGGACCTGGAAGAGCCCTAAAGGTGAGACTAAAAATGAAACCGACTTCATACTATGCGCTCATCCTGGCATCGTTCAGGATGCGGCCGTCCTCGGAAAGGTGTGCTGTAGCGACCACAGAATTGTAAGGTCTCGAATGAGCTTAGACTTGAAGAGGGAACGGAAGAAGCTAGGGAAGAGGAAGTCTATTAACGAGTTTGCAGTAAGAGGGAAAATAGAATTCAGGATATCGCTGCAGAACAGATATTCACCTTTAACTGAGGAAGACGACCGTAACGTTCATACAGTGAACGATAATCTGAGAGCTATCATTACGGAGTGCGCAGTACAAGTAGGCGGTAGGACTGTTCGACAGGATACTGGCAAGCTATCGCAGGAGAGGAAAGATCTGATTAAGAAACGCCAAAGCATGAGGGTTCTAGCCCTACAGACTGAATAAAACTAGCAGAGCTATCGCAGTTAATAAACAAGCGCAAGGGGGGGGGGGGGTTGGCCGACATGAGGAAGTTTAATATGGAGAGAATCGCGCATGCTCTAAACAACGGAGGTAGCCTAAAAATGCTGAATAGAAAACTAGGCATATGCAAATTTCAGTGTATGCGTTAAGAGACAAGGAGGGCAATGTCGTTAGCAATATGGATAAGATAGTTAAACTAGCCGAAGAGTTCCAAACAAATCTATACAGTAGCCAATGTAATCGGAACGTTAATGAGAGAGACAGCAGCGCAGAGCAATGCGTCATCCCGCCAGTAACGAAAGAGGAAGAAAGCCTTAGGAGCAATGCAAAGCGGAAAAGCAGCTGGTGAGGATCAGGTAACAGCAGATCTGTTGAAGGACGGAGGAGAGATTGTGGTAGAAAAACTAGCCACCCTATATACGCAATGCCTTATGACCTCGACCGTACCAGAAGCTTGGAAGAACGCAAATATAATCTTAATTCATAACAAAGGAGACCCCAAGGACTTGAAAAATTAGACCGATCAGCTTACTGTCCGTTGCCTACAAGGTATTTACTAAGGTAATCGCAAATAGACTGAGGGCAACCTTAGACTTAAATCAACCAAATGATCAGGCAGGCTTTCGTAAAGGATATTCCACAATAGATCATATTCACACTATAAATCAGATGACAGAGACATGCGCAGAATATAACCAACACCTGTATATAGCCTTCATTGATTATGAGGAAGCATTCGACTCTGTGGAAACCTCAGCAGTCATACAGGCAATGCGGCATCAGGGTGTAGATGAGCCTTATGTCAAAATACTGGAAGATATGTATAGGAACTGTACATCTACCATAGTCCTCCATAGAGTCACCAATAAAATTCCAATAAGTAAGGGCGTCAGGCAAGGAGACACGATCTCGCCAATGCTATTCACCGCATGTTTACAGGAGGTATTCCGAGGCCTGAATTGGGAGCAGTTAGGAATAAGAGTTAATGGAGCATACCTAAATAATCTGCGATTCGCTGATGACATTGCCTTGCTGAGTCACTCAGGAGATGAACTGCAAACCATGATCAACGAGTTAGACAGAGAGAGCAGTACGGTGGGTCTAAAAATTAACATGCAGAAAACCAAAGTAATGTTCAACAGTCTAGGAAGGGAACAGCAGTTCACAATTGGCAACGAGGTGCTAGAAGTGGTAAAGGAATACGCCTACTTAGGGCAGGTAGTGACAGCTGATCCGGATCATGAGAGGGAAATAACTAGAAGGATAAGAATGGGGCGGAGCGCATATGGCAGGTTCTCTCAGATCATGAATAGCAGGTTACCCATATCCCTCAAGAGAAAAGTGTACAACAGCTGTATATTACCGGTACTCACCTACGGGGCAGAAACGTGGAGGCTAACGGAAAGGGTTCAGCTTAAGTTAAGAACAACGCAGCGAGCCATGGAAAGAAAAATGATAGGTGTAACGTTAAGAGACCGGAAGCGGGCAGAGTGGGTGAGGGAACAAACGCGGGTTAATGACATCCTAGTCGAAATCAAGAGGAAGAAACAGGCTTGGGCAGGGCATGTATTGTGAAGGCAAGATAACCACTGGGCCTTAACGGTAACGGATTGGATTCCAAGAGAATGTAAGCGTAGTAGGAGGCGGCAGAAGGTTGGGTGGTCGGATAGATTAAGAAGTTTGCTGGCATAGGGTGGGCGCAAGTCGCAAAATACCTGGTTAATTGGAGAGACATGGGAGAAGCCTTTCCCCAGCAGTGGATGTAGTCAGGCTGATGATGATGATGATATCAGTATGGCTGCGCTTGGGTGGATGGCAATGAGTAATTACTCCCTTATTACCTCTCCTCCACCATAGGGGATTCCCCTCAACATTTGGCCAAAAACAACGTATGTGTGGTGCGTGTGAGTGTGTGCGCGCGCGTGTGCGTGCGTGTGGTGCGTGCGTGCGCGTGTGCGCGTGCGTGCGTGTGCGTGTGTCTGTGTGGATAAAATACATACGTACACACCTACTCCAAAGGGGGCTCCAAGTGACTTCTGCCAGTCTCACATCACTGGGATACATCACATCACAGTACCATCACAGTCACATCACTGCTACAGCTGGTTGTATCGTTCTGTTCATCCTCGTCCCGTGTTTCTGCGCTGTTTTTCTTTCTTAAGTAAGATGTACCAACCTGCCCGGGTCTCCGCCTCAACATACGAATATGCGCTGAAATGTTGCCCGCGGGGCACGACTTGACCGACCAGGCAGTTCTGACGCCACGAAGTCAGCACTCTTTTCCTCATTAGAAAGAACTGCCACCATTTCATAAGACTGCAGTCATATCTTCTCCGATCTACGCATGAGTGCCGCCAAACTAGTTCGGAAGGTGGATGCCAGCCAGCCTGCCAGCCAGCCAAGAAATCTTGCTGTACTAGCTACTCTTGCAGAACGAATGGGAAATACTGCACTCCGTGAACTAGTGCAGAGAGTGCAGCCATATCGAATACAACCCCGGGTACGGCTACCACCACCTCGTCCTCGTCCCGTGTTTCTGTGCTGTTTTTACTTCTTAAGTAAGATGTACTAACTTGCTCGAGTCTCCGCCTTAACATAGGAATATGAGCTGAAATGCTGTCCGCGGTGCCGCAGGGGCGAAATGAGCCGTCCTGGAACGTGTTAAGCCTTTCTTGCAATGAATTTCTTGCCGACACCTACTCTCGACGACGAGAATTTAGTCCGGAACCCTGCCCTACGACGCCTCTTTCCTTTTCCTTCTTTCACATTCCTAAATCGTGTATGTAACAGTGTAATATATGCAGCGTGTTTTCTGGAAAAGGATTTCCTGCAGTCTGGTTCATTGCAGCACTTCATCGCGATTTGCTGTTTCAAATTCTTCACGCGGTTTGGGATGCTGGCGGCCGTTGATGTGTGCGGCACGCATGCAGCTGGCTGCAATTTGGTGGCTACGCCAAGGTGAGCAGACGACCTGCATTTCACCGTTCGTTTTGACAGCAATCAATTGAACTGCCGGAACTGGCGCTGTACTCTTTCGGCACCGATGCGGAACCTTACGGAACTGGTGCTGCGAGTGCAGCCAAGTCGAACAGACCTCAGGTCCGCAGCCTTCGCCCAATTTGTTATTGGAGCTGAGCAGCTTCTCCCTCGCTGCTTCCGCGGCTTGAAGAGTTATGCACCGCCATCAGCAGCTTCACTTTCAGCTGGACATCGGCGTCACCTCTTCGGCCGCCTTTTCACCTTCGTGCGCCTCTGCATAATGCATGGAGACGGAGACTGGGTCCCCTAATAGCTAAACGGGGCGCGACACGGACGAGGTGAACAGGCTGACATTGAGGTGTCTATACTTCTTTATTCTCTGTGGTGCGTGACTCAAGTACCCCCGAGCACACGAATACAACATAAGATTTTCTGGGTACCGGGACACGCCGGAGTGAAGGGGAACCAGAGGGCCGATGATCTAGCTCGCGAGCTTACTAGCCGAGCGGATACATCAACGGACTCTGAACCCACCACGACGGTGGAGCCAACGTTCGCGGAGATACTGAATTATCACAAAGGCAGGAGAATAACGTATCCCCCGCCACACCCACTCTTAACACAGCACGAAGCAGTCGGCTGGCGAAGACTGCGGACAGGAACCTTCCACGACTTGCACACACTCCACAAAATGTATCCGAACCAATACGCGTACACACGCACGTGGTGCTGGGCAACCCCCACGTTATACCACATCACATGGAAATGCAAGAACAACTTCTCCTTCCATAAGTTAAAAGAGCCCAATGCGGAACAGTGGGAGGGCCTGCTCACCAGCAGCGAGCTGTCGGTCCAAAGAGGTCTAGTGCAGCACGCATGCGGGGTGGCACGGCTTAGTGGGGCCCTGGAACAAGGGAACCAACAACCGGATCAACCGGGACTTCAGCCCAAGGGATGAAGACATCCGGAAGCCGCTAACACCTCTGCTTAATAGAGCAATAAAAGTTTTTTCCTCCTCCTCCTCCAGCAGCCGGCGCCAGCGCGTGTCGCGAGAAAGGCGGCGCATGCAGCGCCTATGATGACGATAGCGCAACTACATGCCCCCTTCTCGGCGCAGAAAGGAGGAGGAAGAATTTCGGTCAGCAGCACGGTACCGGGGAGAATGTTTGCTGATGGCACGGAGAGAGTCAACCAAATAACTTGTCGCTGATTATGTGCGCCACGTAGGCTGGTTTCACTCGGTCAATGGCGACCATCTCTTCTCGCCCTTCGATAGCCAGCTTCAGAGTCTTGTCATGGTGATGGAGGACGGGAGAAGGACCATCATAAGGCGGTCTCAACGAAGGCCTGACGGTGTCTCGACGCACATGTGTGGATATGGCGATGTTTCGGCTGACGAAGACTTCGCGGGCCGATTGGCGTGTGGGGACAGGTTGCAGGCGCCAGAAGAGCGGGCGTAGTTGCTCGGCGTAGGCAGGCGGAGAGATGTCCGCGGTTCGTGCCGAAATGAAGAACTTGCCTGTGAAACGGAGGGTAGTGCCGTATACCAGCTCAGCAGCCGTGCACTGAAGATCTTCCTTGAACGTCGATCACAGGACGAGCTCCAGGTGTCTACTTCTTTATTCTCTCTGGCGCGTTGCTCCACAAGCAGGCTCCAGTGCGTGTCGTGAGAAAAGGGGTGGAGCGCCGATAATGGCGATAGAGCCGTTACAGTAATGCTTCCGGTAACGACATAGGGGAACCTTTGGACTCATCCGGCTCCACTCCTCGGATGCAACACTTCCCTTCCCTCGTGGCGCGATTCGCGTGTTCACCCAGTGAGGCAGTGCGCCCTTTCCTTTCCTCAAAACCAGTTTTCATTTTTCCGCAAGCAACTACTGTACGCCATTTACAACAGGTAGGGGGAGACAATGCGGAGATGTCCGAATAGCCTAAAGTGCGGGAAACGAAGCTGCGCTATTCGCCGTTGTGATGGCTATGGATGATGCAGTGATGGCGCAGAGGTAGAGCATCCGCCTCGCGTGCAAAAGGACCGGGGTTCGAATCTCGGTGCCATGCGCTATTCTACATCAAGGTTAAAAAGAGAGAAAAAAAAACTCCGCGTGTCGATTAAATTGCATAACCAGGCCTGAGGTTCGGCCTGATTTCGGTGACCAGAACCGACAACGCACTCCCTCAGCAGAGCAGGATTTAGCCACCCCGGTGTAGTACTTGGCCACAACCTTCTGTGAACAAATTAACCCTCTGCCCTCAGTCCCCAGCGGCTGCGGAGCAACTGACCAAGGAGCGGCGGTCAGACCTGTGGCACAGCGGAGGGTGCTAAGAATATCTGGCTCCGGACAGGCCGCCATTGGAAGTGAACCTGACAACGTTTAACGCTAGAACTTTACCCAGTGAGGCTAGCCTAGAACTGCTGCTGGAGGAACTGGCGGGCGTTAAATGGGATGTCATAGGGCTTAGTGAGGTTAGGAGGACAGATGAGGCATATATAGTACTAAGGGGCGGTCATATACTGTGCTATCGTGGAGTAGCGGACAGGCGAGAACTAGGTGTGGGATTCCTCATAAATCAGGATATAGCTGGCAACATGGAGGAGCTTTAGAACTTTGAGGTGGCCACCGGAGCGAGCGAACGTGTGCCGCGTCGGCTCCGGAATTTTCCGCTTTTTTGTGCTGTTTTTCAAGGACCCATGACCTGACAGCTGCTGCAACCGGTTCGTAAAGCTGTTCCGCATCGCTTCATCTACGTCTCGGGACATTCGAGCCCGAACTTTGTGTGAAACTTTCGACTATTGCTCCGAACGCGGGGCGGACGCCCGCCTCACTTGGCCTCGCGCCAGCATAGCTCGATCACGCAACGCATTGGCCTAGCCCAGGCCTAACCTCCCTACTCGTGCCCTGCCACGGCCTCTCTCGACGCCAAGCCTGCCTGCAGCAGCATGGCTTAGCGAGTCGAAGGGCAAGACATCAAGAGTTTGCTAGGGCAACAGTTTGCTACCGATCCGAAATGGACCCGGGCATTTACGGCCCGCAAGCTAGCGCACCCAGCTTCGTTCTCGTCCAAGCAAGCCGTCTCTGCCACGTGATCGCTACCCAAGTCTTCGCCACCGGCCGGCCTCGCCACACCGGCCCAGCCCCAAAAAAGGCAAGACATCTTCGCCCACCCTACCTAAACTCAAGCGTCCATCTCCGCTACCGAAGTTGCCCACCCAAGATCTGAAAGTTATATTCCGACCCAACGGAGGCCTAGACCTTCGCAAGCACAACGAGAGCTTCCTCCTCTCCCTTCTGTGCGCCATACTGAAACTCCCCGTGCAAGCGGTACGTCAACAGGATATCATCCGTATAAATACCCTCAACAACTCGTTCACCGTGAGTACGCCCTCGGAAGAGCGCGCGGCGCGCTACGTGCAGATCATCTCCCTACTCGTCGGAGACATGACGTATACGGTGAAAGCCTACGTAGCCCAACCCGACAACGCCATCCGAGGCGTACTCTACAACGCTATCTATGACCAGCAGGCAGAAGAGATTGTCTACGGCCTCCAAACCTACAAAAAGAGCGATTACTGCACCATTTCCGACGCGAGGCAACTGGGCAAGACGAAGTCGATCCTCGTCACTTTCATCAACACCAAGAATGCCCCCGAGCAACTGAAATTCTATGGGACAATCTACAACTGCTACCCCTTCTTGGCGAAAGCCGCAGCGTGCTTTAACTGCCGGAAGCCCGGACATCGGAACGACGTGTGTACGGCTCCTCGCCAAAATCGCTGCCTCAGATGTGGAGAGAATCTTCCACCGGCCGACCCAGCCACGTGCGAGGTCAAATGCATCCTGTGCAACGGATCGCACTTTACGGGCTGCAAGGAATGCAAGGTTCACTTCAACCGCCCGGGCAAACAGCAACCAGGCACCACTGCCAACTGTACCAAAGAAGAAACGGAGGGGAAGCAGTCGCCGACCCATCGACAGTCACGAAGCCGGCAGCGGTCAAACTCGAGAGGCCGCGCCAACTCCCGCTCCAGGTCCAAGTCCGGAACGAGGAAGAGCTCTACCCCACCGAAAGGAACAAGGAGCAGAACACCGTCTTTCCCACTCCTGGGCAGCGGAGCCCAAGCCGCGTCCGAAAAACAAGTGAGTTGGGGCCCGCGATCTCCCTCCTTGGTCCGGGAGAATAACCAACTAAAGACACAGCTAGAAAACCAGAGCAAGCAAATCCAGCAAAAACGCCAACAAATCGAAAACCTTAGCAAACAGATTCAACTGCTAATGAAAAAATCAACCACCCCAGACGAGATGGATATCTCCAGAGATACCCCTACTCCTACACCAGTGGCCAGCCCACCAAGCTCCCCCACACAATGCCTCCCCGTAAAACGCAAGGCCAAGGAACCGAACTCTACCACTACCGATAGCGCAATGTCCCTCGAGACAATCTTTAGGGCTATTAATATCCTCGAACAAAAGATAGAAAACATGTCCAAAGAAACCAAAAACTTTGGCAGCAACAGTCAACAGCCGCCTGGCAGCGCTCGAGCAAAAGATGAGTGCACAAGATGCTATCATCGCTCACCATCAGAGCAGCCTGGACAAACTTCTCTCCACCCAAACCAAATTCAACCCACTCGCCACCGCTAAACTAATTCATGATGGAAGCAACTCGCAAGGAACTTAGAGTGTGGCAGTGGAACTGCAGAGTTTACCGCTCTAAACGCAGTAACCTGCAACTCCACATACAATTTCTCCCCGACGCAGAGATCCCAGCGGTCATAGCGTTGCAGGAGACGCACATCCCTGCCAAACTTCTCAACTACACCCCTCACAAACCAAACACATCCACCACCCAGCGGATAGCCACCCTTGTCCACAGCGCCTACACCGCTACAGATCACTCAGTCGAACAAGAAAATGTAGACTGCCACTTGATAGAGCTCGTTCCAAAACTAGAAGCCCTAGCTTATTCATCCTCAACACGTACAGCGCCCGAAAAAACAGCGGAGCCCCCTCCTGGCGGTCATTAGGAAAGCGCTAAAGATCAGCGCGAAAAACTCGCTACTGATCCTAGGAGGTTTTAACGCGAGGCACATAAGCTGGGGCTTCAAGCACAACTGCAGAAAGGGATCACAACTCTGGTCATTAATGCAAAACGAGGGAATCACCGTCGTTAACGATACGCAACCGCACACGCGCATAGGAAACAGCGTGCAGCTAAACACAACCCCCGATCTCAGGATCACCAAAAACATCGCACAATGTCAGTGGATCAACACGCAGATCTCCCTAGGCAGCGACCACTACATCACTCAAAGAACCTTCGCACTCAAGTCAATCACACCTTCTGTACAACGACAACTAACAATCACAGACTGGGATAAATTTAGGAATCTCCGGAAGGAATCCCCTGCTGAGATAGAACACCTTTCAAAATGGGTGAATACGCTCACGAAAGACGTCGGAAGTGCTACATCCCAAGTCCCGAGCAATCGGGAAACGGAAATCGTGGATAGCAGACTTCTCCACATGTGAGAAGCACACTCCAGTATGCAAGAAAGATGGCTAAAAAACAAACACAACAGACCTTTTAAACTAAGGATAGAGGCTTTAGCAAAAAAGATCGAAGCACATGCAGCACACATAACTCATCAACAGTGGGGCCAGATTTGCAACCGCATGTAAGGAAATCTGGGACTGAAAGACACGTGGAAACTTCTACGTTGCCTCTTGGAACCAGAAAACACTAAAGACTTCCAACAACGTAACGTCACCCACATCGTCCACAAATTAGATGTGGACGACAGCACCCTGATTCAAAACTTAAAAGACAGGTATCTCACAACCACAACTAGGACCCCCTCCCCCACTACTCAGGCCCTCCGAACCCCGAGCTAGACGAAGATATATTGACGTGGGAAGTGAGGGCAGCCATGCACTAACTGCGCACCACGTCGGCGCCGGGCGCGGATAAAATCCCCAACAAAACATTACGGAACCTGGACGAAAATTCGATCCCAGCCGTAACCAAACTGTTCAACAAACACTGGAGGGAGGGCACCCTCCCCCCGGAATGGACCTACGCTAAGGTCACCTTTATTCCAAAGCCAGGAAAACCACTTCAATTGGTGAACCTCCGTTCCATCTCGCTCACCTCATGCCTAGGAAAACTCTTCGAACACGTTATTCTCGGCCGTCTCCAAACCCACATGCATGAGCAGGACCTCTTCCCTCATACGATGCTGGGATTTTGAAGCAATTAACCTGTCCACGCAGGACGTGATGCTTCAAATCTCGGAAGAAATTATACACCCCAGACACGGCAAGCGCACGAGAGCACTACTAGCCCTAGACCTCACGAAAGTGTTTGACAACGTCCAGCACGAAGCCATACTAAACGCCCTATCTGATTTAGGCGTAGGAACTAGAACACACGCTCATATAACCGCCTTTCTGAATAACAGGACGGTGGAGATAAGATTTGGGTCCGCGGAATCCTCCCACTTCTCCCTAGGAAGCAGGGGCACACCCCAAGGCTCAGTTTTATCTCCACTACTCTTCGACATTACCCTCATGCCGATGGCCCGAAAATTAGAGCGCGTCCCACATCTATCCCATTCTTTCTGCGCAGATGACATCACCTGGTGGACGACCACGGGAAATGTCGGCGAAATGGAGGAAACCATCCAAGCGGGAGCGGACGCGGTAGCCGAGTGCGCGGCCTGTAAGGCCTCGCATGCTCGCCGACCAAATCCGAAATCCTGCTGCTCCACCCGACCGCGGACTGTCACAAAAAAGGAAACCGCTTTATACAAGTGAAGGCCGACGGCCTCCCAGTACCGGAGGTACCGAAACTCCGCATTCTGGGAATACTAATCCAAAGCAACGGCCTCAATACAGAGATCATCTCCAAACTCGCGGCCATGACACATCAAACCATCAGGCTAATCAAAAGAATATCAAACAAGCACCGAGGCATGCGAGAACAAGACCTCAGGCAGTTAGTGCAAGCATTCGTGATTAGCAGAATGGTACATTCACTCCCCCATCTTCACCTCACAAAAACAGAAACAGAGTAAACTCGCTAATTAGACAGGCCTACAAATCAGCCCTAAATCTCCCACAAGGCACCTCAAACAACAGACTCCTCCGCATGGGGGTCCACAACACAGTACAAGAACTGACTGAAGCCCACCGCACAGCACAGTTGGACAGACTATCCTCCACAAACACGGGCAGACACATTCTAGCTGCATGAAAGATTCAGTCAATGGGTCTCCTTCCAGGCAACACCCACAGCATTCCTAAACAAATCAAGGAAAAGCTAATCGTCCACTCACTACCTAAGAACGTACACCCAACCCACAACCGGGAAAGACGTGAAGCACGCGCAAAAGCCCTGTACAAAAAGCACGCAGACAACGAAGACGCACTCTACGTAGACGCGGCAGGACATCCATGCAACCCAGCCTACGCCTTAAGCGTGGTGTTACACTACCTCAAACACAAGGCTTCGGGCTCGATAAGGGCAACCACCTCCCTCGAAGCGGAAGAGGCGGCCATAGCACTGGCCATAGCATCTTCCACCGCCACACTCATAATGAGCGACTCCAAAACCACAATCAGGAATTTTGCAAAGGGACAGGTCCATTCTGCCACCTACAATATTCTCCAATCAAGCCTCCACGACCCCAGACCAATTCAACTAGCTTGGGTGCCAGCCCACGCAGGTAGCCCCGGAAACGAGGAGGCGCAATCTATTGCTCGAGCGTACGTCAACCAAGCAGGCCAAACAGTCTAGAGGGATTGCGCGCGGGACAGACCAATCACCTACAATGAAATCACGCCACACTATAGAGAGGAAATGCTCACATATCCGCCACCACACCACACCCTCACGAAGGAACAACAGACTATATGTAGGAAACTCCAGTCCAGAACGTTTTCTTCACCGGCCTATCCGGCACTAATATACCCGGGTCAATACAAGGCCGAATGCTCTCTTTGTGGGGCTCCGAGAGCAAACTTCGAATACATACTCTTCATATGCCGAGAACTTGAACCACCATCTCGCTGGAACTTCACAGACCTAGCAGGTTGAGAGATCGCGGTCTCTAGCTCAGAGCCGGCCTCACAGAAGAGGCTGGTGGAATGGGCGGAGAAGGTCGCCAGAAGTCATGGACTGATGGCCGCCTACCGGGATTAAGAATCAAGCCAACCAAACTTCCCCTGAGGGCTTCCCTTACTTGGTTCACCAATAAAGTTTTTACCTACCTATCTACCTACCTAGAGGAGTTCTATATTATTAACGAGACGGTGGAAGCTATCGTAATTAGGCTTAATAAGAGGTACAAGCTTAAGGCGGTGCAGGCCTACGCGCCTACATCCAGCCATGATGACCAGATCGTTGAAAGCTTCTATGAATACGTGGAATCGGCAATTACCAAAGTAAGATCACTGTACACTGTACTAATGGGCGACTTCATGGGAAGGTAAGCAAGAAGCAGGCCGGAGACCAGGCGGTAGGCGACTATATCATAGGCTCCAGAGATAGCAGGGACAAGTGGTTAGTAGAGTTCGCAGAGATAAATAATTTATGGATAATGAATACCTTCTTCCGGAAACGAAAGAACAGGAAGTGGACGTGGAAGATCCCCAATTGTGAGACTAAAAATGAAACCGACTTCATGCTATGCGCTCAACCTGGCATCGTTCAGGATGTGGCCGTCCTCGGAAAGGTGCGTTGTAGCGACCACAGAATGGTAAGGTCTATAATTAGCTTAGACTTGAAGGGGGAACGGAAGAAGCTAGTGAAGAGGAAGTCCATTAACGAGTTAGCAGTTAGAGGGAAATAGAGGAATTCAGGATATCGCTGCTGAACAGATATTCAGCTTTTACTTAGGAAGACGATCCTAATGTACAAACAATGAACGATAATCTCACCGCTATCATTACGGAGTGCGCAGTAGAAATAGGTGGTAGGATGGTTCGACCGGATACCGGCAAGCTATCTCAGGTGACGAAAAATCTGATTAAGAAACGCCAGAGCATGAAAGCCTCTACTCTACGAAGAGAATAGAACTGGCAGAGCTATCAAAGTTAATAAATAAGCGCAACGTTGCCGACAAGTTTAATACGGAGAAAATCGAGCATGCTCTAAAGAACGGAGGTAGCCTAAAAACAGTGAAAAGGAAACTAGGCATACGTAAAAGTCAGGTGTATGCGTTAAGAGACAAAGAGGGCAATCTCATTAGCAAGATTGATAAGATAGTTAAAGTAGCCATGGAGTTCTGTTCAAGTCTATACACTAGTCAATGCAATCAGAACGTTAATGAGAACGTCAGTAGCGCACAGAAATGGGACATCCCGCCAGTAACGAAATAGGAAGTAAGGAAAGCCTTAGGAACAGTGCAAAGGGAGAAAGCAGCTGGTGAGGATCAGGTAACAGCAGATCTCTTGAAGGACGGAGGGGAGGTTGTGCTAGAAAAACTAGCCACCCTGTATACGCAATGCGTTATGACCTCGACCGTAGCAGAAGCTTGGAAGAATTAACGCTAGCATTATCTTAATTCAAAGGAAGGAGACGTCAATGACTTGAAAAATTACAGACCGATCAGATTACTGTCCGTTGCCTACGAGATATTTACTAATGTAATCACAAATAGACTGAGGGCAACCTTAGACTTTAATCAACCAAATGATCATGCAGGCTTTCGTAAAGGCTATTCCACAATAGATCATATTCACACTATTAATCAGGTGATAGAGAAATGTGCAGAATATGACCAACCCCTATATATAGCTTTGATTTGTCACGAGAAAGCATTCGACTCAGTGGAAACCTCAGCAGTCATACAGGCATTGCGGAATCAGGATGTCGAGGAACCTTATGTCAAAATATTGGAAAATATATATAGCAACTCACAGCTACCACAGTCCTCCATAAAGTCAGCAAGAAATTTCCAATAAGGAAGGGCGTCAGGCAAGGAGACACAATATCGCCAATGCTGTTCACCGCCTTTTTACAGGAGGTATTCCGAGGCCTGTATTTGGAACAGTTGGGGATAAGAGTTAATGAAGAATGCCTAAATTATCTGCGATTCACTGATGACATTGCCTTGCTGAGTCACTCAGGAGATGAGCTGCAAAACATGATCAATGAGCTAGACAGGCAGAGCAGAATGGTAGGTCTTAAAATTAACATGCAGAAAGCCAAAATTATGTTCAAGAGTCTCGCAAGGGAACAGCAGTTCACAATTGGTAGCGAGGTGCTGGAAGTGATAAGGGAATACGTGGTAAGGGAATACGTCTCCAAAAGCAGGTAGTGGCCGCTGATCCGGATCCGGAAGAGAAAAGTATACAACACTGTATCTTACTGGCGCTCACCTATGGGGCAGAAGCGTGGAGGCTAACGAAAGGAGTTCAGCTAAGTTAAGGACGATGTAGTGAGCTATGGAAAGAAAAATGATAGGTGTAACGTTGAGAGACCGGGAGCGGACAGAGTGGGTGAGGGAACCAACGCGAGTTAATGACATCGTAGTCGAAATCAATAGGAAGAAGTGGGCTTGGTCAGGACATGTAATGCGAAGGCAAGATAACCACTGTTCTTTAAGGGTAACGTAGTGGATTCCGAGTGGAGGCAAGCGTAGCAGAGGGCGGCAGAAGGTGACGTGGGCGGATGAGATTAAGAAGTTTGCGAGCATACGGTGGGCGTCGCTGGCAAAGGACACGGTTAATTGGAGAGACTTGGAAGATGCATTTGGCCTGTAGTGGGCGTAGTCAGGCTGCTGCTGATGATGATGTCTATGGGAAAGTATTTTACAGCGCTAGCGGTTAAAGCTAAGTCCCCCCCCCCCTTCCCCCCCCCCCCCCCCCCCGCCTTTGTGCCGAGCGGCGGCATCGAGTCTATGGCGCCCGCGATCATCTGACCACCCGATGCGCAGAGCCCATGCCTCGCACTAACTTCGTCATCGGATCATGGGGTGCGGTTTCTAGAAGCTTGCAGACAATGCAGCCCCTGAAGTGCATGTAACTCGTCGAAATAGCCAAAATTTGTTGGGACACAGCGCCGAGGGTAACTGCGCTTTTGAAATTATAAAAACTAATATGAATACTACTTATGGTGGTCTACACGGCTCTCAGTAACTAAGGAGAGTAACAGTAATAGCTAAGAAGGTACCTATTTAATATTAGTTAACTAGACTGGTAGTTAGCACCTCTTAGCTGTGTTCTGATTGGCTACGCCGCTGACAATGTTGTGCCGAAAAAGCGCTATTCTAACTCATAATGCTCGCTGGTACTGCTAGCAGCCAAAAATGTTTTCTCAAGGCCCACCAAAGTGGCGAAACTGATGCCGTTTGCATGAGCATCTGCTGGCTGTCGGGCTGTTTACCTTGCTCGCTAAGGAAAGTTGCACACCGTGTGCTTTATGTGGGATGAGCCAAATAATAATTACCCGCCCCGTTGCAAAGAGCTGAATAATTCAAGATCAAAATTTGACTTCTTAAAGTGATGGCATAACAAGCCGTAAAATGCACTGGAAGTTTTGAAGTGGCGCAATATTTATACAGCTTACCCATGCTCAAAGAGCATGAACATAAAATAACCGCATCTACTGAGATATCCCCCATTTATGTTTTCATTTGACTGCATGCAGAGCCATTGTGGGGATCGTTTCAGAAAAAATAAAACTTCAACATTGTGGAAGGTATAATAGTATAGGGCCGGTGTCAGCTAATAAACAGCACAATTTAGAAAGCTCCTTCCATGTAAGACTCGTTTGTCATTGGCCAGCGTCTTGGCTGTCGTATCGTCGGGTAACTGTCTAGCGCGCGAGTGTCATGGCTCTGCTGAACTACTGATCGGAAAGTAACCGCCATTTTGCGCCGGTTGAACACGCGGGCGGCAGGGGACCCAGGGAGCGATGCGCGTGGAATGTGCTTCGTCCAGCTGCTGTAGATAATGCGCCTACGGATTTCCGGATACAGTTCATTATCTTTTTTGGGGGCAAATCACTATTTCGAAGGGTAAACCCCGAGCAAGGTCTTGGGATATTTGTGGGTTTCGCAACTGGGATTCGAACCCGCGGCTGCGCCAACAGATGAGCTTTGCTAGCTACTGCATGATAGCAGTACAGGCTGTCGCCATAGCCGAACACGCCTCGTGTTAAAACTGCAACACACTCAAGTGCTGTGCATTGCACATCGTCTTCTTCGTCAACTAAAACTACTATCAAACTAATATTTGCGCTTTTAACTACGTGGCGGTAGGGCCGGAGAGATGTGCGCTGCATGCGTTGGCGTGGACAACGTTGTGGCAGAAACAGGGCACTAGAGCAGTACGCGTTGGCGTTGACAACGTTGCTGCAGAAACAGGGCACTAGAGCAGTACGCGTTGGCGTTGACAACGTTGCTGCAGAAACACGGCACCGGAGGATAGGCCGGCGGCGTACATTGGGTAAACTGCCATATTGACGATGAAAAAAATGCAGACGCGCATAACTGGCTGCCTGGGTCAGTGGACACCTCAATCGCGCTTTCAGGTACGTGGCGGTGGTGTCCACGTGCAAAAAAACTGTCCTTTCGCACAATATTTCGAGCTTACCAGTGCTTAACCGCCAGCCGTTTTTTTTCTTCTCTTAGGTTTTATTCCCGACAGCGCAAAACTGTGTTGTGCACAAAAGCGCTCGCGTGCGTGTGTTCTCAAAGTTCGTCGGTACAGTAGGCGAACTTTCACGCGTTCCCCTTAGGGCACCACACCACGTGATAAAAGCGAATTCCACGGTAAGCCTTCACAGCATTGTACAGTTCTGGTCCAGCAATGTGTCTCTCAAACGCGTCGAAAGATATGAGCGATCTCACGATAGCCCCACCCAGAGGTTTCTTGTCCGCAGGCTTCGAACAGCAAATTTTCATAACGGGTCTCCACTTTGGACCCTCATTCGGAATTGAAAGAATTTGTCTTGAAAGACGTAATTAGTATCTCCGTAAAGCTAAATTATGTCACTGTTTAATGATGAAGGTTGTAAGTTGCTGGTTAATTAAAACGCACTGGTACGTCGGCGCACTTGCCGGAGGTGGTGGAAACGCGCGAGCCTGCGCCGCGCTGAGTGTGGACTTAGTGCTGGGGGCTTCCTCCGGACTCTCGCGTGCCCATGATGGCGGCGTCTAACCTGAAACATTTCCTACGCTGGGAAGGGCCGGCGGAGGAAGAAAATTGGCCACGCTTATTGGCGCGAATAGGGCGGTAAAGCGCTGGCAGGAGGTTGCTTGCGCTAATTAACCCTCTGCGGCGCTATACCATGGCACCGCCAGGAATGCTTTCACAAAAGCGACGATAATTTAACAACCCACTGCCTCAAAAGCCTTAGATTCTGTTTGAAGATAATATCTTTTACTTCTAACCACCCTAGTGTTGAAAACGTAGGAACTTAGGGAAACGTAGGCTGCGTGGAAGTGCTAATGAACCTAGCCTGTATTTTTTTTTCCAGCACCTAATATTTTTGTGTTGTTGCGTTAACGGCTCAGTTGCCCTGTTCGCGCTTCATTTGAAGCTTACGGTTCAAGTTCCAGTTACACTGACATATTTTGAGCTTCCTGTTATAGCGCTCGTCGCAACCTGTACCGCTTAGAATCTCATGCGTTACTGTAATGGCTGCCACTGTGAGTAGCAAGCGTGTAGAGGGGGTGTGCATGAGAGTGCATGGGCGCCCTTACTTTCTGTTTGGCGTTCTAAATATTGATTTGGTTTTTTTTTTCGTACGGGCTCACCACGTTATTATCTGAATGTGAATCTCTGTCACCAAATTTTCGCTGCGTTGATTCCTTACTTTTCTTTCTATCTATGCATGCTTCTCGCTTTCTTTCTATTTTTGTTTGGTGCGGCAAATGTTGATTTTGCTTTCTAACCGTACTTTATTTCTCCTCCTGCTTGGGTTTACAATGTGAATTTCTGGCGAGAAATTTTCGCTGTGTTCGATTCCCTACTGTGTGTTTGGATCCATGCATGCGTAGCCCTTTGTCTCTCTTTTGGTTTGGTGTCCTAAAAGTTGATTTTGCCATCTTTCATATTGCATTTCCTCTCCTGCTTGGGCCTACTATGTCAATTTCCGAATGTGAATTTCTGGCAGGAAATTTTCTCTGTATTATATCCGGCGTGACACAAACTCTCACAAGAGCACGCTCATCGACACTGCGTGGAAAGAAAGCTGAATTCTACAGACGATGCGCTATGTCGCGCAATACGATCAGAATGAAGATGCCTGAAACAAGATAATGACTGCGTGATGATTATTTTTCTTTTCATCTTCCTCGATTCGAAGGGCAGGCGAATAGAGCTGCTGTTTTTCGCAGGGCGGAAAGAACGGCGAACGCTTGGTTCCCAGACAAGCCCCATCGGCTGCTGAAGGGGCGCTTTTTCAGCGCGCCGTCAGTAGCAGCTGCAGCTCATCTCGCAACCAAGCGCAAGGAAAAGCCCGGTCGTTGGCAGCGCAAAAGGCGCGAAGCAGAGGTGCTTCATACCAAGTGGCAGGATTCCGCATTCTTCCGGATGTAGCACGCTGCAGCACGTGAATTCTTAAAATTTCGCGGTTTTTTGTTCTTGCCGAATAAAAAGGACTACGCTAAGGGTACTTCGTCGGAAGCACCTGTGTCGGACTATTTTTATGGCGATCGCCAACTTTCCGATTTGCACCTGAGTGTTCAAAGTCATATACTAATAGTTAATTAATAATTATCAGCAAATTATTAAAGTAGGAGAAACAAAAAATTACTAGCAGGTACTTTACATAACTCTTAACAATATTCACTTACTTTCACTCTGGAAGAAAGCTTCGTTTTTTTTAATCTTGGTTTATCTTAGCTGGGACACCCTACATATGAAAGCAAGAAGAGGTTCTTCCTTTCTTACAGTTCTCAAGGCCAACGTCCTCCCGTGCTCAGCGCTTCGAGCGGCCAGCAAGTCGGCACCTCTCCTAAGACTACATATTTAGTACGCCATAAGACAATGTTCACGGGCTTAATTCGCCTAACGTCATCATGAACACATCCCTTCGGTATCGTGATAATGTCCCGGGGCCTCGGTTTACTCATACCTTTTGACATGACCCAGCGTAGGCGTTCTGCACTCTAAGGAAGCGATCGTTGTGTTTAGCGCTACTATCAGCAAGAAATGAAACGCGAACAAGGCAACTGAATCATGGACCGCAAAATACGCAACTCTTAGCTAGGGGAAGCTCAATAACAGCTCCTAGTATTTGAGTTTTGATGGCGTGAAGTCTCTTCTTCAGAAGTGTTATTCAACCTCGCTTGTATTTCCGCTTCAGGAGCTAATGTATTGGTGAGTTTGTGTTGCCACTTTAGTTTCGTGTACGCGTTTCATTCGTTGCTGATAGTACAGAGGCGCTAGCGCGGCAGTTGTAACAGTCACGTGGCAAGCCTTTCCAGATTGAATTAAGGAGCGGCGAGCTTTATTGGTCGCAAATTTAATGGAATTAATTAATTCCCTTTCAAGGTCAGCTTGCACAATTTATTTATTTGCAGACCTTTCGATAAATTCATGTTGGAGGGCAGAAGCTTTAAATACCAGCTTCATGCACAATCGACGCCGTTTCTATGTTTGGTGTCACAAAGCGAGAATCTGAAATGCATGTTACAAGAAGCCAGCAGTGGTATACGACCTACTGATGACTAATCTGTGTTGAGGTAGTAGCTGCATGTTATTATTGTAGCTCTCAACTTTTGCTCACTACAACAAAGGCCATGGCTAGCCACACAGGCTGCTACTATTTCCTTTAAACTACCGACGAGTTCTTTATTAGATGTTTTTTAGCACGCATGAAACGTATTAGCAGAGATGTGTACCGGTTTACCGGACGCCGGCTGCTCACGCGCTGTGGTCCCTTGCTGGTCCCGCCCATGTCACTGCGCGTGCGCAGGAGGAAATAATCGATCCTTACCTCGAATTGCTCTTAGGAGTATGCATTTTTTTTTTCGTGAAGGGCTCTTGACAAAACTTGTTGCGGGGCTAGTTGGTGATGTATTGGTTTCTTGAAAAAGCAATTCAGCGCTACATTTTAAGACGAGGACACAGAAAGAGCGCCCGTCCTCTCTAGTTCTTTCTGTGCCCTGGTCTTAAATTATAGCGCTGAATTACTTTTTCAAGGTGGAATTGTGTTTCATGCTGTGGAATCGTTGCGTCGGCTAGCTAGTTATTGTCACTCAGCGGCGCCCTTATGCCAGGCGACATCTCGTCGATACCTATGCTTCTGCTTCTTCGAGCTGCTGATGACCTCACCGTCTGGTGTGTCATTTAGCCCCCGTTACGTCGTTGATTGCGTTCACTGTCGTATTGTCGGTAATCTCGCTCGTGGCTTTGCGCCATTTTCTAAACGCCACAGCATAGCATTCTATAAGCTCCTGGTCGTGGCATTAAGGAAATCGCGCATTATGTACAATACGGGCCCGGCCATGGGCCGATGAATTCGCAGTTTCCTTCCCTAAGTACATGCTATCTGTAGCGTGTAACGGCATATATTTCCGTCGAAGCACTGTTCTATGCAGATCAATTCACGACGCGCACATTTAGTCCGAGATGACTTGGCGTATATTGCCTTTGTCGCGTGTTGTTTTTTCTTCGGTTAATTCTATAGTGTTGGGAGCACGTATCACCCATGTGTGGCAGCGTGCAAATGGGGTCTTCTTGATGTGAGACGAAGACCAGGGGGGAGGAGCTGAGAGACTATTGTTGTCCGAAGGTATACGGTCCCGTTGTCTCGGTTGAAATCGACGTCTTAGCTGCGTTTTCGGTAAATGGACGGGGAAATAGAGAGAGGTACAGATGAGCCAAAAGTGAGAGTCGTGGTGAAAGCTGAGCTTTCGTTTCGCCATGATGGTACAGTGACAGCGACGAGAGGCGGGGTATATACGAGCCGAGTCCACGCTGCGGTGGAGCAATTGCCGGCAGATAATGCAAGGCTAACCCTACCTGTAGCATTCAACACCTCAACCTCAACAACCTCCATGCGCGGGGGTTCATTGTTTTAAAAGAATGACCAATGCGTACTGACGTTGTTGAATTCAGGTGGCTCGTATATTAGCAACACGTTGTGTCCTATCCGGCGAACGCACTATCAGAGGAACATTCGCAGGCAGTACGTCTGCCTTTTGTCGCTCTTCAACCTTGACCTTCTATATATGGGCTTGTCGACATGCCGCCACTTTCGGCCCATCTTTGAATGTTCAGGCTCCCCAAATGTTTAACTAGCTTGCGTGAGTGGCGGATTTTCTGCGCGCCAGCGCCATATGACGGAGCCGAGTCGCAGACAGGTTGAGGCTAAGCGCATGCCCACAAATCGCCCAAAGCTGTTCCTTGTCAAGGACTTCACACCACATTAGCGCACTTCAAACAAACTGGCAGCGCGAGTAGGCGAATGATTTTCCTCTTATTTTATGTTCCGAATAACAACGTTGTAGCAACCAACCGAGGAAATAAATGTTGAAGATAGGACAAACGCGACTAACCTTGTGATAAGCCAAATAGCATGGATCGTTCATTTCTTATACTTCGTGACGTTTACACGTTTTTTTTTTCATTTGTAGAAAGGGCAGTTATCAACATTATGCGTGCTTATGTGATCTAATCTCATTTTGTAGCTTCAGGGCGGCCGCGAAGTCTAAGTATTGTCTTGAAATATATGGGATGGCATTTTGATAGTTGTTACAAACTGCCGTGAGCACATTCTGCAGAGCAGCATAACTTATTAAAGGTTTCGCCACGATGCCAGTTTGAGCGAAGTGCGCTAATGTGGGGTGATGTCCTTAAGAAGGAACAGCCTAGCAGACGGCGGGCCCAGCCCTGGTCGATTTGTGAGCATGTGCTAAGCCTGAACGTGTTTGCAACCTGGCTCTGTGATATGGCGCTGCCGCGCAGAAATGTCGCCGCTCTCGCTAGCTAGATAAATATTTGGACGCCTGCACACTGATGACATCTGTATCTGGGCGCCAAGTACATGCGACGTACTCGCAAGTTCGCACGAGGCTTCAAAAGGCGGCAACTGTCATTACATCGTACCCGATTTTGCAAGGCATGAAGTCTTCCGTTGAGATGCTCTCTTGTTGCTCTTACACGCAATATCATGCTACCTTACGTCGTACGTACATATGGCAAAGCAATTCCTTATAACAGCTAGAAGCCGTCGCTTTCTTTGGATTATCATCGCTCGAAATATGCCTTGAAGCCTCCATATCTTGTTGTAGGGCGCATTCGCGCGGTTGGTGCTACATTTATGCAGGGCAATATTTCTTTGGTTTCCTGCGGTACAGTCTCACTATACTAGGGCACATTTGCAAGACAAACGGCCCGCCTCATCAAAGTGCGCCAGCGAGAGACCTGAGGGCGTCCATCAGCCTGGCCAAGTGAGTTTTCACTTTCGGAAACCATTATCCCATCATGGAGCATAGCATAATTGGTACGTACTATCCAGGACAAACGTCTCTAGGAAGCGCAAGCGGCAACCAAAGCCCATATTTATGTAATCAGCTAGTGTCTCGTCACCATACATGTATAGATTGAGTTGCATGACTCACGTGCGCTGACTTATGATAGTTAAATGAGGCTATTTCGCAGTTCGTGCGCCTTGAAAGCTTTTGTCCCCGATAGCACATTGCTGTGGACATCATAAGTGCCGACCGCAGTGATAATCGGCATCTCACTGGGCTTCCCTCTGATAATTTTGCTAACCTTCCTGCATCCACGCCGCGCAGAATGTCCACGGAATTCTTTTTCTGCTGTTACAGTTTACACCAGTGCTCGGCATCACGAGGAAAGCCGGTCTGGCGTTGTCAGCACTAATACTGGGGACACTGCCGACGTTATAATTTATGCAAGAGATCCACATGCACCGGCTGCACTCCCTCACATATTGGTGAGCTAATAGGCAAAACCTCGTTTATTCGACCCCATTAATTTGGAAAAATGGGTAACTCGGACACCCAGGCCGGTCCCGTTAAACGTATGTACAGTCGGGTACAAAAGCCTCTGCACAACATGTTCCTCAAAAACAATAGCTATGCTATTAGCAGGCGCCTGGGGACCACAATTGTGGAGGTGAAAGCAAAAAACATTGTCCTTTCATCTCCATAAGTGTGGTCTCCAGCTGCCGGCTAATAGCAGAACTATCGGCTTCGTTGGTGGAACGCGTGGTCCAGAGACTTTTGTCCCCGACAGTAGTATTCGATGGAACTCTAGCTAATTTGGCAGAATTTCGCCGCGCTTCGGTTAATTGGGATAGTCGGCGCAGCTCGTGTGTGCACAGGGCGCCGGAGATGCGGCGATGATGCTGGTGAGTGAGCGACTCAGAAATCTCGCCACTAAAGCACCAGTGAAGCTGGAAACCAAAATGGAAAGGCGCCGTACTCATCGCTACGATCATCAGTGGAGGAGGTACGATTGGGTGTTTGTTTTGTGCTGCACTCGGCCATTTTCTCTGTTTTCCTCGCGTGTGCGTCGCGGACCGTACTGTCAGCTCTCATCGTGTTATCGCGGACCCTGTAAACGTGTTACATTACGTGGTGTGCGTGTACGCAAGGCGTGCGTTTTTTCTTCTTCTTTATTCGCGAGGGGCGTGGGGCAGGAGGCTGTTGGCACCCTGAGTGGCCAGAGGATATATGTGTTGCTGCATCGGGCAGTATGCGCGCACTGCACCGTTTGGTGGAAGAGCAAAAAATAGTTATTTCCACGCAAATTTTTGGCACGAAGCAATTCACGTTTATCGATTTTTTTTTCAAGAAACAAAGCGTATGTTGATGGGAAACGCTTTTTATGTTTTTTTTCGATCCCCCAATAATTCGACATTCACTTAAATAGGACATTTCCTCCGGCACCGTAAAATTAGCGGAGCTTCAGGCCCTGTGGTCATCCCAGAAGGAACGCCGTGATAAAAGAACATATTTGCTAGACTTCGGCGCATGCACAATTCACTCGTCTTAGTGCTTCTATTGAGTTAATTAACCAAAAGATCCTCCCGAAATTGTCCCCGTTCTGTGACTCTAAAGCGGTCCTCCAAAGCCTACCAAGTGCACTGGCCGCGAATCCCATGAGCTCGCAGTCTGTGACGCTAACTGCATCCCAGTACCATCAGCAAGGGACCTCATATACTGTACCATTTATTGCAGGCACACTGCGGAATGAGAGGAAAGGAAAGCGCCAACGAAGCAGCCATATCTGCCCACGAAGACGGTCTTTACGTCTCCGTCTTTAACTTGAGAGTGGATGGCGCCAGTGTGCTTCACCCGCTTGCCTCGAATTAGGGTAAGTTTTTCATTGGAGGTCTGCACTGCTTGGGCTCTGACGCATACAGCTTTGCCTTCGAGCTTGCCTACCGCGACGTGCGGTACATTAATATGTCGTCTGTGCCTCGATAATGCTATTACAAGCCATTAATTTCTAATTTCTCATTGGCATGGCCGACACCCCCGCCTTTGGCTCCTGCGGCTGTGATGAGACGACCCACCATTACTTTGTGCGTGTCTCGTGTTTAGTGTGGGGACGAAAATGCTGTGCAATGCACCCAACCGCCTTGAAACTTTTTCACTGACGGAGGTGAAAGCACTCGGGCACTGGCCATGGTGATCGTCCGCCCTAAATGCTTGTCAACGTGACAGCTTCTTGCGTTAGTCATTTTTACTTCATTCCGCTTACGGCGAGAGCCGTTACTCGGACCCCATCCTGGGTGGTCGTGTACCTGAAGCCCGTTGTAGTAGTTGTAGAAATCCGCAAGCCAAGGCAACCAGAGCCAGAAGCCAAGCCGATAGAGAAGAGGATAAATAAGAAGAAAGAAAATAAGGAGGGGGTAAAAATGAAGGGAGTTATCATGGTTCTCGACGAATGATTGAACTAAGCCATAGAATAGCCCGTTTTTTTCTCTGCATTCTTTCGTTACCTTCCTCAGCGGAAGACAAACACACGGAATACTTCTCTGGTTAAATTTCCCCGCCTTTCCTTTTCTCTCATTCCCTTGTCTGTTGGCGATAACGGCAACGTAACACAAGAATATCGCCGCTGGAAATGTGCGCAAGAGGGCATATAGCATTTCAGTGGGGCCAAAGATACGAGCGACATGTGAGAAAAAAAGATGCATTATGACAGGCTCATTCTCCTGCCCCGAACGCCAAGCATGCTGGTCGTCCTTTTGTCCGCGATTTGTTCAAAGTGACGATAACTGCAAGACTGAACTCTCTCCGAATCGATAAATTTTCTCGCTGAAAAAAAGAGATTACCCTCTGAACTAACAACACAGCTCTGGCGCTCTTGGCACAGGTGCTCGGGAGGACAACTTAGGAATAAATAATCTGCACGTGTGCTACGGGTAAGGTAGCAGGGTTCCTTAAAGGGGAGTTGATATTTTTCCATTTGCGTGTGTTCTGCTGGCAGTTGTACAGGGCTGACTCATGTTCACCTTCACCCGAGTTTCTTCTGGCATGTGTCGCCTTCTGCAATGACTTACTTCTGCGCCAAACGCACCATCGCCTTGCACCTTTTATTTTTTTCATATATTTATTCAAGGCAATAATATACAACTATTGTCTTGGGGGACATGGAAAAAGGCAGGAGACTGCCTGAAGAGGTCACGCCACCTTGGGACAAACAGCTGTATACACTCAAGCACAGATCAAAACAACATAAGTGCGTGTTTCCAAACTGAGCAAACCTAAAGAAAAAGTTTTCCCCTTTTTTTACAGGACCAAAATCACTCTAGCCAGAAGAAAAAAAAAACGTTAGAGATCACTGCGGCGACCAGCATTGGGAGAATGCAAAAGCAAACGCGTCAACGCGCACGTAAACACATAACGAGATACCGTGCCATTCGACGCACACGAAAAGGACCCGCGCACTCGACGGCAGCGACTAACGCAAGATGGAAGCGCCGAAGCGGAGGCGACGCGCACTAACGTTGTAGAAGGTTCTTTCCATCGCGCCAGCGCTCACCTAGATGACCTATTATCACTGAAGCAAAAAATTTTTCTAACTCGGTGCAAATCTGAAGGCATGAAGAAGAAATATGTTTTGAAATGGCAAGTAGAACGCCACCGCCACGTCTTGCCGTTCTGTCGAAGCGATCAACCGAGTAACGATGCGCATCGTGAAAGATTTCAGTATCGAACACATGCGATGGGAGCCAGATTTCTGTCAGTGCAACAACGTGAGCTGTACATGTGTTAATGGCGGATGATAAGGAAGTTTGTTAAGAAGACTTCTGACGTTGGTAAAAACAACTGATACAGGAGGTGACAATTATCCACTGCCCCTCGCGATTCCCTACAACGCAAATGGAGATGCAGAACCAGCATCTAATGTATTCGCTTCATCACGTGCCTCTATCTCTCCGACAGCGTCAGTGGGCGCTTCTTTCGGCACGCTAGTTTCGGCACGTGTCATGATCTCGTCCACAGCATCAGTGCTTTCGCTATACATGAAGCATTTGTTATTGAAGCATAGTTTGTTGTATCGTAGTTTAAAAGGGCGAGGACCAGCATGAGTTCTTCCGAATTCGAACAGCTTTTTTCGAGCCAGGCTTGTAGCAGGTGAAAAATCTTCACCGATAGTGATCTCGTTCGACTTGAATTCATTACGCAGTGATTGTATCTTTTCCTTCGTTTTTGAGTCCTTAAATTTTACTATGACGGGACGGCACCACTCATGTGAAAAAGAAAAAAGACGCCCAGTCGAGGTGCACGTTGGATTGAAGAAGCAGGGCACGAATTGACGACCTCAGTCAAGGATTTCAGCAGTTTAGTTTCGGCATCAGCCCAAGCTTCTTTAGTATCTGGTATACCCCGAAATACTAAGTTGTCACGTCGCGATCTATCTTCAGCTTCATCAAGACGAGACTGCAGAAATGCGTTTCTAGTACGTTGGGCTTCCATCGATTCCTTTAAACATGCGCCCTCTTGACTAATGTCAAATTTTCTGGCCTTTTCCTCAAGTCTCTAGTTCATACCTGCTACTTCCGATTCAATGTTTTGTTACTATTTTGAATTACTTTTATATCAGCAGTTATTTCAGCCTGACCTTTCGAGCTCTGCAACGTACGACAGTGCACATCTTTAAGGAGCTGAAACGTGACTTCCATGTGTTCAGACGGATCGTCTGGTGAGCTATCAATGTCAAGCGATGCCTCGGAATGAATTGTTGGGCCTGGGTTTGACTCAATGTCGCCCGAGCGCAACAACAGGGATACCACTGAAAAACATTCACAAACAATATCACAGAAGACCCGTGGGCACGGCAACAGGAATACATAGCGATCGGCGCACTTTTTTGCGTGCAAAGAATACTGTGTAGAGACCTGTACTGCGAAAAAAACGAAGCACTGGAGCCATGCCGATGTCACTGTTCCCACGCCCACTGAAGGGAAATCCTGCGTGTTGGCTATTTAAATCCGATGCGGGGGATGACGCCATTGTTGATGACGCTGAACGGCTGTAGGCGAGCGATTCCATGAGCGGAAAAGCCTGGCCGGACGCGCAGGTGAAGTTGCCGGTGTGGCAAAACCCGGGAAGTGTAGCCGCTGGACCGACAAAACGCAGAGGCACAGGGCGCAGCCGAGGATGCTGTTTCCATGAACGACCGCACAAACTGCACGGTGAAAAAACAAACCACTGGAGCCATGCCGATGTGACTGTTTCCGCGCCCACACTTTGTTGTTTTATTACAAGTAGTGCTGCCTCTGGCGACTTATTTTTCTGAAAGCTAAATTGTTGCTTTACTATGAAATTTCGTTAGGTGAGAAATCCAACGAGCATTTTGTTTATAATATGTGCGGCTATTTTAGCAAAAACCGAAAGCACAGAGATTGGCCTGTAATTATTCAGGTCATCAAATTAGACTCCTTTATTAACAGCCGCCACACGAACAAGTTTCAGTCTGGTGGGAATAATCCTGCTGAGATTATAAGATTACAGACGTGGGCAATAGCAGTGCTCACTATTTGACTTAAGACCTTCAGTCGTTTTGGTCTGATTTCATCAGCGCCAGATTCACGCTCATCTTTTAGAGATATTATATCTTTCACTTCGCTATGGTCTATGGGGAATAAAAATATTGTATTCGTATTGTTTGAAGTTATGAAACGCTCGCAAGGTATATCAGAAGATATATCGGCCGCGCCACTGAAAGGGTCACCGGCAGCAAGAAAATGTTAAACTTGCCTGCTGTATGTCTGGCTTTTCCCTGGGCAAAATGCGTCGGTATCGTAGTGCGTCGTAACGGAAAACTTGTGCGTTCACTTGCTGACCAATGGCAATACCAATCCTGGTTGCCCCTCAGTCGATGCTCTCGAGGATGTGTCCCTCACGGTGACATGATCCCAGTGGGCCTGTCCCGTCCGGGAGGTCTAAGAGTGTATTTTAATTTGCTTCATTTTGCACAATCGCAGTATTTCAGGGGTCTCGTTATAGCGTGCACCCCTTGTGTGTTCACAGCGGCTCAAGTTGGTGCTTTGAGGCAACGCTACCCCTTCCTCTTTTCTTCCTTTCAGGCTTTCATACCCCAAATTCATTCTCAAAGCTGCCTTTTCCTTTTCTCTGGGGTTTTCCTCTGCTCTGTTTTGTTGGCGACTACAGGGACACTCCTGGTCAAGGATGTCGACCAGCGGTGCTTTGTTTTCAGCACACCTTGAACGGACGGCTATTACCATGCGGGATGGTCCGCGTTGAAGCGAACACAGAGAGCAGCTGAAAATAGGAGTTTGTATCGTTTTCGCACCATGGAGCACGCTTATGCTACTTTCGCTTTGTATGCTACCCACACTTCTCTTGCTCGTATTACTGAATCTCCTTGATTTAGCACAGATGGCTAAAAAAATCCACTGTATGTAGTTTCTGTGTGTGAGTATCTGATTTGCCGCGGTTTTCGTCGATCTAATTTTTAACTGCAGGAGTTGTATTGCTCACGTCTGCACGAGGTTAGAGCGACATTAGAGTTCGTTCATTCGTGTAAATCCTCAGTGTAGCGCTGTACGCCAAACAAAGTGTGTAAAGGTTTTTGGTTTTATGGGGTTTTAACGTCCCAAAGCGACTCAGGCTATCTGAGACGCCGTAGTGAAAGGCTTCGGAAATTTAGACCACCTGGGGTTCTTTAACGTGCACTAACATCGAGCAGTACACGGGCCTCTAGCATTTCGCCTCCATCTAAATGCGACCGGCGTGGCCGGGAGCGAACTCGCGTGTTTTGGGTCAGCAGCCGTGCACTATAATCACTGAGCCACCGCGGCGGTTGCAAGTTTCTGAAGCTTTTCCTGATTACGATTTCGTTAGTATCGTTGGCATAGGGGTACATTTCAATTCTTCGTTTCGCTTCTTGTTTGATCTGAAAAGGCTCTACACAGGTAGGGCCCCATGGAAGACGGAACGTAGCGGCTTCATAATGTGGGACAAGCGAGTATCTGCAATAAAGCAGCGTTTATTTTATAGAAATAAAAAAAAGACTCCACGTGGTGGTGACAACGCCGTGGATGATGGACGAGCCGACTGAAGCGGTTGCTAAATTGAGCATTCATTGGGCTCTATTGCGCCCACAAACAAATGAGTATACCGGCGGCGGTGACAGCGACGCGCGTGCTCGGCGGTCGTTGAGGGACAGAATCATCACCGCTGTCGGCCGCGCTAAGCTCACGAATAACTTCCGAGATTAAGCACGAAAAGAAACCGCAACAATCTCGAACAACGCAGAACAAGTTGTGCGTGGCTGCGATCGTTCGAGATAAATCTGGCCGCGTCTTGCATCGCAAACAAAGCGATAAAGCCGCGTGCCGGCAGCTTTGAGCATGAACAAACATTACAAGCCTTCGTGGCAATATTTAGTGGTGCGCTGGGCAGAGGTTTCCGAACTGTACCACCTCTCCTGCCCAGTGGGACACTGAGCTTCACGGTAGATACATCCGCTTGTCTTCGCGTTTCGTTCGAAACAGCTTTAATAGCGGTAGATCTGTTCTTGTGGTGTCTAGATTGCTCTCTTCTCGTCAGGAGCGACTGGTGACTCTTATGGCGACGCGCATAAAAATAAAATTTCCTCCCTCGTGTCCGCTGTTCTGTACGTAATTTCGGGAGATGCTAATACAAAGACGTAGGTTGCGACGTGGATGAGGACGACTGTGCGGCCACTCGCGCTCGCCTCATGCGACCGAGCCACGGCCAACTTGAGCGCACCGCGTGGCCCCTTCCGAGGTGAGCTCACATTCAATTCAATTCTTTATTTTTTTTCAGAAATAATGGATTCTGGAAAGGGTCAAGAGCTAAAAGCTGTCTCGACAACTTGGCTATGCCCATGACCCCTTCTACAAGGCTGTAGTGGTTTACAGCAACAGATAGTGTCCATATTAATTGACATCAAGAAATGCGAAGAACAATGGGGTATACAGTAGAACAAGTGCAAATAAATTATTAAATAAACATCATATGATTTCAGAATGTGTCCACAATAACTGTGCTTATAGTTGTGAACACAGCACACTACCAACAAAAGAAGTCAGACAGAATATAAAGAAAAACGGCACTTGCAAAAAAAGAAAAGAAAATGCAAACACACATAGCCATTCATTCTTTGGATAGAAAATACATTCTCAGTTCTTTTACGCCGTAACTAATCACACATTTATGCTCATTAGGAATAAATGGCAGATGACTGAACTTTATAATTATTTCGAAATTTCGGATGGAGCCAAACATCATCATTACGTGTGGATAGTGTAATATGTCTTCTTCTTAGAGAAGCAAGATTCATTAAAAAAGCTTGGAAAGCTACAGTAGAAAAGTAAAAAGAGCGGAGCAGGCGATACGGATACATATATTCAGCACTAATTATGTTGTGAGCCGCCGCGGTGGCAGAGTGGTTACGGCACTCGGCTGCTGGCCCTAAAGACGTGTGTTCGATCCCGGCCGCGGCGGTCGAATTTCGATGGAGGCGAAATTCTAGAGGCCCGTGTACTGTGCGATGTCAGTGCACGTTAAAGAACCCCAGGTGGTCGAAATTTCCGGAGCCCTTCACTACGGCGTCTCTCATATCCTGAGTCGCTTTGGAACGTTAAACCCCCTTAAACCGAACCATAAACCAACTAATTATGTTGTAGCTTATAAACGCACATCGCGTGAGAGACAGGTAATCAAGGTTAGCAATGTGTCGCATGATCCTCTTTTGAAGTACAACTATCTTTGCAGCTTTTCCTTTTGTCGTTGTAGCCCATACTAGACCACAGTAGTTAATATGTGAAGCAAACTGTGCATGGTAAATTTGGATTCTGGCCTGTGCTGGAAGAAGATGTCGGCAGCGAGATCAGATTCCCGTCACTGCGGCTAGTTTTCTACGAGCATCTTGTATGTGTTTATCTCAACTTAAGTTTGAAGAAAACGTAACCACGAGAAGATTATGTTCATTCATTTCTTGGCCCTGGCATCTGACAGCATGGCATGTTTTGAATATCTTATTTTTAGCTCTAAGTATTACTACTTTCGTCTTCTTAGGATTTACCCTAACGCAATTCAAATTGGACCAGAGGTGTAATTTGTCAAGTATTTGATTACATTTGATTATTAAATCGTATGCATTAGGACCCGAAATTACAATGCTGCTGTCGTCTGCATATATGATAAATTTCATGGTTGAATCAATGCTCACGAATATATATATATATATATATATATATATATATATATATATATATATATATATATATATATATATATATATATATATATATATATATATATATATATATATATATATATATAAGTTTTATTCTCCACAAAGAAGTGGAAGGAGGTGGAGGGAAAAGCCGTACATTTGCGGCTTGAAAAATCCTCCGCCCCCTTACAGTGTATACAGCAGCAGAGTGGGGCAGTAGACAGTCACATTTTTTTTTGTTGCAAAGAGAAAAGAAATACAGCACTGTATGGCATCAGACAATAAGATAAGCCTAAATAAGAGTTTTGCTTCTTAATATATATATATATATATATATATATATATATATATATATATATATATATATATATATATATATATATATATATATATATATATATATATATATATATATATAGTTCGTCTGTAGGCTCGAGGAAAAGACTGTCGGCGCATGTGTTTATCGGCGTTTATGAATTCGGTATCTAATTCACAAGTATTCCAACATTCGTGAAATGGCTATTGAAATGATCAGCAAGTGCCTTCCCCGACAGCTCACTTCCTTTATGGTTTATTCTTCCGAGTGAGGCGTTATTTCTGCCGCGGCCCATAACGTCATTTACAAGTTTCCAAATTACGTTGGGCGGTTTCCTTGTAAGTTCAGAAAATGGTTGCTGATAATATGTTCGCTTGGCGTGACTAACCTCAGCGTTTAGCTTGTTTCGTGGGTTTTTGAATCTAATCAAAATTTCTGGCGACCGAGTACGTAGAAAAGCGTGGTAAAGCTTATTCTTGTTCTTTATCATTTTAATATCTGAGGGTGTGACCCACGGTTTTCTGATTATTTTTGAGTGTTTAGTTTCTTTGAAAGGAAAATGTGAAGCGTGTATTGTTATGAATTTGGAAATAAACTTTGTGTACGCAACATTTTATCCTGTCTTTCACAACATTTTATCCCTGTCTTTTATCCTGTATAAGGGGGACCAGTCGTGAATACTAATGTCATACTTGAATGTTTCCAGAGCGCTTTTTGATATATATTGAATGTAAATTGGCATTTCAGGACGCCTGCAACTTTTCGGATCTGTGTAATAGAAGATAAACACAGGACAGTGATCACTTACATCTGAGGAAATGGTACCAGCTTGGTTGACGATAGTTTCAATACTGGTAATGAGGAGATCAATACAGGGTAAAGTTGTCTGTGTAACATGCGTAGGCGTGTGGATTAAATTCGTGAAACCAGTCGACTGAAGGGTAATCAGAAAACGTTGGGTTAAGCCTGTGCTATCCCCTGTGACATCTACATTGAAATCCCCTCCAGAGATGAGGCGAAAATTGTTTGCGCTAACGTAGTCTAAAAATGTTTCAAAGAAGTAAATGAAGCTTGAAATAATGCCATTAGGAGGCCGGTATACTGCCGTTATTATTTCCAAGTTGCATTTCAAGGTTAACATCTCGTAATCACTCGTTGAAATGCAGAACTCCGGCACAGGAACGCAACGGCGCTGGGTTTAATGTATGCCGCAACACCACCACCACGCCTGTTTGGCCGGTTAATGAAATAATTGCTGTACCCATTTAGGCGTAATGCGCTGCTATCGCTATTGAACCATGTTTCGGTTAGCATAACAATACTAAATTGAGAACTGAATTGGCTCAGCAGTTCTGTTATCTGGTCTTCTTTATTATTAGCAGAGCGAGCATTGGTATGTAAAATAGAACTAAGAGTCTGGTGAGGAACCTGAATGCGAGAGGGTAAAATGAAATCGTGATATTTCATTTTGACCACTTATGAAGACGTATCAATAGCGGAACTTGGTTCAGGGCCCGCCTTGGCCGAGTCCGCTTCACCAGATAAAGGAGCTCCTGCAGCTTCAAGGACGGGGCCTATCTTTGCAAGGTCCCCTTCACAAGATATATATGTAACTTCAGTCATCAGCCCGCCTTGCAAAGTTCTTACCATTGCTTGTCCAAACTGACTTCCATTTATAGTCGTGCTTCCTTTTCACTGCCATTCTTAGCAGTTTTTTCTGTGCCGGACAAAGGTGTTCGTTCACATATACCGGTGTTTCGTCCACTAGTCCTATGTCTTTGTTAGTGAGCCGTGTCTTCTTTGCTTTCCTGAGAGCAGCGTCACGCTTTGTTGTTAACTTAAATTGAACCACTATGTTTGTTATGTCAGGCTTCCGGGTGGGAACACGATCGAATGTTTCGATGTCAGATTCAGTGATCGGTTCTTTGATGGCGTTACCAATCTCGGATAAAATGGCCACAACGTTTTCGCTTTCCTTCTCGATGACCCCAAAAATCTCCAGCTTTGCTTTCCGCGAGTATTGCTCTGAATGAAGAACTCGTTGTTCTAGGCCTGAGGCAGTCATTTCAAAAGTAGAGAATTTAGCCTTAAGCACATCGTTTTCACTTGCTTGCTTTGTGCTTTTTGATTTTTCGTCCTGCAGTTCTTTCTTCATGTCACAGATTTCAGCATGAGCGTACTCAAGACTCTGAGTAAGATTACGTTGTTCAAGGCGTAAATCCTTGATTTCGTTCCGAAGTTTCCTTTCCATCGATTATTTGAATGTCTTTAGCTCTTGTTTGAGCTCTTCTTTCAGCCTAGCAAAACAGTCCTTCATTCTAGCCAAATCTTTCGACATGCTTCGCGAGACAACCAACAAAGAAAGTACAACTTGACAACTTGGCAGTAGCGGTGACTGACGTAGAGGAAAAGCCGCCGCGGTGGCTGAGTGGTTATGGCGCTCGGCTGCCGGCCCGAAAGACGCGGGTTCGATCCCGACCGCGGCGGTCGAATTTCGATGGAGGCGAAATTCTAGAGGCCCGTGTACTGTGCGATGTCAGTGCACGTAAAAGAACCCCAGGTGGTCGAAATTTCCGGAGCCCTTCACTACGGCGTCCCTCATAGCCTGAGTCGCTTTGGGACGTTAAACCCCCATAAACCAAACCAGACGTAGAGAAAAGAAAGTTACGTGTGTACCGTACTAACTTGCCGCAAAAAAGGCAGCAGGCGCTTAGATGATGCTCTATTGTCGCCACCACCGGCTGGTGGAGGACCGAACGCTTGAATTTTGTAAACGTATGCCTTCCTAAATTATTAATATTTTCTAGCGAAGCAAACTTGCAGACAGTAGGCGCACGCACGCGCGAACATGCAGATGTTGGTGAGTTGCGACACCACGGGTTCCCGAGGATCCGCAGGGACATCCCCGCAGGGCGATGACGATCAACAGTGTGATGACCCCCATAATGCGCAGGTCCACACGGGACGGAGAGGCAAAGAGACACCGTATGGCTCAGTTTAAACAAACAGGTATATTCAATAATTACACATGATTAAGATTACATCAGAGGCTGGGGCGTCCGAGCTTACGTGCCGATGACTTCATGGGGGCGATGGAGTGGCTCCGGAGTTGGGCTCGAGCGGTTGCTGGCAGAAGCTGCACGCCGTCGGGCTTCGGCGCTGAAGGCCCTCTTCGCTAACGATGTCGTCCTGAGCGTGGATGCAGTAGAATTTCAATAGTCGTCCGTTTCTTCGAGGATGGATCACAAACCCTTCCTCTAGTGTCGCCCGGCCCGGAAGATGAACAGGAGGCGAGCTTGTAGATGATGACAGCAGAGCACAATTTTACAACATACATATACAGAGAGCCAAACTGGAAAAAGCAGAACTGAATCTACAAAAGAACAAACTTTGCACCACTTCACTCATCGACCGGGCAGGTCAGTGCCTAAGCAGCATCACATCACATGCCAAGCATGGAGCCCCAGCTCAGACTGGACTGCATCCGTTTACATGCGCTTTTAAGCACTTGATTAACAAAGGACTAAGGGCGGTCATTTCCAGTGGCCCGCCCAAAGCATCAATTCTCCAATCCAAAATAACATGCGAGATGGGGACCACCCCTTGGGCTGGGCTTAGCCTCGAACCCAGAGTCTGTTAACAATACAAACTAAATAAACAACAAAAACGCCACCACTCTCTCTCAAATGAGAGTATACACAGGCTCTCTCTTCGGAGCTAATTCACTAGCGCCTGTCTTTCCACATTCTTGGCGAGTACTACCTGTCCGCCATGACAGGTGTCCGTCGCGGCCCTTCTGGGAAGCTGTGGGTGCCTTCCCGGCGATAGCCCACGACAAAGGGGGGGGGGGGGGAGGGAAAGAATGTCGTCTTCGCGGTTTCGCATAGCGTCGGCTGTGGTACGGCGCGCTCTGGCCCGCTGACAGCTCCCTTGTCCTGGAATGTAACCGGAAATTGGGGAGGACAAAGCCCGTTTCCCCGGGGCGGCGGCGGGACCGGTTTTTCTGGTCGTCACCCAAAGAGCATGGCTGGGCAATTGATGATGCCGCTGTCACGGGTCTCCGTCTACGCCGCGCCGTCGAACGTGGACCCTCGCAGCACACACGGAATGTCACACTCGCTCACCCTCCAGAAGAATGTTCTCCGAACATTTGAGTCCACGCAGCTCCCCTTGTCTTTCTGAATCGCCTCGCACAGTGCGTCCGACAAAACACTTTTCGCTGCACTCAACACCACTGCACAACACCATATGCCTCCGCTGTCAATACTGGCGTCTCCAGGGGCAGCACTGATCTTCTTTTACAGATAAACATGAAACTCAGCACCCAAGCCTCTCCTTTCTAGTCCAAACTGGACGAAATAAATTTACCACAGTTACAAAGGAGCTCCCACTTCTAGCACGATCACGGCACAGACAAAAATATAGATAACGAAAGGAAGTAGGGCAGGTTCTGCATGCGCTCCGCATGCTCTCCTGTGCAGGTGTTACTTAATGACAGAAAGGTTTAACTACCAACTCCGATAACTTAACACATAAGCACATAGCAATGTTATGAGCTGCGGCATTACACAATTCTAACCAGTTCACAACTCCGCTCTGTTTACGCCATTAGTCCGACTTAGCTTTCCGATTTCGCAGCGGATATCGGCCTTCATGAGTCATACTAAGTAAGTCTGTGCCCCTTTGTCTGCTTTGGGACTCGCGAGGTCTCGTGGCAGGAGCCTCTCCTGGCGTTATCTGCGCGGCAACCTCGCGCGCTTCTTCTTCTAGCAATGCATGAAGTAAATCCGGTGGCATTCCGGCCGTCACCTCGGGCGCCTGCCGAACAAATGCAGGAGAGGGCGTTTCTTGCGAACTATCTGCGCGCTCCGCTTCACTTCTGTCCCCATCAAAATCCGCGCTTTCCCTTTCCTCATTTCGTGAATACTGAACCGGTGCCGACTTGAGGCGATTTGCGTGTATCCTTATCAAACGCCGGTTCACGTCTCGGACTCTGAAGTTTACCGGAGAAAGCTTCTCGACAACCTCGCACGGTCCTCTCCACTTCGTCTGGAACTTACGAGCTAGCCCAATCTGCCTTTGGCAGTTTTCAATGTACACGCTGTCCCCCACATCAAACGGCGCGTCTCTAGCACTGCGATCGTGCACCTCCTTCCTGCGCTTCGCCGCTTTCTTTAAGGACTCCTTTGCGATGTCCCTCGCCACTTGCAAGCGCGATTCTAGCTCAACCTTATAGTCGTCCAGTGAAGCGTATGGGACACGACGGGGGCCCTCTGGCACTTCACTAGGCTGGTCCGGGTCTCGGCCGTAGAGAAGAAAGAATGGCGATTCGCCCGTGCTCTCGTGTGCTGCGGAATTGTAGGCAAACATTGCATACGGGAGCCACAAGTCCCAGTCCCGCTGGTCGCGCGAAACAAAATGCGACAGGAACCCGGCGACGGTTTGGTTCAGTCGCTCCACCGCGCCGTTGCAAGCCGGATGGTACGGTGTTGTCTGCTTCTTAGCGATCTTAAGCAGCTCGCAAACTCTCCTCATTAGCTGCGACACGAAGTTCGTTCCCCGATCTGTCAAGAGTTGCCTCGGGGGTCCATGTCGGAGCACGATCTGTTCGACAAATGCTCTTGCAACCGTGTCTGCCTTCTGATCTGGGAGTGCTACCGCTTCCGCGTATTTTGAAAGGTGGTCGACAAATACTAAAATGTACTTGTTTCCGGAAGTGGTCGTGGGCAATGGGCCCATTATATCCATACCTGTCCGCTCGAAGGGAGCCGAAACCTCAGGGAACGGCTGAATTGGAGCTGGTCTTCGTCCCTTGGGTGTTTTTCTTTCGAGACAGGAATGACACTTCGCACAATAGTCTCTAACATCCTGTCGCATGCCACTCCAAAAGTACAAACGCTCCACACGCCTGCGTGTCTTCGCTACGCCAAAATGACCGGCGCATGGCGCATCGTGAAACGCGCGAAGAACCCTTTCTATCCACGACCGAGGTATGACGACTCTCTCCCAAGCGGTTTTCTCTGGTCTCCCTTTCCTGGTTGGCCTCGTGCGCCGACACAGGGTGCCGTCTTTGCCAATGAAATAACCTAGTTGTTCGGGGTGAGACGGTGCGTCCTCTAAGCTTTCGATTATTCGCTTCAGGTCCGGATCTTTGCACTGCTCTGTGCGTAATTCGGCGGGGTCGACTACGGGGACAAACTCATCTATAGCTGCCACGGCAGCTGTGCGGCTGAGTGCATCAGCATTCAGATGCGTCTTTCCTGACTTGTGCTCAACTTCAAAGCAGTATTCCTGCAGGTGTAGATTCCATCTAGCGAGTCGCGAGCTAGGGTCCCTGACACTCATCACCCATTTCAGAGGATGGCAGTCTGTGACTAGCTTGAATTTGCGGCCGTAAAGGTAGCATCTGAAGTGCTTTACTGCCCAGACAACGGCGAGGCACTCCCTTTCCGTAGCTCCGTACTTTTGCTCTGTGGGGCTCAGCTGTCGGCTAGCAAAAGCAACGGGATGTTCTTTGCCCTCGATAACCTGAGATAGCACGGCACCCACTGCGAACTTTGACGCATCTGTGGCCATAACGAAGGGCAAATTAAAATCCGGGTGGCGCAACAGCGGTGCACTCATTAGCTTCCTTTTCAGGGCCCCAAAAGCATTCTCCGCGTTTTCGTCCCAGCGAAAGGCGACATTTTTGGCTGTTAAGGCGGTGAGCGGCTTAGCGAGCTTGGCGAACTCCTCTATGTGCCTTCGGTAGTAACCGATCAGGCCGAGAAACTGCCGGACCTGGCGGACGCTAGTCGGGGATGGAAAATCCGAGACACACCTTAGTTTCTCAGGGTCCGGTCGCACGCCGTCAGCTGAAACAACGTGCCCGAGGTATTTCACCTCGTTTTTGAGGAATTGGCACTTAGAGGGCTTCAGCTTGAGACCCGCTGCTCTTAGTCGCACCAAAACCTGCTCAATATCGCGCAAATGGTTATCAAAACTGTCACTGTATATGATAATGTCATCCATATACACGAAGCACAGCCTCCCCAGAAGACCTGCCAGGATAACATCAGCGGTTCTCTGCCAGACAGCAGGGCTGTTGGCCAGACCCATCGGCATTCTTTTCCATTCATAGTGCCCTGAGGGCGTGTTGAATGCCGTTTTCTCGGCATCTGCCGGATCCATTGCTATCTGCCAGAATCCCGCCGCCATGTCCACTACCGTGAAGTACCTGGCAGAGCCCAGCTGAGAAAGCGTCTCCTGTATATTGGGGATGGGGTATGGATCGATGCGAGTTACGGCATTTAGTTTGCGGTAGTCCACTACCAATCGATACGAGCCATCTGGCTTTTCCACCAACAGTGCTGGTGCTCCCCAGGGTGACTTTGAGTGTTCGACAATGCCGCGATCAATCAGGTCCTGCACCTGCCGCTCCATCTCCTCACGTTGGGAGTAAGGAATCCTGTACGCACGCTGGTAAACGGGCGATGAAGTGCCGGTTTCTATCCTGTGCTTTATAACGCCACAGCAGCCCAAATCCAGGTTGGACGCGGCGAATACCTCCGAGTAGTCGTTCAGCAAACCAGCCAGAGCCTCCCTCTCCCTGGATTTTACGTGAGAAAGATCGAACGACACCTTTGGAGCAGCCGAAGAACTAGCATGCTCTACAGTTGCGAGTACCGTATCGGTGGGCTCACGTTGCTCTATCGCAGAGGTGAAGAAAGCCAATGTTTTGTTCTTGGGAAGGCTCAGTGGCTGCTGGCTACAGTTAACCACCCGTAGGGGCACTCTGTGGGCGTCATTAACTGTCACGAGGCACGCGGCTGCCTTCAGGCCATTGCTGAGAGAGTCGACCGGCTCAAGCACTCCCACGGCGCCGCTCTCTACATCTGAAGGCACAAACGCGTACAAAATGTGCTCCGACCAAGGAAGGACGACCGCCTCCTCGACCAGCCGGACGGCAACCCGCGAATATACCTTCTCCAATGATCCCACTGTTTGACGGGTGTCAATATCGGTAATGCGAATCTCAGCCCCTCTCCTGTTCAAAAACGGAACTTTTGAGCCGCCCGCATTAACCTCTTCCTCAGAGAATGAGACTACTACCTTCCCTTTTCTCAAAAAATCCTGCCCTAATATACCTGACACTCCGTTTGGCAGAGACACCGTGTCCGGGCATACGTAGCAGGGGTGCTCCAATGCAATTCCGCCGAGAGAGAAGTGTAACCGGTAGAGTCCACTTATGCCAAGAGGATCCCCCGTTATGCCTACAAATTTGGTTGTCATACCACCAGACGCTTCCAACACCTCGCGGTCCCCCTTCCTTCGAAGCGTGTTAAAACTGCTCTCCTTAAGCAATGTCACCTTTGACCCCGTATCTATCAACAATTCCATACAACAACCATTTAACTTGCAACGCACAACAGGGCATGCCTCGTCGGCCACACAAACTACCACCACCTCATCATCTACTGCTCCCTCCCCACGCTCCTCAGGCTGGGGAGGACTAACTAGTTTTTTGACTCTGTATCTGGAGCCCCGCTGTAGGCTTGCTTAGGGCGTGTCTCGCCTGCTTCTCTTTGTGGCTCCCCACGGCGCACGTTTTGGCAGAACCTGGCGATGTGTCCGCGACCCTGGCAAGCGAAGCATACGATTTCTTCAAAATCTCGCATACCGCGCCTGTAGCTTTGTGGCGGTCTCCGGTTTCCAGCGACTGGGCGCTGTTGAGCGCGCGCTTCAACCTGGCGTTCTACCTGCTGAGTTAGCAGCTGTTCCAAGCGATCTAACCGCTCTGTCAAGAGAGCAACCTCAGGGTTGAGCACCGCTCTCTCTATGACGCGTACTCTCGCTGCGGCTGTCGTTAACGCCTCATTTCGTTCCTCATCCAATGCGGCCTCCACGGCTTGGTCGAAATTGCTCGGCTTGCGCGAGAGCACGAACCGGCGCACGGGGTCTTGCAGACCAGCCACGAACAAAGCGGTCATTTCCTCTTTAAGTATATCCTCCGCGTATTTCTTCCTTAGCTGGTCTCCTTCCTCCTCCCTGCTTAACGTATCGCGTGCTAGGCGCTGAAGCCGTGACGCAAATGTTCGCACGTCCTCCCCTACCATCTGTCCGGCGTCACGGAACCTCTGTACCCGCACGTGACGTGGTTCAGTGTCGAAATGCTCAAACGCGAGCTTCTTAAATTCCGCAAATGATTTTGTGGATTTTACTTTTTCGTCTCGCCAGGCAAAATCATGAGCAGCTCCTGCCATCTTACACCTCGCCATTCCCAGCATTTGAGCATCGGACCATCCCCCCATTTTCCCAATCTCTTCTAGCATGGAAAAGAAATCGCAGATTGGAACCCCTGTCTTATCTCCCGTAAACGTCGGAATGACGCTTCCTAATGCCAGCATGCTTGCTCCGAGCGACGGCTGTGGAGTGGGAGCTCCCTCAGATACAGTCATTTTTTTTTTTCAAGCCCTCCAGTGCCTCAAGCCTCTCAAATGGGGTAAAAGTCCCACAATCAGTCCCGTGATTCCCTTTTGATTACAATTTTGAAGTCATGAATGTCACAGCATTCAGAGGACATTTGCTTTTGAGACCCCACTTCTGACACCAGTGTGATGACCCCCATAATGCGCAGGTCCACACGGGACGGAGAGGCAAAGAGACACCGTATGGCTCAGTTTAAACAAACAGGTATATTCAATAATTACACATGATTAAGATTACATCAGAGGCTGGGGCGTCCGAGCTTACGTGCCGATGACTTCATGGGGGCGATGGAGTGGCTCCGGAGTTGGGCTCGAGCGGTTGCTGGCAGAAGCTGCACGCCGTCGGGCTTCGGCGCTGAAGGCCCTCTTCGCTAACGATGTCGTCCTGAGCGTGGATGCAGTAGAATTTCAATAGTCGTCCGTTTCTTCGAGGATGGATCACAAACCCTTCCTCTAGTGTCGCCCGGCCCGGAAGATGAACAGGAGGCGAGCTTGTAGATGATGACAGCAGAGCACAATTTTACAACATACATATACAGAGAGCCAAACTGGAAAAAGCAGAACTGAATCTACAAAAGAACAAACTTTGCACCACTTCACTCATCGACCGGGCAGGTCAGTGCCTAAGCAGCATCACATCACATGCCAAGCATGGAGCCCCAGCTCAGACTGGACTGCATCCGTTTACATGCGCTTTTAAGCACTTGATTAACAAAGGACTAAGGGCGGTCATTTCCAGTGGCCCGCCCAAAGCATCAATTCTCCAATCCAAAATAACATGCGAGATGGGGACCACCCCTTGGGCTGGGCTTAGCCTCGAACCCAGAGTCTGTTAACAATACAAACTAAATAAACAACAAAAACGCCACCACTCTCTCTCAAATGAGAGTATACACAGGCTCTCTCTTCGGAGCTAATTCACTAGCGCCTGTCTTTCCACATTCTTGGCGAGTACTACCTGTCCGCCATGACAGGTGTCCGTCGCGGCCCTTCTGGGAAGCTGTGGGTGCCTTCCCGGCGATAGCCCACGACAAAGGGGGGGGGGGGGGGGAGGGAAAGAATGTCGTCTTCGCGGTTTCGCATAGCGTCGGCTGTGGTACGGCGCGCTCTGGCCCGCTGACAGCTCCCTTGTCCTGGAATGTAACCGGAAATTGGGGAGGACAAAGCCCGTTTCCCCGGGGCGGCGGCGGGACCGGTTTTTCTGGTCGTCACCCAAAGAGCATGGCTGGGCAATTGATGATGCCGCTGTCACGGGTCTCCGTCTACGCCGCGCCGTCGAACGTGGACCCTCGCAGCACACACGGAATGTCACAACAGTTCATCACCACGGACCCGAGCACCCGCACGTAGCCGTGCGTGGCATCGCCGTGTCTGGGGAAAAGGGGATCCTGGTGGTTGAGCCGACGCCGAGCGTTTTGGCTTTTAAGGCCCCTCGGTGGAGGCAACACACCACTTTGGCCCCAGCTTCCTGTGGACGGCAGCTCCGGCCGACCCGAACGGAAGAAATCGGCAGTCGCCTTTTCCTATCTTCTTTCTTATAATTTTCCTGCCTCCTCCCCCCTCCTTGACCTTTTCTTTTTTCCTGGCGGCTAAGGTTAATGGCGAACTAACCTGCGTTTCGTCATATTGGGTTATAGTTAGGGTGTACAGCTGGCGTGGGCAGGACTTGCTTGCAAGTTCCTGTTCCGTCACCTCTTTGGACTCCATGGTGGGTGGCTGGCACCGTAACTGAATAACATACATTTTCTATGGCTCCTCTTTTATGAAATGATCGCCCTCTAAAGAGAGGGCGGAGCGATCTAACGAAATAGTTCCCCCAGAAAACAAAAGAAGTCTTCCCGAAGAATAATTTTTGCCAGCCGAAAAAAAAAGAGGGACAAGAGGAGAACCTACGCAGGACAAGGCTGAAGCAAGGCTGAATGGTGGGCCAGTTGGTAAGACACGTCGAAAATCCAGAAAAACCATCAAGGAAAATATCCCCTTTCATAGCTGGCAAATGTCTTAAAGAAGCCTTCGGCCCTGGTTACAAGGTGACCAATCTCGCTAGGGGCGACTTGCTTCTAGAGATCGTGACAAATTTCAAATACCTAAACTTTCAAGCGTTCTGTCATTTCGGGACATTCGTGTCTTCGTTACAGCCAACAGGTCGCTAAACACAGTCCGCGATGTGATTTCGAAAACCGATTTTCTAGATCCCACCGAAGAGAAAATGCTGGACGGCCTTGCCGACCAAAATGTCACAAAAGTTGAAAGAATCAAAATAAGAAAGGAAAACAAATAAATCCCAACGAAGCACCTCGTACTGACTTTCACTTGTTGCACACTCCCTGACTCCACTGAAGTGGGGTACACAAAGATAGCAGTGAGGCCGTACATTTCTAAACCTAGACTGTTTCAGTTGCCAAAGATTTGGCCATGGTTCCAGGGTTGCCGAGGCTACAAAACGTGCACGAAATGCGCTTCTAAAGAACACGCCTATGAAAATTGCCAAGGAGCATTCTTCTGCGCTAACTGTGAAGACGAGCACCCAGCCTACTACAGGTCTTGCACATCGTGGAAGACAGAAAAAGAAATAATTACTGTGAAAACAAAAGAAAACATTTCATCTAAAGAGGTGAGAACACTTATCAAAATGCAAATCAACTATTCTCTCACTATACACACAAGCTTTGCAGATGTGGTGCGACGGGGCGATCCATCACATGCTGCCTTTCGAGCCAGCGAGATTCAAGACATCTGCCCACGAGGCGAGGTCTGACACACGTGCAGTCTGCACGATCGTCCAGCGCCTCTGAAGAGGCGATGGACACAAGCCGAGGTAGTTCCGTGCCGTCGACGTCGGAGGTACGGCGGAACTCCCTGGATCGGAAAAAAAGAGACAAACCCCGTATCATGGGACAAATCTAAACCTAGTTTCTCACTCCAAATACATAAAACAGGATGGCATTCATAATACCAGTGGAACTTCAGGGGACTTTTAAATAAATTCAGTTACATCAAGGATATCTTAGCTTCAATATCCCCTGTTGCTTTCTGCCTGCAGGAAGCTAACCTAGGTCCCCAGCATAGAAATGTGTTTAAAAAATATAAGGTATTCCGCGATGACCGAGAGGATGTAAACAGGCTACCGGGAGGGGTAGCCATCGTCGTGCAAAGTGGTATAGCAGCCCGTGAAGTGAAACTTACAACTAAATTAGAGTATGTAGCAGCAACTCTACTTACATATAAAACTATAACAGCGTTCTCTGTATACCTCGAGCCACACCTGAAAGTAACCCACATAGAGTTAGAAAACATTTTGGCGCAACTACCAGGTCCTTATGTAGTAGTTGGCAATTTTAACGGACATTCTTCTTTTTGGGGAAGTGAAAAGCAGATACCAGAGGTCAAATTATAGAAGATTTTATTCGGATCAATAAAATTTGTTTGTTGAACTCTGGTAAAACTGCATACTGCTCCCCAAGCTCCGGGAAAATGAGCTGTTTAGATTTGACTTTTAGTTCACTCTGTACTTTTAGCGATTTTAATTAGATGTAATCGGAAACCCACATGGCAGCGCGATCACCTCCCTGTAATAATCACTTTAAATTTTGTACCTGAAGTCATCCCAACAAAAAAATGCGACGCTCGAAGCTTCATCTAGCAGACTAGCAACTTTTTAGAGCAGAAGCCACTTTAGAAAAAATAGCTTTAGATAATCTTAACATCGATGAGATAAATCAAAATTTCACAAATTGTATTGTATAGTATAGCTGCCGCGCACTTAGCTATTCCTCAGTCTTCTGAATTGGTGTGACAAAATCACAAAGTGTGGTGGACACAAGACTGCAAGGAAGCAAAAAAAACATCAACATAACAAAGCGTGGGGTATCTTTCGAATGTACCCGACACAGGAAAACCTCATAAATTAAAAAAAAGCAAGAGCTAAAGCTCGGTACGTCCATCGTACCGCTGAGAAAGCATCATGGCAAAGTTACATCGCATCTGCAAACAGCCAGATCACATCGAAAAAAAAAAATAGGGGAGCAGGTTAAAAAAAAATGGCAGCTTCTCACCGTTCAAAATTCCTCTTTTTACGGCACCTAGAAGACAAACAAGTATAACAGAACAGGCAGACATATTAGAGGAGCACTTCGCTGCAGTTTCGAGTTCCTCACATAGTTTCGAGTTCCTCAAACGCACGCACGCACAGGACACAACGCACAAGGCTAGGGAAGCACAAATTTTCGCAGGTTTGCTACAGTTCCAAAGGCTACTGCGTGTTTCCTTCTGCGTAAACGGTTGAAGGCTGTATTAAGGCTTGACGGAGCGCAGCAAGTTCAGACGAAAACATTGGTTTTGCATTTTAATATTGGCACACGATGATCAGACAGTAGTGCCAGCGACCGTAATTATACCTTAAGTAAGCAAGGACGGCCATCCTTGTATTTTCTGTTCGGTGTATAGTTCTGGAAACGTTTTTCGTGTTGTCTGATAAGTTGAGCGTCATTTGCTGAGTTATTTGCTTATGGTTTCTCTAACACATCGTGTAATTGTAATCAATATCATGCTGAAAAAAATACCTGGTAGCTAATTTTTTAGAGTACCGGCCTTGAAATCAAGATGTCAAAGGTTGGGCCAGCAGTGCATAGTAGTCTTTGGAGTTTCGTTGTTTCTCTATGTGATGACCACTAAGTGACCAGCTTCTTGTTGTTGTTTTTTTTTTGCGAGAGGGTGCGAGAAATCGGCTGAAACTTCATTAACAGCACCCACAAAATTTTTATGTCTAATTCTATCTACCGACACTTTGCGAAGTTCATCGCCGCTGCCACGTACCCGCGCAGTTTTTGTATCCAAATGGAAATATTTTCGTGAATCATGCGTCTTCCATGGGCCACAGTACCACGCAGCTTTCGTGTCCCGAGAAACTCGAGTCGCTGTTTTATTTGCAATTACAACCTTAATCTGCCAAAGAAGCCATGCTCGACGCTACACACTTTAAACCGAATCCAGCTAATATCGCTAATTGAGTTCGCAAGGAGTTAATCAGTTATTGTGTTCAAAGCTTCGTGACAGGAGTCACGTGATTGTTCGGATCTCAGCTGCTCTTCGTACTTTTTTTTTTTTGAGCTGCATTCAAGCCCAAAGGGATGACGCTCTTGATGCAATCCCTTGTTTGCGGTGCAGTACACTTATTCGAAAATTAATTTTAACGGCAAAGAAGCTGCAGCAGTTGGTCAGTTGTGGCGCAAATGGCCACTTTGAAGCTTCGGGTGCCCTTTGCATTTAACTCGAGGGCGAGGACGGAAGCGCGGCCGAGCCCAGCGGCTGCGCGGCGTGCCAGCGAGCAACTATGGCCGCGCTCCACGGCTCCCGGTCGATCTGGGGTCCTGCAATCGATTCAGGCAGCGACATCCGCGCCGGCGGAATGCAGAAGCGGACGCGGTAAACAACCAGGCCTGGCTCCGAAAAATGGTCCGCGCGTTGCACGCTCCGTCCCTGAGGTTCCTGGTGCTCTTCGGCGTGGCATGTTTCCACCCGGCGCAGGTGACACCCAAGGGTAAGGCCGTCCTCAATCTCTCCATCCCCCGTGGCTGCTACACCTCGAAAGTGAGGCGCTCTTTCTAGGTGTGACACCGGACCTTATTACATGCGGCCTGGATTTCCTCCACATTCTCTTCAATCTTTTTTTTTTGTCTGCGCTGCACCAGAAGCGGTGGCGTGCGGCGGAATATTTCGCGTCTCGTAATTGCCGGCGCACGCTGCCCGTCTTCCAGGGTCGGTCAGTGTAAGATGTGTGACACAAGAGCGCACGAATTGCGCAACTACACACGCTGTTGGCTCAAGTCGTGCGTCGTTTCAGCGAGCCGTTGTGGGCCATCTGACTATCTGAGAGTGCTCTCTCAAATGCGCGTTGGTCAGTTGGAAGCTGTAAATACTGAACGCGCGACGCCTTGCCGAGTGAGCTGAGAATTTAACGGAACGGGGCGGACTCTCGGTCGTCGCGGACGATTCCAACAAGTATCCCCGGTGCGTCTGCGTGAGCGTGATTCTAGCAAAGCAGACGACAGCCACCACGGGAAGACATTCGCGAAAGCGTGGGAGACCGCCGCAGTCGGCGTGCTTAGGGAAAGTGCATGATCGCATAAAATAGCGCTTTGAGACCACGGTTTTAGTTGCTCATGGCGTACCAACTGCTCACACTTCCCCAGCCGTTCCGTTGCAATGCAGGGACAAAACTGAAATGGCAGACGAGCGGAAAGCCAATTCTGCCTTTCAGTCTCTTCCTCCTGCTTTGCTACCAAGAAGAAAATTTGCTGGACTTGCCTTTGCCTTTGAAGCTTATCTACGCTGTATATTGACACGAGATATTTTGCTCTCATTATCTCTTCTACAAACGATCAAGAAAAAATGGGGCACGTATGACAAAAGGGCATTATGAAAAAGGAGAAATATTTAAGCCGCAATTTAGTCTGCGCAACGTTCACACAGCCACAGGCCTGCCTCCCCCTCATTTTGTCCACTTGAGCTTATCGCCCGAGACAACTCTGTCATGTGCGCGCTTATGCAGTTATGCTTAGGCAGTTATGCTCGCAACATTTTAGATTTTAATGGGCTTCCAAGATAACTGCTTCAGCTCACGCAGATTTGTGCCTTTCTGGAGTGTAGAAATTTGTGCTATAAAGGCTCAGTGCGCCCTTTAGGTAAAATGCAACAGAGTCAGCTACTCGCTTACATCATCATATGAGTTGTCATGAAACCTTTTATACTTCTGAAGGCATTCGTAAAGCTATTCTCCTGTGTGGTGATTTAAAAAGAAATAAGTACATCCAAGAGTTCTCGCCTTTCACCGAGGCGAAGAAGGTGACAGCGATGCCGGTATCGCATCCGACCTTATTCCGCACAACCGCAAGCCCACTTCCAGCTAGATCACTTGACCGCAGATGGCACGTGTGTGAAAACACCCGAAGATCAGAACTCTATGATCGTAAACCACTTTCGAAACTCCCCATTGGACCCATGTTTTGAAATCCGGCGCTACGATTGGGGGGCCAAAACTTTGTGGTCGGCAGATTGCCACGCCACTTGCGGCGCTCAGACGAATTGTTCAGTGGTGCTCAGAACGCGAACATGGTAGAGAAATGAAATCCATGACAGCCCAGCTCATGGCGGCGCGACCGTCTGATAACCTCCGTTATGTGGCCAGAGAGCCTACTCAGGTTTCCAGCCGGAGTTCCCCAAATGATATAATCAAAGAGCTCTGGTCCACACATCTCTTGTGGTGCAGGGCCGCATGAACAGCATTTCCTTCAGTTCAGGCGGTAGGTGAACGCTAGCGTTTTAGTGACGACACGCGAAGGCGAAGCCTCTTATCTATCCCTGTGCATCTGCCGCTCTACTGACGCAAGAAAATTTGTAGGTCGCTTATTTACCATTGTGCGATGACATTGCGATAGCATTGGGTCGATTAACTGGATTTCATAGATTCTAATCTCCCGACGTTTCGCGCTGCATGCTCGTCTGATGGCGCTTTCACGCGCACCGATGAAAGATGATGAAGACCACGGTTTCAAATTACAGCGCGAGAGACTCGCATTTTAACGCGTGTGAAAGCGGGTGGTTGACGAAGACGACATTCCAAGCGTAGTGCGAGAGACTGGCAGTTAACACGCGGGAGGTTGAGCTGCGGCGATGGCGTAGTTTTTTTCTTGATTGGCTTTATTTCACAAGACAAAATACAGACTGGAAGAATAGTAAAGGTGATCTGGTTTACAGACAACAGTTTTCACTATAAATGATTAGAATTTTTTACTTTCTACATTGCACTTATCCAATCCTCTACAAATTCACGAACAGAATCACCAAAATACTGATGAATATCTCATGACATGAACATAAGCATGCTGAACAGCCATTCGGCGTTTGGACATGCTAGTAAAACCCAATAGCATTAGCATATTACACGGTACTGATCTGTTCGCGTCGCCGCGGGCTCGAATCCTGCTTCTGGCTATGAAGGTTTTTTTTTTGCTTTATTTCTTCCCCAGGTGTGACACCGGTCGCCGGTCAGCACCGGCTTTTCGTTGCAATGAGGCTCCTATGCTATTGCATAATATCTTCAGTGCACGTAGCAAAAAATCACACCAGTCAACATCGCGCACGCTTCATTTAAGTTAGGTTAGAAGCTCAGTGCGACTATGGCACATCTGGGAATTCTTGCCCAGGTACTATCTGGGTCGCATGCGGCCTACCACCGGTGCCTGCCAATGCGAGTTGAGAACCTCCGAGCAACGAGGCATGGTGCGGTGACAAATGAAGTTTGATTCTATAGCAATAACAGAGGTCACGAATATATATCTATCTAGGCAAATACGGATCACCGAGTTGCATTGAGCGCAGGTCCTGTGGTTTTAGTTGCCTTTCTATGTCTTCGCCTCCTGTTCCGTCCTGTTCTCTTCAACTGATTCGGAGTTTTGCTGGAAAGAAGAATGGTGTACGGGGTTTAACGTCCCAAAGGGACACATAGAATATGAGGGACGCTGTAGTGAAGGACTCCGGATTAATTTCGATCGTCTAGGGCTGTTTACCGTGCACCGCAATCGCACAGTACACGGGCACCTTGCGCTTTGCTTCCATCGAAACCCGCATCTTCGGGCTCAGCAGCCCAGCGCGCAAACCACTGAGCCACCACGGTGGGTGTTGCAGGAAAGTATCTGCTGTGCTAAGTGCAGGCGTTACGCCTCGCAGAGCACTTATTTCGACCCGTGACAAGCGATCCATGGCTATTTTCATTAGTTATTTCCTGGTAGCCTTCTCATGCGCTGTCAGTGTTCGGTTGGCTGCCAGATTCTGGTGCCTAAAGCTGGGCTCGAAGCTCGCTGTTGTTGCTGCAGCCTCAAATACGAAGCTCGCCAAGTAGAAACTTTCACTTTTTCTTCGAGCCCTCCCCTTCCCCTTATTTTTCTTGCGGAAGAAATAAAGATATTGATTGATGAAGTGATTATTATGCGTGCCTCTAGCGCCTTCTCTTGCACTTTCGAAAAAATAAAGTTGTTTGGAAAAGACGTTTTTTTTTTTCGCATTTCTGCATTTCTCTCGTGTTGTTTCTCCAGTATTCCGACCTCAACTCGATTCAGACTAAAAATACCGCCTCAGGAACCTTCGCGGAAATTTTGGCGGACTGCTTTTGTTCCACAACAATCCACAACAAACACTCGCCATTTGGAAGAGGTGCAGGGACGTCACTGTACCACGAAACGGCCAGTGAGAGTCCATCACGAACTTTACAAGTACGTAAGCTTAAGAAGCTTATCGGACTTACGCTCTCTCTTTCTGCCCCCCCCCCCTTACGCTCTTACCCTTTATTATTTTTTTATTAATTTGTGCGCACGGCGCAGAGGTGACACAAGTGTAGAAACAAAAATGGGGATACAAGAAACAAGTGCCGTGCCAACTTTCTCCCGAGGGTTGCGCTCTTTCGCGCCCAATAGTGCAAGCGCAGAGACGATGGTCGCCAGGTACGGAATTCGTTCGGAATCGGCTTTCCCCTGAAATGCCGTGCCAGCTAGTCTCCTGAGAAATGAAATGTCGGAGCGGTGCCGCCGCCTTCCCCTCGTTCTCCCGCTCTGTCCCGCAAGACGTAGTGCGTGCGCCCCGTGGCCGCACTGTTGTCGCGAGTGTTCTGCGATGCATGGCGACATTCTTTCTCTTTTCCGTCGCCTCCAACTTTCCTGCCCCCCCCCCCCCCCCCCCCCACCTCTTGCTTCTACGGCTGGGTTTTTGTGCACACGAACAAAGGATAAAAGAAAAAAAGGGACGGAGAAAGCGCCAAAGGACTTCAGAGTTCGGGGAACGGTCGTCCTCCAAAGCCGCCACATCACAAACACCTCGCAACGCTTGTTGTTCACTCGCAAGCCTCTTATCCACAGGCCGCTGCCGAGAAAAGTGCCCTGGCTATAAAACGGCTTGAGCCGTGAACGTTTCGCTCGCACTATAGAGCGCCGCGGGCAACGCGGTGTCAGCTATAGGTTCTGCTATCTGGCTCAGCAGTAAAATCGTGACGGCAATAGGATATAGCCGCTGCGACCTGAGGTAAAGCATGTTCGCTCAGCGGAATGAATAACAGGTGCTGCATTTTATTGCTCCGAGCGGGCAAAAAGGAATGACGGCGGTGAATGCCGACCCTCTGCTTGCAACTTTCTCTCTTTTTTTTTTTTACCACGAATGAGTTGAGAAGAGCGAGGTGCACATAAGGTCAGGCGCTCCGCATGATTGACTTTTCCATTTGCTGTTCTTATGTGAGACGCGCTTACATAACACATACCGCGTAGGCATTGTACGTAAGAACGCTAGGCGATATCGCTTTTTTTTTCAGCGCAGTGACTCAGCCGCTGACTGTTGCGGCGCAGCTATGCTTGGACATCAGCGCGCAGAGTATTTTAGCCTGCAGACGGCTGGCTGAGCGCCAGAAGCACACCGCCCCGATATTGAATCGTTCCTGTGGTACGGGAACTAAAGAGGAAGGAATTATCAAGTATAATGCTTCGATAAGAGTGTATTTGAAATTTGAAGACACATGGTACTGACATAAAAACGTTATAGTCAGTACAGTATACTCGAGTTTGTGCTTCACAAAAGCTGCGTGCAGTTAATTATGACAACAACCAAGGCAGTAGGTGTTCACAACAAGATGGCTGGCAGTGAAATATACGTTTGAAAGCATGAAATTCGCTCCTGAGAAGATGAAAGCCTTGAGCATGAAATGAGAAGATCTATAGGTAATTTAGTTTCGACGTACGGCGTGCTTATTCGCTACCTTCTGTACAAAATTATAAATCGCGACCCACCTACCTATAGGTGACAAACGCTTTTCTGGCTGTTAATCAATTTTAGCTGCTCTAATTCATAACCAAAACGAACTCCCCATTTCAACTATCCAGGCCAACTGTCCTGTTGGGAATGCACAACGCCAAGGTATCAATCTGTTGCCATTTGAATTAGTCGGCAGGCTCAAGGAATCATAATTTCTCCACGAAACGTGGCAGGTTTATATCACGCACATCATCAATGATTTGCGTGCGTAGGAGTTTGGCCAGCCTGGTTACTCATGCTGCATTGCAATGACCGAACGGGTATGTCGCGAAAAGGAATGGCTGACTCTTTGCAGGGCATCATCAGACATGCTGCAAAATTCTGCAAGCAGTGTTTCCTATACATCCACGGTCAGGATGTGGCTAGTAATATGGCCGTGCTTCAAGAATATACAAAGCAGTGAGCACTTCCGCAAGAGACTGTGACAACGAGGTAGCTAAATTTCAGATTTGCTTGTCAACGGTGGCAACGTTTTTGATAAAAAAAAAAGCCGAGAACTCCTCTCTATATGCATCATACATGAGCACAATGTCGGTAAAATCATGCGAACAGCACAGTGCAGTGCTGCATGCAATTTTCGAACTTCTGTCTTGAGTTCAGGTCGAGATTTAACTTTTGTGAATACCGGTGTTCGTAACCTAAGGTAGTATTGTGAAGGACGAAAGCTGCTCAAATTATATTACTAATTATGTCGGTGCGTTTAGACTTACTGAAATAAATGACAAAGGCTGCTTTTCAGATCAGTTGCAGCATGAAGGTTGCCGCAGTAAATTTATGACCCGGGCGTCGCACTGTGGTGCTCGGGTCGGCATATTTGCTACAAATTAGTAAAGAAAAGAGCGTACGACCTAGAAGGGTGTCTTTCGCATGACACGTGCGCCGCCGAGGGGCATTTACCTTTCGGTATTGTGGTCTGATGCGCTCTTCGGCCAAGCGGTTTTGGTTTGATCGACTGAGCGCCGGAAGTCGTTGCGCTGGAGCGCCAAGCAGAATCGTGAAATCGAATTTTCGAAATTTTAACCACTGACGCGGCTATTACAAACGGACGGCTGCAAATCTTTACACTGAGCTGCCTAACCGTAATAGTTAAGTGTTAACGTTCAGAATTTAGTTAACCAGCTTACTAGGCTTGCTAGTAGACGCGATTCACCGGCCTTCCGACATCGTCAACCGTTTATACTACGGTTCCGAAGAGGCCATCTTCTTACTTTGAAATCTTCATTTCTAAACATTGTAGTAAAAACCTTCTATGGAAGCCCCGGTATGAGCATGATGATATGGAGGTCTTAGCTTGGTGAACATCATTCTAAAAGAAAGGGGGAAAAAAGGCAAACGTGATCGCCGTCAGCTTGAGACGAGTGGCTTGACAAGTTGCGCTGTAACCTAAAGCTGCCGGGTTGAGCATGTGCGCACGATAAGCTCACGCCAGCGTTGTGAAACGTTTGCCTGTTATTGCGAAGCGCTTGCCCTCCACGCATTCATGCTCCGAGCGTCTCGGCGACCTGCCGCCGTGGCAGAGCGGCCCGGTCGCGTTTTCTCAATTGGCGCCGCCCTCCCGTGCAGCGGTGGGCGGCAGCAGCGGGCCAGCGACCACGACCAGCGGGCCGCCGCCGCCGCAGCCGTCGCAGCCCGTGGCGTCGAGAACCAGCTGCCCGCCGCCGGAGATCGTGTTCAACGGCTCGCTTTTCCAGACCGACGGCACTGCGCAGCAGTTCGGCAACGTGTACGAAGTGCGCTTCATGGGCCTCTTCGGAGGCGTGGCCAAAAAGCGCGCCTGCAAGATCAAGTGCGTCAACGGGGTCTGGCTCGGGCCCCTCTGCGCCGTTGAGAGCCAGGCCGGAGGTAGGAACGCCAAGTTTTCTCCTTCGCCCCTTCCTCAGCACCTCCACCTCTGGGTTCATCATTAAGCATCAGTGTCATTATTGTTGTTGTTGTACGGTTTGGAAACAATGCTTAAAAATACAAGGGCGGGAAAATAGAGGAGAGAAAAAAAAATGAACACACAACGCATTATGCGCACTCTTACCGACAGCGCTCACAGCATGAGATAGATAGATAAAGAGGAGGAGGGAAAGGCAGGGATGTTAACCAGAAAGGGGTTCCGGTTGGCTACCCTGCACTGGGGAAGAGGGATTAGGGGACTAAAAGCATGAGGAACAAAGTAAAACTGCCTTCCGAAGTGCATGTGAACAGTACACATTTGCGCCATGCTGCCGCGGCATGCGTCATGTTTGAAGCTTAACTTTCCTTTCTTCTCCTGAATTGTCCTCCGGGGAAGCCTGCAAAAGCAACTTTCATCCCTCTGATAAATGAAAAAAGAAGGAAAAGAAAATGCAGATGCACAGGCATTGAGTACAGTAGGGTTGAAAGTACGTGTAAAATAGTGTGCACACATGGAGCTCATAGGCGCTTTAGTCATTGTCTAGAAAACTACGACCATGGTGCAAGCGGGGCGTTATATGTCATGATTTAATCATACGTGCTCTTGTATAGGTGTGACTAATTTAACTGTATCTATTCAGCGACTGTGTTTAAGGGACTGGAAAATGAACCGCTTTGGTATTGCGAGGCACACTGCGGAATTCCATTATATGGGATGCGTTGTTTTGATACGTGGATGTAAAAAAAAAAAGGTTACTTTCGGAACAGTGCTGCCTGGAGTATTCAGCACAGAAGGCACAATGTTAACTGCAACGTCGTCAAAGGCGCAATATTCCGTCAACCCTTAGCAATTTAATCAGAAATTTTTTGGGAATCAAAAGCATCTTATGGCTCAAAGGAACAGAAAAATTGAACGGAACCTTAAAAAATCTAATATTTTTCAACGTTCACACTTGTAAGTAACAAGAAGCCTGTAACATCCCAGAAAATAATAGGTATAGGTTACTCCATACCAACCGTCCCAGCCATGGCGGCTGACCATCTCCATTTCTTCCGCGAAATTTTTAGCTTTATGTGAGCGGTGCTTCCCAACATTATTTGTGAGAGTAAGAATTTTTTTAACAATGTTAACGCTATTTGAATTTTATCACAAAGCGCAAAACACAGTTTTTTCATTTGCTCTGCCAAATATGAGATGTTGCACATACATCGAAGCTAAACTTGCCTCCTGATAACATGACATTTATTGCGATTATCCTCTCTTCGCAAAGTATTTTCTCAATATTTGCCTTTTTATGATTTTATTTGATTGCTTATGAATTGTTATTGTCTTTATACACTACTAAATATTGCAAAATTAGGTCATGGTTAAACGTTCTTTAGAAAAAAGACTGGAAAAATTTTACAAAAGAAATTTTTGGAATGTACACTGACATAAGTAATATTTATGTCCAGTGGTCACGAGATGTTCTTTTTTAAACTTAATTTTACATCGGCGAACTCAGTGATAGAAATGAACGGCGATGAAACTACGCAAAATTCTGTTTTGCATTATGTTTACTCTGTAAATCGACCTCATTATCATAGAAGCAAACATGAGCTGCATAATTAATCTTAACAGTACTTTATTTACTACCTTATGTATCTTTTTTAAAAATTGATGCTCTTTCAAGCCAGAAAAAATATTTTTTTTAAATTTCTTTCCACATGTCAGATATCATAGCATTATAGTTCGCTTTCACTGCAAAGCTGCTCAGTAGTGTAGAGAATTTATGGGCTGGCGCGCCCGCATGTGAGCTCTAGTGGTACGTCCATAGTGGCTTATACTTTACTATTGAATAAATACACAAATCTTGGCTGAAAAACGTTTATTTCATTGTTGCTGTACATGCAGCTGCTACAACTCAGGCATGTGCAAGGATCAATAAATGTTTTGTTTCTTTTAAAGCTTTTTTTTTCTGCTGCATGTATTTGTAGATCTGGGTGGTTCAGTTATGTTACGTTTTATTCGTTTTATCGCTTTGCAAATCGAAACAAAATATTTCATGCAGTCAGACCTCATGCCGCCGTCTAACAACGGATGCCTGGGCTGAGTTGTTAGATCGCAGGGTTTCAAACGTCCCTCAAAGGTGTATCAGTTTTAAGGAGGCGTAATGTTTGCTGAAAAAAAGCGGACATAATTTTGCGGGAAGAGTCAGTTTGTACTTAAAAGATAATGTAGTGGACATTTTTTTTCAGTAAACTTGAAAATATCTTATGGTTATTAAGCGTCCAGAGAAAAAGTACGAAGGAAACAAAAAGAGTGTGTTCTTCACTCATACACAGTAATCATCGGGTGAAGCCGCATAATGTGTTTGTACATCGGTTTGATCAGCTACGCGAAACAAGGTGTTTAGTGTGGTTATCTTTGCTTACATGTCTACGTCGTGTAAGAGACCAGTACTCTAAGCAGTCGTTCTTGTCCGGGTGGTCTTCATATTACTCCCTCGCCTGGAGTGCAAGGATGTGCTAACGCTAAAATATGTGAGAGGCTTTTCAGAGCTAAAACACTCGGTACGTCTAGCCATTCCGCTGACGGAGAAAAATGTTTTTCAATTTGTGTAACCGCCTTTCTGGGTAAGTCTTCTCTATCAATAAGCATTTAATGCTGACAATTTTTTTGTGTCTTCTATAGGAATATTTTTTAGAAAGCGGTAAATCAGCTCTTGACTTATATTTGTCCACCGACGTTTTTCGACCCTCAAATGAAACTCTCTCAAATGGTCCGCCCAGAAGCTCATTAGTTCGCTATATTTGTACATCCTCTGTTATTATCTTTTGGTTCTCTTGTGTAGCGCAGACCGTAAAAAGAAACGAAGTAAGTTTTAAGTTTTTATGTGAGCGTTCATTTTTTAACGGTAAAAAAAAAATGAGCGAGGACGTAACCCTCACTACAGCAACATTTTTAGTCGGCGAAGCCATAAGAATTGCTGAGAATTCGTCGCGGCATAAAAATCGTTGCTGGACTAAAACTAACGGGACTGAGGCAGGCGTCCGAGAAAAGGTAGAAAGAGAGAAATATGGAGGACACTGGAGTGCGTTCATATTGCAAGACGACGACGTATGAGGACAATTTTCGGGTAAATTACCCTGGCTCTGCAGCGTTAGGTCGGCAAGCAAGTGGAGCCCTCTATTATTATAAGAGCTTCATGACAACCACCCGTTTCAGCTCCCAGAAACGACAAACCTTCTTCAGCTCGCAAGCTTCGAGCCAGATCAGTGTTCTTGGACGTCTAAACAGAGATGAAAGCGGAGGGTTTTTCTATTTTCGCGAATATAAGGCTTTACAATTCTTCCGTTGTAGACTATAAGCTGTAAGTTAAATTTTTGCACCTTGGTGTGCAGTTACCATATCTTACATTTTAGCGAGAATAGGTAAATATTTCTTTTTATATTTTCTAACACGTCCTAATTCGGTCGTTTTTATTAACGTATAACAAAGCTTATTAGGGCATGAAATTAATTGTATTTTCTGATTAAAGGAAAATCACTGGAGGCTGTGGAAAGACAAGGTTGGGGGCGGAGGACACGCCATTCCTTTGTGTTAGGGATAATTCTCTTCGAGCACAACCAGATCTAGAGTTTGTAAATAAATTTAAATCTCACTCGCGTTATTAAATTTTCTTTAAAAATATTTTACGACAGCTTCATATCCCTCCCACCATAAACCGAGAACTTAATGCTTACGCCTTTATTCATTCCTGAGCCTAACCATTAAGCTAGGTTGGTGCTAGTAATTCTTTCGCATTAAAAACGAGCTCGAGAGCTCAAAGGTGCACGGGTCCCTTCCTGCTACCATATTTTAAAAACCTGTTTTAAGTTGCCATCGTTACGTCAGGTTTCCCGGGAGGCGCAAGTTGTTAATTCCTCTAAGGGCCCGTATTCACTAGGTTGTTTCAATCACTTAAGAACGAATTGTGATTGGCGGTGCATTGACTTCTGTCCCGTTGGCCGCTACGTAGTCGTGCAGCAACCATTCGCGATACGTTCCTATGTGTGAGCGGCTCTGTTGAACCGTATCTGCATTCCGGTACTTATGGTGTCTCGTTTCGCGCTTCGCGTCAACCTTTCAGTGAGTGCAGGGCGGTGCGTCACCGTATATAATTTTTCTTGTCACCGAATTGCAGGGTATCGCAAGATAGTTTATTATTATCTCAGCGAGAATCGAATGAATGTCGACGAAGTATAGTGGAATACGCTTGATGGTTTTCTTGGTTCGTGTCCTGCACAAAGTTCACTTTTTATGCAAATCATTTTTTTGCAGCATTTTACTAAAGCAAAACCCGGAAGACAGGCGAGGGCACTGCTGTTTGCGCAGTTTCGAACCTTTATTTATATGTTGGTCTTCCCTCTTCGTTAGCTTTTCTCAACGGTGATCCTGTGCACTCTCCTCATTTGCTTCTATTTTCCCGAATACTTGTCCTATTTCGTGGAGATTGTTTTCAATACGTTTTGTAGCGGCATGGCTTATTCAGTTTTAAATTGCCCAGTGGGCGCATGTCTGTTTGTTCATTTCATCTGGCGTATTAAGCTGATTGCCTAGCTGGCTTCCATCTCCGTCTCTCATTAGCTTTGCCTATTGCGGACCCATGCCCCGCTTACAATAGTAATTAAACACTGTAGCTGCGTACTTGCACAAGCATGTATTTTTCAGTCTCGCCGAGAGGAATATTGCTGTGCGCTTTTCCTGATTTGAAGTACTGCTTATCCCGCACCCCCTCGTGTACTCTTTGGCCTGCAGACATTGCACGAGGCCCTAATGCCAGGCACGCTGGAGCCCAACGGCTGACTTCCGGACCTAATTGTGTCTCTGCGCACGGTTTCACGTGCCGACTGTTCGGCCCTTGGAATCTCTCTTTCCTTTTCCGCAGCACTCTCGTGAATGCACTGCTTCCCGCATAGTGATTGCGCTCTGATCTCTGAGAACAGCGTTGCTTTTGTTTTTCTCATTTTTTTCTGGCTTTCTTCTTTGTGAGCATGCACTTAGTGCCCGCTTTCCTTTTTCCAGACTTAGGGGTATTTTTTTTTTTGACTATATCCATCTGATTCCAACTCGATCCTAACTCTCCGCTTTTTCCCGCAGTGAAGACCTAACTTCCGTTCACCCAATTTGAAGGCTGTAGCTTTGATTTAATTGTACAATCCTACGTAAAGTAGCCGGCGAATAACACAATGTTCACGAATATACCGCACCTCAGAGGAGGCATTTGTCGAAAATTTACAATATTCAGCAAGGTGATAGGTTAAGTTACCAGACTTATCCAGCCTTTATTTATCTCTACAACACAAAGCATGAACAGAGACTGAAAATAAAGTCCTTCTTCAAGCACAAGGGTGCCCGAAGGTGCAGCGTTGCTGGCAGACCAGTTTTCTCTCCCCTTCGCTTTCGTTGAAGCAAAAAAGTTATGACTAGACCTATAATCTGCATTCCCCCAAAAAAAGCACATTTCTGCCATATAAGTTTCGTTTTACACGGTTGGTATAACGGAGTGCTTACGCTTACATTTAGTTAAAATTCACATTGTACCGACGTTTTCTCTAGCCTAAACGCTGCAAGATCATGGTGACAGTTTTCTCAAATGAGGCATACGTGACATGCATGAGCGAATTATATCGCTTGCCGTGAGCCTTAGTGCGGCACCACGCATCAGTTACCAGCCAACGACACCCTTTCAACATCGGCATGCAGCCTTTTTTAGTGACGGCGAAAGTAAGGGGCGGAATCACTGTACTCTGACCCATATATAGTGAGAAATGATTCACGTTTCGGTAATTGCTGCTGCTCCCAGTGAAGTTTTCGCTTTTCATCAAAGAAAGAGAGGAGTGTGGTGCCCTGTAGTGTCTCCAATGCCCGCCCCAGTGACTTAGTGACTCGCCTGCTCACGACAAAGATTGCTATTGCAGTAATAGCTTCAGGTATCCACTCTGAGTGTTGCGCTGTCGTTACCCAGCACCGAGCGTGGCTTCTCGCAGACGGCGGCCGGTTCCACTCGGTGCTGAAGCCTTGCCCTCTGCGGCCCCAGAAGCCGCACCTGGTGGTGCACCACGATGGGCGGCCCCTCGCCGTCACCGGGCTCACGCAGATGGCGCACGAGAGCATGCTCAGCTTCCGCTGCGCCCAGCTGGGCCGCTACAAGTTCGTGGGCAACGCGACCGTGCGCTGCCTCAACGGCCAGTGGTCGGCCGCCATGCCCAGCTGCCTCGAGACCTCGCAGCAGAGCAACCTCTCTGGTGAGCACCCCGGACACTTCCTTCGGGTCACTCGTACTGCTTTGGAGCATTTAGCGTCTTTTCATTCATCTCGAATTGGCGTTAAGCCTGGCAAAGCGTTGCTGGTCTGGGCTTCCTCTTTATTTATTTCCTTTTTGTTGTTTTTTACATTTTCTGAGAGGAACATTAAAAGGGTAAAAGGGTATCTTTCGCGGTTTGGCGGAGTGCAGCCGAAGAAAAAAAAAAACTGGGAACTTCCACTGCGGCAGGTAGCTTACCGTATCTTTCAAAGAAGAGCTGCCCTAAAGGGGCTGATTACTTACTTGGCCAGCACAATCTGTGATAAATCACTCGATTCGCCCTTCCTGAAGAAGTAAATAATAGTTGTACGTTGCCAGCACTCACATATAGATATAGGGCAGAAACTTGGAGGCTAACGAAAAAGCTTGACATTAAATTCAGGCATAGGAAGACAGAGAAAGGTTTATTCTTAAAAAAAATAAAAAGACCGAACGGCCTGAGCTATAATTTTCTGCCCTGCTAATCTGCGCTGATAGTGGTGGGGCGGATGGGGAAGAAAGGAGGTAGCGATAGGTGACGATGCGGACTGAACAGAGGAGCGAATATATGCGACCGCGTCATCTGTGCGCCTGATCGCAGCCGTCAATCGAAGTCCGCGCTGCTTAAGGAAGGAAAGAACGCTCTGGCCTGGAGAGCTTTCCAAGCCTCTGGCCATGTGCCTAATATGACGTCCTCCGACAGAGGCCTGCTGTCGAAACGCATTTGTTAAGCGGTAAATGCTCGTCTTCCCCGCACAAGCGGGAGCCAGATCGAGATTACGCGGTTCACACTTTCATGGACATGACGAGCGGCATAGTTTGGCGATAGTTTATATACAATTAAATACAGGTATCGCTTCGCGTAAGCCACGCCCTGTCTAAGCCTATATTGAAGGCATGCGTGATTGCACTGAACGGCGCGCAAAAGTCTGAAAGTCATGTTCTGGTCAAACTTTTAAAGGCGGCTTTGACGAGTTCCAGTTTACAACACAATGGGCTATGGAAAGAAAAATGACAGCGGTAACGTTATGAGACGGGAAGAGAGCAGACTGCGTTAGGAAACGAACACGAGTTAATGAGCTGAAACCAAGGCAGGTTAATTTAGATGGGTAGGACATTTAATGTGAAGACCAGGTAACCGATGGTCTCTTGGAGTAACAAAAGTGAATTTCAAGTGAAGAAAAAATGTAGCAGGGACCAGCAGAAGGTCAGGTGGACAGCTGAAACTAGGAAATTTGCAGAGATGGTTGTAGATCATTTGTAGAGACTTCTTCCTGCCGTGAACGCAACTGGGAGGATGATGGTGATGATGATAAGCGATACCAGTGTCTAAATTTTCGTAACAGCTTCTCCTGCACCTTTGGTACCATCACTGATGTTATCATTGGTGGCACCATTCGCGCAACTCTTAAGACGTGAAAAACATTCCACCAGCGGGTGGCAAACAGTCCCTTTGAAAAATGATGTTCACAGTGTCGTTGAGGTGATTATGAAACACAATATCTGCTTCGAGGAAGGAACAGTCGCAAATATTTGTGGTTTGAGTGTTTTTGGTAACACTGCCGTAAGATAGGCCAGTGCGTGGTGGCAGTGAAGACATAACTAATAACAGCTGAGCATTCAGTGAGAAGCCTGAGAAGCGGCGCTGGTGTCACAATAAAGAAAGGGCTGTTGAGTGCCGCTTGCACTAGTTTAGTAAGCCAGGTCGACATAGAATTTCTACGAATTCGGCAACACGGCTGTTTCTACCAATAAAAACAGTAGTAGAGTTTTAGCCTAGTTAAACCGAGTATATATGCACGTCTGGCGACGATATTAGACTCAGGTTTAGCTCTGATCGAGGTTAAGTTGATCTTATGTGATGTGATGGGATGTAGTGGCGAAGCTGATCTGTTCGAGCCGTCGTTGGTTCGAATCCCCAGTCGCGGTAGTATTTATTTTATTTCTGCACTCTCAAGGTTAGGGACGCAACAAGACTCTTGGTTGAGTTTTACACGTGAAAATGGTTTTGAAAGTGCTATAAACGGCTTCGGTGCCAAAAGCTCTGGGGAAGTAATAGCACACAATGTCATGGTCACCTTACGCACAATGTGTTCTACACGATGTAGTCATAAACGAAATGAATTGGGAGGTACTGTAGTGGATCGAGAATCCAAGCCGTTGAACCTTTCCGCCTTAACTTATGAATGATGTAGTGCGGTCATTATATTCATGCCGTTTTGACTCCGCGAGAAATATAATGCTCACTGCATGCTGCCTCTTTAGAAAAATTATGGAAGAATTACAAAAAGTCGTGACCATTTTTTCGTTTTTGCTACGAGTGACTGTAAGCCCATGGTCGTCATACTAACAAGACCTGTTCCCGGCTTCACTGCGCACGCGCGCGCTGGGGCACAGACTATTCAAACATTTGTTCCGCGTGTTCACTTTTTCAGTGAAGACTACCACTCTCATGGTGAAAGATACGGCGTAATAGACATTGATAAACTGACAGCATGATCGAGGCACTGAAGGCGTTAGAAATGCCGCAATGCGCGTCTTCACTTTGGCACTCCATCGCGGGTGCTCTTGACTTGTCGCGCGATCGCTGCAAGGCCCGACTAGAGCGCGAGGGCATACACGCGACAGTGCGCGGGAGCCTCGTTGGCTGGCGTCAGCAACGAGCGAGTGACAACCAGAGAAACGCACGTGTTGTCACGACGAATTAGGAGGCTCAAAGCCACGCGTTCACAACCCCATGCACTCGGTAGCTGCGCTACACAACTTTCGCGCTTGACTTGCCGCAATACGGATGCTGAAAAGCGATGCAATTCTTGCTGCATAATCTTGCGGGTTAAAAAAAAAAACCTTCTTCAATAACCTGTCGGTGCGAAACAAATAATCCGCCAGCGGCATACGTAAACCGGGCGGCTTTAGGCGCTCTTGCGCTTTGCATAAACCTAACGAGAGAGATCGGGTTTTCTTAATACTTTGAAGGACTGCATCAGAGTCACTTGACAATAGCGAAATGGTGAAAAAAAGTGCAGCAATGACTGCAAACAACTGAATGAAAGACGTTCCGAAACAGCTGCAGTTTTTTTTTCATGCTTGTGAAGAAGAAATTGGCAACAGTTTCGAAACCTCATTCTTTCTGTTGTCTGTAGCCGGTGACTGCTGCTTTATTTTATCGCGTAATTCTTGACCAGGTGGATTCTTGGAGAATTCTTCACTACGTTAGTACAATCTTTTTTCCACCGGCAACAGAGGTCCGCTTTTTAGTGCTTTACGGAATCATTAGCCGCCGTGCTTGCAAGTTTTTCAACGTCCATGGAGCGTTGTTCTCTGTGATCGCAACACATTTTCTTCTGGCGTCTTTACCCAGTTTTTTGGCCGTGATAAGTACACCTTCCCTGCTTTCTGTGGGGCTTGGTTTATTCGCAACATGATGAGCTGTGTCATGAGCTAAAATTAGTGAAACAATGCTCGAAACTCGAGGAGTCGAAAACCACCGTTTTCTTTTGTATACATCCGCAACACGAAAAGTAATCAACCCTCACACAAATCACGAAGCTTAGTATACTTTTCAACACGCATACATCTCTGCCTTGCATTGTAAGAGTGGACGTCAGGTTAGGGCCACAGCACATGATGCGCTACTTTACGCTTGAGCCGATGAGCAACATAATTAGGAAAACTTGCTCGATGCTTAGGCCTCCTTGAGTTTCGGATCTCCCATCTCATGAGCGGCAGCATTCTGCGTCATACGGGGAGCCCATTGGAACGTCCGACGTGATCAAGCTAGAAGTGAAACCGTATCTAGTAGGAGTGAAACTTAGTCTGGCAAGCGTTTGGTAGGTCACTGAAGCGGGTAACGCTGCCAGATAACGCTAGTAAATTTCGTATGCGCGCGCCGGAGCACGTGCTAGTTCGCCAGTAGTTGTGGAGAAGTTTCCGCTTACATTTCTTTCTTTTTCTGGTGCCACGTAAACAAGCCGCTGTAACTTCTCGCGGAAAGGCCTCGAGTGAGTCCGGAGTGTGGCGGCCTCTGCCGCGCAGTGCAGGTGCCGCCGACCATCCTGTACTCGGTGGAGAAAGGTGACCATGGAGTCTCTGAGGAGGGCGAACTGGTCGTTTACCCGGAAACCAACGTCTACCTCTACTGCCTGTACCAGCGCTTCAGCGGAAACCCGCAGTGGGCCTGGACGTCACAGAGGTGCGGTACACGCTGAGCGGTCTCTTCATCCCGCCCCTTCTCGGTCTGATTGAGTCGCAGAGACTGCCGCGCTGACTTGTCGCGTCATCCCGAGCGTTGGAGGAAATAGAAGTATAACTTATAAGTTATCGCCAGGAATGGTTATAAGGAATTGATTTGCTATTCGAGCCTCTTTCACTGTTTAGTGGCACAGAAAATGAGCCGTTAAAAGTTATCCCGAAGCTTATCGAAGCGTCCAGAAGAAAAAGAAACACTAATATAGTTTTTCTTCGACAACTTCATCGCGTGTGCATTTTGGAACCTGTGCACCGTCAAGCAACAAAGCTCCTTTCGTTCCATGTGACGTTAGGGCTGTGTACAGGTTACCCATCTCCTGTGGTGCCTTACACATAGGGCATACAAGACGGCGCATTAACAAAAGATTGGGAGAGCATAAAGGATCATTAGGTGGGGACTCCCTTAATAACTTGCCAAAACATTGCCGCGCGCGTAAAAGTAATGACAAAGGAAAATAGATACGGTACACTCGGCTGTTTGGGAGAACTACGGTTCTTTTCAGACACCGGGACCAAATTTTTCGCAAGATCATAGAAGCCTTTTATATGCGTCGAGATAGTGAAAAATATATCAGCCAAACTTAAGTTTCCTTGGCTGATAGAGGATTTGAATTTTTGGCTGCATCGATGGGGTTTCAGTGATAATCTAGAGGTGTTCGTTTGATTATTTTGAGTGGGTGTCGGAAAAATGATTGGCGCTTTTGTTTGGTTGTTGGTTTTTTCTGTGTTCGGCTTTTCGTCCGCTGTCCTACTTATTCTCGCGTCTTTCTCGAATAAACTTAAGTCGCGAGTTAGTGCCTGTCCGAGTTTTCCTTTCTCGCTTTACCAGCCATGAATATGAACCCAACTTGCCGAACTTTCTGCTCTTCTAAATATATATAACGTTGTATTCAGACTAAAGCAAGTGTATTTGTGCACTGTTTTTGCCCAGCACTTGCGATGGTTTCAGATAATGAGAGAAATTAGCAACAAAATTATTATGAGTTGAAGCACATTCGGCAAACCCTTCGATTTTTTTAATATCAGTTTTGTTCCGAACATCCCATTTCACTTCTGGGTTCAATGCGTACTAAAGTTCTTGAGGGCTATAAATGGGAGAAAAAATTTCAACAACCTCTAAAGTGCTAAGCCAAGTAATGCAACTTACGTAAATAATTATAAAATTATAAAAAAATCGTTATTGTACAACTTTCCTGACCTGTAATAAAAAATACAGAGGGCACTTACCACTATTTACGCGCTGTGCATGCGAAAACACGTTTTTTATGTTTGTTTCCTTTTTATTTGCATTCAGTTTAATTTTTTTCACCCTTTTTTTATAATGACGCATCTACTCATTAGCATAGAGGCGTAAGGCAACGCATATACTAGGTTCACTTTTTTTTGCCAACAAGCAACGTGGTTCTGTGGCCGATGGGTTGCGTGCTCACCTCGCAACTTGAAAGTCCTGGGTTCAATTTCCCGCGCCTTCAGAAGAGATCTTATTTTTCCTGTATACTACGATGACGTCATCTCGATTTTTTTTAGATCATTGCTGCTGGTTGACGCCGACGCCGGGTTTCGTTGCCGATTAGCCATACAATGCTTTCGCATTGATACACTAGGTTTCGAGAGCCTTATATAGCTACCCACCTCTCGTGCGCTTTGTACTGGGTGTGTTAGCGTGTTTGAGGCACTCGTCTGTAGCATCCGCGGATAATTTACGCAGACGCATATTCGCAGTCTCTGACCTGCAGGTTCTCTTTTTTCGCAGCTTTTTATCAGCGTAGGCGTTACGACTCGCCGTGTCGTTCATTCAGCAAGACGGGAAAGCGGGAGAAAGAAAGGAGCGTTAAGTATAGAGAGGCATAAACGTGCTACATTTCTCACGTTGCAGCGCTCTGGAGAAACACGGCAAGACATGCGAAAGCGAAGAAGCAAATAATTTGTATCAGTACTAATCCTACTCCTTGAGACTTATCGTTAACATTTTTTTTATGAAACTTGCCTGCTTTGCACAAGCACTGACTGCTGAGGATCTTACAGGCACTAGGCAGCAGTGGTAATTATATAGGCTGTACCGTCGCTTCGTCGGACTTCATCATAGTCGATGGCGTCGGTGCTTTCCTGGTGGTTGGCTCCGAGGTCGATTGGGTGGCAAGGTATAAAAGGGGGTGGGGGGTGTAGCGACATTGCTCGATACTTTTCCGCGGCCACTATGGCTTGAGGTGGGCTCATTTGGGGCGGTGCCCAGGACGAAACGTCAGCGTCAGGAATACAGGCTCCGCTTTCGCTCTCGAAGCGTTAAGCCTCTACGCTGCTCTCCTCCCTCGCTTCCTCTCTTCTCAAGTGAGCGCACAAAGAATGCCGCTTGCTGGGCGGATGATTCATCGGCGAATTACCTAATTCATTCGTACAAATTAGCCGTACAGCCAACTAAGGTTGATGCGTGGAATAGTTTTAAATGTATAGGTCCCTTTTCTCATTCTCATTACAGTGGCTCAGTTTTTCGAGGAGCTAAATTGAGATATTTTTCCAGGAAATTCTGTTGCCTGTGTTACCATTATTTTTCGTTGTTCGCCGAAGATGGCTTCCTCTCATAAAGACCGTTTATGTGGCAAAGCACGCTTTACACAACGAGGGAAATTATGCTTGAGGCTTGAAGCTCTTGCGCACTTCATGCTCATTCCCTTCTCTTCTCCAGACAGGGCTCCTTTTCTTTCGTATTTTCGCGGCGGTCTCTTTCATTCCACACTCCGCCCCCCCCCCCCCCCCAACACTCTCCTTCTTTCTTTTTTTGCTTTCTAGCACTAGTTCCCTCGTTTTCGGGGAATTTTAAGGGGCGCTCGTTCGCTCGAGCCGCCTGCTCCGAATCACAGCGGCAAAGGAAGTGGCCGCCGAATTCCACTGCGCATATGTAAAAGGTTGGAGACGCAGCAAGGAGATCTCCGTTTCGCTGCTCCCCCTTCCCGCTCCACGCGTAATGTTTGTGCCGCGCTGCTGGCTCATTGAAAATTCACCCTGCACCGCCCCGGGTCGAACAGCATGAAAACGTTCGCACATTTCTTTCTATTTTTTTCGGCTTTCGCGCCGTATTTTTTTATTTCTTCTACAAGTCCGGACGTCAAACAAGCCGTGGTGGGGAACATTTATTGGGCTCATTCAGAGACTACGCCAAGGGCTGGATCCTGTCCGCCGACGAGAAACAGTGGCGCTACGAGCTGCTCATTTACAAGGCGAAAGAGCATGACTCCGGGACGTACACTTGCACGACGCCTCGGGGACAGACCAACGAGATTCACGTCAGAGTCAGGGGTAAGCCAGACCCTTCTGCGGCGGTCTGCCACGTTTTTTTTTCTATTTATCGCCTGTGCGCCTCGTTCTCTTTTAGTAAACAGCGAATTGATTATTCCGCTTTAAATAAAATATGGAGGGATCGCCTTGGCCCGTCATAATTTATGCAGCAGTTCCGGGCTTCCGTTCCCGATTTAAATGCGCCAGAAAATTGTTATTCGCTGACATGTTAGTCGTTTCTGTTGCACAGAGGCTGGAAATAGTTACGTTTTGGGATCAGTGCAATCTAGAAGGTGTAGCGAATACTGGTATCAGGCCTGGCAGTCAACAGCCTACTGAAAGGAATATGAGTCATAGCTGACACTGTTTACGATTATGGGCTAGCTGCCTGGTAGCTCAATTTTAATCTACAAACGTATGTTTATACTTTTGTGAATGCTGTCGTTCTGTCTCAGAGAATACTGCTTGGGTGCCCTGAGAGAATCGTATTGTAGTTGTTTTTAATGCGGCAGCATTTAGGTTGTCGTCTCACAAAAAAGATTCTGGCTTCTTTGGCACGAAATTTTCTGATTGGTGGAGAGAGGTCACGTCACTTTTTGACGTCTTCACAGCCTGCCCACCATGGCAGGTGGCAATCTGTCCACCTGATTGTGAGCTAAACAGCCCACCGTTGCCAAGTTTGATGCAGTTGCCACCTACCCACCGTGTTGCTGCGCATGAGCCTTACCGGAGCTCGGGAAAAGCAACTGGATGGAATCTCGCAACCCCTACCGGCGGCTGTGCTTTAAACAGCCGCATGCCGGTGCAGTGATTAATTGCTTAATCGATGCACCATTGCACCAGTAGTGGTATGTGGACTGCCCGCGATCTATGAATGCGATTGTGAGAGTCGTGACGTCATCAAAACCACGCGACCACCCGTGGACATAATCATAGAGCACAACAGAATTTGAAAATCTAAAGAACAATAAAATTTTGGAAGTAGGCCCGTCCCAGAAAATGAATTAAAATGAATTAGTGGGGATTGTGAACGAATTAAGTTTGATTATTGGGTCGATTCCACATGGTAATGTAATGGAAGGCACTCGAACATTCCAGAAGGTGAGGGCTGATGCATACCATATAAATGAAATGAAACCGGTTCCAACCGGAATTGTGGCGGGAAAATTTCAAGAGCAATATTAAGCGCTCATTGTAGACTCCATAGCAGTCAACTTAAACGCAATCAAACTTTCTTCTTTAAGATTTTGGGTTGGAAGGCCCTAAGTTTTTTTTTCGTTTACTTATATTTTTCACCTAGGGGTGGTCGAATATTGGAAACTTTCGAATAGCGGATCGAACGCCCTCCTAGTCGATTCGCCTAACGAATCAAATAGTGCATCTTTAAAATTATTCGAAATGAATCGGACTTGTTCTGAAGTCTTGGAATACGTTTCGAATAACTGGCATGGGGTTAGTGCAAGGTACGCCGTATTTGTTTTCGGTGACAATTTAGAAAACAGAGCCCACCCCAACGCCGCACAGAGTACTGCATTGGATGAAGGGTTCAGCGCAACGACGTAGTCCATTTGTGTTGAAGCATTCATATTTCTCATACAAAGCCTCCAAGGTTGGGCGACGTGGCAGTGCGCACACAGGTTTAGCAAACTTTATCTTAATGCCTGAACTTGGAGGCCTTGGCTCATACGCAGCTCTCGCCCCTTTCATCTACTGAAATATGGCACTAGTTCATTCACTGTCGTTACCATTTCCAAAAGGTAACTTTTCTTATACGTAGAGCGTGACGGTCAAAAAGTTAATATGCTGGCTTTGTGTTGCGTACCCCATAGTGGAGAGCAATCTTTTGTGTTTTGACTACTGTAGCTGTAACTGTATAAGGTTCAGCGCCTACCGCAGCGCCGCTGCTAGCACTTCTCTGTTTCGCATGATTAATCGTTTTGTACGAATATTCGCCACTTGTGTGAGCATTTGTGATTCGTATTTGATTCGGTTCATTCACTATTCATTTCGTATTCAAATTGGTTTCTATCTACACTATTCGTACTTGATTCGGTCTTGAAAAATTACTTATTCATGCACTACAATTTTCCCCCCACAAGTAAACCAAAGACTCTGTTTAAGGTCCTTGAGGGACGTCACAAATACTCAGATCATTAACTTTGCTGGCAAGATGGCTGTGAGGAGATAAGTTCTCAACTGCAACGATTTATTGTGTAGTATACGCAAGATCCCTTTTCAAACTTTTGCGTAGTAAACTCCGCAACCGTCGAAGTTTTGCGTTACTATGAAAATGCGAGCGCGTTTCGAGTGTGAATGATGGTTTCAAGGTCACATGTGGTCTTCGGGAGTCTGCTAATCTCTTTTTGGTTCCTTTTCCTTTGCGGTGTCCGCAGACGTAACCTGCCCGCCCATAGAAGGCTACGGGGACGAGAACCGCGTCACCAGCGACCATGGCAACCGTATGCATAGCAAAGCCAAGTTCGCCTGCATGGAAGGCTACAACCTGGTCGGGTCAGAGGAAGTCGTCTGCAGCCCTTCAGGACGCTGGTCCGACAAGGCGCCACACTGCGTAGGTGGGAACCACATCAGTGCTGTTCATCATTTACACGAACTGGGTGAACGTGGCACGCCTAGGGTGGGTTTCCCTAGCGCGCTAACGTTGAGCTTTGACTCACGTCAAATGGCTGCAAGCAGGCGCTGTACAATCACCAATTGAAAATTCTTGTCATAAGGTCGGGCAGTTCGGTCCTGATGGAGCAAAAATGATGTCTATGTTCACGTCTGTCTGCTCGTCCATGCGATCGCATGCGTGAGTGAGTGTGAGTGAGAGTGTGAGAGTGTGAGTGGGAGTGTGAGAGTGTGAGTGGGAGTGTGAGTGAGAGTGTGAGTGAGAGCGTGAGAGAGAGAGAGTGAGAGAGAACGTGAGAGAGTGTGAGAGATCGATAGAGAGCGTGAGAGAGCATGAGAGAGTGTGTGAGAGTGTGAGAGAGTGTGTGTGAGAGAGATAGTGTGTGAGAAAGAAAGAGTGTGAGCGAGAGTGTGTGAGCGAGAGTGTGTGAGAGAGAGTATGTGAGAGAGGGTGTGTGAGAGACAGAGTGTGAGAGAGAGTGTGAGAGAGGGTGTGTGGGAGGGTGTGTGAGAGACAGAGTGTGAGAGTGTGTGCGAGAGAGAGTGTGTGTGAGAGTGTGTGAGAGAGTGTGTGTGAGAGTGTGTGCGAGAGAGAGTGTGCGTGAGAGAGAGTGTGCGAGAGAGAGTGTGCGAGAGAGAGTGTGTGTGTGTGAGTGTGAGAGTGTGTGTGTGAGTGTGAGAGTGTGTGTGTGTGAGAGTGTGAGAGTGTGTGTGTGTGTGAGAGAGTGTGAGTGTGTGAGAGAGAGTATTCGAAATTTCCTTGAAGCAGAACTCCATGTCACGACACAGACGCAAATTAAACAAGACAAAAAAATTGACAGGCGCTCATAGATGGGATGCAGCATTTCTGCGTCAGCAGTACAATCTCTGTTCAAATTTGCGTTTAATATTCATCTTTTAATTGCATCGTTCCGATTTCATGCCCAGCGGCGCTATTGCAGTGCGCCTTCTCCTCTCCCTCAATCTCCCTCTTCCCTTCCCCCTCGCATCCTTTCTCTTCTTTTAATCTGCATCTCCCCTACCCCTACAGTCTGGCGCAGTTGCAGTGATACCACTTAGCTCAGTGAAGAGTCAAGTGCGCCAGTATAATTTTCTTATCTTACCAAACCACATTCTCTCTCTCTCTCCTACGCTCCGCCCTCCGCCCACACTACCATCTGGTCACAACGCCCACAACATCACATTTTGAAGAAACGAGGGCAGTACTGCTAACGTAGTAAAAATAAAAATACTTTGTTTAGTACTAAGACGCATTCAGAGCAGTTTGATAGCGAATTTTACTTGTGGGTTGCTGCGTAAGCTGTTTCGTTTCATTAAGTCTACTGCCTTTGAGGTGATATCTTCATTGAAAAACCGTACAGAAATGTACTCATAGAGAAGAAAGACTGACTTCTGAAAAAGGACCTTGTTTTTTAACGCGACAGCGTTAAAGGCCCCATTCTGCGGAATACCTGACCTAGCCCGTCGGCGTTGTGTTGACAAACTTTGGATTGGTCGAAAAGGTGGCGGAATTGAGCGTGGAGCGGCGGAATTGAAAAGGGATTAAAACAGAAAATTAGTGATTATACATACATGACATGATTAGATATACAAGACTCAAATGTCATGAGGTACCCGTATCCGGTACGTGAAGTACCCGAATCCGCAGGGTTTATACTCAAGGAATTGTGCGTGAGCTTCAGAAGTGTTTTTCAATCGGCTCATTTCTCGCCTAAACGTCCTCCACGCTGCAGAATGCTGGTAGTTGAAAACGATAGCAGTTTCACGCTGGAAAAATGATGAATTTAAAACATAAGCGGCCATAGTCTCAAGAAAATTTTGTTTCTTGTTCGGTGTTCAGTGCGATCATTAAATCATTAATTAAGCGAATGTCCTTGAGATCGGACAGGTGGCGGCAGAATATCGGGCATTAATATAATACCCTTTCAGTTCACAACGCGTCGCCGCACTGATGCGTGTCGTCATGCTAGAAGAGCCATGTGCATCCAACCGTTCTATTCACCGACGTGAAGATTGCTCTGCTTTTCAGCATGCACAGTGTTTTCTCTGAAAAATGCAGAGAAAGAAGCGCAAATGGGAATGAAAAACTATAATATATTTTACAGCGACAGCTGTTAAGGCCAAGTTTTACATTTATGCGACGTCTTTGCCGTTGGCATGTCAACACACGACGTCATGACAACGTGCCACCCTGGTTGGTGAGAGTGCCAATCACTGCCTGGCCCGAATACACTGGCGACACTGGTGACATCACGAATTCTCCTTTCCCTGCTTTCAAACTCCTCTTCTCACTACGCTGTCACACCGGACGCCTGCCTTACATGAATACATATGTATGGATGGATTGATGAGTGACCGTGCGTGACGCAAGCCTACCTACATCCCTAACTCCCCCCCCCCCCCCCCCGCCCCCCTCACGCACACTCACCACCTCCACACCCCATGACTGGTTACTGCACCCGGACACTCCAACTCTGAGTGAATGATATCCCTACCCAGAGTTTCTGAACACTCCGAATGGCGTCGACAATTCGCACCACCAGAGCTGTCACTGCAATTTGCGTTACCGGAAGGGTAAACGACCAGTCAGTTTTAATAAGTATGAAATGCTTTTAGCTCCCGTTGGCGGCGCGTCGCGCGTGACCTTGTCGCCCGAACGGAGGAGAACATGGAGGCGAACCTAAACGTACTTTGGCGAAGCTTTCAGTCCACCTGCTGCTACGTGCTGCGCTGCCGCCGAACAGCGCATGCGTCAACAACGGCGCCTTCGTAGTCCCGTAGTGGGCGAAGCCATCGCGCGGCGCAAGGGAGCCTAATTTTTGTCCTGCAGCCTGAGAGGCTCAAGCGCAGTCCTGGTGACACTTGATAAGCTAGTTGTCAGAGCAGCGTGAGGTGCCGTCATTACGTAATGCATTCAAACCCTAGAACAGAGGTCTCGTGGTGCCAAATATCAGCACGGCCAGTGACCAGCTTTAATTTGCTGCTCTTCGACGTGGTTGTCGACGGCGGCGAATGTCCCAGCGTTCTGTGTAGCACGTGCTGGCACCATACCGGCCCTCTTTTTCGGCACGTGACGAGCCCTGGTCGGGCGGTTCGCCATACATTTAAAGCGGCAAAGAAAGTCGGGTGCGCTGTAGCTCGTGAAGAAATGCTGAAGTAAAGAAAAGTGGCTGATGAGGGACGCTCCCCAAGACTCGATCATGTGCCGTTATCAGTATCTGTGAGCCGTCCTAGATTACGGTATGCCTTTCCGGCAGTGCATTTTACATCTGCTCTCGACGACGGCATATTCTGTTTTTTTAAGTAACAAAAAGCACGACGTATTTGGCAACAAGTGAACTATGTCCGCAGGTGCACGGCCACGTAAAGAAAGCGAGAATATGTGTTGTGTTGTGTTTAATGGCACATAGGTAACTAAGGCTATCATGCGCCAAGCTCGAAAGCGAGAATAAAAAACATACTCAAGTTTAAGTTTCTCTAGCTTCACTGTAAACTTGTGTTTTCTTCGTATTTTACGTGAGTTGCTGGGCCAGTTCAACGTAAAATTCTTGTATAACTTGTAATATGCTTGTGGTTTTTAAAACTAACGCAGGTTCATTTTTTATTTACAATATGAGTTTCTCCTGCGCTCTGGTCAGCGTTCGGCCTACTGAAGCTGCCTTGTCTGCAAGAACAGCAAGTGCTTGTTAGTACTTACCGATTAACTTTCCTATTAGTACCGCATATTTTATGTTTCTGCAATAAACATGAAGATAAAAAAATCTGTGCCAAAATATTCTTTTTTTTTCAGATCTTGACCTGTGCAGGGCAGTAACAGGACTGGAGGTTTACGCAGGAGGCAGGCAAAATTTTGAGGTGAAAAACTAAAAGCTCACAATTTATTTTTAATTGTGCCACAGCCGCGGCGGAATACGGTAGTCTAGAAGGAGTGTAGGGTGCAGTTTGGTACTTTATACATATGCTCAGTTCCACGGTTTTCTGAAGTCCCAGCTTTACGTCTCCTAAGCAACGTCGAGGTGCCTATAAACGCGCCTTAATTCTAAGTGTGTACTGCAGAGATCGTGAGATGTGCGCTTTTGCAAGACTCAGCCGGACCCGCTACTCTAGCGGCATTTCTCGTGGTACTTTGTAGGCCTCAACTTGACACGTGAGGTTTCTCAGATAGGAAAGTTTAGGACGTGGGTAACCACAGCTCTCTCTGCATCACGTACAGCGCTTCAGCGCGGTGGTCTGCGGTTGGTTTTCAGGAAAAAACCGAGAGCAAAGAAAATAAAGAGTGCTGTTGTTTCACGGTGCGCAGTGATCCAGTGCCCGACGATCCCAAGCCAGGGTAACCTCCGGATGAGCACCCAGAATAGGACCTACGGAATCCGCGTCCACTTCAGCTGTCCGTCCAACTACAGGCTTGTGGGCCCGCCGTTCGTCACCTGCTGGAAGAACGAGTCCTGGTCGGATACGCCACCCACCTGCGAGCGTGAGCCTAGAGACCTTGATTTGTGTGTGTGTGTGTGTGTGTGTGTGTGTGTGTGTGTGTGTGTGTGTGTGTGTGTGTGTGTGTGTGTGTGTGTGTGTGTGTGTGTGTGTGTGTGTGTGTGTGTGTGTGTGTGTGTGTGTGTGTGTGTGTGTGTGTGTGTGTGTGTGTGTGTGTGTGTGTGTGTGTGTGTGTGTGTGTGTGTGTGTGTGTGTGTGTGTGTGTGTGTGTGTGTGTGTGTGTGTGTGTGTGTGTGTGTGTGTGTGTGTGTGTGTGTGTGTGTGTGTGTGTGTGTGTGTGTGTGTGTGTGTGTGTGTGTGTGTGTGTGTGTGTGTGTGTGTGTGTGTGTGTGTGTGTGTGTGTGTGTGTGTGTGTGTGTGTGTGTGTGTGTGTGTGTGTGTGTGTGTGTGTGTGTGTGTGTGTGTGTGTGTGTGTGTGTGTGTGTGTGTGTGTGTGTGTGTGTGTGTGTGTGTGTGTGTGTGTGTGTGTGTGTGTGTGTGTGTGTGTGTGTGTGTGTGTGTGTGTGTGTGTGTGTGTGTGTGTGTGTGTGTGTGTGTGTGTGTGTGTGTGTGTGTGTGTGTGTGTGTGTGTGTGTGTGTGTGTGTGTGTGTGTGTGTGTGTGTGTGTGTGTGTGTGTGTGTGTGTGTGTGTGTGTGTGTGTGTGTGTGTGTGTGTGTGTGTGTGTGTGTGTGTGTGTGTGTGTGTGTGTGTGTGTGTGTGTGTGTGTGTGTGTGTGTGTGTGTGTGTGTGAGAGAGAGAGAGAGAGAGAGAGAGAGATTCTGCGTTCTCTTTTACCATACGTTTCATCGACGCTTCACTTAAAAGTTAAAAATGATAATGATAGCGAATTTTTATGGCGCAAGGGCATCTGTGGCCAAAGAGCGCCATCGCACAAGATTTTTACTTGTACTAAAGGTGGGGTCAAAGACCCATTTACCAAGCATTCTGTCCTGAGTAAGCCGAGCACCGGGACAAAGGAAGCAATTCTACCTATTGTATGACAGGCGGGTACACGGTGGCACTGGGGATCGAACCCCGCACCTCCCGCATGTGAGGCGGATGCTCAACCACTAGGCCACCGTTGCAGTCAAAGTTAAATTGGCCTCCGCATTTCCATCCACAATTAGGGCTAGGTCGAATTTTTTGCAGTTACGTTAATGAGTCTCGCGCTAATTAAGGCTGTGCAGCGCAATCATGTGAAGGGAAAAGAGGAGGATGGTTTCGCTTCGCACCAGTGCCCTACAACGTTTTGGTCTTTTTTTTTTCATTGTGCGACGCTGCGACAGAATCAGCACTGGTTGTTGGGCAGGCGCATGCATCATGGACATCTCATTGGCCCGGTTCATTGGCGGCCAGCCCAGTGTCTTCGCTGCAAGCCATGCTTAACCGTCAGTGACGTGTTTAATGCAGATTTTATGCAATGAACGTTATTTTAATAGTCTGAGCTTTTAACAAAGACCCTTTTCAAGGGATGAATCGTTCATGAATGCCCCGTTGAACGCCCTGGCAGTTTAATTGTCGTACAAAAAAGTACTGTCAGTGATATACGGCGCAGATTACGAAGAGCTATTTGGGTTTGAGTGTCGTTTGCTCGAATAGTTACATATCTATTGAGGTGCTGTCTTTACAACCTATTTTTGTTTTGAGAGTCGCTGACCTCCAGGCGTCGCGGAGATAAAGTGCAATTTTTAAAAATTAAACTGCCCTGTTGTTGCTTCAAGCCGGAATGAGCGCAAATCTTATTTTACGCGTACCCCGGACAAAGATTACTGGTAACGAGCTGTGTTTATTTTGAGCTGGAGAGAGGCGGCTAACAGCGCACTTTTTGCGAATCTACGCAAGAATCTCTCTGATTAACAGGTGCTGTATGTTTAGGAACCGAAAATTGAGTGCTTTTTGCGCAAGAATTTAACGCTTATAAGGCTACGTTTCTTTATTATGACCAAAATGATGAAGATAGGTTTCATGCTGCTGGGAAGAATGCGGTTTTATTCATTTATTAGTATTATTTTGTCTTCGCAGTGTAGGCAAAAGCTGAGGGTCACAGCAGGCTGTGAGTACAACATCGGTAGGGTTTAGCTGAATCACCACAATGCGCGTGCACAATTGCATATTGGTGCTGCGCACCCGGGAAGTGGCGTTGCACCCATGCTTGACCGGCTAAATGACACCCTGAAATTGCAGTAGTCAGGCTCCACGGAACTGAACGTTCAAAGGTGAAGTAAGAAGCCCCGCGAGGAGTTCTCGTGGCGTTTCCATATGCAGCTCGTGTGCTGATAGCTAACAACGTATGAGGCGATGTTCACATAACTTTTCTGTGGGTCTGTTTCGTGATTTCTCGTTGGCTGTAACGACTGGGCTCTCGTGATTGGCAGAAGCTTTGTGCCAGCTAGTCATGTTGCGCTACTATGCGAGGGAAGTTTTATGCATTTAATGCCTTATTTTTTATTATGTTCCTGACCATGTGACCGCAAAGCTATAAACCATAAACAGCAAACCGTCATCAGAAGCGAAAATGAAAAACAAAGTCTAATGTAAACAGCTTGCTTAGTGATGCCACAGAAGGATTCTTAGTAATCTTGCAGTTGTCACTATTACCGAACTACTGGCAACAACGGCAGCTAGTGAAATGCTAGGCCTCCGCGGTTGTTGAGTTAAATCGCTGGTTTTCGAGTCTCCGAGTTGTATACATATTAAAGAGAATGGTTGAAGCATGAAATTTATTACAGCGGATTTTGAAAAGTTAACGTTTCATGGCAGTGAGAAAAAAAGAGGGTGGGGGGTTCCTAAAACGTGGCGATGGCGGGAAAAAAATAGCGCATTGCGAAAGTAAACCACCGGCAAACCTTTTCACTCTCATATGCGGAGACCAGCGCTCTCTACGAGGCAGGTAAAAGAGTGTGACACTTCTTTATGCCGAAAACTCTTGGCGACAACAACATATCGGAAAAATTTGGGACCTTCGTGCCGTGGAACGCCAAAGGAGCCATAAGAGACCAATTTCTTTTCGCACAGGTGAGATCTCGCGAACTGTGCTTAGCTACACTGAAGAAAGGCGCCTGCTGTGCGAAAAAAACGATAAAGATAGCAAAAGTCCGAACAACTAGCGCGTAAAGACTAATGCTGCGCCCATCTCGCAGTACTGAGCAGATTCAGCTCGAAAGCCGATTTAGGCCTTTTTGTTTGTTCGGCACTAGGAGAGTTAGCTTCACTGGCTACAGGATCTTATACCGCCTGTTTTATTCCGTTGGAAGAAAGAAAATACGTGCGAGCGAAATAAAGCACATATGAAATGCTTGAATACAGAGGCATCCAGCAAGAAAGCTGCTGCACAAGACGAATTGCAGGGGTAGTTTGTGCAGCATGCTTGATTGGGGCTGTAGGGCAGGGAGCAGACTACAGACACGAGAAAGAGAAGACGGCGAAGTAGATCAAAAGACTCACTAGGAGAGATCCAAAACCATCAGAAAATTTACTATAAATAGTATCGATACTTTTTTTGGAGCTATCGATAGTGTACAAAACTATCGATAGTGCTACTATTGATAGACGATTGATAGTACTATCGATAGTGAGACTATTAATAGTGCGACCATCGACAGTAAGGCTGTCGAAAGTAACACTATCGATATTCTGCATTCGTTGCCCAACGATATTGCCATAACATTTGCCATAGCTTGTAGGTTTCACTGTTTTATGAGAATTAATGCCCGAAAGAGACTCAGGCTATGAGGGGTGCGTTGTGCAGTTCTCTGAATGATTTCGACCAGCTGTGGTTCTTAAACGTGCAAGGAAGAATGCAACGAAACGACGCAGGAAGAAGAACGAACGTTAATTGCTGTGGCTCATGATAGCATGGCACATGCACTGTGCAAGCCTCGTGAATTTTTTTCTACATGAGCTGTAAACAAGTTAAACGATTTTAAAGATAACTGTCGGGGTTGTGAGAGCTTGCTAAAGTTCAAATGAAATGACTACCACTTTAAATTGAGACGGAAAAGCAAGACAATTCAGCTTAAAAGGTAGCTGGGACAGTTCGAAAGTATTATCGATAGTATTATCGATAGCACTATCGATATTACTGTCGATAGTAGTATCGTACTATCGATAGTACTATAGATACTACTATCGATACCACTATCGATAGTTTTTTTTTACCATCGATAGTGTGATAGGGCCACAGCTATCGATAGTATCGATAGTGCTATCGATAGTGTTGCATCACTACTCGCTAGTCAGCGCTGTTGTGTCATGGTCTCGCTTCGCCGTCGTCGTCGTTTTTCTTTGCGTTAACAGAAACAAAGTGCAGCTCCGAACACGAGCGTCGCGGCTCAAAGGCGAGGCTGTGAAATTCGGGACCGGACCTTTGAAGGGATGGTTTAACTGGAGTCCTTCACTGCGTGAGGCTATGACAGTCGGAGGACGCTGACTCGAGTCGACTCACTTGTGTTTGAATCGTATTTGTTGGTATTTTCTGTAGCTTCTGTAACACTGAGTTCCCCCTTCGTAGCTCTAATGAGAGTTAAAAGAGCACCCTGTTCAGGTCAACGACTGTCATCCTGCGTCAACGATGAGTTAATGTAGTCATAAAACGCCGGCTAGATGGCGACGCAGGGCCCCCGTGCTTCTTTCTCAGAGTCCGAAGTTTTAAGCAGCTCTTGTCGCCATTCTGTGGTGTTCCCGGGTATTAAGCCCAGCGAGTGACTAGTCTGGGTTCGTAGCGGTCGCACGGGAAAGGCCTGAGCAACGCTGTGTTCCATCGACAAAAGATGGCACTCCTCGCCTAATGGACGTTTTGCCTTCTAGCTCACTGTACAGCACTGTGAATGTCCTTTGCGCAATACGTACCCGTTAGAGCCTAAGCTGGTGTTGACGTGACTGTTCGGGGATCACATCTCGCGGAATTTACTTATTTTTTGTGCCCGCAGCGATCCGTTGCCGCAGTCCACTTCCACCTGCGCACGGTCGCGTGCTGTACGGAGGCCGGCAGTACCCCGGTGACAGCGTCCACTACACGTGCAATGCGGGCTACGTCCTGATTGGAGAGTCGGTCAGCGTCTGCCAAGCCAACGGCACTTGGTCCAACAACCTGCCGAAATGTAAGCCAATGCTGCATGCAGGATGGCAACCTTGGCACTCTTTAATTATTTTTTTTTGTGCAGAAAATGCTTCTTGTGCCACAAGAGGCAATGAAAAGCACACGTGGCGTCAGCTCGTTCCACGGAGTAAAACGTGTTCGGTTTTGCTGCTTCTGAACTCGCCATGCACGTCTTTAAGCCTTTTCTATATGACGGTCAGTCGTCGTGCCGACAACCGAACGCTGCCATAAACGAACAATTCCTTTGTCGCGACCACTGCTCTGCTAAAGCGTTATTACGAACGTTTTCGTTTCTACAGCCCCATCGTGCTGCTACAATCGCTTTGTATAACTTCTTGATTCTTCATTCGCTGATGTAAATTCCGTTTCAGTCTGCACAGGGGATTGCGTAAACAACTTCGAGGATTTTTTCCTTTCGCAACTTGGCCTTCACACTTGCCAGCTGATCACGCATTTTTTAAAAGGGACATGTCCCACCTGTATGTCCTACTCCCTTAAGACGCGTGCGATAAGTTCACTTGTTCCCGGAACATACGGCACGGCAGCCCGCATCTTAAGATGAGTACGTCTGGTTGTCCACGTCGTGAGAGCTGTCGTTCGGCGAGTTGGTGAAGTGCCTTGGTCATCTGCAGCTTCTGAGGTCGTTCCATACACTTGTCGTGCCCAGAGTCATGCCCTCGGTCTTCTTGAATTATCTTTTAGCGCCCTGCATTAAAGTGCTAACAACAGCCCTCTTGTGGGCGTCGGGCTGCACCGAGCTGAAATGCACGTAGTGACTTGAGCGCGTCCCCTTTCGGTATGCCCTATAATATAGCTTCTGGCCTATCCGTAAGACAAGGACGTCCAGGAAAGGTAGCCTCTCATCCACCTCTTCATATAATATGAATTTATTGTCGTTTTCCCGGCTATTCAGGTGGGTGAGAGACCTGCTCACAGCGTTGATGCAAATGCAATCGTCAATGTAGCGGAGAAAAAAATGTGGTGGGGTTTTAACGTAGTTATACCGAATAGACGTGCGAAAGCACGTGTTTAGTCTGGTTGGCTCATAATTTTGCTTTGCTGGGTCGTCGCCACGTCTGGCGACGATGTTAGTTCGATAGTAGTGAAGGGTGGTTTTTTGAGACCAAGAGCACGCCGACCACGACGGGTCTTGCTCAGAGGGGACAAACTGACAAAGACAGTGGCTGAGATAGAAAGGCATTTGTTGTTGCAACAACAATAACGCCGCCTAGCAGCAAAATACGCTACGGAATATAGGTCGTCCGACTCACAAGCAAGGCTACTAGCGAAAGTTCGCCCACTGTAGGGCAGGGGGAGATGCACCTAGGCCGTCCGGGACGGGCTCGCGCGGTTTGTTCCCTGGAGGCCCCGCCTCGCTGGCGGAGAGTAGTGTTCGTGTATATGCTCCCGCAGGGAGCATATACAGGAACACTAGCGGAGAGCGGTGCGGCGCGCCGAAGCGTCCACACGCGACGAGTTTCCGAGGCCGAAGAGCGAGAGAGATTTCGCCATCACGCCCGCAACAGTCACACCTTTTGTGTGCGCTTGTGTCGCTGCGACGTTGGCGTTCTTCCTTTTTGGTTACGGTAACTAGGGAAGACGACACTGCGGAGAAGCAAACCCAGAGGTACAGAGCGGGGCGAGTTCCCACAATTCGCAACCCCCTATTTTACAAAAATAACATGAATGGCTCAAAAACCTTAGGAATGCGTGCACGCCGCACACTTCTATGCTCACGGAATTACAGGTCTACTTCAAAAAATCACAGAAAAAGAAAAAAATTATAGCACTTGAGAGCACTTCCTAGGCGCATCGTAGAACTTTGAGATGTCCATTTTTATTTCTTCTTTTTGAAAAGCGATACTTTTTTTAGGCACAAAATGGCTTCACCATTCTATCCAGCAGGGATCTGATATGTAGCCGACATCACTGACTTCGTGAAAATATTTCTGTCGCTTCCAAAAAAAAAAGATTGCAAAGGTGTGCGCACAGTCGTAGATGTCATGCCGCAAAGTGTTACACATACAGGGTGTTTCACGTAAGGTTTTACACAATTTTTGAAAATAGTCTTTTTTAGTTAGAATAGCGCTTTTCCGGCATAGCATTGTTAGCGGTGTAGTACATCAGAGTACAGCTAAAACGTGTAACAAACAGGCTGGCTATTTAATTTTGATTAGTTAACTCCTTGATTATTGAGAGGCCTGTGGCCCAGCATGAGTAATATTCATATCAGATTTTAGAATTTAGAAAACACGGTTATCTTCGGCGCTGTCGCTCTACAAATTTTGTCACCATCGCGCCTAAAATACATGCGCTTTCGAGAAGCTTGCAGGCAAAGCAACCTTTCCATGCACATAATTCGTTGAAATAGTTACAGCGCCAAAGGTAACTGCGTTTTCTAAATTGTAATAACTGATATGGATATTAATTACGGTGGGCTACACGCATCTCAATAATTAAAGAGCCTAAAGGTAAGAGTTAAAAAGTTAACTATTAATTAGCATATCTTTGCTGTAGTCTGATTAACTACACCTCTGATAATGCTACGCCGAAAAAAAGTGCTCTTCTAACTAAAAAGGCTATTTTTAAAAACTGTGTAATGTCTTATAAGAAACACCCTGTATATCATACTGCACGGATAAAAACCAAAGCTTCGCATTACTGCGGCGCTAACAGACAGCAGTATACGGGCAAATCATTCTGAGATTAGCGTTTACAATCCTATAGTAGGTGGTAGCGGGAAACTGAGCTTTAATCCCAGGTCGAAGCGAGCTTCGCTAACTACCGCACCTGTGTGTGTTTTGTCCGCAGGCAAGCCGGCCTGCGAGTTCCCGGGCCAGCCAGCGCATGCACGCGTGGTGCCCTCCAAGTTCCACTACGACATCGGCGAGCTGGTGACGGTGGCGTGCAACGCGGGCTTCCGGCTGTTGGGCTCGGCCCAGCTGCGCTGCTCGCGTGACGGTCACTGGTCGCACCCGCTGCCCCACTGCCGGCGCCTGGTGCTGCACAAGTAGTACAAGCGCGTGCAAGGGGGCATCATCATCCAGCACATGTCGCCGCCGCACCACCGAACCTGATCCCGCGCCGCCTGCCAGCTACCGTACAGTTCCCCGCCCGCTCTTAGATTTCTTCTTTTTTTTCTTTCTTTCTTCTCACTCTCGTTTTCTTTCGCAGGAAGACACCTTCGCTCTATCGCAGCCTGCGGACAGCAATGGTGGTCGAACCAAGAGAGGCGCGGCTGTTTTCGCGCGGCAGTGAGCCGTGATAAAACGTGTGGCGCACCAGAAGCAGTCTGGACGTAAAGTTTCCCAAAGACGGCTGAAAAACATTCCGTTCTGGAAGAAACTGTCGAAAGCTTTCGAGGCTGCCGGAGCGTTGCCGATGTCTTTTGTTAGCGCTAAGGTTCCAGGAAATGGAGAAAACTGAAAGCCTTTTTATGTTTCGTTTACTGCCTTCATGATTTGTTCGAGAGAGCACTGGAAATAAGCTTGAACGAAGGGTGAAGTCAGGGCGAGTGCATGCCGCGATCTTTTTGCGGCTGTAGTTTTGCCTTCTTTCCAGCTTTTCTTTAACGCGAACGGTGTCATGGGCTTGGTCACTTCAGACTCCGCATTATGCGATGAGCCGACAGTCGGCGGAAGCTCGAACTATTGTTTCTTGCTTTCCGCCAGTGCAATTTTTCCAGCTTGACTATTCCGATCACACAGCGGGTGCGAAAAGGCGCTGTTATCGACTGGCCTCGTGTATGGTCTTCAAGTGTCTATAAACGTTAGAGAGCACCACACCTAGAAACCTGCCTGGCGACACGCTTAGCGGCATCGCGATAGCCGCGCGGCGATCCGTGTTATGTAGCTTCCAACTTCCCTGCGCAAAGCCCACGCGGTGAGCGAATGGGAAAATACTTCGACCTGCAGACAGAATTAACGAAGGCCGAAGCTGAAAAGGCCTTCGTTATTGCCACCATTGCCGTGGTAGCGGGAATTCGTTTTTGAATTTATCATAAATCAAGGGAGGCTAGAACCGTTTGCAGATGTCATGCTTTGAAAGAAACGTCTTTGCGTGGAACGTCTTCGCCTAGAGGCTCACCGACAGCCTTATCATACATGAAAAAAAATACATATTTACCGAGTCAATAGTTTATACTACACAACATTTTTTTTCTCCTCGCTTTTGAAGTAACGCTGGCGCAGTTTAAAATTAATGCGCTGTTTTTGTGTGTTTCAAATGATTTTATTGTACAAAGCCGTACCTCTGCGGAATAGTCGACGTATTCAGTTGAATATAGTATCCAGGCCTAATACAAAGTTCGCTCTTACGGGTGCTTTCGGGGTGGGTGAGCGATCGCAGTGCCAAAATCCTTTCTAGAGGCAACTGTATGAAGCATGGAGCTTACCTCCAGTGGTGAAAGCCTACAATAACGAAGTAGGAGAGTATTGAAGCTAAGGGAATCTTGTGCCATTCATTTATCCGCTCTCGCCCTGCATTTAACAGTTCTTTCGGGATGACATTTGTCGTTCGACGCCTTACTGGTTATAATACACTCCTCGCCTCTGATAACAAGGTGTTTCAAACAACATACATGCAATTTATCTTTCTTGCTAATATATGCGTGCCGTATACTACTTTTTTTTTTCAAATGAGTCTTTTTTGCAAATTAAAAAAAGTGGTTTCGTTTGCAAAAAATTGGTGGGTTGGTCCTATGCAATGTGTCACCTCAAACGATTGACTAAGGCTGCCATGTTCTACTGCGGTCAGATTCGCTGGACTAGCACACACAAGACGTCTTCATGTGTAAGCCTTCGACGTATACATACTGTTTCAGTGAAGCCCGCCTGAAACTTTTGCAAATAAACTTGTTGATGTACCAAGGTGGCTTTTGAGGCATAGTGAAACCAGTAGTGGAGGATGTCACAAAACGGGTCAATCGTGTAAAATTGAAACTGGTTGAGTAAATTATACTACTTTACTTTTCAGCGAGTACACTGAGGCGCCAGCTTGTAAGTAGAGTTGTCAGGGTGGAACCAGCGGAACACAGACGCAGGACAAGAAAAGGAGGTACACACACCACACCGCTGGTGTGGTGTGGTGTGTGTACCTCCTTTTCTTGTCCTGCGTCTGTGTTCCGCTGGTTCCACCCTGACAACATTATGAACCAACTAGCCCAGCAATTTACGCTTGTAAGTAGAGGTTCGTAGCTGACCGCTAGTAATAGCCCTAATAGTTTGTATAGTTTCGGGAGCCGTACGATTGCGTTCCTCGCTGAGATACAGCAAATTCAGGTCCCCCGAGCGCGCCAAATAGAAACCGTGCGGCCGCTGTGCGCGCGGCCTCACTCACAAGCAGACGGCACTCGGCGGCGCACGTGCCATGTGACCCTGGCTTGGTAGGGGGAGGGCTGGAGAAATGAGTAGCGGCGGACAACTGCTCAATCCCAAATTATGCCTTGTGGCACGTGCTCGAATGAAAGAACAAAAACTGCCTAAGAGGGACAGAGAAGGTCTCCCGTGACGCGTGCGCCGTCATGTGACGTTAGTTTGTGGGTGTGGCTTCGCACGCTCAGCCGCCGCGCGGTGCCGACTTGACGCACCAGGTGGGCCAGAATTCATCGTGCCTTGGCGAAAAGCAGGATTGCGTTTTCGAAATTCCATAAAGTTAGATGGCTGTTATTGACGGTCAGCTTCAGGGCACTGATCACAAACAGACGGTTTACTGTAATGGTTATAAAGGCAACTATTTTCAATTAAATTGACCAGCTTACAACGTAATACGACTCACCTGCGTTGTTATGTTCACCACTATTTGTATTATTGTGCCACAGAAACCTACTTTATTTCTCAAAAAGCCTCAAAAATGGCGGTCATAGTTAAAACGTCTTTGTTTAATACGCAGGACGCAGTACTAACGGCATCGTCTTATCGCCTGACGGTTGCTCTAGAAATCGAAGCGTAAAAAAATGGAGCTTGTGCAATGCAATCGACAGGGCCACGCTTTCTTTGTAAAACAACTCAGCGGATGTCTCTGCCGGCAAAAAATATAAAATGTAGATTTCACTTCAAAAACTGTCTTTGTTCGCAGCATTTTTTTTCTTTGTTAAAAGGAAACTGGCAGTAAAAAAAAAAAGGAGAGAAAACCGAGGAGCGCTTCTTTCACGTATAAATTCAGCGTTTTTGAGTGCGCACGTAAACGGCAAAGAATGTGAGCTCAAATTTAGCCCTTATCCGAAGCACTATAAAGAGGAGGGGAAACGCGCCATTTTTGTTTTATGTCTGTCATTCTGTGAGCTGTGCCGAAAGCTATTGCTCGACCATCAGCTCACGTAAATGGAAGCTGCCCCATTCTGCTGCAGTGTCATTGGCGGAACAGAACTCGCTCTCGAGCCTATAGTTGCTTGTGTAATAGCATTACATAATACCTCCGTGGGTTATAAACAAAAAAGCACGCGATAGAAGGTGAGGCGTGGTTACGTCCATTCCCTGAAAAGATGCATCGCGCTTAATTTGGAACGATGCAGTTCAATACAGGCAGACGATCCTTATCCAAGCAGTTCAGGTTTAAAAGGCACCCGAAAAACATTTGTCGCGTTAAAAACTCGCGGGAATTGGCCTTTTGAAGAGCAAGCTAGTGGACGGTGAATTCATATGACGGAGGTACTTAGTGTGGGCGCCAAATCCTATGATAGATATGTGCATCACGTGAGACAAAAAAGTATATAGAGAACAAAAGTAACTCTGGAGCTACTGGAGACGTTCGCGTATTGTTTGTGTGGGAAAAGGGTTTGTGCCAGCACCGCCCTTTTGGAAGACGGATATGGTTGCGATATTTGAAATTAGCTGAACAGCATCTAGTCTAGACGTGACTGGTATTGCTTCATCTAGAAGTATATACCGAAACCTGTTAAAGCGGACAGGATCAACGTCTCGGATTACGCTTCAAAATGACGTGAAGAGTCAGAGGCGCCATTTTTGTTTTCGTTTGTAACTTATCCTCTTCTCTTTCACACTTTTTCCCTCAACCTTATCCTAGGCTGCGGTCTGAACGTAGAGACCGTAGCTGGTAGTGGCATTCGCGTCAGCTTCTCTTCTTGAGCGCGCGGAAATTTTCAATTGCGCATTTGCGACTCTGACCTGGGCGATTGTCTTTTGCTTCGTCTTGTGCGTGTGGCATTCAAAGACGTGTGACGTGTGCGGTGACATCCTCCATGCCTCCTTGCAACAGGCGCCACCGCTCTGCAATACGCTGGCTCTGTCTTTGTCAGCCGTCGTCAACAGTTGCACACACGCGAGAGATTTCTAAGCCGAGGAGTGCGTCTTAGTCGAAATGCAGCTGTGCTAAAAGGCGGCCCAGGTGGTTTCAGTATTTTCCTCATCCCTATGAACGACCGTTGGCGAGATCATCGATGGCGACAAAAGCGCAAAAAAAATCTCCCCAGCGGGTTTATCGCCCGCACCCACGGTCACGGCGTACCCCTGTCGTGTCTCGCATTCTTGCTTTCCCGTTTAGACCTTCTTGTGCCAACGTCGGTATCCCTGGCGGTCAACTAGCTGTTAAAGCGCTCAGCTGTTTAAGTGCGGAAGGACGGGCAGATGAGCTGGTTGGAGCCGTTGCATAACACTGATAGGTGCACTGGCAAGAAAGCTGCTCGAATCAGGGGCCAATGTAGTGCCAATGTAGCGTGGCTGCTCGAAGCGATGCTAGTTCTTGATGCGATATTTCGCGGCACATCCCCGGGAAGCGCCTCCTTCGGGGAAGACGTAGTCCTTCGTTTTGTCGTAACTGTGCTTCAGTCCTCTCGCACGGTATGTATAGAGATTTCCCGCAGTGTTAACTGTCTTTTTGCTCCTGTACGGTTTATTGTTGATTGTACTCTTCCCGCGATTGTACAGAGGTGTTTTTCTATGCACAGTGTATTTTATATTTGCGTATACTGTTAAGAAAAACTCTGAAACTGGCCTCGTGCAGGAGGCAATAAAATGCTTGTTATACCAGCTGCACCCTGTATTTCTTTCTTATGCGCATGAGAAGTAGATAGCCTTCCGTAGGCGGGGATAGTTTCTCCATGAGTGCGTCTAATTCAAGACAGCTACACAATAAGGAAGATAGAGAGAGATAGAAGCCTGCCACAATGAAGCGAATTCAAGCTGCATGCAATTCTACGCATTCTCTACTATCCTCCAGCTTTTGACGCCATTATTTTAGAAACTAAAGTGAAATTCTGAATGGAAGCACAGTACAGTTGAGAATGCCTCGTCAGGCACCGCACCCTCACTTCCAGTCATCACAACAACAATTATGGGCATCTCAAAGACGCCCCTTACTGGGTGCAAGTGGCTGCAGCCCCTGAACTGCGGAGGAATAGCCGCCATCAACTGGTGTTATGGCGTTAAGTCAAATATCACTTGTGAGAGAACGCGCTCAGGACGCAAAGATGCAACGCGTGCACAGTTGCGAAGGAAATATATACAGATCTGAAGAAGGATTTTTCACCTTCTAGAGTTCTACCTTTTGATGATTTCCAGTTAGTTAAAGCTAGGGAAACAATGCTGGAAAGGGTGAAAAAATTATCAGAATCAGTATATGGATTCACACAATTTTTTTATGTTAAGGTGCACTGAGTGCACAGCACGCGGCATTTGGTATTAATGCGATAGCGTTAAGCCTCCCGTTGTGCATAAAATCCGGCGTCGTCGTCGTCGGTGTCATCGGTGTTGTGAGCGCAAAATCCCTGTAGAAGCAACCTAGGCGCGCAACATAGGTCACGTTACCTTGGGGCGTCATCACAACCTGCTCGACGGATTGTGAGCAAACTGGCCACCTTCGCAGGTGACAGAAGTTGCCCAGGAGGAGAGAATCCTGCCGTCGGTGGGCGATCGCTTAAACACTTCACCATTGAGCCAGGGGTGGTATGAGGACTCCGAGAGATCTATGAATGTAAAATCAAGAATGACCAATTCCCCGTATATGGGCGTTAACCCACTAAAGCTGTCGCGTCATACCCTTAAGGCGGATCTTAAGTGTCTTCATAAATTTTTTTCTTCGACTTTCTGTAAGGCTATCTTCTGCATGAGTTAATTACGCAACTTATCTTCACCGATAACAAAAAATGGAAACACTTCCCTATGCTTCCCTTGGTTTCAGTGACTGATTTATTCATACGAACAGAGAGTAGTCAGGCACACAACGAGAAACGGAGTTGAGCGAAGCGTTGCAGGCCTCCTACGTTCATGTGCTGCGCCACTGTCAAGTTTGTGAAACATTATTGGCAGTGGTACAGCACGGACAGTTTTCTGATCTGGCGAGCGGTTGTCTGACCATTATTTGTAATTTGTTGCGGATCGAAATTTGTGTCTGGGGACATTCACAGTAAACGGCAAGCATCTGAGGGAGCTGCGCGCCTAAATAGTTCGGTCATGTTAGAGTATTCAGGTGTGCGTACACAGGTCCAGGTAGCGTCAAATGCGAGAGTCGCCCCAGCAAGAAGCCTCCACAAAAAGCAATGGATAGGCATAGGACGGTTTATTTCCTGCGTGAGCCAAAAAGCACTGAGAGTAAAATAGGCGAGGTTTCTGGTGCGTGAGGCGTGTAGGTTTTGTCAGGTTGCAAGAACGAGTAACAATTTCCCATTTATCTTCAAACAAAAATAAATCAAGCATATAATATTATAATGAACTGGCTGACAGACTGGCTGGAAAAATAATCCACTATAGAATACGCAACATTCGCCTCCTGCGCTTAAGTGAACGTGGGAGGAAGCCAGTGTAATGCACTTGCGATGAATAAACATTTTGGGGATGCAGTCACACTTGGTAGGGACGCATGCATTTTCTCATGTATATGGATGCACGTCACCGTTACTAAGCCTTCAGTGCATGTGCAGGTAAGACAATGCGAAAGGGCGACCTTCTTAGCATGCAAACAAGAATTGCTCCACGCGTGTGAGTGACAAGCACACCATTTTAAAGTATTTCTACACTAATAGATGCATGGCCTACACTCTATAGGCGTGTGCGTCGGCCGTCTGAACGCACAACTGAAGCGCCTCGCTATGGACCAGCGCGAAGCAAGGAGGGCGTCTGCCGCCAGTTATCACAGCGGACGTAGCACAAACAGCGAAAGAAGGACCAGGCGGAGAAGAAAAAAAGTCCCGACTCCGCAGCTGCAATATGAATACCGAGATTGCACATCAAGGGTGCACTCTATTATGGTGAGGTCACGCGATTTAATGGAACATGAAGGAATGCAAGGCACTTTTATACTCCAGACAGCCTTTTTTTATGTTCAGAGCGCGATTCGAAACAATACCGGCGCAGAGCAAGTAGTCCGCGGGGCTAACGCCTAATACCACTCGGCCATCGCGGCAAGACTGCTAAAGGTGCGTCTAATAGTTATTTGCATGCATGCACCATGGCGCCTGTACGCTGGGCGGCAGTAGTGCTGCAACTGATGGTTAGGGCTGGATGGTTCGAGGGCCAGCAGGCGTCCTTAGCATCTATAGAATGCGACGCGGGATTGACGCCGGAGCAATGAAGCGCTCGGCAGTTCGGCAACGGCAGCAATTTGCGTGAGAAAGGGGGCCAATCGCGTCTCTCTCAGGCCGGAAAAAAAAAGAGAAAGTGAATGAATGTGAACCTACGCAGAGACCGATTGAGAGTGCGCGGCGGGCAGTACCTATAACCCGCTATAGGATGTGCTGTGAACCCCATCTGAAGAGCTGGCTTCGAAGACAGTTTTCACAGCTCTCACTGTATGGGGCATCCGACGTATCAGGTAGACTGACGGCAAATTGTCATGTCGACAAATCCCTCACATCAGCACCAGTAAAAATCAATTTGGTTCTTTAACACGAATTGAGTGTTTTCCTCCGCATTGCTTGTATCTGCACGCAGAATTCTCGGGCTAGTCTTATTCGAGTAGACACAAGAACAAAAGGGGAAGAAAACTAATGCAGTTGCACAATGCCAATCGCACAGCGTGGGGTCTCGACTTGTACAACTATACGCACTCACTTACGTCATGTTGAAGTCTCACTTAAGGGGACATAAATGTTCAGTTTGGGCTATTTGTCTGTAGCATATAATCAATACTTTCTAATCCAGTTTCGTCCAAGCTTTCCAAGCGCGTGTGCACACCCGGGCTGCCTGATGTCGCATCAGGCAAACCGCGACTTTTATTCATAATGAAATCCTGCCTCCATACAAACACTGCTTGCTATGTGTTTGTATGACTGCTTCCAGGCACCGGTTCCTATACTAGCTGATCTGTTTTCTACCACGGCTCTAGCTCACGCCGAAAACCACTTTCTAACTGTAAACTTGCTATACAACATGTCCGGCGTCAACAGCAAAGTGGCCGTTTAATAAATTATTTAGGCAATGCTATTGGCTGTGAGCTCACAATCTTCACAAGACAATCACACCCAACAGGTCGAGAGTGAAATTCTCCGCAGTTTACATAGCTTTAAAATTTGCCTTGAGCTTGTGTGATGACAAAACCTCACGTGGCGCTTTTGGAGCGACATCTGATGAAGAAGCCAATTGTTACGACTATTACTAACACAGCGAGGTCTAAGATACTACAAGCGAAATAAAAAGCTAAGTGTATTAAGTAACACTGGTAGCTAAACACACTAGAGTAAAAACAAATTATTGATCTGTGCTACTCGTATCACCTATTTCTTGCAGATATTACTGAACTGTGCTTTTTCGTACGTGCACCCAAATTGCACTCTAAGAAAACCAAGCTTGGATAGGTAAAACCGCGCTCATTCGGACAGGAAAACTTGGGATTTCCTGCGCGACTACCTTCTCAAGGGTCAAGATGCAAGGTGCCAAGGAATGCCTAGGAGAGTCGGGCCCAGCGGCAAGTTGCTGCAAGGAGTGAATGTTACAAAAGGAAGCCCCCCCCCCCTTAATCGTGCAAACAGCAAATGCAGGCTGCATATAAAAGTCGAAATGCGTTTTCAGGAAAAATTGAACTATGGGCAGGCACACTGCACTGACAGCGTTCCATTTGGAGATCGTCTACTTAATCTACACAAGTGCGCAAGATCCATTTTACTGGGCAAGAATTACATTCTTTATTTGTAGAAATGTAGCTCTGCGTTTGCGTCTTTATCGCCCGACTCGAAGCACCCGCAGTTCAGGTGCCCCTTCATCTTGGGAAGCAGCAAGTAGTTGGGTGGTGCAATGTGCGGCTATGAAGTGGGTGAGGAGGAACATCGGAAATTTGATTACCGAGCGATACTCCAGCTCTGCACTCATGTAGTCAGGCAATTGAAAGCTTATTGCCTCGTCGTCTGTGGCACCACCTGCATAACAAAATGTCGACCAAGAGAGCAAGTTTTAAACTTTCATTCAAGCTATCATTTTTTACATCAGTAAATTTTCAATGAATATTATAGCCTGCGTTCCAAGTCTTACTGAGCACACCGCGAGCCCCGTTTCCCGGAGCACCCCATGGAGCCCCGGGGTCTGAAGAAAAGCTTTAAGACCAGCCGTATAATCCACACCAACGTACTATGTCTTCCTGTGCGGCTGCAGAAACGTCGCGCTTTCAAAAATGGAACAGCCACCATCGATGAAGCCAAGATTTCAACAGCCAAATATTTAAAGCCCCATGATGAGGAAGAGAGAAAGCGCAGCACGCGTCAAAAGACCGCGAACAACCGACCCTGGCAGCATCCGCGGGTGTTTTTGCTGGGTTATAGCTACTCAGTGATAGAAGAACTTCATGGGGCCAAAAATACAAAAAAGATATTGCGAAGTAATGGAGCTTAAAGCATCAACCGATTATTTTAGGGCACATACACAAATTTCACACAAGCAGTATATAGCAATAACCCACAATCCAGTGACGACTTTGTACTAGAGATTTTGTCAGACTAGAAAACTAGGACTAGGATATCTCCTTTGGAGGAAACTCTAGAAAACCAACTGACAGGAGACAGGTGTCAGTATTCATGGGCGATGACCTTTTCGAAGACGCTTGGGAAAACATAATTTGAGACATTTCTGTGTGAATTTTTGCAGTTGTAATTATCTTCATAAATAGGGATAAATTTACAATAGAATCAGCATTGAAGAAGCGCTTAGTGTAGTAAATATAGTCGCAAATATCGATATTTTCGCCCTTCC